>NC_062284.1:19531616-20183821 GCF_902655055.1 Lutra lutra | reverse complement strand
GAAGGCTGTCAGCTTTTTCCCATTGAGGATGATATTCGCTGTGGGTTTTTCATAGATAGATTTTATGAAGTTGAGGAATGTTCCCTCTATCCCTATATAAAATTAGCAAGACAGTAAACAACGTGTGTTGGAGAGGATGTGGAGAAAGGGGAAACCCTCTTACACTGTTGGTGGGAATGCAACTTGGTGCAGCCACTTTGGAAAACAGTGTGGAGATTCCTTAAAAAATTAAAAATAGAGCTTCCCTATGACCCTGCAATTGCACTACTGGGTATTGACCGCAAAGATACAGATGTAGTGAAAAGAAGGGCCATCTGTACGCCAGTGTTCATAGCAGCAATGGCCGTAGTTGCCAAACTGTGGAAAGAACCAAGATGCCCTTCAACAGACGAATGGATAAAGAAGATGTGGTCCATATGTACAATGGAGTATTACGCAGCCATCAGAAAGGATGAATACCCCAGTTTTGCATCAACATGGATGGGACTGGAGGAGAATATGCTGAGTGAAATAAGTCAAGCAGAGAGAGTCAATTATCATATGGTTTCACTTACTTGTGAAGCATAAGGAATAACACAGAGGACATGGAGAGATGGAGAGGAAAAGTGAGTTGAGGGAAATTGGAGGGAGAGACAAACCATGAGAGACTGTGGACTCTGAGAAACAAACTGAGGGTTTTGGAGGGGCGGGGGTTGGGAGGTTGGGTGAGCCTGGTAGTGGGTATTATGGAGGGCACGTATTGCATGGAGCACTGGGTGTTGTGCATACACAATGAATTCTGGAACACTGAAAAGAAAGTTAAAAAATAAATGAATAAGAAAGGAAAAAAAAAAAGAAAGAAAGAAAGACCTGTGTTTGGTAATACCACACAAATAAGAAATGTAGATAATGTCTTTCTTCCTCCTAAAGCCAATCTTCAAATAATGTGTGACTGATTTTAAAAGTTTGTTAGTCATTAGATAATACTCCCTATCTACAGTGCTATTTTCAATCAATTTCAATCAGTTTTTCTATCAATAGTTGAACTACACAAAGTGAATAGCAGAACAATCAAATCTGAAAACTCTGAGTTTTCTTTTTCATTCCTAATCAGAATTTCTGTATTTTAACAAGAATTAGAACCTACAGAAACTTGAATTCAATGCATATAAAAATCAGAGTAAAATGTGGATGTTCCAATATTACCGTTACTTATTGTACAGCAAAAAAATTATTCAGGAATCAAAGATAAGGTCCATGAGTAATAATCTTCATTAAAAGAGGTTGGACATTTGAAAGAAAATCTGATAACTAATAGCCTATAAGTTACAATTTTTTTAGAGCTGGATAAGTAGAGACAGTTCCTCAGAACTGCATATTAAATTCACTTTCAATTAATATGGTTCAGCATTTTAGTCTTATGATTTGTATGCTTGCTAATACTTTTAAAATTAACTGTGCCACAGACAGACATACCACATACTTCTCAGCTGCAATAATTTTTCTAATGCTATATCTTTATAACAGTAATTGCCTTCTTCTTGAAAGAATATGCAGTTTGAATCTAGTGATACTTCATTTATTACTTTTCTTATATTAGAGCTACCTCAGCATATTAAGCTTTTTTTTTTCTTAACGACTTTTTTCTATTAGAAGACCATGAAGACCCCAGGCAAAGGAAGTGCATTAGGAAAGAGAGACATTTTAGAGGTGGCAGAGATTTCTAAAGTGGACATCAGACAATTCTTTTTTTTTTTTTTAAGATTTATTTACTTGAGAGAGCGAGAAAGAGAAGAAGCACAAGCAAGAGGAGTGGCAGGCAGAGGGAGAAACAGGGTCCTCGGTGAGCAAGGAGCCTGATGCAGGACTCGATCTCAGGACCCTGGGACCATGACTTGAGCCAAAGGCGGACACTTAACCAACTGAGCCACCCAAAAGTCCCCAAATCAGACAATTCTTATCAAAAACAGACTGTACAGGAGACTCTCTGTTTCTTTTAACTATAGATGCTTTTGGCAAATGTCTATACACAAGAGGCTATGGAATTTGTAAGACTTGTCATTAATATGGTGAGTTAAATTGCCAGCACAGCAAAACACACATTAAGTATGTCACTGACCATGCCACTGCCACTCTCAGTTGAGGGGCCACCCTGCACCTGCTCCCTGGTCAGCTAGGACCCACCAGACACTTGGAACAGGAGACAGAGCTCCTCTTGCACGGATAGCGGATTCAGTTTTTTCCAGACCATAAGCATCAGGTGATTAGGTCAGTGCTGGAGCAAAACGAGTCAAGAGCCAGTTACTAAAGTATGACCAGGAAGCACTTCTAAGAAGCTACTCCATGGGCTGGCAGATTTGGGCAGTCATCTATCTCTTGATGCTGGAAGAGCTCAAGCAGAGGCTGAAGACAACTCTGAAAGCTAGAGAGAAGATTCAAGAACCAGCTGTGGCTCAACCACTGCCCTCCCTTTCTCCTCCAAAGTTTCTGCAGTTGAATTTCTCCTGGACCCTTAGACCTTGTCCTTTTCTTGCTTCCTAGATTTTGTTGATGTTGTTCTGTTGGCTTGGCAAGGGTTCCACTCTCCAATCCACCTGCACAAATGCCACCTGTCTTACATAGGTTGAATCCCATTCTCCGTAAGATGCATTCTTTTTTTTTTTTTAAAGATTTTATTTATTTATCTGACAGAGAGAGATCACAAGCAGGCAGAGAGGCAGGCAGAGAGAGAGGAGGAAGCAGACTCCCCGCTTCGAGCAGAGAGCCCGACGCGGGGCTCGATCCCAAGACCCCGAGATCATGACCTGAGCCGAAGGCAGCGGCCCAACCCACTGAGCCACCCAGGCGCCCCAGTCCTCCGTAAGATGCATTCTGATTCATCCCTAGTGGAAGCAGCAGGACGTAATGAAAAGAGCAGACCCTTCAGAAGCAGATGGACCTAGATTTCTCTACCCAAACTCTGGCGAGTTCTCTATCCAAACCTGTGACCTGGGTCAATTACATATTACTTTGGAAGGAATGCGTTCTTCACTTGTAATAGTGAATACTTGTCTTGGAGGGCTGTTACGAGCTGATACACAAAAAGTGTCAGCAAAGCATCAACTCCTTTCATCTTTCAAAATAAAAAACTATGTCCAATTCATTTCTTGATTAAGTTCTAACCTGCAACTGTTTCCTATTATCTCTTATTACTATTTTAATACTTTTATTGCTGTTTATATTTTTCCAACTCATATGATTTCCTCATCTAGAATCCACACTTTTGAAGGCAAGACCATATCTTATGCTTCTTTGTTCCCAACTCAACTCAGAGTTCTGCACCTTGCACAGTATATTTTGCTATCTGGAGGACTCCTGTGGCACAGAAGACCCTGAGCCTCATCATGTAACACTTCTGAACATTGCTGCTTGTTGACCACATCCTGTATGTGTCCAGGACACACAGAATAAAGAACTGTCTGAAAGACAGAATCATCCCGGGGTTATACACGTGAAGGTCATCTACTGACACATACCAGGAACCATGTTACCAAGCCTCAGTAACCAGCAGGGGGGCAAACTTTTCTCTTCTGGAAACATCCTAATCTTTGCTGATGCCTGCAACTGGGGGATACTAGATATTGGGTTAATCATCATCAAGAAATTGATCAGGGTCTGGGGAGTCAGTTACATGCAACTCATCTCACAACATACTTACCAGTGTACTTGGATTACAAGTACCCACTCAAGCCATTGATAGATACATAGGAAGGGTCTAGGATGCCATGCAGAGGCACATACTGGGACATCTGCAGCATGGAGGTATACACGTTCCATAAGGCTTCTGAGCTCCCAAAGACCACCACCTGTCCTCAGTACTATTCCTATGGACCTCATTGCTCTCTGGTCTCTACCTTCAGAGGAAGAGAGCAAAATTCCCCAGACTGGCCTACAGAAAGAATTCCATCTCTCTAAAAGAGTCTCAACATCCAGTCAGAAGCAACAACCAGGGGAAAGTCTATTATAGTTATTTCCAGGTATGATTCAAAATGATGCATTTAATTCATTGTGCTTTTAGGCACATGACTACCTTATTAGATATCTTTTGTCTACCTTGTTTTTAATTTTCCTATCCAAGCTCATTGTCTCTTGTAGAGAGTAACTTTTATTACATTTTCAATTAAAATGTACCTGATGGATCAAAACAGAAGAATTTATACTGAGAAGTAAATGACTCAAGCAAATATATTAAAAAAAAAACAGTCATGTTTTAATAAAATTGGGTATTTTACCAATGACCATCTTTAATTTCACTTGGCCTTCAGTGGTTTTCTTATGCTCTACTTTAATTACTCTGTGTCAGTCTTGGTTTTCTGGTGAGACTGCCTTTCCCTAATGAAATTTAATACTGTTAGTAAATTTAAGATGAGCGTATTAGTCAATCTTCATAAACAAGATAGAGTGTTTTAGATACTTAAGCTGCTTTATTAGCAGAGTAAGAGTCTGCATTGTTTCAAAGACCTGTACAAATTTGTGCACATCTTACTTCCTTCTCCTCTTCAGCACTTAAGGAATGAAGGCTTCATCTTTAATGTAATCAAGCAAAATACATTCTCTGGAAGAGAGGTCATGATCTTGACTGTAAGAAGCCCCCAAAGTGGATTTATAACGAATTTTCTGAATAAATAATGACTCCAAATACATTTACATTAAATATATTAACCTTTAGCTCACCTAATTTTTAAACAGCATATTAAAGTTATATTTGAACTCAATTCATGAGCTTGAAAGAAAGCCCTACAGGCTTTCTATAACTCATATTAAAGGTTAAAGTGATTCAAACATTTTTTTCCCACAAAATATTGCCAAACATACAAATCTGTAGTGAAACTAAAGCTGAATTTCTGATGGACACAGCAGGAAACATTTCCATTGGTACAACAATTCAAAGACACTTTTAAAAAGAAGTTAATATATGCGGCATAAGATTTTTAAGCTTTCTTATATTGGAAAATGATCGCCATAGCAATGAAAAGAGAGGGGAAAAAAAAACCCACCCTAATCCAGGTTGAAGTTCATTCATCAAATAGTTCTAATTCCTTGGCATTTGCATGTTTCATTAAATACTGCAGCTGAGGAAAAAAACAACAATAACAGAATTCAAGCTGAATGGAAGGGCAATGAAAGCTATTTTTTTCTGTCATTTATCTGTAGGTTTCCAATAAATCTGGAACTATAAGAATCAGTCACTTATACTTGGGTATATAAGGCTGGTTTCTCTAAACTTGGGAATAATTATTATTTTTTATTTTTTAAAGAAATCTATTCATTTTTTCTTAAAGATTTATTTGGGGGGAGGGTTGGGAAGGACAGAGGGAGAGTGAGAATCTCCAGAGACTCCCCACTGAGCGTGAACCCCTATGCAGGGCTCAATCCCATGACCCTGAGATCATGACCTGAGACAAAATCAAAAATTGGTTGCTCAACTGGCTGAACCCAGGAACCCCTAAACTTAAGAGTAATGAGTAAACATCTATTACTACCACTCCTGGGACAGCTCCAATGAATTAAACTCCAAAAGACTGGAGGTGCTCTGGCCACTGCCCAGTGTAATGGAAGAGCATTCCTGTTTCTCAGGACTTGAATGCTCCCTGCAGCATAGAAACCACCTAAACACCTGCTGGGATGAATGTGAAACTACGGGAGCTGCCTTTTCTGAGAAAAGAAAATATGAAAGAAAAAAAAATCTTCCTCTATCTGGCAGCTTCTAATGAAAAGGAAATCATGAAATAATGAATTGGACATAAAAGCATTTTATTTAGTCTGATGCTGTGCTGCACTAAGTCTTAGCCTGACAAGCTAAGGGAGCTGAATTTATGCTTCAGTAAGCTAAAGAAAGAGGTTTTGTGTTGTTAAATTTAAAGATCTCAAGTGAGGCAATGTGGAAGAGGGATTAGGAGCAGAGCCTCCAGGACCCTACTGGTCTGAGCTAGTGACCAGCTCATTGTTTACTCCTCTGCTCCCCGCTCCCATCCTGTGCCTCAGTTCCTCCTTTGGGTGGGATGGTAACAGAGCGCCCCACTGGGGTGTCATGAGAACCAAATGGTGAGAATACTTGAAAAGGTCCTGCTACATAGAATATTTTACAACCATACTCATTACGGAAGCTAAACAGAAATGATGCCATGGGTCTGAACTAGTATTATTTTTTAAGTGCCTCAGGTGGCTCAGATGTGCAGGCAGGATGAAGGCTAGCCTAGTGGTTAAGAGCATAGGCAAATTACCTGGGTTCAAACCTGAGCTCTGCCACTCACAAGCTGCAAAACCTCAGGTATGTCTAGAACTTGTTGTACTCACTTCATAGAGTGGTCCTTAGAAGAGGGTCTGGAACATGAAGAATGACTGATAACTATTAGTCATTACTGCTGACATCATCATCATTATCATCATCACCACCACCAGTCCAGGACAAGCCTGGCTTGAGGTACCTCTGAGCCTTCACAATGGATATTGAAGTTGGAAAAGCAGTTCTGCCTGGTGGAACATCAGCGCTAAGCTGGCTGCCTCTCCCAGGAGGCCTGACATAGATCCTGCCAGTTCCCATGGATCTCATGCTTTCAAAGATCCCAAAGATGGTCTTCCCATCCCAGGGCAGGTCTAACCCAGGTGCGGGTGGCAGGAACTATGAAGGGCTGCATACCACCCCAGCAAGAAAACACAAGACACCAAGCAACCAACCATACCAACCACCTACCCACACCAACACAGTCCTCCCTTTGTACATATGAACAGGATAACCAACCACCTGAGTAAAACAAATTTCCTGAAAAGCTAGATGAATAAAGAAGCCAACTGACCTGTGGGGGAAAGTGAGAATACAGAGGAGTGAGGAGACCTGACAAATAAAATTCTAATTAATACTCCTGAAGGAGACCGCACCCATACAATAAGTGCTTCATGAACTGTGAGCATATTGCTATGAAAAAGAAGCAATTAGAGAACAAGAGGATTCTCTGAAAATAACATGCTGTCAAAATGAAACATTTAGCAAAAGGGTCAAATAGCAGAATGAAGATGGCTGAGGTCCAAATTAGTTATCCAGAAAATAAAACAAAAGAAATAACCCAGGAAGTAAGAAAGAAAAAGAAAAATACTAAAACATGTTAAGAATTATTTGACATCAATTTAGCAGGTAGAATATCCTTCTACCAACTCCAAGTAGGATAAATTCTAGAAGGCAGAGAAATATGAGAAGCAATATAATCAAAAACTTAACGGAAGAAATTTCCCCAGAAAATATCTCTTAAATATCCAATAGACTAACCAGATCCAGAACAATAGGTCACTATGGTGTGTTGTAGCCAGATATAAGATCAACACACAATATCATCTTTCTGGAAATTATAACAGAAAATATATCCCCATCTCTCAAAAATAAAGATATTACTTGTCCAGAGTATATAAAAGCAATGTAAATGTAGTCACAACCAAAATCAAAGCATTATCAGTATAAAACTCTATGAAGTGATTCAAAAGTTTTCTTAAGAGAAAATACACGTAAGTACCAAAATTTATGAAAAAATAAGAGTGACTCACTTTAAAGCTTCACTAATTAAAATATTGTACTGGCTTAATATGGATCAATAAAAAATTTTAAAAATGGACCAATAGAGTCATGAAACAGAATAGAGATTAATAAACAGACCCATGTCCAGAAAAGTAGGAAGGAGAGGGACCCTTCACTTGTGAGGAGAAATAGTAAACATTCAAAAATTGCTGCTGGAGAAATAAGTATTCATTTGGAAAAAGTAAAGTTAGAGCTTTACGTTTCATACCATATTTAAAAGTAAGTTTGGGATCAATTACCTAAACATAAAAAGAAAACTATAAACGTTTTGGAAATACACAGGAAAATAATTTCAGAATTGTGGGGCAAGAACAATCTTTTAAAGTAAGGAACCCTAGACACCACATAAGAAAATAAGAACAACAAAGTTTACAAGATAAAAAGCTAACAATTCTATATTTTTTAAAAAAGACACTTCATTAAAACTAAAAAGGGAAAGACAAACAACAGACTGGCATAAAATATTAGCCATTTAGAGCAGAAAAGAATTACTATATGAAGAAATCCCACATACCAAGGAACCAGTCTTAGAGAAAATAGACAAATCAAACGAACAGCATTTCACAAAAGAAATTCAAATGAGTAATAAAATCTTACTATTTGTTTTCTTTATGTCTCATCTATGCTCTGTTCCCCCTTTTCTTTTTTTTTTTCTGCCTTCTTTTGGATAATTAGGTATTTTGCATGACCCCACTGTATTTCCTTTGTTGGCTTATTAGCCAGCTCTTCATTTTTTCTTTTTATTTTAGTGGTTGCTTTAGAGTTTATAGTATATATTTTAGCATATAGCTCTTTGCCTTCAAGTGACAGACTTCTTCACATATCTTTTAAGAGCCTTACATTGTATACCTCTCCCTCACCTTTACACTATTTTCTTCATACATGTTAAAAATCCCACAAAATGCTGGTGTGTTTTTCTTCATATTTCCTGTCTTATGTGTGCATTGAGTTTCTCAGATCTCTAGGTTTATAGATTTTATCCAATTTTCAAAATAAAATTGGCTATTATTTTTTTTGAACTGAGATTCAACTGACACATAAAAGTATATATATATATTTAAGATTTACTTATTTATTTCAGAGAGAGAAGTGAGTGAGCAAGCAAGAGAGAGAGAGAGAGAAGAGAGATCACAAGGGTCAGGGGAGGAGCAGAGGGAGACAGAAACCCAAGTTGACTCCATGCTGAGCACAGAGCCGGACACAGGGTTCAATTTCATGACTCATGAGATCACGACCTGAGCCCAAACCAAGAGTCAAACACTTAACCCATTGCACTACCCAGGCACCCCAACATATAATATTATATTAGTTTCAGATGTACATTATCCTCAAAATCCTCAATCCTCAATATCCTCAAAATGATCACCACAATAAGTCTACTTAATGTCCATCACTACACCTTGTCACAAAATATTTTTCTTGTGATAAGAACTTTTAAGATCTACTCTCTTATTTTTTAATATTTTTTCTATTCATCCCCATTTCTTTAGGGACCCCCATTCCACATAGAGGCTTCTTGAAATTCTCCCCATTAACTCATAACTCATTAATGCTCTGTTCATTTTTTTAATTTTATTTTTTATAAACATATAATATATTTTTATCCCCAGGGGTACAGGTCTGTGAATCGCCAGGTTTACACACTTCACAGCACTCACCATAATACTCTGTTCATTTTTCACAATTTTTTTTCCTCCATGTTCTACCTTTGGATAACTTCTATTGCAATGTCTTGAGTTCCCTAATCTTCTCTTCTCTTATATTCTTTTAGATTTATTTATTTGAGGGGGGCAGAGACTCTAAAGCAGACTCACCACAGAGCATGAAGCCCAATGCAGCCCATAACCCTGAAATGACTTGAGACTAAACCAAGTGTCAGATGCTTAATTGATGAAGGCACCCAGACACCCCTCTTCTTTCTTACTGCATCTGCCATTAATCTCATCCAGCGAATCTTTTCTCTCTTATATTGAATTTTTCATTTCTCAGAGTTCAAACAGGTATTTTTTAATACCTTCCTGTCTCTAGTTAATTTTTTGAACATCTGGAATACAGTTATAACTGTTTTAATGTCCCTTCTGTCTGCTGTCTGCTATTTCTAACATGTGGGTACGTTTTATATCAATTTAAATTGATTTCTTTTTCTCATTTCAGATTGTATTTTCTTGCTTCTTGGCATACCTAGTTCTTTGATTGGATGCCAGACATTGGGATTATTATCTTGGTGGTACTAGATATTTTTGTACTCCTATGAACATTCTTGAACTTTATCCTAGGACATAATTAAATTAGTTGGAAATGGTTTGATTCCTTTGGATCTTGCTTTTAAGATTTATCACAGAGCTTGCTGAAGCAGCACATATATTAAGATTTGTCATAAAGGACTGGAGTGACATGTACTCTGGGGTTAATTATTCCCCATTACTGAGGCAAGATTCTTCTAAAAGTATTCTACTCCCCTGTCTGAACAAATCACAAGATTTTCCAGTCAGGATGGTAGGAAAGCCCTGCTTTTTTGCCTGTACTATTCCCTCTAATCTACTCAGATGATTTTTTCCTGACCTCAGGTAGTTTTCTCATATGAAAAAGCTGATCAACATCAGCTGAATACTCACAGGGAATCCTTTGCAGACCTCCAGAACTCTGTTTGTGGAAGTCCCTTCTCTCTGGCACTTTTTCCTGTGAACTCTAGCCTCCTTGAAATCCCCAGACCTTCACCACCTTCTTCTTAACTCAGTGAGTGAGCCAGGCTCTTTCCATATTTCCCCTACCTGTGCTGCTGTCTGGAAACTCTCTTACAGTTGGAGGCTGGGGACATCCTTAGGACTTACTATTAATGGTGGAGGATCAAGGTAGAAGGAATATAGAGTAGAATCAGGCCAGATTTATTCCTATCTGCTAAGCGAAGATCCTAACATTCAATGTTTAGCTGGAGGAGTTTAAAAAAAAGTTTGTTCAGTTTGCTAACATATGAATCCAAAGGTGGGGTACTCTAACTGAAGTTGAAATGCCAGACTTCCTTGGTATACCGTAAGAGGAAGAGATCTAAAGGCTTAAGGAGACTGGAATAAGAATGCATTGATCCCATAAGACTTGCTCGCCTATCCTGGAGGATCCAGGGAACACACTTCTTACCACAACTATAAGAAATCTGTGAGAGGAACTCCAACATCCTTAAAGAGCTTTGTGGTACCTCTTCTCTGCAGGCCAAAAATTAGATTGGAAATATCTGTGCTACCGTCAAACTAGGCTCCCTAAATGCAATAAGGATTATGGGATTCCAGGGTGGCAGGGACCAAGTGACAGCACTAAGTCACCAAGGACCATGTGGGTATAGTTACTGAGTGGCAATGGGGCCAAAGCAGTACTCAGAGGAGTCTGACTCACAGAGGTGCTTGCTGTTGGCTCCTAGAGGTTCTATTTGTTTGATTAAACCTTCACTGATACACATTCCCAACTTGGTTGATAAAAATTTTGCAATAAAAGTAACCCAAAAAGCCAGACTCCTCAAGTAAAAGTAAACCCAAAGCCAGATTCCTCAAACAGTATAATATAAAATGTAAACAGTACTTCACTCAATTTTTTTTTAAATCTTACTACCTGTGATTATGTCTGAGGCTAGTTCCATTAGTGATAAATAAGCAATCGCAAGATGTTCCACTGAATCTTTCAAAAATTATTTAAATCAGAGCTATATAATTTTATTGCTAATTGCAATCTACCATAATATAGAACCTTTTATAGTTTAATGTAAGGAAAACAATTATCTCAACCACAGGAGACACTTCTCAAACTATTACAAAAAACAGAAGAGGAGGAAGAGCTTCCAAAGTCATTCTGAGGTCAGCATTACCCAGACACAAAAACCAGACAAAGACACTACAAACAAAAAGAAAACTACAGGCTAATATTTCTGACGAACATAGATGCAAATATCCCCAACAAATAAATAAAGCAAACAGAAGCCAACAATTTATTAAAAAATTATTTATCATAAAAATGTGAGATTTATTCCAGGGATGCAAAGGTGGTTCAATACTCACAAATCAATCAATGTGATATATTACATTAACAAGAGACAGGATAAAAACCATATGGTGGTGGGTATTATGGAGGACACGTATTGCATGGAGCACTGGGTGTGGTGCATAAACAATGAATTCTGGAACACTGAAAAGAAAAAATAAATAAAAATTTAAAAAAATTTTTATGGTCATCTCAAAAAACAGCTGAAAAAGTACAACATCCATTCATGTTAAAAACTCTCAACAAGGGGCACCGGGTGGCTCAGTGGGTTAAAGCCTCTGTCTTCGGCTCAGGTCATCATCCCAGGGTCCTGGGATCGAGCCCCACATGGAGCCCCACATCGGGCTCTCTGCTCAGCAGGGAGCCTGCTTCCCCACCCCCCACCCCCTGCCTCTCTGCCTGCCTCTCTGCCTACTTGTGATCTCTGTCTGTCAAACAAATGAATAAAATATTTAAAAAAAATCTCTCAACAAAGTAGGTTTAGAGGGAACATACCTCAACATAGTAAAGACCTTATATGAAAAACCAACAGCTAACATCATACTCAATGGTGAAAAACTGAGAGCTTTCCCTTTAATGTCAGTAACAAGACAAGGATGTCCACTCTCACCACTTTTATTCAGTGAAGTACTAGAAGTCCTACCTGCCGCAATCAGACAAGAAAAAGAAATACATGACATCTAAATTAGTAAGGAAAAAGTAAAACTTTCACTCTTTGCAGATGACATGATATATATAGAAAACCCTAAAGACTCCACCAAAAAACTACTAGAAGTGATAAATGAATTCAGTAAAGTTGTAGATACAAATTCAATATACAGAAATCTGTTGCATTTCTATATAGCAATAAAGAAGTATCAGAAAGAGAAATTAAGAAAACAAGCCCATTTATAACTGCACCAAAAATAATGAAATACCATAATCAAAGAGGTGAAAGACCTCTACTCTGAAAACTATAAAACACTGATAAAAGAAATTGAAGATGACACAATGGAGCAAATGGAAAGCTATTCCATGCTCACAGATGAGAAAAACCAATACTGTCAAAATGTCCATACTACACAAAGCAATCTACAGATGAGATACAATCTGTATCAGAATACCAACATTTTCACAGACCTACAACAAATCATCCTATAATTTGTATAGCATCCCAAAAGACCCCAAATAGCCAAAGGAATCCCGAGAAAGAAGAACAAAGCTGACGTATCACAATCCCAGATTTTAAGATATACTACATAGCAGTAGTAATCAAAAGTAAAGCATGGTATGGCATAAAAATAGACAATTAGATCAATGGAACAGAATAGAGAGCCCAGAAATAAAACCATGATTATATGGCCAATTAATTTGTGACAAAGGAGATAAGAACATACAATGGGGAAAAGACAGTCTTGTCAACAAATCATGCTGGGAAAACTGCACAGCTATATACAGAAGTATGAAACTGGACCACTTTCTTATCCATACATGAAAATAAACTGAAAATAGATTAAAGACCTAAATATGAGACCTGAGACTATAAAACTCCTAGAAGAAATCATTTCTTTGGTAATTTCTTTGCCTTCAGCTACAGAAACATTTTTCTAGATATGTGTCTTCAGGCCATGAAACAAAAGCAAAATTAAACTACTGGGACTACATCAAAATGAAAAGCTTTTGCATACTGAAGGAAACCATCAACAAAATGGCAAGGCAACCTACTGAATGGGAGAAGATATTTGCAAATAATATAACTGATAAGGGGTTAATATTCAAAACATATAGAAGATATATACATACAATACCAAAAAAACAAATAATCTGATTTAAAAATGGGCAGAGGACCAGGGAATAGAATTTTTCCAAAAAAGATGGATCAACAGACACATGAAAAGATGCTAAACATCACTAATTATCAGGGAAATGCTAATCAATATCACAATAAGAAAAAAAAATCACAATGAGGTATCACCTTACACCCATCAAAATAGCTAGAAACACCCCCTTCCACACGATCACGCTGAGTTAGTACCCGCGCCTGGAATCGGGTCGCAACCTCAGCCGCGCCTGCCGCCTGCTACTGCCTCCGGACCATGGACCCCCGCAAAGTGAGCGAGCTTCGGGCTTTCGTGAAAATGTGTAAGCAGGATCCGAGCGTTCTGCACACGGAGGAAATGCGTTTCCTGCGGGAGTGGGTGGAGAGCATGGGGGGTAAAATACCACCTGCCACTCATAAAACTAAATCAGAAGACAGTATCAAGGAAGAAAAACCAGATAGTAAGAAGGCAGAGGAAAACATAAAGACAGATGAACCATCAAGTGAGGAGAGTGATCTAGAAATTGACAATGAAGGTGTGATTGAACCAGATACCGATGCCCCTCAAGAAATGGGAGATGAAAATGTAGAGATAACCGAGGAAATGATGGATCAGGCAAATGATAAAAAAGTGGCTGCCATTGATGCCCTAAATGATGGTGAACTACAGAAAGCCATTGACTTGTTCACAGATGCCATCAAACTAAATCCTCGCTTGGCCATTCTGTATGCCAAGAGAGCCAGTGTCTTCATCAAAGTACAGAAGCCAAATGCTGCCATTCGAGACTGTGACAGAGCTATTGAAATAAATCCTGATTCAGCTCAGCCTTGTAAGTGGCGTGGGAAAGCACATAGACTTCTGGGCCATTGGGAAGAAGCAGCACATGATCTTGCCCTTGCTTGTAAACTGGATTATGATGAAGATGCTAGTGCAATGCTGAAAGAAGTTCAACCGAGGGCCCAGAAAATTGCTGAACATCGGAGAAAATATGAGCGAAAACGTGAAGATCGAGAGATCAAAGAAAGAATAGAAAGGGTTAAGAAGGCTCGGGAAGAACATGAGAGAGCCCAGAGGGAGGAAGACGCCAGACGACAATCAGGAGCTCAGTATGGCTCTTTCCCAGGTGGCTTTCCTGGGGGAATGCCTGGAATGGCAGGGGGGATGCCTGGAATGGCGGGAATACCTGGGCTCAATGAAATTCTTAGTGATCCGAAAGTTCTTGCCGCCATGCAGGATCCAGAAGTTATGGTGGCCTTCCAGGATGTGGCCCAGAACCCAGCGAGTATGTCAAAATATCAGAGCAACCCAAAGGTTATGAATCTCATCAGTAAATTGTCAGCCAAATTTGGAGGTCAAGCATAATGCCCTTATGACAAATAAAGCCCTTGCTGAAGGAAAAGCAACTTCGATCACCTAATGGATGTCGCAATAATACAAACCAGTGCACCTCCGACCTTCTCATGAAGAAAGCTGGGGTGCTGTGAAGAGAATCCCTACCCCTCTGCTCCCCATGCAACTGAAACATTCTACAATTGTTCCCATTAGGGTATTCATTCAGATAATGTTTTCCTACTAGGAACTACAAACTTTAAACACTTTTTAAACCTTAAAAATATTTAAAAACATATTAAAAGGGTATGTTAGTCCCTACAAAAAAAAAAATAGCTAGAACCAAAAAGACAAGGGATAACAAGTGTTGAGGAGGATGTAGAGAAAAAGGAACCCCTGCGTACTATTGGTAGGAATGTAAACTGGTGCAATCACTGTGGAAAACAGTATGGAAGTTCCTTAAAAAATTAAAAATATAATTACCATATGATCCAGTAATTCCACTACTGGGTATTCACCCAAAGGAAAAGACATATGCATCCCTGTATTTATTGCAGCATTATTTACAATAGCCAAGATCTGGAATCTACCCAGTTGTCTGTCCACAAATGGGTAAATAAAAAGGGGTAAATATACACAAAGGACTATTACTTGGCCATAAAGAAGGCTGAGATCTTGCCATTTGCAACAACATGGGTAGACCTAGAGAATATAACGCTAAGCAAAACAAGTCAGACTGAGAAAGACAAATAGCATATGATTTCAGTCATATGTGCCATTTAAGAAACAAATGAGCAAACAAAGGAAATAAGAGACAAAAAAAACAAGACTCTTAACTGGTGGTCAGCAGAGGAGAGGTGGATGGGGGGTGGTTGAAATAGGTGATGGGAACTAAGAGTAAACTTACCATGATGAGTATTGAGTAATGAACACAACTGTTGAATCACTCTATTGTATATCTGAAATATTATATCATATAATAATTATGAACTAATATAACAATATAACCTGAAACTATATAACTAATATAACTAATGTAAGTATATATTAACTACACCTCAATTAAAAAAGAAGAAAAGAACACATTAATGCAAAAAATACATATTCTCTACTGAAATAGCTATCATCACTTTCCAACATTATGAAAGGCTCTTATAAAATACCAGGGCAAAAAAGTCCCAGTATTTTTCTCTTCCTTTTCCCTCTGGCATCACATTCACCAGCCTGGAAGGGGCAACCTTCCTTCCCGTCCTCTCAGACAGCCTGCTGCCCCTTCTCCCTTGCTTTTTCCTAATACAGGCTCCCCACCAGTATACCAGTCACTCCAGGCAAAAAGGATACCGTTCCTCATCCCATTGTGTTTTATAAGATCGGACTGATGGAAAGAAAGGACATGTAGCAGAGATTAGGATATGACCCCACACACCAGCCCTTCAGAGGAAAGGCACTGCCAATAGACCAGTGACAGTACCAAAACCCTGCCTTCAGCATGCCCACGCATGGCAGTCCTCACTTGCCAGCCCCCGCAGGGCATGGGGCATGGCAGTGTGGATCCTGGATTGGCAGGGCCCAACACGGCCTCTTCCAACCACCCTGAGGGACAGACACCCTCCTTCAGAGAGGGCAACTCCCTCTGGGTGGGGGGAGGGGGAATTCTTCACGGAGACAGAGAGTGGTGGTGAGACCCCTGGAAATGAACCAAACGGTCAGAGTGGCTCCTTCACTTTTATAGCTCCAGGAAGAAGGAAACACTATCATTAAGGTAGAGAGGATAGAAACAGGAACTTGGGATAAAAGAATTCCTTAATTCTAGATTAATTCTAGATTGGGATAAAAGAATTCATTGATTCCTCAGTTCTAGCTGAGTCTAGAGTGAGTTTTTACTAATGAATCAAAAGTCTGTATTGTTGCAACTCATAAATTATTGAATGCTACATCTGAAACTAATGGGGTATTCTATGTTGGCTAATTGAATTTAAATGAAGAAGACTGTATTGTCCTGGTCAACACAGAAGAATGATCTCATGGTAGAGAGGAACAATTTTCTACCAAAATTCCCGCCCACCTCTTTACATAGTATGGAGCTGCTGCTGGGAAGTTCAGGAAGGGACTACCTTTTCCAGCTTCCTACCCAGCCCAAAAGGGCCATGTGACAGGCCCTCCACAGTGGTTGGACGTGTGAGCAATGAGGGTCACATTTAGGCCCATCCACATTGCCTTTCCCGTTCTACTGAAATGAAGTAAGAGTCCACAAGCCTAGGGAACGGTAGAGTCCCTTCTAGAAGGAAGCAACCAGGGTCTCTGGATCCCCTGTGATGGGGATCCATTCCACTGTCCGGAATGACCACTCTAGAAGAAGCACGTCCTTTGGCTGAGCTTTTGGGTTTTTAACTCTTGCCATGTTAAGCCACTGACAGTCTGGGCTTTGTGACAGTACCTAGGGTTAGCCTAACTCACCCCCTTACCTCCCTAAGTAAAGAAAGTGGTCAGTTGAGCGTGGGGAAGCCCTCCTCTCCTACCTGGGGCTTGGGTAGAAATAAATGAACGGGAGAAAGTACTCACCACTGCCCCATTGTGGCTTTTCCTTATTTGGCTGCCAGCGCAAGAGGGCTTCCTTGGCCTGTTTCATCAGGGCAGGTGAGAAGGAATGGAACAGGCTGGCCCCGTGTCCCCGAAGGGAGCCCAAAAGCACAGCCAAAGGGCATCGGCCCCACAGCTGGTATGTCCACCACCATTTCCCTCTGCACAGTGGAGTCAGCTCTTTGACACACTAGTTGTGATTTACTTTAAAATACTCCAGCAAGGGGCTTGGATCAAATAAGACAGGCCAAGGTTAATATTTGCAGAAGACAGATGGGGGGGTCTACAAGGATTCATTATACTAGCTTCTCTCTCGATGTGTGTACATGTTTGATACTTTCTACATTAAAAAAAAAACAACTTTTTTTTTTTTTAAAGGAAATTTCTCAACAAGTCATAGGAGAAGAGGCTCACTGAATTAATGCCACTCTCTTCCCGATGCCTCCTCAGGATGCTGTGGTTACTCTCGGGAGGGGAAGGTGTTTACAACAGGCAGATTTGTGGGATTTTTCTGCTTCCATTAATATTTAGTACATGTCATTATCTCCAAACCTAATCACTTAAAGAAGAGATTTTAAATAATTGATGCCTACAAAAGAGAAAAAAAGCCATGCCATGTTTTTTCATTATCCATCAAAACCCAGAAAACCTCTTCGTCTGGCCCTGACACGGACACATAAATATATTAATGCACACCCTGAGAAAAGCATGCATACAAATCAATAGACATGAATCTGCTCAGGCTACTTGCCCGTTGGAAAAACCATCCCATTCTTTCCATCTCCCGTGTGGCCTGCTCCTCCCCGGCATGGGGCTGTGGCCATGGGAGAAGGGGTTCCAGCAACACCCCTGTGCCTTTGGAGCAAATAAACACCCTCCTCTGAAACACTGAGTTTCAGTCCCCAAAACACACACATGGCTTACATTTCTTGAGCTCTGATAAAGGAGGGGCTGCCCGTGGGCTCATCTGTGTGCATACACATGTACACTAATATGTTTACACACCTAGAGAAAACACTTGCACTGACACTTACTAAAATGTCTTTGTTCCCAGCACCCAAACAGAACAAATGAAGAAGACGCCCCATGAGCATCTCAGATGAGCACCAGACGGCTACTCTCCAAAGGACAGAAGGTAGGATACACCCTGGTTGTTACCTAAGAGCCTCTCTGCATTGAGAGATTCCAGGTCTATCAAGGTCTCTGTCCCGCTTTCATTAAAGCAGCCAGAACTCTCTTTGCTGGTACCTTTAAAGTGCTAACAACCCCACAGGGAGGGCCCTGCTCCCCGGACGCTGTGGAGACAGGTGCAGACTTACCACCAGCGAGAGAGGCCTCTTCCAGGAGACAACGCCAATGAGTCCTGACAGCAGCACCTGCAAGGACAAACGGTGCAGGAAGGTAAGACTCTTTGGAAACCTCTAATGGACCATCAACACAGTCCTGGCCATCTCAGCTTGAAAACGGACTACTTCTAGAATCCAGCCCACGTACAGGAGCAGGGGGACATGAAGCTTGCTGTCCACCTGGACGCTCACCCTGCAGCCACTGTGGGTGGCACATGGGCCTCTGAGATCACCAGGAACTCCTGAGAGATCACTTAGGCTCTGTATGGATGGGCCCAGGAACGGATGCACTTGCTGGAAGAGCACTTACTCCACTCTGTTCCTGTGAATTTTTTGGCTTCGTGACTTAAAAATCACAGGGAGGACTACAAACCCTACTTTGGGGAAAGGCAGAGGCTCCCCAAAAAGCAAAGGCTCCCCCCTTGCCAGTCACCTGGCTACTTTCCTTCTGTGCATGGGTGCTGGGTGCAGCAGACCTGGCAGGCTCCCTCTCTCCTTTCCCACACTTGGTCCCCCAGACAGCTTCCCAAGTCACCCGGAGGCGGTGCCACTGGATGAGGTCCCCAGCTTCCCACATACTGGCCTACATGGCTCCAGGTCCCACCGAGCGAATCCCCTCCAGGACCTCTACTAGCAGCCACCTCCCCCCACCCTGGCTCCTCCATGTCTCCCTAACCCCATGAAGATCATTGTGTCTTCTCTCTCAGGAGAACCACCCCTCAGCTCCTGGCCCACAATCCCTGAGGCACATGCTAGCCATGGATCCCTCCATTCCCAGGCTCCTTGGGACAGGCAGGGCCCAACAGATCACAGAGACACAACTGCTCCCTCCCCACTGCAATCTGGCTTCAGCCCTCACCACTTGCCCACACACTTCCCAAGGTCACCAGAGGGGTCGCTGAGTGCAACACACTAGTGCAGTGATCAGCTTGAAGACCTGAGGTTAACCACATCCTCCTGTGGGAGGCTCCTTCTCCACTAGGCTTTGCATCACTCCCCAGATGTCCTCCCTTCTCTGCTCCATCAGGTCCTCCCACCTCTCTTCCCTTCCCACTCCCTAAGACCTGTCCTCCAAGACTGCTGAATCTTATTCACACACAACACACAAAACAAACAAACCAAATGAACCAAAGAGCTCAACATGGCTCTGCTCCCAAGCATATCACATATATACTTTCTTCAATGCATGCATTTTGCAAACATACTCAATATCAACAAATAGTATTTACGAACACTTTCCCATCTCCCAAATCTCTCTTCATGATGCCACCCAGCTGCAACCTGTACGGAAATCCTTGATTACTGTTTTCCTGTGTCTCTCTGAGCCCCAGTCCCTTGTTCTTCATCCACAAGGTCTATAACCTCTCTCTTCCTTTTTATACCCAAACCACTCTCCCTCTTGTCATCTCTCCTCCCACAATGGCACCCCTTCTCCTGATCTCTCAAATCTAAATCCTAGAGATAGCCCCAGCCTAGCTGGCCCTGACCCTGCCTTCTCCTTAGGATATGATTTCCGAAGAGCATCCTCTGTTTTCCCTTGAGGCAGCACCAGCCTGAACCAAATAAAGCCCGGGTAGAGGATGGGAAGGTACACTTCCCAGAAAACATATGTTAATCTCTGTCTTCTACTTCCCACTTCTACCATAAAAAATTTTACCTATTCTTTAAGACATGGCCCAATTCCTCCTTACTCAGGAAGGGCCTATGTATTCATGAGTACATGGGGCCCCACTAAATCCCTAAACTACCACCAGACCTCTCAAGCCATGTTTAATAAGCTCAGACAGAACGCCTTGATCTTTTCTTCTAAGCTTAAGTTTATAAAACTATCAAATGTCTACAGTGGCCAAATTGCTTATAACAGACATTTTATTGGGAAACCCACAAACCTCCAGAGAACAGGCATTTATAAACACAAAGGAAGTTAGTTAATAATCATTTAACTTAGGCTACAGTAAAAATTCTTGACCTTCCTTGCCTCCACCCCACAGTTATCATTCCATGAATCCCCTCAAATAATTTTACCTCCAACAAATATGGACAGTTTGCTTTACTGAAGAAAATGTTACATTTCTAAGTATCATTGAGAACTGTAATTACAGATGGATCCAATTCCCCTACACAAAGGGAAAAAATAAAACCATCAAACTCTGTGGCATATAAATCTTCAGATAATCCCTGATGATCCATGGGCTTGTATAAAGCCCTCCCCTTTATATCAATATGATGGGCTATCGCTCCTGTGGTCCTACTCAGTGACACTTACAAAGATGTTGCCCCAGCAACACTTTGCAGCCTTTTAAGACCCTGGCCAGTTGACTCAGCTAGGCCATGTCCAGACTCCTGACCTAGAGAAACTCTGAATGTTGCTGTGTCAAGCTATAAAATTTGTGGTACCTTGTGACACAGCAGTAGAAAACTATTTATTATGGACTAAATGTCCTTATGATGGACTAAATCCATATGATGAAGTCCTAACCCCTCAGTGTGATGGTATTTGGACGTAAGCCCTTTAGGAGGTAATTAGGGTTAGATTATGTTATAAGTGGTACGACCCTCATGATGGGATGGTGGCCTAACAGGATGAGAAAGATTTCTCTACTATCTCTCTCTCTCTCTCTCCCAACATGTGCACACCATGGAAAGGCCACATGAGGACACTGCAAGGTTTCAACAGCCTGTATGACAGGAAAGGGGCCCTCACCAGAACCCAACCCTGATCTCAGACTTCTGGCCTCCAGAACTGTGAGAAAATAAATTCCTATTAGTCAAGCCACCGAGTTTGTGATACTTTGTTACGGCCATTTGAGCTTATTAATACACTAATGTTAATAATGAAGAGTGGAATATTGTATTCTTGTTTTCAAACGTGCACTCTCTCCCCATGTCTCTTCAGAAGAAGCAGACTTCCCTGACCCCGGATCTAGAAAACCAGAACACCAGAGAACCAGAGGAGGCCTCCTCTGGTCCACTTGGCACCAGAGAAGAGAGGAGCATAGCTCCCCTCAGAAATGACCAGGTCGGGCGCCTGGGTGGCTCAGTGGGTTAAGCCGCTGCCTTCGGCTCAGGTCATGATCTCAGGGTCCTGGGATCGAGTCCCGCATCGGGCTCTCTGCTCAGCGGGGAGCCTGCTTCCTCCTCTCTCTCTCTGCTTGCCTCTCTGTCTACTTGTGATCTCTCTCTGTCAAATAAATAAATAAAATCTTTAAAAAAAAAAAAAAAAAGAAATGACCAGGTCTTATTTTGAATTTTTTTTTTTTTTTTTTTTTTTTTGCTCAATTCCCACTACCGGTGAGAATTATTGTTGCATGTTCTGCCACTCTGGTACCTCTGCAGGTTTATTTTGTACCACTTTGGTGAGAGATGGGGTCATTGAGCTAGTTAGCCGTGAAATTACTGCATCTCATGAAACCTTTGTCCCATTTAATTTACCGATATCGTTATTCAAAGTCCACAGTTTACACAGAATACGAAGCAATTGAAGAGGGTCAGAGAAGAGTAACATATAATTAAATAGCTGTGAAAGAAAAGCCAAAAAAGAATGTCAAAGGCGTGATATTTCTCAGAGAGAGAAGCTTAACTTTTTGAGCACCCGCAAGTTGTTAAAAGGACACCAACCCACTTTTTTTTTCTCCACTTGCTGCCCAGCATAACTAGAGGCAAGTGATAATATTAAAAATGAGACAGAATTTCCTGCTGTTGAGGGCAATGAAAGGGGATAATAGACCGCCAGGAAGTAACGGCATCTTTAGAGCCAAAGGCCTTCCTGTTGGATTGGTACTGCTGTCTGAACACAGAGGCCTGGAAGAAATTAGCTCTTTAAATCCTGTCCTCTAAGATCGAAAAGTCCTTTCATTGTCCCAAATCAAGAATTTTCTTCCGAGCTGCTCTTCTGGTTCAAAGGAAAATGATAATGCAACATTTTAGGTAAGGAAGCGAGTCCTTCTAGAATGCAGACTTGGAAGCCAATTCAATTATTTCACAAAACATATGGCAGGACTGTCTAATAGCTAACGTGGCATCAATTAACCCCTAAGAAGCCAGGCTTCACCACTTTCTGGAGAAAGAACTGTTGTTGCAAAAATGGGGCAAATAATATTCTGAGCTTCCTGAAATGAATGAATTCTACCTAGTCCACTTCCCCACGTTTTCCAGACTTCAGACCTGTGCTATGCAAAATGGTTCCTTCTCCTGCATGGAGTAGGGGAACCTCCTAATTATTCCGACTTATATTTTCTTTTCTTTCTGGGTGGTTTTCTGTGTCTGGGTCTACCTGAGACCACATGGCAGGGCTGACTCCATTATGCCTTCTGTGTCCATCTGTGTCCATCTCAGCTCCCTTCTGAGAGAAATACATGCCTTCCCATCCACCCCATCTCCATGGCTTCTACCTCCTTCTCTCAGAACAACCCCAAATCCACCATCTCTCTCCTAACCATTCACTCCCACTGCAGTCCTGACTTTCTCCACACCACTTTCTGCTGGAGGCTTCATCAATACATCAAACTCAAAACGTCCATAAGGAACGCCACTCTCCTTCTCAGTGTACTTCCTCCATGATAGAGGAGAAATCTGTAGCTTTCATTCTCTCAATGTATAAAAGCAAAACTAGACATTGATGGGAAAGATAGACCAATCAAAGAAAAAAAGGAAACTGTTTTAAGATAATGCAAATAACCCATGAGTCGAAAGAAAATCCAAGCAAAATACAACACAGTCTGTTCTGCAGTGAATTTTTTTTGGATGCAAATTACTTCATATATGCTTGGAACCCATTCATCCTGGTCCTGCCCGGTGTGATGCAGCCTTCCACCAGGGCTATTTACTCAAAACCTGCAACTGGACTTCGTTATTTAATGAGTTAAAGCAGCATTTGTATTTTTATAACATTTCTAAAATATTTGGATTTTAAAAGATTTCAAAATAATTGGTTTCCTCTATAATCCTATCTATTTCATTTTATGCATTAGAAAGACTTATCCTGAGATGGGCTCCTCAGGCTTCCCTAAGCTGCTATGAACCCTTGACATAGAGGTTCCTTTAGTGCAGATATTTTAGCTGGCAATTCCATTTTTTTTTTTAAATCTGGAATGTCTTACTTCACCTTCATGCTTGAAAATTAGTTTTGCTGGGTACAGGGTTCTAGGTTGATGGTTTCTCCTCTCAATAGTCTGAAAACAGTATTCCACCATCAACTGGTTCCCACCGTGGCCATCAGGAAGTTGGCTGTCCTTTTAACTGCTGTTCCCTGAGGCAGGAAGCTGTGCTTACCCTTTTTTATTCTTTTGTTGTTGTTGTAAAAGATTTTATTTATTTATTTGAGAGTGAGAGAGATCATGAGAGGGGAGAAGGTCAGAGGGAGAAGCAGACTCCCCACGGAGTTGGGAGCCCAATGTGCGACTAGATCCTGGGATTCCCTGGATCATGACCTGAGCCGAAGGCAGTGGCTTAACCAACTGAGCCACGCAGGTGCCCTTTTATTGCTTTTTTTTAAGACTTTTTTTTTTTTAAGTTTCAGAGAGAGAGTGAGAAGAGAGAAAGTACAAGCAGGGACCAGGGTGGTAGGGGAAGCAGGCTTCCCACTGAGGAGGGAGCCTGACATGGGGCTTAATCCCAGGGATCATGACCTGAGCCAAAGGCAGGTGCTTAACCAAATGAGCCACCCAGGCACCCCTGTCCTTACTCTTTAAGGCCTTTTAAAACCATCTCCTTGCCTTTAGTGTTCTGAGGTTTTTGCGTATTATGTCTAGGTGTGGATTTCTTTTTATGTATCCTTTTTGGCATGTACTATGCTTCTGACATGATGCATTTACATTTTTCATTAGTTCTGGAAATTGCATAGCCAATATCTCTTCAAATATTGTCTCTCTGGCATTCTCTCCATCAGGGACTCTGGCAATCTCATGCTAATCCTTCCTATTCCATCCTCCAAATCTCTTAGTTCTGCTTTCACATATTCCACACCCATGTCCTTCCGTATTTCATTCTGAAAAACTTCCTTATGTTTACCTTCCAGGTGACTAATTTTCCCTGAACTATGTTTAACCAGCTGTTGAACATCTGCATTTATTTAGAGAATTTAAACGATTATATTTTATGTATTTATAAGTTCTGCTTTTATCCTTTCCCAAGTATGGTGATTTGGTTCAGACAGTCTCTTAGTACATACTCATCTGTACAACTGCTTAAAATATTTCATATGCAGATGCTCTTATGTCCAAGATGTGCAGTGAACATTAGGTATCTAAGCCTGTTGCTTGCTGTTTCTGGTGACTCTCATTTACTGCAGCATCCTTCCTTTGATGTTTGTAGGCTGGGGAGTCTTGTGAACACATTGCTTGCTCTTAATTAGTGAGGTTCTGTGGACCCCAAATAGAGAAATTTTCCCTAAGACAGGTATACTTCTGCCAGTAACCAGGAAGAACCTGAGCTCTAGAAATGCTGTGATCTCCAAAGGGATCAGCTCATGGCTCAATCTGGAAATCTCAGTCTGAGCCCTCCCCACCCCATCTCACTGCACAGTGGACATTCATGCCTAGGCAACCTGTCTGCTCCAGCCGTGTACTACTCTGACCCTGCTCCCTGCCTCTCAGATTCCAGCTGTCTGCCACTCTGGCCTTGGGTCATTGTGTGGAGTTTGTTTGGGGGTGGGGTGGTAGACCCCAGAGATCTGCAATGCCTCCAGGTGCATGCCCTTTGTCTAGGATCAGGGTGCCAGCAGATTCAATGTCTGGTGAGGGCTCATTTCCTGGTTCACAGATGGCCATCTTCTCACATGTCCTCACATCGTGGGTCTCTCTTATAAAGGTAATAATCCCATTCATGAGGGTTCCATTCTTGTGACCTAATCACCTCCCAGTGGCTCCACCTCCAAATACCATCACACTGGGGATAAGGATTTGACATGTGAATTTTAGGGAGACACAAACATTCAGTCTATAACAATCAGGATATCATAGATGGTTTTCTAGGAAAATATGTTACTACAATTGAGTCCCCTTAAAATCAAAAAACTAAATGTACCTATAAACACCAATAAATTGGGAAAGTGGTCAAATACCCACAGGCAAATTCTTCAAAAGCTTCAAAATATTGAGATTTCCAACACAATTTATTTTTTTTTCCCGAGCACAAAGGGAAAAAAACAAGGAAACTTTCCAAATTCTTTTTACAAAGGTCAGCCTGTTACAAGTAAAATATCGCAAGAAGAAAAAACAGGCCAATTTTACTTATAAACAGAGGTATACAATTTTTAAATAAAATGTTAGAAAATAGACTTCAGTGGTACATTTAGAAGAATAAAGAGTAAGGCAGGGGGTTCACATCAGGAATGAAAAGATGGATCAGTAAGAGGAAATACAGTAATAAAATTAATCATATTAATATGAAAAAAATGAAAAATGTCATTCAGTAGATATATAAAAGGCATTTGATAAAATTCAATCACTATTTTTTATGAAAAATAAATCTTAGTTTAATACAACAAAATAAAGATGCCCCAAATTTCCACCTATATTTAAAACTAATCTGGAAAATACCAGTGTGGTGTGCAGAATTATGTGATGTTTCCCAATAATTGCTCCCCCCCACTGGTTGTATATTGCCTACAGAATCCCCTCTTCTTGAGAGTGGGTGGGATTGTGAATATGATGAATTTCAGTCCTGTGGTCAGGTTACACTCTATGACAAAGGCAAAAGGATTTTGCAGTACACTCAGGTCCCAAATAAGTTTGGTTTTGAGTTCATCAAAAGGAAGGTTCTCCTGGGTGGGCCTGGCCTCATCAGGCAGACCCTTTGGGTCTGGGCTCTTTGTAAAGCCAAAAATTTGAAGCACTAGGGAGAGTCTGCTGCTGCCTGAAGAAGTAAGCTGCTGTGCTTTGAGAGGGACTCTAATAGCTGGATCCTCTACAGCTGACACCTGGCAGGAAAATGGGGATCTCAGTCATACAACCATACAAATAAACACTGCCAATAACCTGAGGGACTATGGAAATGGATCTTTCTCTCCTCAAGCCTCTGGGTGAAAATGCATCTGGCCTCACTTTGATTTTAGCCTTCAGACTCAGCAGAAAGCCCAAATGTTCCAGGCTCCAGACCCATGGAAACTGCAAGATAATGTATCTGTGTTGTTTTAAGCCATAGTGCTTGTGGTAATTTGTTATATAGCAATAGAGAACTAATACAACTAGCTAATAAAACCAAAGAAGAAAGAAAAGTTAAAAATTTGTGAAGAGGGGGCAAATGATTACTACTTGAAAATGATACACTTATCTCAAATACTGAAGGAAACTGATAAAAAAAGAATAACAAGGTAATTACAAGCATTCAGTAAATCAAATGGTTAGAAAATTAATATATTTAAAAATCATGATATTAGTTATATTTAGTGAACACTGACTTATGACATATACCTACTAAGGTTTTATACTTTAACTCTTTGTATCTTGACAACTATAAAAGGCATGTATGATTTTTGCATCACTGCACAGAGGAGAAAATTAAAGCACTTGCCCACATTACAGTATTAGGATATAAGCTCATAAAGTATGGGAAAAAAATAGCTTTCCTATATACATGCAAGCAAAGATGGGTTAGAAAAATGAATAAAATTAAATATTCCACTTATAACACTTCCATTTATAACAAAAAATTCCATTTATAACAAAAAGGTAGAATGACTTAGAACACAGAGACTAATATGAAATGAGCAAGAACAATATCAAGAAAATCTTGAACATCTAATGAGAACATAAAACTCCTCATATTAGATGCAAAAAAAATCCTTTTTTCAGGGCACCTGGGTGGCTCAGTGGGTTAAAGCCTCTACCTTCAGCTCAGGTCATGATCCCAGGGTCCTGGGATCAAGCCCCGCATCAGGCTCTCTGCTCAGCAGGGAACCTGCTTCCCCCCATCTCTGCCTGCCTCTCTGCCTACTTGTAATCTCTGTCTGTCAAATAAATTTAAAAAAATCTTTAAAAAAAATCCTTTTTTCAAAGTGAAGAACCAAAGAATGCATGAAGTTCCTTGAAATTCTAATGAAAATACTATTAAGAGGAAAAAAAATCAATTCCATAAAAAGCATTGGGACAATGAGTGAACCACTTGGAAAGAAAGCAAACTTATTTTCTACCTTATTCTTTATACCCAAATAAATTTAAGTGTAATCAAAGGGTAAACAAAAAATGAAAATCTGATAGTCCTAGAGGAACATGCAAGCATTTTTTAAAACAATCTTGAGAGGAATTCAGTGTTGGAGGCACGACATGGAATCAAGAGTCCTAATAAAAGATTAATACGTTTTAAACGTTTGTTTAAAAAACAACACCTGTGGTTAGGTTACACTATATGACAAAGACGAAAGGGGTAGACTAGATCTTTGCTCTTAATCTCAGGGCCTCCCCATATGACAAGTATAAGTCCATGCTTCTGACAAGTAACATGGAAGCCTCCCAAGACAGTTCTTAGAGTCCCCATCCTCAGCCGATGTTGGGCTTGACCATGAGACTTACTTGGCCACACTGGGTAGAGGTGGCCCTCACCCTCAAGACCTCCAGTGCATCTCATGATGCCACCCAACAACACAAATTGCCTGTCATCCTCTGTGTACCTGCCCCTCAAGCCAGTGGACTGGACCCAGACAGCCATGGCCCCTTCAGCCTGGGCCCCAGAATGGATAGATGGCACAGACCCAACCCCAACCAAGCCTTCATCCAAGGTGGGGCCACCTCAGCTCTCCAGAGCAGAAGACGAAGACTGGCTGCTGACAACCACTGAGGTTTGGAGAGGTTTCTTTATGCAGCCCTATCATGGCCAGAGCCAACAGACATATGTGTGATTTTAAAAGAACATAAGATGGAAAACCAATTCTAAAGAGGAAAAATACTTATACACAACAAACAAAAGGTTTATTGTCTTAACTTACAAAGAGCTCCTATCAATTAATAAGTAAAGGGAACCACTCAATAGAAAAATATGGGGAAGGATGTTCACATTGTTAATGGATGGCAAACATATAAAATGATGTTTCAACCTACTCCAGTTTTTTCTTAAAACAAGCCAAATCAACATGACAAATATTTTGTATCAGGCTGCCAACTTTTTGGTGAAGTGGCAAGGACAGAGGAGAAAAAAGTTCCTCTTTAATGATTGGTGTTGGCATAAAATGATGTAGTCTTCTTTGGGAGCAATTTCATAAAACCCTCAAAATAGGAAAGGCACATACTTCTACTGAATTTCACTACCAGGAATGTCACCTATGGAAACAGTACCGGAGGTACGCCAAGTCACTTGCACAGGATATTTACCGCAAAAACCTATAACAAGTGGCTAACAATAAAGGGTTAGTTAAATAAACTTTGATATTTACATGTAACACGAATATATGCTTTATGAAATTTGAGGCGGATCTATTTATGCTGATGTGGAACAATGTCCAGCACAAACAAATGACAAACAAGACACAGCCTAGTGTGCAGAGCATGATCCTGTTTGTATAAATAGAGACAAATGGATGGATGCTGGAATCACACCTAAACGTTTTTCCCTGGAAGGACATACAAGAAATTCAACAATGGGAAACTGGATGAGGGAGGAAGGGAAGGGACACTTGCTATTAAATGTGTAACTTTCTGAAATACCAGCCTTTAATCTGTGCACGTATTATGGCATGAATATTTTAAACTAGGCATACCATTGGAGCTGGTAATTCCACTCCTAAGAATTCCAGGTATTAATCAAAGTGTTCTTTATAATTTTGCAAATGGGAAATGACCTGAGTGTTTAGCAAGACAGAAGTGTTTATATCTACTGCGTCTTTCCCAGCTGCTGCCATTAAATCATGTTGCATTAGGATATTTAGTACTCCGTGGAATGCTCACACCACATAAAAGGGAAAAAAGAAGCAAAGAAAAAGCAGGCTATGAAATGGTTTGGAGGAGGGATAATTTCCCTCATATTAAGTAAATAAATACAAATGCCAACACACAACAAAATACATAAGGAAACCCGCACCAAATCCCAAAGACAGCCACAAATCCTCTCTGGAGAGTGGGAGTTTGGTTTTCTCCTTGTACTTTTCAAGTTCCCATGTTTTGTGGGTAATAGAGTAAACATTTTATTGAAACACGGGCTAACAACAGCTGGTTCTGCCTTCTGAGGGAGGTGGGTATACCCAAGCAAGGGAGACATAATTCCTTCTAATGCTCCCTTCCACGGGTGGGAGATGTGGATTGGGCCAAACAAATTTCAGACTTGCACTGACAGGCCTTTTGCTTCAGAACACATGTCGATGGTCTCTAGAGACTTACAGCCTGAGAACTAAGTAAAGACGTGGGAAATCAGAATCCCAAGCACTGTGATGAGAGTCCAGAAGATGGTAGGCATCCAAGGTGTCTATGGGGAAGGCCCAGCCTGCCAGGAAACCTGCCAGCCAGGTGGCCATGGGCAATTCCATGTAGGCTATTATTCTTTGATGGAGAATAATAAGAACTTTCGATATAAAAGCAAGTTTCAAAGATCAATTCCAACTAGAACCCAAATGTGTGTAAGAGCCTCCTGTCCCTCTCCTGCCCTCACCCAACATGGGGAAGAAACTATGAAGTGTGCAGGTATATTGCCTGTTTGGAAAAGAAAATTAGGCAAACCCATGTGCAAATCATTTTGAGTCTCTTCTTTTAGAAGTCTCCTCTTTGCACAACAATAAAAACAATGTATTTGTTGATACAGAACATTAATTCCATTAAAATCACATTACGTGTAATGAAAAGCTATCAGAGTATAATTATGCTAGTGAATTCACAGACCCACATCAACTTTTAAGTCCACTGGAATTACAATAGGAAGTGAACCTGCCTGGTAGACAAATTGCCCCTTCATTTCCAAATGATTATGAATAAAAGCCTACTGTACTGATGTTATAAATGACACACCATTTCCGAAAACTCCCAAATCTAGGACTGTTCCTTAAAGGTGTCTTTGCCTGGGTTTTCCCAGAGCCATCCTGTTCTTGGGGCCAAAGGCTATGCTCCTGAACCCTGAGTCTTCTGAGTTAACCTTGCTCCATGGCACACTCCCTTCTCAGAAGTCCTGCCCCTTGAGCCCGTGGATTGGACCCTGCAGGTGCCCTGAATTCCTATACATTCACAGTGACCCCTTGGAGTATCCTCTGAGTTCAGACCAGGGCCAGATGCTCCCGCCTACCCAGGTGTCCTTCCTTCCTGGCACCAGCCCTGGTCTTCAGGCCACATGTACATACTTGGGTGCAGAGCAAGTCTTCTATCTGGAACTTAATGAGATACCTGGAGGAGATAGAGGGGTGGGAGAACAGGGGAGGCAGGGGGACATGCAGTGAGAGGGTACCAGGAAAATTTCTGCACTGCTAGGCATTCCATGGGAGTGAGGACCACCATAACTGATGGGCATCCCGTTGCAGTGGCTCTCTCTAGGATTCCACTTTGGCCTGACCTTTGTTCATGGTCTATGACCATTCACAAGTTCAGATCCTATGAGGAACCCCAAACAGAGCCTGGGAAGCCTGGATGACAATGCCGTGCTGGTAACATGCAGGGAATCTCCCCCCAAGTGGCCCTGAATGGATCCAGTGGCCTCCCCCAAGAGCGGGATGGTAGGGGCCTGCACCCCTGTAACTAACAGCTGGGCTCTATTCTCTAGTCCTGTTCCCCTTTCCTTGTAACTGGTTCCTGCAGCCACCCCTTCTCTGGAACACCCCCACCAATCTCCTCAGTCCTTTTCCCCTCCACCTGTGATCTGTCCTGGGAGAGCTCATACCAGCTGCTGAGTTCACGCCAGCCCTTCTCCCGCCTCTCTGCCTTCCAGGCCCTGTGTACACCCAGAGGCACCATGGAAATTTGCTGGACACCCCATCGGCATGTCTGACTCAATAGTGCCAACCGTGCCATCATGACTCCACCCCCACTGGGACATTCTCTACCCCCGTCAGAGGCCTGCCATTCACACAGGTGTGCCTTTGTTACCCCACTTCCTTCCCTGACATCCGCTTATGCTCAAACCCCATCCAAAGCAGGGACCTCCCACCACAGAGCTCACACTGGATGTGCCCCCCTACCCATCCCTCCACCCACAGGTGGTCACCTGTCACTTTGCCCCCTGAGTTACAGCAACAGTTGATGACGGGTCTTCCTGCCCCCACTCCTGACTGCCCCTCTAGCCAATTCTCCAGGCTGCAGAATCATCATGGTACAATGCGGACATAACCACGTCCCTCTCCCCTTCTGACAGTCTTCCTTTCTTCTGCTTTTCGGTTAAGTTCCAAATCTTCAGGCTCAGGGAGTCACTGCCCACCCATTCAGCCTCATCAGGTCCTTCTACCACAATGAACCATTGTGCCTCCCTCTTCCCACACAGCTGATCACCAGAACGTGCAGCCTACTCAGGAAAGAGCTATGGGACCATGGCACTAGGACACCAAGGCCCAAAATCCCATCCACGTGCCCTTCTTCCTGCCATGCAGCAAGTACCAAGGGCAGAGGACATACCTTTTTCATGCAGGTAGTCCCCACACGGAGCCCTGGGCCTGGGTCCAAGTGATGTTCCGGAAGGCTATCTGTGTACAGATGCTCAGCATCCCAGGACCACCATCCTTCTCACCTACCCACATGGCCATTTTGGCAGCCACACAGGTAGCACAGCCCTGAAGGGCAGTGTTCTCACTTTTACCCTTTTTTTAAATAATAAAAGCAATGCAAGTTCAATGTATTAAAATATATAGGGCTTTCAGGAAAGGCCTATCAGCTAAAGGAGAAAAGGAAACCATCTCTCTCTCACCACTTCTATAACTTCTGCTATAGATTGGACTCTATTGAATTCTATTTGGCTTGATTTTTAAAAATGGGATCATAGTGTTGTCAATAATCTTCTCTCATTACCATATAACGTATTATGGTCACGACATCACACCCTGTAAGTATTCATCTGCATCACCTCAGTGGCTAAGCAATATTCCATTTTATGAAAATATCATTACTTAAAGTCATCTCCCATTAGTCTATAAACACTAGAAATCAGAAACATAAGTAATATACTTTTGAGAAAGCGTATATGGATAAGAACACTGATTTAATTTTTTCTCATCTAAGTGACTCTTTTACATGAATTGAAAAGTCAAGCTGCTCTCTCAAGAGGCCGTCATTTGCAATCGTTTAGCTATTTCTTCTGGTATCCACTCTCAAATTTCTCTGCATGATATTCTGGCTGCTTTCCGATGAGGAAAGGTGAGGATTTTAACTCTCCCAGTAATCCACACACTCCCCAGGCATAGCCAAATCCACACTCTCACCCATGCCCAATTCTAGGAGAGCAACAGCCCATCTGTCTGGTTATTCCAGTTCATAGTGTGAACATCATGATGACATGTAAGTATTATCCATAACTGGGCCATTACAAGTACTATAATTACAGTGCCTTTTAAAAATCACATGACAATATTTAATTGGGGCTAATTGTCCCATTTTTCACTTCAGTCTTCGGTGCATCTATCACAAATTCATCCCCAGTCCTCTACAGACCTGACAGTCTCCACTCACTCTGAGCATTTAAGGGCTCCTGCTTTGGTTTTCTTGGATGTGTCCCTCTTGTAGTCCTTCCTCCCCAGCTCCTCTTCACCCAGCTGTCCCCTTGGCCTGGTAGATGGCTCCCAGGGACTCCCCTTCACCTCTGTCCTGCGGGGGAGAGCCACTGTTTCCTTGATCCCATGTCTTTTTTTTCTCTCCTTTTTTTAAACAAGTTAAGTTTCACTCCATTTCCACTGCGTCAGGATCACTGAAATATTCGGATTTGTTTCTACCTTTTTAATTTTTTTTAATTATTTACCTCACTTCTATGCTTTTCACCTCCTCTCTTGCTTTTATATTTTAATTGACAATTTTTTCTTATTACTTTTTTTCTCTCTACTAATTGAGAATTTAGAATGTTTCTTTTTCTTTTCCTTTTTTTTAAGTGATTTCACCCTGACATTGTACCACTCATATGTATTTAACAAGGCCTAAAAATTAACAACAAATTAACGACCTCCTCCAGTTTCTGGAAGCCATGTTTTCTTCCAGTTTATTGAAAATACCAATTTCTCAAAATTCCTATCTAGATGCTCCATTACAGGGTTTGAGTCTTTTAGATGCTATGCCCTTTGCCCTCTTCTGCAATATATTCAGAGACCGCATACCTCATACTTATTAATAAGATGAAATGTGAATGAATTTATGAGTCCATTCACCATGGTCCTGCTTTTTGTGTACTTGTCTGGTAGTTATATCCCCTTCCTGGATCTATTACTTTGATACAGGTTCATGTCCATAGCTCTCATCTAATTCAGTTTCTCAAAGGTGTAGCAGGTTATTTTTCAGGTGCTATCTCTCTCACTCCCCTTTCTCTGAATTTTTGATCCAAAACACTACACAAGAATTTACAATTTCCAAAATACATTGTAACCAGTGTTCACCAGTCACAGCCTCTACATACAATATTTTGCTCATGAACCATCCCTTCCCTTCCTCCTACCAAACTTTGTTACAGCTTTTAAAGTTTGCTTACACTGCCTAACATGGTGGTCCAGAGACATGTGGAAGGGTAGAGAGATGGAGAGCATTTGGTTAGCTTCAAAGAGTAGAACCCAAGGAACAACTCTTGATGAAGTCTTTCCCACTGGATACCTCATGAAGCATCATGAGTGGCTTATTTTCTCCTTTCTTACAGACAAAGAAACCAAGTCTCCAACATGTGAAATAACCTGTTCAAGGAAACATATCTAGTAAATTGCAAAGTCAACAATAAGAAGCCTAAACAATTTCAAAAAAGGCAATACTTGCAAACAGCAAAGATATACCATAGAAGCAATTCCACACTTAAAAAAGTCTACTTTTTTTAAGTCTCTAGTCCCATGTGCAATAATCTAAATACAAAAAGAAACTTCCGTGTGGGCAAAATATATAAGGAGTATATATTATCTTGCAAATATAATTCATGGCTATTTTCCATATAAATCATCCCAAATCAAGATTTGATTTTCTCTAATAGCTCTAGTCTGAAAAGAATCGTTATGAACAGGAGTGAAAAGACACATGCATTTACTGCTTCTTTAATTGCATTTTCTGCAAAACTCTGTAGCGCTATTTTTAATATCTGATTACGCCATCAATAGAGCTATATTCCACAAAAGCAATTATGTTTTGCTCAGCAAAAAATCAGAATGGAATAACATGTGGCATACTAACAACTGTAAGAATAAAAGCAATTTAGAATATTTTAGAATAATGATTGGGATCATTTATTCAGAATTTACAGCAACACATTTTAAAGACACGCTATCATGAAGTCTACTGCAAAGTTTAAGTTATGTACTCACAAATGAAAAATGCACAGAGAGCTCAGTATTTTATCAAAACATTAATAACAGCACTCTAAAAACCAAAGCTTTTATCAAACACTTCCTGCTCACCAGCTCTCTCCAGTGTAAAAGCAGCATTTAACATAATGTGCTTTCGTTTTCTTTTAAGAGATGTGTCCAAATGTCTGTCAAGTACTAAAGTGGAATCTTTCGAACAGGAAAGGCAAATGGGGGGCAACCCCCTCCCATGACCAAGAGAGACAATGCTCATTTATCACAGCACCACTCTTTGCCAAGTACAGATGGGACACAGTATTCCAGGTACAATTACTTAAAATTTGTGTTGCTGGGCCATACCTTACCTACATAAAGGTCCTACTGCACAGGTCAGAGTAGTTAGAGGGATGCAATTATTTATGCATAAGAGAAGCTTGGTTTATGCTCCTAAAAGGCAGTTCATAATTGTTCAGGTCTTCCACTTCTAGGCAGGCTGGAGTAGTTACCAGCCCATCAGTGTGCCCATCAAGAACAACTGAAAACGCTACATAAAATATGGAAATCAACTCTTTGAAAGCAGCTGAGAGCAATGAAATTCAGAGCAGCTGCAATGAGGAGGAAGCCTTCCTCCTGGAGGGGAGCTAAACTTTGCAACTTCCTTTTTCTAGAGGCACTGGCCAATCTGTGGCACAAACAGAAGCCTGAAAACATAGGCTTGACTTTAGGGAGAAACTTGGGATCCAAGCACAGGGTTGGCATACAACTTGGGACATTTTTCAAATTCTAAGGGTAAGACACATAAATCTTAACAAAAAGCCACTGAAAAGCTGGGTAAAGATAAAGATTATAATTCAGAAACCCCAGAGGCAGGGTCTGTGAAAAATACAAAAGAGTCTCATTTGAAAATCCTACAAGGCCAAGAGCTAGCCAGAACAAGGCTGCAGCTCACCTGGGCTACAAAGCAGCTCTGACACCACAAACAGTCCCAGCTGGCATAAGGACATGGCCACCAGCTAATCCAAATAATGAAATTAGCTCACCAACTTCAGAATGATTATGTCCAAGAAAACAAAATGAGCAAAGGATGGACAAAAGAAATAAAAGAACTTCACCAGATAATTAAATGCTTTAATAATAACCGAAGACTAAAAGTGTAGAACTTAAAAAAAAAAACAAACCCCAAATTTATAATTCAATGGACAGATTTAACAGCAAAAGATAAAAAAAAAAGATAAAAACATAAAAAAAGTCAAAAGTAATATTAGAGAGGTATAAGACATAATGAAAAGGACTGACATGTGTAATTCGAGTCCTAGAGAGAAAAAAAGAAATGAAGATGAAAGACATATAGCAAAGAATTTTCCAAAACAAATAAAACCTCAAACCACAAATTATTCAATTAGTCCCAGAAAGCCAAGCTGGCTAGTTACAAAAAGAGAAAGAAAATCACAGGAAAGGGAAAATCTTAAAAGGTGTAAAGGGATGGAATTGGACACACACATTACTGTCAAAGAACTAACAAAAAAAACTGAAAGTCAGTATCTCACAGGAATCATGGAAACCACCTATAACATTGTTAAAGAAAATAACTGGAAACCTAGAATTCTATAACCAAGAAAACATCCTTCAGAAAACAAAAAATAAACAGACTTTTTCAGATAATCAAAGCAGAATTTGTGATCAGCAAAGCTGCACTAAGAAAAGAAAAGGAAAATGACCCAGAGAGAAGCCCAGATAAACAGGAAGAAATAAAAGGCTGATGGAAGGGATAAATAAATATTGACTACAAAAAAACTTTGGAAGCTATGAAAAAGATAGACGGGTGGCTCTGATATGGCAGAACTGAGTAAGATGAATTCCAAAGCAGCAGAAAGCAGAACAACCCAGTATACGCCTCAGAATTCCCAGAAGGTTCAGGCACAGGCCTCACTAGACATCTCTGGAACCACAGCTGAATTAATGTAGATTTAAGGGATTTGGTAGTTGATCAGGGAAAAAGGTCAGAAAAGGCAGTAACCCACAATAAGCTTTAATCAGGTGATGCCCAGTTGCATAAGAGGGCCAGTCCCTTATAACATGACAATGTTCACTGGCCTAAGGCCAGGTAGCCACCATCCAGAAGGGAAGGAGAGTAACAGTACTCCCAGAGTAGAGGTAGAAAAGCATCAGAGAGGGGCTTATTTGTCTAGGTGATGTCACTCAGCAGCACAGGGAGAGGGTCAGAGAACTTGCAGAGTGGCAGCAGCTTGGGGCTGCTAATTACAAGGCTTGATCTTATCAACAGCCAGTAGAGGCTGAGGGAGGTCTTCCAGAGTATACAAAACAAGAAGGTTCTAAATGCTAAAAACAAAACAAAACAAAACTGTTTATTCATGCAATTCTTTAAAATGATTTGAATGTGTAAAACTTCCAGTTTGGCAACAGCAAGCTACTGAGCTAACAGGTCGCACACTGTGGTGAAGAAATAAACAACCTAGGGGCTAGTAACACAAAAGAGAGTGAGACCATTGTTTGTCATTTATATAACAATTGGGAAGGAGGAACCAGAAATAAGGGGAAAGAATTGGGAAGGCCAATTGAAAACAGATCCCTAAATTCCCCTCCCCTTACCCTTGCAGAATTCTGCAGGTTTGTTCCCAGAAAAGATTAAAACAAAAGGTCTGTGGTGTAGGGACTGACCAACACTAGTCCACGCTGCAGCAGTGTGAGCCAAGAGAAGGTACGTTAAAACCAGGCAGCATTTTTTTAAGATGAAACTAATGTAAGATGTGCTCCACCAAAACGAGGGAGCAAAGCCAGAATAAGGAAGACCTAAGATCCAGAAAATAGGTAAATAGCATTCCAAAAATGATAGCAAAGGGAGAGTCCAGGATGACAGCTATATAACAGGCCTTGAGAGTCATCAACCCAAGATAACAAAATGAGGTTTTCAAGAAGAAAAAGTGAATAGGAAAATTACTTGCTGGAACTGACTTTGTGTAACACTCTTTTGAAAGGTTACAGTAAGGGGAGATATTGAATGATTAAGCAAATGAAAAAGCAAGGCAAGTATCAACTTGAAGAAAACAAAAGGTAAGTTATGCAACAGTCATAATTCACTACATGGCTCTGACATGAATAATATTTGCATATACATGATAATGTAAACTCAAATACTGACTTAACTAAACTTATAATACATCCACTCTGGATGATAAGAAGCAGAAGGCAGAAGAGACAGCGGGATTAAAAAGCTAAATCCTCACTGCTGTAATAAGAAATCTAAAATGATGTCTAAAACTGATTAATCAAAGAGAGTAAGACCTTCATCCTACTCAGAAATGTGCACATGTAGTAAGTACTTGGGAAAAAAAAAAAAAAAAAACTAAGAACCAAAAGTAATTGTCTCTGGACAAGTTAGGCAGAGATCTATTCGGTATTCCTATTTGCTATTTGACTTTTTAAATTATGTCCTTATTTTATTAGATGACATGAAAATTAATTTTAAAAAGAGGTAAATGTGAATATTTTTCTATTTAGCAATATAAGAAATGCTCAAGCCACCTAAGTAACAGCAGCATCTATAACAGCTGTGAAAAAACAGCTGATCATTTTCCATTTAAAATTTTTTTAATTTAAAAGAGTTGAAACTCTTCCTAAATTATACCAAAGCTCCCAAATTGCCCCATTTTTCATGGCACCATGGGGTAAAGTAAATCTGGCATTTCTGCCCACAAAGCACCAAAAGGATTAAGATCAGTTAATTTCTTCAATTATTATTTCATGAGCAATGGGCCCTAAGTACTGGACAGCAGCCAACAGCATTCCAGATGCTGAAGAAGGCATGGTGGAGCCCTGAAAAGAACTCAAGAAGACACACCAGATGAATGGCACTGAGCAAGTGACCTCTCATCAAGGATAAGAACCCCACAGACCTATTATCTGCTCTCCTACCTCTTGGTAAGTTGTAACAACCCTGTGACAGTTTCAGAGGCTGCTGGGACTGAGTAAAAAGTCCCTGAATTATAATGGAGAAAGAAAGTTTAATTCTTAGATTTGAAAAGAGGGTACAATAGGGTAAACTCTAGGAGTCTGGAGGAGAAGGGTCAGCATTTGTACATTAAATAAGAGAAGAATAATATAGAAAGATCCTTGGTGGCTGTTAAAGACAAAGAACTCTGGATACCTGCAAATGTTGAAAGTTGTTTACACTTGGCTGTTTCAGAGAAATCTCCCACCTCCTATCAGCTCCCCTACAAAATCATCAGTCAATTTTTTATGGTGCTTCAGAAAAGATGACCTTGTATGGGTAAACCAGGGTGGAGGGAAGGTGACAAAAACTCACAAAGGATTTTTGACTGCCAAATTTGGATAAGACGGGGCAGTGCCAAAATAGCCCCTAAGCATGGAGACTCCAGAGAATGAAGCACATAATTGGTGGGAATTAAAAAGAAAGCATGAGGACTGTTTGGAACATCCTGACCAATGTAACCAGGCAGGTCCCAGCCAATTACAACAGACCTTAAAAGGCAAGGTGGTGGGGGGTGGGGCGCTGCATGGACTCTGAGACACATGATCAAATGAATAATTTTGGGATAAATGAGTGTGTGTTAGAGTGTTTCCTGTGGAAAACTAGTTTTACAAGGAAAGCACATAAAAAATTTTCCATAGTTAATAAAGTCTGAAAACATGATTCAGTATATCCCTTTCATGAAGAGTGAGTACACAGTGCACATCAGAGTAAAAAATGCTTTGGGAGGTTTTTTTGTGTTTTTTTTTGTTTTTGTTTTTGTTTTCTTTTGTTTTAAGATTTTGCAATTTATTTGAGAAAGAGAGCATGAGCTAGGAGAGGGGCAGGGGGAAGCAGACTCCCCACTGAGCAGGGAGGCTGACAAGGAGCTTGATCCCAGTACCCTGGGATCATGTACTGAGCTGAAGACAGATGCTTAACTGACTGAGCCACCCAGGTGCCCCAGAAAATATAACATGTAGCACAGAAAAAAAAAAATCAATCCTGAATAACTAGGCCTTCTCCAAGTGTGACCTTAGAATCTTTTTTTAAATTCAAAATACATATTTAACATTTTGCATAAGCTATTCCTTCACTGCACTGTTATAGGAAATGCTGGCATGGGAAATTACAGTGGGAATTCAGAGAGAGATAAGGTAGGGTACCTTCTTCTCAAAATGGAAATAGCTTTTTCTGACTACATAAATAATACATACTCACTGCTAAATTTAGAGAACATGAAAAATTATAGAGAAGAAAGTAAAATTTACCCATACTACCACACAATGTATTTTTATCTAGCTTTTTTTACTAAGTTCATTTGATATTTTGTATAAAAGCTAGGCTTACAGTACAGTGGTTCATTTAAAAAATGTATTGTGGGGACGCCTGGGTAGCTCAGTCAGTTAAGTGTCCAACTCTTGATTTCAGCTCAGGTCATGATCTCAGGGTCATGAGACTGAGCCCCACATCAGGTTCCACGCTCAGTGGGAGTCTGCTTGATATTTTCTCTCTCTCCCTCTGCCTCTCTCTCTGCTTGCTGGCATCCTCTCTCTCCCTCTCTCTCTTTAATAAATAAGTAAATCTTTAAAAAAATGTATTGTAGACATCTGTGGACACCAACCCTCTAAGAGTGGACACTTAGATTTTTTTCTGTTATGAAAAAGGATGAAGTTAATGTCATTGTTGACCCTCTTCTATGCTTTCTGGGCACGCTCTACCCTCTCAGGTAAAAGGAATGAAAGAGAGACTTCAGGCTGCCTGCACCATTTATAACCCAAGATGAGAGCACTGATAGCAGCAAGAAGAAGCAAGGACAGTGGCTCTGTGAACACTGAGTTTCTTTTTTCTGGTCTTAACCATCAGGCAAAAATGACAGGTAGTACACCACCCCCAGGCATTCTTAAGCTCACAGTCTCAATACATGCCTTTCTACTTAGAACTCAAGCCCTTTTGAAAGTAGTGCTCTGGAAAAATTCCTACCACATCCCTCCCAGTACTTCCCTCACTGGTGGTCACCAAAACATCAACACATATCTTGATCTTGTCAACCAAGTCATGTTCCACTAATTCTACTTAGTACATTCTGTTTCTGCCATTAAAACCCATAAGACAGTGTGTCTCCAAACATCTTTGTAGGTGATTATACTAGTTTTAAAGCCTCTTTACTCTGTTTACAGTTATTTTTGTATTACATTCTATTTGATCTTATATTGATAGCCCTACTCTCCTTTCTTTGGCCCTTGCCAGATATCTCTTTGCCTTGGGTCTTTTATTTTAAGTTCATTTTTTGGTCAATAGCATCTATCGGATTTTTGCTTTTTGTCTCAGTCCAAAGAACTGTCTTTTAATACGGGAATTTAACCAGCTTACATTTATTGTGATAGCTGACATATCGGAATCTTTTCTTGCTCTTATGTTTATGCTTGTTTATTACATTTTCTTATCTTTTATTTTTCTAATTTTCCTGACTTTTACTATTTTGATCAACTTTTCTATTTGTTGTTTTCTTTTTCTAGTCATTTGGAAGTTATACACCATTTTTCTATTTAAATTTTGATACCTATTTAAAACTACATATCTAACATGTATACATCAATGGTATATATACCAAGAGTCTCTATACAAGAAAAAGGGATTTTCTACACCTGCCTCCCAGACTTTATTGAAACAACCGCATTAGCATCAATTATTCACACTTTACATTTTATTGGTTTAATTGCTCACTGCTGAATCATTTATACAAATGTTTCTCATTTCCTGTCTTTACTCATAAATTTTTTCATTTGGCTTCCATACTTCAAGTAATTTTTTCTTTCAGAAATGGGATGCAGAGACTGAACCCATTGTATTTCTGAAGATAATTATTATTTGCCCATTTACATGAATGAGCTTAGAAATCTTCCATACAGAAAGCCTACAAAAATCTTGCTTAATAACCTTCTTCCTTCTGAAACATATAAATGTTGCTGCATTATCTTCTAGTACTTACTTTTGAGGATTAAAATCTAGTATCAATTAAGTTCTCTTTCCCTTTGCTTTTCCTTATTTAATGCTTATTGTTGATTTTTTTAACCACTGAGATTCAGAAAATTTTATATATATATGTGTGTGTGTGTGTTTATTTATACTTATTTATATATATTTACATGCATATTTATATATAACATATATAAAACATATAAGCATATAACATATATGTGTGTGCATTACAAATGTAAGTAGAAAAGAATTATGCAATCAGGATTAAACATGGGGGATTTGACTTATTATTGTGTGTTCAAATAAGTGATGAGGGAAGGCTGTAGGCATGTGGGTTTCCAAGAGAGATGGCAGAGTGCCCTCTTATATCTCAGCAGTGCTTTCTTTTTGTTCTTTACTCTATGTGATTTATTTATTTATATTTAAAGCAAACTAGAAACTGCTGTTGTATAAGTATCTACATGTCTTTTTAAAAACTATGTGTACTATTGTTGTTCTTATATTTCTATTCTTAAAGCTTTCCAGGCCTAAATCATTACCCTGCAGCTACTTTCAGATAAATGTGAGTAAATGACTTCCCCTACTCCACAGCTCATAAGAATCCAACAGTGTGTGTGTGACAGGGGAGATAGAAAGGCAAACTGCCTGAGTCTCTATTCCCAGACTGCCCAACTTGGCATGAGCCCCAGTCTATTCATTGTCTATGGCTGATGTAACCAATTACTACAAACTTAGTGGTTTAAAACACATAAATCTATTATCTTATAGTTCTGGAAGTCTGAAGATCAAAATGGGTTGGTAGAGCTGCATTCCTTCTGGCTCCAAAAGTAGAATCTGTTCTCTTGCCTCTTTCAGCTTCTAGATGCTACCCAAAGTCTTTGGCCCATAGTCCAGCATTACTATGAGCTCTTCTCCCAACCTCACACCTCCTTCTCTGACTGCCCTGTCCCACTTTCCCTTCTGAGGGAAAAGGAGGAGGAAGGACCTGGGGGGCCTGGACTCCTAGGTCACAGGGAGGAGGGCTGGGGGCCTGGAGTCCTGGGTCTGCGGGAGGTGGGGCTGGGGGTCCAGATCGCTGGAGAAAAAGAAAAAAAAATGACACAGGGCCCTTGCAGATAATCTAGGATAATCTTCCCATTTCAAAATCCATAATCATATCTTCAAAGTCCATTTTGACAGATAAAGTGACACATTTACATGTTTGGGGGGATTAGGATATGGACATCTTGGAGGCAGAGGAACTGTTCTATCTACACACCCAGGAATCTGCACTTTTAACCAGAAACAACAGAATACACATTGGGAATACCAAACCAGAGGTCATGACATGGTCACTGGAATTATGACATTCTCTAAGTCCTCTTTACCTTAAAAGTGCTACAACTGACACAGAGATGAACAAATTGACCAAAATATAAATAGAATACTTCTTATTCATTAAGATAAAATATTGTAACATGTACTCAACCTACTTATTGTAAGAATTAATTTTTTTTAAGATTTTATTTATTTATTTGTCAGAGAGAGAGAGAGGGAGAGAGAGCAAGCACAGGCAGACAGAATGGCAGGCAGAGGCAGGCTCCCTGATGAGCAAGGACCCCGATGCGGGACTCAATCGCAGGACGCTGGGATCATGACCTGAGCCGAAGGCAGCTGCTCAACCAACTGAGCCACCCAGGCGTCCCAAGAATTAATTTTAAAATGGGATATCAAATGAGACAACAGACATGTTTAAGACTCAGTAGAGTAAAATAACAATCAAACCAAAACCTTGGGGATGCCTGGGTGGCTCAGTACGTTAAGTGTCCAACTCTTGACTTCAGGCCAGGTCATGATCTCAGGGTCCTGAGACTGAGCCCTACATTGGGCTCTGCACTTAGTGTGGAGCCTGCTTAAGATTCTCTTTCTCCCTCTCCCTGCCCTTGCTCATGTAAGCACACACTCTCTCTCTCAAAAAACAAAAACACAACAATAATAACAAAACAAAACAAACAAGAACAAAAACCATCACCACCGACACAGACAAAAACAAAACAAAACAAAACAAAAAACCCAAAACCAAAAACCTGGGAGGTAATATTTGTGGAATCACTAGAACACTGTTTTCCACAACTAAATCAAGAAGGCCCCTGTGATTAGCCTTATTAATTCCTTATCAGCTCTTTTACACTAAGCTTTTGGACAGCTAGACTCTCACACATTCAAAAAGTACACTATAATTTTTTAAAGCTTCACTTTCCAATTTTTCTCTAGCTATTTTACTAAAAGGAAAAAAATTGTTTAAATACATTATTATGGAACAGAATTTAAAATGACCAGTGTTCTTAGTACATGCCCACCCATATTTCCAAATGTGTCACTATTTATATTATAAATAGCACCCAGAATTGACAGATTTCATAATGTGGGAGTTTCCTGGGCTGCCATTCACCAGCTGATATAAAAGTTAGTATAATGAAAATGTCAAGAAATAGCATCACATTTAGAAACCATGAAATATAAAAATGGAGCTATCAGTCATCCCTAATGCTTGCCAAATAAAACTTTTAAATATAGTCATGGGTCATCAAAATTATAAGCAACAACTTTCACTGCACAGAGATCCACTAGGATTATTAAAAGAACCTGAAGATTGGTCAGGTAGTTGAACACGTTAGCTTACACTGAACTTGCTCTTAATGGTGACACCCAGATTGTTTTTGCATTAACTGCCAAAATAACAGGTCTTCTCTACCTTACACTGACACTGTTCATATTTACTTTGTTGTATTTGGATAGCTTATGTTAAAGCTGGGTTTTATGTTTATATATATACTCTAAATCACATTTAACCCATCAAAAATGTCATCTTCTTTGTTGGTTTCAGGTCTTCCTCCCCTCTGTCCTGATTCTGACAAGATGTGGTGGAAAGGACAAGTCAGACTGTGGTTGAAACCTACAGATAGCAATGATCTGAAACTGGACTTCCCATGGTTCTCAGAGAAATAACCAGGTAATCAGCTTTAGAATGCCATCATGAGTAAGCAATACCCAATCCCAGCCAGAGTGAGGACACCTCCATGATTTGAGGTGACAGGTGAAGGAGGAGCTCCAGTTAAAGAAGCTAATATGACAGGTCACCCTAACAAAAGAGTCTGTCTTAGTCATCCATGCCTGACATAAAGCCATGGACCCTTACCTGCCCAATAGGAGATGGACACAGTCTTTCCAATCCTATTTAACCTATACTTTCTATGACTCACGGAGGCTGGTGTTACAGACACAACCACCATGGATACATTGTCTGTAAGGAAAAATCAGTTCTGAGGGAAAGCACTGGGGAGGGCAGGAAGTGCAAACTTCTGCTGACCACTCTACCCAAGCCCCAAGCCTGCTCAGGAGTTGGCAAGGAGTCCACGGAAGTTTACAGAGATGGATGTGGCACCCCAGGCCAAGGTGGAAGCAGACACAGGTCAAGGCCAGGCAACACTGCCCCTGATGTCCCTAGACCCACGTGATGATGAGGCAAAACCAACAGCAACGTGGAATTAAACCTACAGATGATTTCATCAACATAAGAAGTAGGTAAGGCATTGAGTTTTCTTCTCTTTCAGAGAGTAAGTTAGAGATAATGGCTGCCTCTCCCCATTGACAGAAGGCTCTTCCCATGGCTGGCTCCAGCCATCATACAGGTCTCAGTTCACATGTCACCTGCTCAGAGAGAGGCCCTCACTGAGCTCCCCAACCAAAGCAGTGCCCTGACCCCTGTCTACTGCATTGCAGTTTTATTTCTTTTTCAACACAAATCTCCATAAGAAATAGTTTACTTATTTATAGCATGTCCCCCTGCTCCAGAATGTAAGCTCACTAGGGAAAGCCTGGTCCATCCTATCAAATACTGTATCTCCAACTCTTAGCATGGGACCTGGCAAGCAGAAGGAACTTAGATAACTATGGATGGATGGATGGATGGATGGATGTGTGGATGGGTGAATGGGTGGGTGGGTGGGAGGTTGGTGGATGGGTATATGGATGGATGTATGGATGAATGAATGGGTGGGTGGGTAGTAGGCTGGCAGGATGACTAGATGAATGGGCAGATGGAAGAGGGGGGAGAGAGGGAAAGAAGGAAAGGAGTGAAAGAGAAAAGAAGCAAGGATGGAAGGATCACCTTCTCACAATAAGGCCTGATCTAATCTAGCTTTAATTTTCCTAGAGATCACCACCTTCTTTCAAAATAGCCAAGGACCCATTCCAAATCTTGAGTGAACTAACAAAAGAACAGAAGAAAAAACAAAATGGGCAGTATCTGATGAAACTGACCTAGACATCATCCAGGTTGCCCCATGCTTGGCCCTACTGACACTGTGCTGTGATCTCCTACCCTCCCCGATGACCTTCCACTAATCTTTCTGCTTGTTAGTCAAAATTGGCTTCTGCTGCTTGCCCCAAGTACCCTCCATCTCAGAAGTGTAAATTATAGCTAAGGGTTCCTGATGCATACCATGTGCTAAAACTGTTCTTCACACTTGCTGTGCATTTCTATGTCCACGCACTCCATTTGTTTAACACTCATGAGGATCTGAAAAGGGAGGTACTGTTAAGATCTGATATTCTAAAGAAGAAAAACAGGTCTAAGTGGCCAGGAAACCCACATTAGGCCACACTGGTGGTAACAGGGAAACTAGGCTGTGAACCCAGGCCATCCAACTCTAGCATCTATGTTCAAGTCCACCAGTTGCCCCTGGAACAACACAGGTGTGAACTGCCCGGGCCCACTTACATGCAGACTTTTTCCATCACTACAGTATGGAACATGATTTTCTTCTTAATAAGATTTTCTTTTCTACAGCTTACTTGATGGTCAGAATGCAGTATATAATACATACAACATAGAAAATATGTAACAGACTCTTTATGTTATGGGTAAACCTTCCAGTCAACAGTGGGCTACTAGCATTAAGTTGTTATTAAATAGTTAACTTGCAAACATTATACATGGATCTTTAGCACAGGGCATGGGTCCCCCTAACTTCCATGTGGTTCAAAGGTCAACTCTACTACTTCCTGCTGTGGCATTCTGTCCCCTACAGGTATGGTTTTATTGTGATGAACTAGCATTCCATACGTAAAGAATTCCATACTACTTATCTTTTTTATGAATCTAAATGTTTATGAAACAGGTCTCCCTGAGGGGCACTGGGGTCCACCTATATGTCGTTCTGAATCTTTTACATTGGCTAGACAATGATTGGGATCCTTCTCTGACAATATCATTTTAGAGCTTGCCCCCAGAGAGATCTTACAGGCATGCTCTCAATGACAATAGAGCCTACGAAGAAAAATTTATCTTGTGGAAGCCTCTCCCCAAATTTATGTAATATATATAACCATTTCTGTTATGGTTATTTTTAGACCCAAGCAAAGGTAAACTCATTAGCCTGATTGTAATCTTATAATCCCTGGCATCTCCAGGCACAGAACATATAGAGCACAGCCTGGGGAAAATCAGTAAATAAATTAAAAAGTAAAATAAATCTTATAAACCTATTTTCCCACAAAAAAAAATTTTAATTGCAATTTTTACAAGGACAAGGGGTGGGGGGTGGAAGCAATGAGATCAATCCATTTTCCTCTCACTCCAGGTCTAAAAATCCTCATTTTCTATTCTTCAGATTAATGAAATGAACACAAGACCACTCTGATTAGGAAGTCTGAAAATAATGGAAGCGCCGACACATTTGCATTTTCTTTCAATGTGAACAGGCTATTTTGATAGTTAGAAAAACCATGACAAATTGCAGAAGATTTCATCCTTTGTTGCTCTAAAATGGCTCTCTGGTCATAATATGCCATATCATTGCAAAACGCACTTACCTTCAAATGAGGAGGCAAAGTGGATCGTGTTAAATACGAAATTAGTGACATGTTTTCTCAACGCATCCACTCTAATTCTAAATTAAATGACTTTTGTAAGCTCAAGGCAACTCCAGTACATTCCTGTTTAAAACTTCAGTTGGAATGTTTTGCAATTAGAATAAAACCTGCCCCCTGGCAGGCTTCAGTCCCCCGCCGGAGCCCCCATGCAGTTGGCCTTGCCATCCCCATCCTCTGCCTGTCCCATAAGCACACCAATCATACCAGAGGTACTGCATATTTTTGTTTTGCATTTTAGTTTGCTCATCTCTCCTGCCTAGAATGCTCTTCTCTGCTCTAGTCTCTGCTCAAATCTCACCTCCTCCTGGCAGTCCTCCCTGAAGAACTGCCCCAGTGTCGTTATCTTTGTAAATGCCCTATGTTACATTATCTTCTTCTTCGTGAACTATCTCCAGTTGGACCCTCTCTCTGACACTGTAAAATCCACTGGAGCCAGGACTCTGTGTCCCCAGCACACACAGCAGGCCTCCAGGGACAGCTAATGACCAAGACTGCAGGGGTCACACACAGGATGGCACCCCTGAAAATGGACTGGAAACAGCATAGCAGCTCACACCTACAGGGACCCAATGGGCCCTGCTCCATTGTGGCCTCTCCATCAGCCCTTCCTCCCACTCCCAGCTGCAAACTCAGACCCAGGGATCCACACTAGTGGGAGAAGCCCTTGTTCTCCACATAGGTCTAAAATCAGGCCAACAGGACTGATGGTCCAGCCCTGACCTCCTGCCTCCTGCATCACACTTGCCCCACCCCAACCCTCCCAGGGTAACCCAGGTATATTCACCTGTCCTCCACCTATTCGTTGCACTCCCAGCCAGGGCTCCATCATTATGTGGGAACATGTATCCTTCACTGACTGATGCTCCATGAGAACAGAGATCGCATCTTACTTATGACCAAATCCCCAGCATTAACGAAGCTCAGTCACATCCATAGCTCCCCATGCCCGGTGCTCTCAGAACCTGAGGTGCCCACATGGGTCCTCTAGGATGCTCCTTCCTCAGGGTCCTGGCACTCAATGCCATCAGAACCAGCCTCAGCACTGGTAGCTGTGATGCCATCCCCCCCTCACATCATTTAGGCGTGTGTCTAGCCCAGGACGGTAGGTTCCAACCTATCCCAGTGAGCTAGGCCTTTGGGTTACATTTTTATTACAGTAACTAACCAGAATCCGGTCATGAAATTAAAAACTGTGCTCTGCCTCAAAAGGATCACAGATGCCTCCTTCCTTTTTGATGTGCCTTTCTTTTTTTGAACTAATGGTCAAAAATCTCCTTGACCTTAGAAATCCCAAACTCCAGGGGCGCCTGGGTGGCTCAGTGGGTTAAGCCGCTGCCTTCGGCTCAGGTCATGATCCCAGGTCCTGGGTTCGAGCCCCGCATCAGGCTTTCTGCTCAGCAGGGAGCCTGCTTCCTCCTCTCTCTCTCTGCCTGCCTCACTGCCTACTTGTGATTTCTCTCTGTCAAATAAATAAATAAAAATCTTTAAAAAAATAAAAAATAAAATAAAAATAAAAATAAAAGAAAATCCCAAACTCCAATGGTGATTTACTTACGCTTTTTTTTTTTTTCCTTAAGGCTGCTGATATGAATTCACATATCCACAAGAGAAAGGCCAATTTATTTAACGGTATAAATCTTACTTCCCATCATATAACAGAGCTAGTTAAAAACACATTCTTTTGAATCAAAATAAAATGATTCCCAGAAAGTTCCTTCTATTCCAGTTTGGATTAACTCAGCAAGGAATTCCCCCATCAGAGGCCTCAGAGGCTGGCCCCACAGCCCATCCTGGAGACTGGTAGAGAATCCCAGAAGGAAGCCTGTCCTCAGGACCCTTGTCTTCCACTGCCTGTCTCTCAGCGGGAGACCTCAAAGACACCAAAGGAAGTTTGTAACAGGCAAATCTGGGGGCCCCTACACAGAAGAAGCTACAGCTACATTTTGACCCTAGGCCCCTATATCCTTCTTACCTAAACTGAACCACCCTTACCTTTGCACAAAGCATCCCTAGGCTATCCATTACCTAGTGACTGAGAGCCACCAACCTGTCACTCTAGCCCCAAACCCTGCCTTATTTGTCATCATAAGACTGACTGTGGCCAGGCTTTATATTGCAGGTTTATTTGTCTCTTTACTCTGTCTCTGCTGGAGCCTGGGAGCTTTGTACAACTGTACCTAGAAACAGATGACCAGTAAAATTTGCTGAATGAGCTAATGATCATATGGTTGCTGTAGCTCTCATATTTGTCTTGATTTTCAGGCATTCCAGAATTCCCTGCAGTCTTTCAAAGAGGTCATTTGGGCTTCTGTGATGGCAGAAATCAGAAATCCACGAGTGAAGATCTAAGTACTTCACCATTTCTGCCTTGGAAGAGACCGGTGATCTCTGATAGGTCTGGTATTCACGAAGGCTTTTAAAAAGCTGTGTTTCCCAATGCAGAGGTCCCCACTGCGTATTGTCCCCTTGGCCTTCCAAAGCAAGATTCATGTAAGGAGTCTTATGATTACTGGGTATTTGTGTGATTAAAGCCACGTTCTTGCTTTCCACCAACATCTCCTCACCTTGTCTCACACCCATCCACAGCTGTCCAACAGAGCATACGTAAGATTCAATGTCCCTGAAAGGATCGTGTGCTACATATTACACAATGCATACAAGATATACCCATGTATTGCCAAACAGAGACCTAAAGAGGAAAAGAGTCTTGCTCCAGTGGGTTCAGTGAGAAGCCAAATGACCGTACTTCCACAGGAAGTAAATGTTACAACTCATGCCATGATGGTCAAGGTGAGGTCTGAGGACAGCCCACTGGTAGCAAAGCAAGGCCTTCACGTGAGAAACGACATCTTAGGTGGTGGAAAAGGCTTGTGCTGCCAACGGATATTTCAAAGTAGGATTCTGGTAAAAGAATCAGCAAGAGAGCACGGCAGACACAGGCCAAGTGTTGTGTGACCCCAACATCACGTTTCTCAAGTGCGAGTTTGTGGCTCCCAGGGAACCTCAGATGTGAGCACGATTGAGAAACTGCCCTCAACTCGGTGATGCTTATTTTCTGTGGCCATTTAAGTTGTGGCCTGTGTCAAAGGGAACTGAATGGCCTGGTAGTATGCTTTCCAATTTTCTCCCTCCTCTAGCCACTCTCCCATTATCCCCCACTTACTCTGCTTGACCTCACAAACAGGTGTTTACTTGCAGGGACTGCCCCCATTTTCCTTTCTGGGGAGTCTGCCTTTGGCATTTGCATTTTGCTTGTTTATTTGTTCATTTTAATGCATACTTATCAGCAATCCCACTCCAAAGTATGCACCCTCAATAAATGAGAACATATTTGCATAAAAATATACACACTGACATATACAGTAGTCATTCCATTCATAGTCGCCCAAAAGAAGCCTGGAAACCAAATGTCCCTCAATGCATGAATGGACAAACCACAGTATATTCGTAGAAAGGAATACCACTCAGCAATGAAAAGAAAGGAACTATTTATGCAATAAAAATTTGGATGTATCTCTAAGACATTAATTATGCTGAGCGAAAGAATCCAATTCTCAAAAGGTTACGTGCTGTATGATTCCATTCACTTGACTATGAGTAAAAACAGAATTATAGTGATGGAAAGCTGATCGGTGGTGGTCAGCAGTTCACGGTGGGGGTACATTTGTCTGTAAAGGGCCAGCTCCAGGGAGTTTTTTGGGGGTGATGGAACAATTCTGTATTCTGAAACATATAAGATGTACATGTGTTAAAATTCACAGAACTGTGTTCCCAAATACGCCTTTACTGTACAGTAATTTAAAAAATAAAAGTAACTTAAAAATCAAAGATGTTTCCTTTCCTCAGGGGGGGGAAAAGATCTTTGAATACAACCTTTTTTAAAGGAATCCATGGAATCTAATTAAGCAAGGGGACATAATCCCATTAGCATTTGTGTTAGTAAGCCAGCAAAACCATGAGCTCAGAGATCTGTAGCTTCTCAAATTGTTCCAAGGTGGAAATGGACTTGCCAGTCTGCAAAGAGAAAGTAAAGGAGGAAAGAGAAAGGAAGAAGAAAGCCCTCAGGTCCTCAACAGCTTGCAGATGAAACCAGACCCTGATTTGGGTACATGTCCTTAGTACTCCCAGAACAAGTAAATATTTTACCAAGATCATGCCTCCCAGATTGGTCTTGTTTTCAGTACTGCTTGTTTAAATTTTAATGTTCATTAATATTATCTCTTATTGGATGAGAAAAATGACTCAAGTCCCCAAAGCATCTTCATTGTGTCGTTTTTTTTTTGTTTTGTTTTGTTTTGTTTTAAACTTTCCTTTGGTTCTGGTCAAGCTGCCTTATTGGGAAAAAAAGGAAGAGCAAACATAAAAATAGGAGCAGACTATAAAATTAAGGCTTTTAGCTTCTTTCAAAATCACTTTGCCAAAAGAAAAAACAAAAATGTAAATGTCACTACAAAAATGCTGTGTCCCAGTTTGCCTGGCACTTCCTGGATTTTAGCACCGGAAGTCCTGTATCCTGCGAACCTCTTCAGTTCTGTTTGGCCAGCCTAATTATATCCAACATGACAGCACAGCATATGTGTCCACTGGGAGAACCATAAAATACTTGGCTACTGACGAGGCAGCCAATGTATTCTTGCGGCCAGCGGCAACAGGGCGAGATAGGGGATCTGGGCTAGGAAGAACACTTGTGCCCACGGATGATATCATTCACAGGGTAGAAGCACATGAAACTCCCACCAATCAATCCAGCAGGAGTTCAGACACCGCAAATTTTGCCATTTGTCATTTTCTGTTCATGCACAGGAATTACATTGTAAGACATCTACCATTCACCTAGAGGAAAAAAATGTACTTGATTCTGTTGCAACATACTCAAGTTATCTTTCCTATGTCAGCAACATTCTCCAGGTCTTCTCTAAGTGCATCAACATGTGCAAAGAGTCGTGGATTTTATTCCTGAGGAAGTGCCTTGAGGGCACAAGGACTTTGGGTCAACAGTTTTTAAACTTAAAGACAACTTTTATTCTGCAAAGAAATTCCTAAATCAACAGACAAAAGTTGAGCTTTGTTATCAGATATTCATCTTAAAAGTTCAAATTTAGGAGTGCCTGGGTGGCTCAGTGGATCTGATCCCCAGGGTCCTGGGATCGAGTCCCACATCGGGCTCTCTGTTCCGCGGTGAGCCTGCTATTCCCCCTCTCTCTGCCAGCCTCTCTGCCTGCCTCTCTGCCTATTTGTGATCTCTGTCTGTCAAAAAAATAAATAAAATCTTTTAAAAAAAAAGTTCAAATTTAAAATATTTATTACAGATTTAGTCAAAAGCACATGAAAGCTGGAAATTGGTATTATACAGGACAGCTGAAGTCACAACACTGCCTATGAAGATGATTTCTTCTAAATTCAATCTCGGTTGCTCACTATAGAGAAAAATTTGAATACAGATGAGTATGATTTTACAATTTTCATAGACTCTTAAATTAAATGAATCTAGAGGCTTCAAGCAAAATACAAGGGAATGGATGATTTCAATGTTCAGTCATTAAAACGAACCAATGCCTGGTGTACCCACCAGTTTAAATACTAATTACTCAGTAGAAAGTATTTTTCATATATATCTATAACATTATGGGATTTCCAACAATGTTACATTTTAAAACATGCTATTTTGGTACATATTGAATCTTTAGACAAAATTTCAATTAAATTTACTTTATTTTCCCTGCTGACTACAAACCTCCTTTCTAAGGACTCATAAGGCCCAAAAGAAGAAAACTCACAGGAACTGGAGCCAGGCAAAAAAAAAAAAAAAAAAAAAAAAGTCACTAAAACCTTGCTGTAATCTTAATTTGTCTTTTATATTTGACCTCCACTAACCATCCATGCCTGAAGCCAGAGATCCCTAGGTTCATCATAACTGCAACTTCTCAGCATCTCTGATCCATACAAAAAGCCAATGAAAAATCAGCTAATTAAAAAGAATTACTGGTTCTTTCCAGTACATTATGATTTCTCAAAAGCTGAAATTTGTAGTAGAGTGTAAAGCTTTATTGAGTACACAAGCCAAAATATCTATAAAGAAAAGAAGACCGTAATGTATTTGCAACTAACTGTAAAATATGAAAATTAAGTAACAAATAACATGGAGGACATGGGGAGATGGAGAGGAGAAGGGAGTTGAGGGAAATTGGAAGGAGAGGTGAACCATGAGAGACTACGGACTCTGAAAAACAATCTGAGGGTTTTGAAGGGGCGGGGGGTGGGAGGTTGGGGGAGCCAGGTGGAGGGTATTGGAGAGGGCACAGATTGCATGGAGCACTGGGTGTGGTGCAAAAACAATGAATACTGTTATGCTGAAAAGAAATAAAAAAAAAAGAAAAAAATTAAGTAAGTAAATGTTTAAATTACTAACTTAAGCTGATTATCTGGATTCTAAGAGGAGATTCATATCCAGTTCTAAATACAAAAATAAATAAACACCACAGGATAAACCTAAAAACTGAGTCTTTTGTATCAAGTGGCCTGCTTTAAAAGTGAATATTTTATATAATATTCTGGCCCTAATTTCTGTTATTATTCACAATTCTGAAAAGAGATTTAGAGTTTGGATAATTAATAAAATCACCCCTTCCACTCACCCTTGATTATAATTCATCAGGGTCATGTTTGTACTTCATTTGCCAATTGTAATCATTTATTTGAACCAGTGTCTCTGTCGTTCATCAGCTCTTCATTAGTGCTTGTAGGTTGGATAAAATGTGCTTGAATTTCCAAAGTAAATGCAAATCGCATTGATATTTGCAGCAAAGATGTGAGTTCCCAGGATGTTTTCAAGTAAGACAGTTCCCCTGAAGATGCTGGCTCTTAAGCGCAAAAAAAGCAATGTTCCGCCCCCAATGGCAGAGAATTCTTGCTCCCCTCCAGGCCTGAACATCCATCCTAAAAGCCCTTCAGTGACCACAACATCAGGCTTCATCTTAGACCTGGCCTCAACAAGTAGGAAAATGTGTTGTTACTTAAGTAGGAATAAAGAGTAAAAGTCCAAAGGATTCAATACAAATTTTAAAAGCCAAAGAATCACCTAGCCAACAAATTGAAAATACAGTTGCTAGAGCCCCATACTGGAGAGCCAAATTTCCCAGCCCTGGGAGCAGAGCTGGGCACTGGGATCAGCACAGCCTTGAACACAACAGGCCTGGATCCAAATCCTTGTTCTGACCCTGGGCAGTTGCACAGACTTGCACATCATAAACTAAGTTTGGTGATTTCATCTTTAAAAGAAGTTGGTAACCCACAGTCCTTCAGACTATAGTGGAGGTCACAGATATGAGAAGAAGGAAGTTCCTCACACAGTCCCTGGCACAAAAAAGGCCTCTACGAATGACCACTCTTTCAAAGATCTGAGGGACAATTTCTCTAGCAAAACAAAGTGGAATTGGAGAATTGAAATGCATGCCATGAGATAGAAGAGCAGGACAGACAGCACCATGAGGAGGCAACAGGACACATCCAGAATGTGGGACATTCTACAGAACAACGGACTTCTTCAATGAGTCATTATCAAAATAAAACCTGGGGGATTTTGCTCAATTAAAAGGGATTTAATGGAGCCAGAGAAAAAATGAACTTGACATTGAACCCAAGGCACTGGATTAGCTAGAAATTCCAGTACACACTCATGTTTAGCTAGAGTGAAAGAGAGATAAACACAGCAATGCAGGTATGCGTGTATCCCTGGGTTTGTATACATACAGACCACCCTCATTACCCACAGCTTTCATATTTTCAAATTCATCTGTTCACTATAATCTATGGGTAACCCTAGAATCAACTTTTGCAGTCATTTGCAGACATGCATATTGCAGAATGGCAAATAATTTGAGGCACATGTTCCCAGGTGAGGTTTCCAGCTGAAATCAAACAAGGTGACCCCCTGTCTTGTTTCAACTTTCGTACTATAAACAAATATAGTTTTAATGGTCTGTGTGGTGCCACATTTTTTCATACAGTTCAGTCTATAATATCACATAATGCTGTATATGTTTTATCATTGCACATGAGATAACCACATAAGTAGGTTCAGATACACACACACACATAGATATACACATATACATATATATGTACGCACATATACATATATATATCCATATACACATATATACCCATATACATACATATATCCATATATATATATATATACACACACACACACACACACACACACACACACACAAATATACACCCATATATGTATATACACACATACACATACACACATATACATATATTTACATAAAACACCTTTTCCCACCTCACCTTAGAAATTAACTTCCAAGGTCCTGTTTGATATCATACATTAATAACCCTGAAGTCAGGAGATTTCCAGAGAGTTTTTACCTTGCAGAAAGTTTAGGTTTTGTGACCATACATCTTTTAAAACCATTACACTTGAGACAGAGGGGCAAGATGGCAGAGAAGTAGGAGATCCTGTTTCAACTGGTCCCCTAAAGTGAGCTAAAAATCTACCAGAACACTCTGAACGCCCATGAAATCAGCCTGAGATGCAAGATTATACACTTTTGGATCTCTACAGGGGCAGAAGCCATCAGTGGAGAGGGTGCAACTTGCCTGGAACATGGCTGATATTCAGCTATACAACCCCTCAACCACCTCTCACCAAAATGACTAGGAGGAGGAACACTCAACAGAGGAAAAATTCAGAGACTGTGCCCTCTTCATCAGAACTATTGGATATGGACATAAACAGTATGTCGGAAAGGGAATTCAGGGTAACAATCATCTAGGCAGTGGCTAATTTGGAGAAAACCATTAGTGACAACATAGAATCTCTAAGGGTGGAAGTGAGAGCCAATCTGGCAGAAGTTAAAAATGCTATCAATTAGATTCGATCTAATCTAAATACTTTAACAGCTAGTGTAATTGAGGCAGAAGACAGAATTAGTGATCTAGAAGACAAACTGATAGAAAGGAAGGATCAGGAGAAAGCCTGGAACAAACAGCTTAGAAGTCATGAAACCAGAATTAGGGAAATAAATAACACCACGAAACGTTCCAATGTCAGAATTATTGGGATCCCTGAGGGAGTGGAGAAAGAGAGAAGACTAGAAGATATAGTTGAACAAATTCTGGATGAAAATTACCCCAATCTGGGAAATGAAACAAGGATTCATGTCCTAGAGGCAGAAAGAACATCCCCCAAGATCAACAAATCTAGAAAGACTACCAGACAGTTGACTGTGAAATTCACAAATCATAATTTTAGACAAGAGTTCGTAAGGGCAACTAGGGGGAAGATATTCCTTACATACAGAGGAAGGCCCATCAGAATAACATAAGACTTGTCTACAGAAACCTGGCAAGCCAGAAAGGGCTGGCAAGACATACGCAGGGCACTAAATGAGAAGAACAAGCAGCCAAGAATACTTTATCCAGCAAGGCTGACATTCAGAATGGATGGAGAGATAAAGAGCTTCCAAGACTGGAAAGGATTAAAAGAGTATGTGACCACCAAGCCAGCACTACAACAAATATTAAGGGGGGGGGGCTCTATAAAAGAAGAAAGAACCCACGAGTGACATAGAATAGAAATTTACAGAGACAATCTATAGAAACAAGGACTTCAGAGGAAACATGATGTCAATAAAAACTTATCTTTCAATAATCACTCTCAATGTGAACGGCCTAAATGCTCCCATAAAATGGCACAGGGTTGCAGACTGGATAAAATGACAGGACCCATCCATATGCTGTCTACAGGAGACATATTTGGAAACTAATGATACATCCAGACTGGAAGTGAAGGGATGGAGAAGCATCTTTCATGTCAATGGTCCTCAAAAGCAACCTGGGGTAGTGATTCTCATATCAGATAAATTAGATTTTAAGCTAAAGACTGTAGTCAGAGATACAGAAGGACACTACATCATTCTTTTTTTAAAGATTTTATTTATTTATTTATTTGACAGAGATCACAAGTAGGCAGAGAAGCAGACAGAGTGAGGAGGAAGCAGGCTCCCTGCTGAGCAGACAGCCCAATATGGGGCTCAATCCCAGGACCCTGGGCTCATGACCTGAGCTGAAGGCAGAGGCTTTAACCCACTGAGCCACTCAGGTGCCCCCTTAAAGGGTTTATACACCAAGAAGATCTAACAACTGTAAATATTTATGTCCCCAATACAGGAGCACCCATCTACATAAGACAACTGTTAATCAAGATAAAGAGTCATATGGATATGAATACATTAGTTGTAGGGGATCTGAACATGCCACTTTCAGGGGTAGACAGGTCATCTAAGCAGAAAAACAACAAAGAAACAAGAGCTTTGAAGGGCACGTTGGACCAGATGGACCTCATAGATATATACAGACCATTCCACCCTAAAACAACAGAATACTCACTCTTCTCGAGCGCACATGGAACTTTCTCCAGAACAGAACACATACCAGGTCACAAATCAGGAGTCAACCGATACCAAAGGACTGAGATTATTCCCTGCATATTCTCAGATCACAATGCTTTGAAACTGGAACTCAACCACAAGAGAAAGTTCAGAAGGAATTCAAACACATGGAAGCTAAAGACCACCTTGCTTAAGAATGTTTGGATCAACCAGGAAATCAAAGAAAAACTTAAACTATTCATGGAAACCAATGAGAATGAAGACACTTCAGTCCAAAACCTATGGCATACGGCAAAGGCGGTCCTAAGGGGGAAATACATAGCCATCCAAGCCTCCCTCAAAAAAAATTGAAAAATCCAGAATACACCAGCTCTCTTTACACCTTAAAGAAGTGGAGAATTAACAACAAATTAAGCCAGACCCACACACAAGAAGGGAAATAATCAAGATTAGAGCACAGATCAATGAGATAGAAACTAGAGATACAATAGAATACATCGACAAAACTAGAAGCTGATTTTTTTAAAGAATCAATAAGATTGATAAACTATTGGCCAAACTAATCCAAAAGAAAAGAGAGAGGGCCCAAATTCATAAAAGTATGAATGAAAAGGGAGAGATCACAACTAACACCAGGGAAATAGAAAAAATCATCAGAAATTATTATCAACAGTTATATGCCAATAAATTAAGGAACCTAGATGAAATGGATGCATTCCTGGAAACCTATAAACTTCCAAAACTGAATCAGGAGGAAATTGGTAACCTGAGTAGACCAATATTTAGTAACGAGATTGAAGAGTGATCAAAAACCTCCCAAAAAACAAGAGCCCAGGACCTGACAGATTCCCTGGGGAATTCTACTAAACTTTCAAAGAAGAAATAATACCTATTCTCCTGAAGCTGTTTCAAAAAATAGAAACAGAAGGAAAACTTCCAGACTCTTTCTATGAAGCCAGCATTACCCTCATCCCCAAACAAGGCAAAGGCCCCACCAAAAAGGAGAATTTCAGACCAACATACCCGATGAATATGGATGCCAAGATTCTCAACAAGATCCTAGCTAATAGGATATAACAATACATTAAAAAGATTATCTACCATGACTAGGTGGGATTTATCCATGGGATGCAAGGGGGGTTCAACATTCACAAATCAATTAGTGTGATAGAACAAATCAATAAAAGAAGAAAGAAAAACTACATGGTCCTCTCAATTGATGCAGAAAAGTCATTTGACAAGATGCAGTATCCGTTCCTGATTAAAACCCTTCAAAGTATAGGGATAGAGGGAACATTTAAACCTCATAAAATCAAAACTCACAGTGAATATCATCCTCAATGGGGAAAAAGCTGACAGCCTTCCCTTTGAGATCAGGAATACAAGAAGGATGCCCACTTTGGCCACTCTTGTTCAACATAGTACTAGAAGTCCTAGCAACAGCAATCAGACAACAAAAAGAAATAGAAGGTATTCAAATTGGCAATGAAGAAGTCAAACTCTCTCTCCTCACAGATGACATGACACTGTCTATGGAAAGCCCAAAAGACTCCCCACCCAAACTACTAGAACTTATACAGCAATTCAGTAATGTGGCAAGATACATAATCAGTGTACAGAAATCAGTTGCTTTCTTATACACTAACAATGAAAATATAGAAAAGGAAATTAGAGAATCAATTCCACTTACTATAGCACCAAGAACCATAAGATACCTGAGAATAAACCTAACCAAAGAGATAAAGGATCTGTACTCGAGGAACTACAGAACACTCATGAAAGAAATTGAAGAAGACACAAAAAGATGGAAGAGCATTCCATGCTCATGGATCGCAAGAATAAACATTGTTAAAATGTCTATAGTGCCTAGAGCCATCTATATTTTCAATGCCATCCTGATCAAAATTCAACTGGCATTTTTCAAAGAGCTGGAACAAACAATCCTAAAATTTGTATGGAACCAGAAGAGACCCCGAATTGCTAAGGAAACATTGAAAAAGAAAAACAAAACTGGTAGCATCACGTTGCATGATTTCAAGCTTTACTACAAAGCAGTGATCACCAAGACAGCATGGTATTGGCATAAAAACAGACACATCGACCAGTGGAACAGAGCAGAGAGCCCAGATATGGACCCTCAACTCTATGGTCAAATAATCTTCAACAAAGCAGGAAAAAATATACAGTGGGAAAAAGATAGTCTCTTCAATAAATTGTGCTGAAAAATTGGAAAGCTATGTGTAAAAGAATGAAATTCGACCATTCTCTTACACCATACACAAAGATAAACTCAAAATGGATAAAAGACCTCAACGTGAGGCAAGAATCTATCAAAATCTTAGAGGAGGACACAGGCAGTAACCTCTTTGACATTGGCCACAGCAACTTCTTTCAAGATATGTCTCCAAAGGCAAAGAAAACAAAAGTGAAAATGAATTTTGGGGACTTCATCAAGATCCAAATCTTCTGCACAGCAAAGGAAACTGTCAACAAAACAAAGAGGCAACCCACGGAATGGGAGAAGATATTCGCAAGTGACACTACAGACAAAGGGCTGATATCCATGATCTATAAAGAACTCCTCAAACACAACACACACAAAACAGATAATCACATCAAAAATGGGCAGAAGACATGAAGAAATACTTCTCCAAAGAAGACATACAACTGGCTAACAGATACATGAAAAAATGTTCATCATCATTAGCCATCAGGGAGATTCAAATCAAAACCACATTGAGATACCAACTTACACCAGTTAGAATGGCCAAAATTAACAAGAAGGAAACAACAAGTGTTGGAGAGGATGAGGAGAAAAGGGAACCTTCTTATACTGTTGGTGGGAATGCAAGTTGGTGCAGCCATTTTGGAGAACAGTGTGGAGATTTCTTAAGAAACTAAAAATAGAGCTACCCTATGACCCTGCCATTGCACTACTGGGTATTTACCCCAAAGATACAGATGTAGTGAAAGGAAGGGCCATCATAGCAGCAATGGCCACAGTTGCCAAACTGTGGAAAGAGCCAAGATGCCCTTCAATGGACGAATGGATAAAGAAGATATGGTCCATATATACAATGGAGTATTATGCCTCCATCAGAAAGGATGAATACCCAACTTTTTTATCAACATGGATGGGACTGGAAGAGATTATGCTGAGTAAAATAAGTCAAGCAGAGAGAGTCAGTTATTATATGGTTTCACTTACTTGTGGAGCATAAGGAATATCATGGAAGACACTGAGAGATTGAGAGGAGAAGTGAGTTGGGGGAAATCAGAGGGGGAGACAAACCATGGACTCTGAGAAACAAACTGAGGGTTTTGGAGGGGAGTGGGTTGGAGGTTTGGGTGAGCCTGATGGTAGGTATTAAGGAGGGCACATATTACATGGAGCACTGGGTGTGGTGCATAAACAATGAATTCTGGAACACTGAAAAAAAATAAAATTTAATTTAATTAAGAAAGAGGATATGGTCCATATATACAATGGAATATTATGCCTCCATCAGAAAGGATGAATACCAGGTGCCTGGGTGGCTCAGTGGGTTAAGCTGCTGCCTTCAGCTCAGGTCATGATCTCAGGGTCCTCGGATCGAGTCCCGCATCGGGTTCTCTGCTCGGCAGGGATCCTGCTTCCCTGTCTCTCTCTCTGCCTGCCTCTCCATCTACTTGTGATCTCTGTCTGTCAAATTAATAAATAAAATCTTAAAAAAAAAAAAGAAAGGATGAATACCCAACTTTTGTATCAACATGGACAGGACTGGAAGAGATTATGCTGAGTGAAATAAGTCAAGCAGAGAGAGTCAATTATCATATGGTTTCACTTATTTGTGGAGCATAAGAAATAACATGGAGAACATGGGGAGATGGAGAGGAGAAGGGAGTTGGGGGAAATTGGAGAGGGAGACGAACCATGAGAGACTGTGGACTCTGAGAAACAAGCTGAGGATTTTGGAGGGGAGGAGGATGGTGGGATAGGTAAGCCCGGTGGTGGGTATTAAGGAAGGCACATATTGCATGGAGCACTGGATAAACAATAAATAAATAAACTGCATAAGCAATGAATCTTGCAACACTGAAAAGGTAAAATTATATTAAAAAAATAAAAAAAAATAAAACCATTACTCTCATTTCTGTGAGTATGTCCCAATCCCCAGAACATACCATAACACTATTTGATTATTTTAGGCCACATTTTTTTTCCTGCAGTAAAATGTACATACAGTGAAATTTATAGGCTGTAAATGTGCAGTTCTAGGACTTTTGACAAATACATATACCTTATCTAACATCCCAATCAAGATATGGAACATTTCCACCACCTCAAGAAGTTCTCCTGTATCCCCCTCAGATCATCCCCACCTCCACAGGCAACCACTGTTATTAGAATTTCCATCACAATTGACAAGTTTTGCCTGTTTCTGAAATTCCTATAAATGGAATCATAAAACACTAGAGTCCTTAAAAAAGTGATTTCTGAACAAATCCCCCCCCCACCAAGTCAAGTAATTATTACAGCAGTGACCTAATTTCCTATTCTTTTTTTAATGCCTAGTGCCAGCTAATGTGCATGTCACTTTGCATAGAACACTATAGGTAGAGGAAACATTTTTATTCTGCCTATAATAGAATAGTATGCATTACTCATAAAACTTTCACAGTAACCTTGAGTTAACATCACATTTATAAAATTACAACATCCACTCATTTCCAACATTAACATGTGGAATAAGTTCACCTCCAAGTTTCCAAGTCTTACTGGAGAAAAACAGGGATACTGATATTGCCAGAAGTATCCAGTTTTCAACTTTAGCTCAGCTGCCATTTTGTGAGTCCCTGTACCCCAACCATAGGGCTCAGCCATACTGGCTGCCTTGCCTGGCACTACAGGGTCAGGCCAGCCCCGGATGACAAACAGCTCTCCCTGTCACCTCCCTCCACCCTCCCCCGCCTCAGAACCAGCATCACCATTCTCTTCTCTCTCCTGAATCCCACACCCCTCTCCCTCCAGGCCCTGTTCCATGGGTCATGCCTTCAGTATCTACAAATGAGTCCTTCCACCATCCGCAAACATCCCGTCTCCCATCCTAAAGTGAACCTTCCCTTTGTTTCATCAAAACTTAAACATAGAATTACCCTGCGACCCCTCAATTCAACTCATAGGTATAGACCCAAAAGAAATGAAAGCACAGACAAATATTTCTACACCCATGTTCCCAGCGGCATTATTCTCAATAGCCAAAAGGTGGAAACAACCCAACTGTCCACTGACAAATGAATGGATGAACAAAATGTGGTCCATACATACAATGGAATATTAATCAGCCTTAAAATGGAAGGAAATCCTGACACCTGCTACAACACAGATGAACTTTGAGGACATTTTCTAAGTAAAATATGCCAATCATAAAAGGACAAATACTGTATGATTCCATTTATATGAGGTCCCCAGACCAGTCAAATTTATAGCCACAGATAGAATGGGAGTTGCCAGGTGGGGCAGGGAGAGGGAATGAAGAGTGAGTGTTTAATGTGTATGGAGTATCAGTTTGGGAAGATGCAAAAAGTTCCAACCATGGATGGATGGGGGTAGCCTACAAACTAAAGTGACTCATGAACACACGCACCGCCCCCATTGTCTAATCCAACGGGCCATTTGTTGTTTTTTTTTTGTTGTTGTTGTTGTTTTAAGATTTTTTATTTATTTATTTGACAGAGAGATCATAAGTAGGCAGAGAGGCAGGCAGAGAGAGAGAGGAGGAAGCAGGCTCCCTGCCGAGCAGAGAGCCTGATGCGGGACTCCATCCCAGGACCCTGAGATCATGACCTGAGCCAAAGGCAGTGGCTTAATCCACTGAGCCACCCGGGCGCCCCCCAACAGGCCATTTGTAAGAGCACTCCAACCCACTCCTTTAAGGGCTAACTTGCTGGAAGCTTGCACCCTCCTTGCTTGCTGACCTAAACCCCAAAGTTTATAGCAGAACTAACCTACTTCCCTTGAGATCTTGCAGACTGTCGGCCTTGAGGAGCAAAGGACCAGACTTTCTGGAAGATAAAGCCTGACTGCACTGAAAAAGAGCTGCCACTGACCGAGGAGTCCTCAGTAAGAGCTACCTGGGAGCCTTGGTTCCTGGTACAGGGGGAGGAGCCCAGACTGCCTCCCCAGATGCAGCCTCCTGCGCTACAGGGTGGAGCACCTTTCACTGAGAGACACCTGGGAGCCTTGAGAATTGACAGAACAGAGCAATCTGGAGGCCCTGTGAGGACAAATGATTAACTAAATGCTTAACTAAATTATCTAAATGTTTGATGAGCAGCAGCTTCTGAACTTAGTCCCATCACCATCTTCCCTTTAAAAACCTCCTGCATCACCTAGAAGAGGGAAGATGGCCTTTGGGGCCTTAATCCTCCATCTTCCCAGGCTCCTGCTTCCTGAATAAAGCAACCTTGGCTTTCCTCCCAATGTTTGTCTCTTGAGTACTGGCTTTGGAGCAGCAAGCAGCCAAATCCCACTTCTTTTTTTTTTTTTTAAGATTTTATTTATTCATTTGACAGAGAGAGATCACAAGTAGGCAGAGAGGCAGGCAGAGGGAGAGAGAGGGAGGGAAGCAGGCTCCCTGCTAGCAGAGAGCCCGATGCGGGACTCGATCCAGGACCCGGAGATCATGACCCGAGCCAAAGGCATCGCTTAACCCACTGAGCCACCCAGGCCACCCCCCAAATCCCACTTCTGAACCAATCCTTTTTTCCAGTAACAAATCCTCAGAAATTGATAGGCGAACTTACCCGTATTTACTGAGGGACAGGTGTATGTGGGGATGGGGGGGTGTGTATGTGGATGGGAATCTACATTATAAATAATGCTGGACATGCATTTACGTACACACATGCATGAATCCTCTGTCTGTATAGTTCCATTTATTGAATGTTTACTATTCCTGCCAGGTACCATGCAGGTGTTCACATCTATCATTTCACATAATTAACTCAAATTATCCTATGTCGCATTCCACCAGCACCTCCAATGACTCCTACTTGGTTTCTTCTCCAGCACTCTCATATGGCAGATTCTTTGGGATTCTGTCCCTTGTCCTGTGAGCAGGTGAGCTCATACACTCTGGTGGCTCACCACCCGGTTCCACAGCAATGGCTGAGTCTTCTCCAGACCAGGGCTCACTGCTGAGTTCAACACTCACAGCAGGGGCTCACCCAACATCTGCATCTGGACATCCCAGGAGTCTCTCAAACTCAACAAAGCCTGTACCAGCCCCGTCCTCTCAGATCCGCTCCAGTATCCATGGCTTGTTTTAGAAACCTCTATTGTCTCACGGTTGCTTATCTGACTCAGTCATGAATGACCCCCAAATTTTAGCAGTTTGTAACAATAAGACTTTATTTCCCTTCCATCTGATCAGTCCGTGGGTGACCTGTTGTGGCTAGGGTCATGCTATCTCCCTTCCAGAACCAGGCTGGTAGAGTCACCACTCCTACAACATAGCTGATCATGAAGCAAAGGGCAAGAGAAGGTGAACCAGGGCCTGGCTCTCAGGGCTTTCTGCTCAGAAATTGTGTATATTCCTTCTCAGAGACCCAGCCCACCTTCACCCTCCCTGGGAGGCATCCTTAGCTCCTCCAGGCATGAAAGGCTCCACATTGTGCCCACAGTAAATCCTTCTTGCCTATCTATGGAAAGATCTCTCTAGTGTTGTGTAAAGACATGCCGCCACCAGGAGCTCCTCAATCTGATCATGTCAGCCTCAAATTCCATTCATGTATGCACATTTACTGAGACCCAACCAAGCAGGGCTCCAAGAGCTTGGAATACATGAATGGAAATGACAAAACTCCCTGCCCGTATAGAGCTTACATTTGAGCAAGAAGAGACAAAGCAATAAATGTAATAGACTACAAGGTATGTTAGAAGGTAACAGGTGCTACAGGAAAAAAGGATAAAATAGAGAATGGTAAGAGGGATAGGAACACTCATGGCATGTGGGGAGTGGGGGCAGTATTAATAGGTGGTCAAGGGTAAGGCTTCACAAGGAGGCAGCAGACGAGCAAAGGTTTGGAGGATACGGAGGCAAAGCCAGGTGGGTGGTGTTAAAAAAAACTTCAGGCCCCAAATGGAGTCACTTGCATTAAAGCCCCACGTCAACAAACCAACACTTACTACCTAACCTAATGGCAGTTTCAACCACACACCCAGGTCTGTAACCTTTAACCAGTCAACATGGAATTGCCTGGTCAGCATTAAGAAATTTACGAATTGCATGGAGCACTGGGTGTTATAGGCAAACAATGAACCATGGAAAATTACATGAAAAACTAATGATGTACTGTATGTTGACTAACATAACATAATTTTTAAAAAAAAGAAAAAATCATTGAGCTATCTAAAAAGAAAGAAAGAAAGAAAGAAAGAAAGAAAGAAAGAAAGAAAGAAATTTACTATTAGACCCCTACCGTTCCCCTTAAGAGGATGACCTGGGCTAAAGCAATGGATTCTTTGCTAATAATTTCCTTTTCTCCACTCCCTCTCCGCTTTTTCTTTTTTTAGATTTTATTTATTTATTTGACAGAGAAAGATCACAAGTAGGCAGAGAGTCAGGCAGAGAGAGAGAGAGAGAAGCAGGCTTCCCGCTGAGCAAAAAGCCTGATGTGGGGCTAGATCCCAGGAACCTGAGATCATGACCCCAGCTGAAAACAGTGGCTTAACCCACTGAGCCACCCAGGCACCCTTCCCTCTCCACTTTTAAAAGCCTTCCTTTTCTGCAGCTCAATGGAGTTCCTTTCTATTTGCTAGACGGATGATGCCTAATTCATGAATTAAGAAAGCCAATTCGATCTTCAAATTTACTCACTTGAATTTTGTCATTTAACAGATCTGGTGTCAGAGATGGAATCCAAAGTGAACTTCCAGCTGCATTTGGGGTCAAGAAATGCAGGTATTTGTGGAGCATAACAAATAGCATGGAGGACAAGGGGAGATGGAGAGGAGAAGGGAGTTGAGGGAAATTGGAAGGGGAGGTGAACCATGAGAGACTATGGACTCTGAAAAACAATCTGAGGGTCTTGAAGGGGCAGAGGGTGGGTGGTTGGGGGATCCAGATGGTGGTATTGGAGAGGGCACGGATTGCATGGAGCACTGGGTGTGGTGCAAAAACAATGAATACTGTTACACTGAAAAAAAAAAAGGAAAAGGAAAAGAAATAAAAAATATAAAAAAGAAAAAGAAAAAGAAATGCAGGTGTGTACTCCGTGAACCCTCCCAGGTCACTTTCTTGATATTTCTGTGGGCTGTGGGTAAGTTCCTTTCAATTCTGAGCTCTACCCTCTTTGCATTCAGCTCCCAATCTAATTGGCTTTCCACAGTTCCCCATTTTGAGTGGAAAACCCCAATCCTTTCCTAAGTCCCCAGAATGCACATGGGGAGATTTGGTAGTTACTGGCCAGGGTCAGGCTGGGTCTGACCTGAACATGAGACTGGGTCCAGAATCGGACTGGGTCTGGGATCAGACTATCCCAATTTAAGCTGGGACTGCCATTGAGTGCAAAGTCTCAGGTGAACAAAATCTGGTTTTAAGTAAAGAACAGTGTTAATGGGAATCTCAAAAGTTTGAAAGAAAAAGCAAAAGGCCATAAACACCGGTGGGCACAAGTCAAACATTTAAGGTTGTTAGAGAGCTCACCACCTCGACTCCCGTGATAAAATAACTTGGTCACAGAACAGGTTAGATGGACACTGGATCACCAACCAACCTCAAGAAAATCTCCTTGCCACAAGGCATAATGTAAAACATCCCACAATTCCCAGACCCCATGGCACTTCCCTCTTGGACGTTAGCTCTATTTTGAGAAACCCAAAGGCCTGGTAGATGAAACAAACAGGTTCCTCTTAATCCAAGGAGTTGACCACGCCACCTTCCAACACACCTGCTTGTTTTATGTCTAAAAACTGCAGTCCTGAAAGCTGCAGATACCTAACAAAGAAAACAGATTCTTAGTGAGCTTGTTCTGTGTCCTGAAAAACTTGGCTTGGCAACCATATGTTTTGGGGCTCCAAAATAACGCCGGACAGGGGCACCTGGGTGGCTCAGTGGGTTAAGCCTCTGCCTTCAGCTCAGGTCATGATCTCAGGGTCCTGGGATCGAGTCCTGCATCGGGCTCTCTGCTCAGCGGAGAACCTGCTTCCTCCTCTATCTCTCTCTCTGCCTGCCTCTCTGCCTACTTGTGATCTCTCTCTGTGAAATAAATAAATAAAATCTTTAAAAAAAAAAAATAACGCCGGACAGAAACATGAGTTGCACCCCATGTGTGGCTAGATGTGGGCTGAACTCCATTTGTGGCGAGGGTTATACCAAACTGTGGCCAGTCCTCAGGGGAATCTCCACTTAGAATTACCATGGTCATTATGAGGAATGTTCCAATTTGATAAGGCTATTTAAGAAGTGCATTTAAGAGCAAAGGACTCCAAATTCCAAAAAGAGCATCACTGAAAGTCTTGTTGCAAAAAGCCGATAAAACTTAAAAAGACACAAAAAGACTTAAGAAGACTTAAAAAGACACAAGAGGTGCCTAAGACAAAAACTATAAAAATGACATAATTCTGGCTGCTTCCCTATGTCCTCCTTCATTTGAATACTTATTCAAGTTATTCTCTATCTGACATGTCTTTCTGTGACTGGCAACAAAGTCTAGTGACCTTATAAAAATCCCCTTAATGACCTTCAAGGAAGAGCCCCCTATGGGTCCCTCAGAACTGTCAAGACTCTAAGGAATTTTATTCTTTTTATTATTTTATTTATTTATTTATCTATTTGAAAGAAAGAGAGAGAGAGAGAGAGAGAACAAGTTGGGGGAGGGGTAGAGGGAGAGGGAGACTCCCTGCACAACAGGGAGCCCGACGTGGGACTCAATCCCAGGCCCCTGGGATCATGACCTGAGCCAAAGGCAGACACTTAACAGGCTGAGCCACTCAGGCTCCCTTTGAGGGATTTTCTGATAAATTGCTACCTTATTCCCTTCAACAGCCAAGGGAAAACTAAAAGGAAAAAAAAATTAATTCCAACCTAGGTGGGTAGACAAGTCAGTTTTTACCATCCAGGCTCCAACCCAATTCTTTGAAACATTAAAAGCAACTTTCCTTTTCTTACAAAACTAGATGTGCAGCTCTAGAGGCAATTCAAAGTTCACATATTTTTTGTAGTACTTCTAAAACCTTTTCTATTTACCTCAAAAGCTTTGTAAATTACTGGCCTTGAGAAACCCAAATTCTTCTTGGAGAAACTTGCATTCTTTCCCTGTGCCCTCAAGATGAAAATATGAAAAGTACAAACCTCAGAGAGGCAATTCCTACCAGAAGTGGAACAAAAAGGGGGAATTAGTCATTTTGAAATTGAGACTAATGAAAATTCTTTTTTTTTATTTTTATTTATTTTTATTTATTTATTTGACAGAGAGAAATCACAAGTAGGCAGAGAGGCAGGCAGAGAGAGAGGAGGAAGCAGGCTCCCCGCTGAGCAGAGAGCCCGATGCGGGGCTCGAACCCAGGACCTGGGATCATGACCTGAGCCGAAGGCAGCGGCTTAACCCACTGAGCCACCCAGGCGCCCCACTAATGAAAATTCTTAAATGTCTTCTCCACAAATATTAGAAAAAAATGTCAGCCATCTGAGCTTAACTTACTCCACCTGCCAGAAAACAAGTCTGCTTCCAAATAATTCATTTACAAATGAGTGAGTTTTGCGTTATCATGCTCATCTCATGGCTAGACAACTTAAGACAATAGTTATAAAGTCCCTGTGTATAGATTTATGTGTGTCTGTTAAAGATGTGTGACATTTCCTACCTCCAGATGGTATTCCTAAAATTAATTTGTAAAGAATTCTAACTGGCTAAAAATGAGCATTTATAAATTAAGCATTTCTAAATCTCAGACATCTTGTAATAGAAACGAACCCAAATGTTTTAAAGAGTCATGTGATCTGGAGAAAATATTCAGTATTAAAGCTAATTTGAGGGGTGCCTTGGTGGATCAGTTGATTAAACATCTGTCTTTAGCTCAAGTTGTGATTCCGGGCTCATGGGATTGAGCCCTGTGTCAGGCTCCCTGATCAGTGGGGAGTCTGCTTCTTCCTCTTTTTCGCTGTCTCCCCCTATTTGTGCTCGTTCTCCCTCTCTCAAATAAATAAATCTTTTTTTTTTTTAAATAAAGCTAATTTGAGAGAGGAGCAAGGTGGCAGAGAAGTAGGAGACCTAAATATCATCAGGTCCCAGGAGTTTAGCTGGATAGTTATCAAACCACTCTGAACACCTACAAACTCAGCAGGAGATAGAAGAGAAGAAGAGCAGCGATTCTAGGAACAAAACATTGACTACTTTCTGGAAGGTAGGATGTGTGGAGAAGTGAATCTGAGGCAACATTTAGGAAGATAGACCATGGTGGGAGGGGCCGGTGCCTGGCAAGTGGTAGAGCACCTGAGCACAAAATCAGAACATTTAGAAGTCTGTTCCACTGAGACACATTGCTCCAGAGGCTAAGCAGGGTGTGGAGCCCTTGTGGAGACAGTGTGGTCTCAGGACCCATAGGGTCACAGAAAGACCAGGGGTACCTGAGTGTGGCAGAGTTCCCAGGTACTGGAGTGAGGAAGCCAGCTATCGAGACAGAGCTGAAGAGGGGGCTCTCAGTTTGGAGTTACCTTAAACTGTGATCCAAGGCCCAGTCGGACCGCTGCTCTTCCGGCAGGCACCCCACAAGCAGCAAATCTGGGGAGACCCACCTTCCTCCAATAGGAGGAGTGGTGCAGGAGTGCACTGCAGGAATCTGCTGGATTTAGAGACTCCAAATGGAGGCATTCGCCAGAGAGAGAAACACGTGGTTATAGGCTGGGTAAGCACGGAGTGCGGTCAGAGGCCAGGGAGATGGGAGGGATTGACTGCTTTTCTCTGAGGGTGTACTGAGGAGTGGGGTCCCAAGCTCTCAGCTCCTCTGTGCCAGAGATTGGGAGGGTGCCATCTTCACTGCCATCCTCTAAAGCTCTACAGAAAGCGTTCAGGGAACAAAAGCTACCAAGAGCGAACCCGAGCAGATAACTTAGCCCCTGGCAAGGGCAGTGCAATTCCGCCTCAGTCAAAAACATTTGAGAATCATGGCAACAGTTCCCTCCCGCAGAAGATTAGCAAGAACACCGAGGCAAGACCAAGTTCACCAATCAATGAGAACTGTGGAACTCCAGAGCTAGGGAAAAGCAATTCATAGAATCATGGCTTTTCCCCCATGATCCTTCAGTCTTTCAAAGTTAACTTTTTTTATTTTATTATTTTCTTATTTTATTTTTTAAAAAATTTTTTCATCTTTCCAATTTAACATTTTTTAACTATTTTATCTTATCAATACCATTTAAAAAATCGTTTTTAATTTTCATTGTTACAGTCATATTTTAGCCCTTCATTGTTTTTAACCTTATTTTTTGTATACCTATAGGTGTTTTTTTTTCTTTAAAATTTTGGTATACAATTTCTTCCAATAGATCAAAATATACCCTAAATCTAGCACATGGCTTTGTTCTACTCTCCAACCTGATCACATATTTCCTCTTTTTCTTCTTTTCTTTTTTCAACCAACATCTTATCAATTCCTTTTCTAGAATATTTTTTAAATTTTCATCTTTAGAGTCATATTCCATCTCTTCATCGTGTTTACCCTTATTTTTGTATGTGTATATATATATATATATATATAAGTTTTTCTTTAAAATTTTGGGAAGTAGTTTCTTGTAACAGATGAAAAAACACCCAAAGTCAAGTGTGTGGCTCTGTTCTATGCTACCCTCTTAGCATTTTGTTCTCTCATTCATCTATTCTTATCTGGATAAAATGACAAGGCAGAAAAATTCACCACACACACACAAAAAAAGAACAAGAGGCAGTACTGACCACTAGGGACCTAATCAATAAAGACATTGGTAATACGTCAGAACTAGGGTTCTGACTAGAGAATGACGATTATCAAGGTGCTAGCTGGGCTCAAAAAAAGTATGGAAGATATTAGAGAATCATTTTCTGGAGAAATAAAACCTCTTTCTGGAGAAATAAAAGAACTAAAATCTAACCGTCGAAATCAAAAAAGCTATTAATGAGGTGTAATTTTAAAAAATGGAGGCTCTTACTGCTAGGATAAATGAAGCAGAAGAGGGAATTAGTGATATAGAAGACCAAATTATGGAGAATAAAGAAGCTGACCAAAAGAGAGACAAAAAACTACTGGACCATGAGGGGAAAATCTGAGAGATAAGTGATACCATAAGACAAAACAATATTAGAATAATTGGGATCCCAGAAGAAGAAAGAGAGAGTGGGGTAGAAGGCATACTGGAGCAAATTATAGCAGAGAATTTCCCTAATTTGTCAAAGGGAACAAGCATCTAAATCCAGCAGGCACAGAGAACCTCCCTCAAAATCAATAAAAATGGGTTCACACCCCATCATCTAATAATAAAACTCACAAGTCTCAGCTTAGGACAAGAGGGCTGTAACATATAATGGTAGAAATATTAGACTGGCAGAAAACCTATCCACAGAGACCTGGCAGGCCAGAAAGCACTGATATGATAAATTCAGAGCACTAAAGGAGAAAAATATACAGCCAAGAATACTATATCCAGCTAGGCTGTCATTCAAAATATAAGGAGAGATAAAAAGCTTCCAGTACAAACAAAAACTAAAAGAATTTGCAAACATCATTGGAGAAAGACAACTATCATATGATCTCCCTGATATGAGGAAGTGGAGATGCAACATGGCAGGGTTGGGGGATAGGAAAAGAATAAATGAAACAAGATGGGATCGGGAGGGAGACAAACCATAAGAGACTCTTAACCTCAAAAAACAAACTGAGGGTTGCCAGGGTGGGGAGTAGGGAGAGGGTGGTGGGATTATAGACATTGGGGAGGATATGTGCTATGGTGAGTGCTGTAATTGTGTAAACCTGGCGATTCACAGACCTGTACCCCTGGGGCTAATAATACATTATATGTTTATAAAAAATAAAAAATATATATTTAAAAAAAAGAATTTGCAAACACCAAACTAGCCCTAGAGGAAATATTGAAAGGGGTCCTCTAAGCAAAGAGAGAGCCTAAAAGTAACAGAGACAATATACAGTAACAGTCACCTTACAGGCAATACAATGGCGCTAAATTCATTATCTTTCAATAGTTACCCTGAATGCAAATGGGCTAAATGCCCCAATCAAAAGACACAGGGTATCAGAATGGATAAAAAATAATAATAAGATCCATTGATATGCTGTCTACAAAAAAATCATGTTAGACCCAAAGACACCTCCAGATTTAAAGTGAGGGGGTGGAAAACAATTTACCATGCTAATGGACATCAAAAAAAAACTGGGGTGGCAATCCTTATATCAGGTAAATTACATTTTAAGCCAAAGACTATAATAAAAGACTGTAATAAGAGATGAGGAAGGGCAATATATTGTATGTAAAGGATCTGTCCAACAAGAAGATCTAATAATTTTAAATACCTATGGACCTACCATTAATTTAATTAATTAATAACAAAATTAATAACAAAATCAAAGAAACACATCAACAATAATTCAATAATAGTAGGGGACTTTAACATCGCCCTCACTGAAATGGACAGATCATCTAAGCAAAAGGTCAACAAGGAAATAAAGGCTTTAAATGACACAGTGGACCAGATGGACATCACAGATATATCTAGAACATCCCATCCCAAAACAACAGAATACACATTCTTCTCTAGTGCACACAGAACCTTCTCCAGAATAGATCACATCCTGAGTCACAAATCAGATCTCAATCTGTTCCAAAAAACTGGGATCATTCCCTGCATATTTTCAGACCAAAATGCTTTGAAACTAGAATTCAACCATAAGAGGAAAGTTGGAAAGAACTTAAATTCATGGAGGGTAAAGAGCATCCTACTAATAAATGAATGGGTCAACCAAGAAATTAAAGAAGAATTTTAAAAATTCATGGAAACAAGTGATAATGAAACACAACTGTTTAAAATCTTTGGAATACAGCAAAGGCAGTCCTGAGAGGAAAGTATATAGCAATACAAACCTTTCTCAAGAAACAAGAAAGGTCTCAAGTACACAACCTAACCCTACACCTAAAGGAGCTGGAAAGAGAACAGCAAATAAAGCCTAAACTCAGCAGGAGAAGAGAAATAATAAAGATCAGAGCAGAAATCAATGAAATAGAAACACAACAACAACAACAACAACAAACAGTATAACAAATCAATGAAACCAGGAGCTGGTTCTTTGAAAGAATTAACAAGATTGATAACCCCTGGCCAGACTTCTCAAAAAGAAAAGGAAAGGACCTAAATTAATAAAATCATGAATGAAAGAGGAGAGATCACAACCAACACCAAAGAAATACAAACAATTATAAGAACATATTATGAGCAACTATACACCAGCAAATTTGACAATCTGGAAGAAATGGATGCATTCCTAGAGACATATAAACTACTAAAACTGAACCAGAAAGAAACAGAAAACCTGAACAAATCCATAACCAGTAAAATTGAAGCAGTCATCAAAAATCTCCCAACAAACAAGAGCCCAGAGCCAGAGGGCTTCCCAGGGAATTCTACCAAACATTTAAAGAAGAATTAATACCTATTCTCCTGAAACCATTCCAAAAAATAGAAATGGAAGGAAAACTTCCAAACTCATTTTATGAGGCCAGCATTATCTTGATCCCAAAACCAGACAAAGACCCCATTAAAAACGAGAATTACAGACCAATATCCTTGATGAACACAGATGCAAAATATTCTCACCAAAATACTAGCCAATAGGATCCAATAGTACATTAAAAGAATTATTCACCACAATCAAATGGGATTTATGCCTGGGCTGCAATGTTTGTTCAACATCTGCAAATCAGTCAATGTGATACAATACATTAATAAAAGAAAGAGCAAGAGCCATATGATACTCTCAATAGATGCTGAAAAAGCATTTGACAAAGTACAGCATCCTTTCTTAATCAAAACTCTTCCAAGTATAGGAAGAGAGGGCATATACCTTAATATCATCAACACCATCTATGAAAAACCCACAGCGAGTATCATCCTCAATGGGGAACAAGGGAGAGCTTTTCCCCTAAGGTCAGGAACATAGCAGGGCTGCCCACTAACACCACTGCTATTCGACATAGTACTAGAAGTCCTAGCCTCAGCAATCAGACAACAAAAAGAAATAAAAGGCATCTAATAGCCAAAGAATTGTCAAACGCTCACTCTTTGTAGATGATATGATACTTTATGTGGAAAACCCAAAGGACTCCACTCCAAAACTTCTAGAACTCATACAGGAATTCAGCAAAGTGTCAGGATATAAAATCAATGCACAGAAATCAGTTGCATTTCTATACACCAACAGCAATATAGAAGAAAGAGAAATTAAGGAGTCAATCCCATTTACAATTGCACCCAAAATCATAAGATACCTAGGAATAAACCTAACCAAAGATGCAAAAATATTGTACTCAGAAAACTGTAACATATTCTTAAAAGAAACTGAGGAAGACACGAAGAAATGGAAATTCCACATTCATGGATTGGAAGAACAAATATTGTGAAAATGTCTATGCTACCCAAAGCAATCTACACATTTAATGCAATCTCTATTAAAATACCATCAACTTTTTTCAAAGAAATGGAACAAATAATCCTAAAATTTATATGGAACCAGAAAAGACCACAAATAGCCAGAGGAATGTTGAAAAGGAAAGCCAAAGTTGGTGGTATCTCAATTCTAGACTTCAAGCTCTATTACAAAGCTGTCATCATCAAGACAGCATGGTACTGGCACAAAAACAGACACATAGATCAATGGAACAGAATAGAGAGCCTGGAAATGGACCCTCAACTCTATGGTCAACTAATCTTCTACAAAGCAGGAAAGAATGTCCAATGGAAACAAGACAGTCTCTTCAACAAATGGTATTGGGAAAACTGGACAGCCACATGCAGAAGAATGAAACTGGACCATTTCCTTATACCACACACACAAAAAGACTCCAAATGGATAAAAGACCTCAATGTGAGACAGGAATCCATCAAAATCCTTGAGGAGAACACAGGCAGCAACCTCTTTGACCTCAGCTACAGCAACTTCTTCCTAGATACATGGCCAAAGGCAAGGGAAACAAGGGAAAAAATGAAGTATTGGGACTTCATCAAGATCAAAAGCCTTTGCACAGCAAAAACAAAACCAAAGACAACTGACAGAATGGGAGAAGATATTCACAAATGACATACCAGATAAAGGGCTAGCATCCAAAATCTATAAAGAACCTATCAAACTCAACACCCAAAGAACAAATAATCCAATCAAGAAATGGGCAGAAGACATGAACAGACATTTCTGCAAAGAAGACATCCAAATGGCCAACAGACACATGAAAAAGTGCTCAACATCACTTAGTATCAGGAAAATACAAATCAAAACCACAATGAGATACCACCTCACATCAGTCAGAATGGGTAAAATTAACAAATCAGGAAAAGAGAAATGTTGGTGAGGATTGCAGAGAAAGGGGAATCCTCTTACACTTTTGGTGGGAATGCAAGCTGGTGCAGCCACTCTGGAAAACAGCATGGAGGTTCCTCAAAAAGTTGAAAATAGAACTACCCTATGACCCAGCAATTGCACTACCAGATATTTACGCTAAAGATACAAATGTAGTGATCTGAAGGGCACGTGCAGCCAAATGTTTATAGCAGCAAGGTCCACAATAGCCAAACTATGGAAAGAACCTAGATGTCCATCGATAGCTGAATGGATAAAGATGTGGTGTGCATGCGCACACACACACGCACACACACACACACACACACACACACAATGGAATACTATGCAGCCATCAAACCCCCAAAATATTGCAATTTGCAATGACATGGATAGAATTAGAGGGTATTACACTGAGCAAAACAAGTCAATCAGAAAAAGGCAATTATCATATGATCAATTATCATATGATCCTGATCTGAGGAATTTGAGAGGCAGGGTGGATGGTTGTGGGGGGTGAGGGGGAAAAAAAGGAAACAAGATGGGATCAGGAGGGAGACAAACAATGAGACTCAATCTCAGGAAACTGAGGGTCACCAGGGGTTTGGGGGTAGGGATAGGGTGGCTGGGTTATGGACATTTGGGAGCGTATGTGCTATGGTGAGTGCTGTGAAATGTGTAAGCCTGATGATCCACAGTCCTGTACCCCTGGGGAAAATAATACATTATATGTTAATATTAAAAAAAAAAGCAACAAAAATATGGTGAGAGCAGTGAATGGTGTAAGACAGATGAATCACAGACCTGTACCCCTAAAACAAATAATACATTATATGTTAACAAAAAAAAGAAAAAATAAGGAAACAAAAAAAACAATAGTAAAACAAAAAAATAATAAAGCTAATTTAAGTCTGTTGGTTTAATTAAAACAGACATGTTATTAGGGTGATCAATATTAAGCATACTTTTTATTCTACTTAAGTTTACCAATCAAATAAGTTCAAGCTTTGTCTCTTACAAATTCATCCACAAGACAAATGATGGCTGGTTTTGCCTAATGTCTCATGAAGTTTTTGTGGGTAATCAAAACATAATTGTTGGGAAATGATTTAGACTAGATGTGAGGTAAGTTTTTAGGCAAACTTTTTTTTTTTTCTTAAGGATTTTATTTATTTGACAGACAGAGATCACAAGTAGGCAGAGAGGCAGGCAGAGAGGAGAAGCAGGCTCCCTGCTGAGCAGAGAGCCCAATGCAGGGCTTGATCCCAGGACCTGGGATCATGACCCGAGCCGAAGGCAGAGGCTTTAACCCACTGAGCCACCCAGGCGCCCCTAGGCAAGCTTTTTTGCAAAAATTATCTTTTATGTGTGTACAAAAAATAAATTCCCAAAACATTTTTGGTAACCTGAAACGTTACAGTTTTGACTAAGTTACATTAAATAAAGAATCAAGTAAAATCACTGAATATCTCGGTCATTTCCAAATTAAGATAAAATACTGAAACCTTAATTACTAAACCAAGTTTGTTTACCTAATTTTGTCTTATCACAGTGAAACCAAAGATGTTTAGGTCTGTTAGTAAATGTGTTTTATGGCACACTGAGAAATTTTCTATGAAAAAAAAAGCTCATATCTCAAGAAATCATAAAAAGTGTAAGTTTGCCAACTGACAGAAAGCTAATGTAAAAAGACAGTTCACAACAAAGTTAACTTCTTAGTAAAGTTTCCTAAAGGTTAAGAATTCCAACTAATTGGGGCACCTAGGTGGCTCAGTTGTTAAGTGTCTGCCTTTGGCTCAGGTCATGATCCTGAATCAGGATCCCCACTCGGCGGGAAGCCTGCTTCTCCCTCTCCCACTTCCCCTGTTTGTTTTCCCTCTCTTGCTGTATCTCTCTCTGTCAAATAAATAAATAAAATCTAAAAAAAAAAAAAAAGAATTCCTACTAATATATATGGTTAAAGCTACTAGAAATGATAAGGTTAACATCTCCATATACCAAAACAAAACAAAACAAAACAAAAAAACAGTAGAATGTGTGCTTTTGATAAAAGAAGGTATGAAGAATGGAAATTATTTTTGTTAAGGGAAAAGAAAGTAACTGTCCTAACATGAGTCCAGTCATTTAAAGAGGAAAAATATAGGACAACGTCTGAATCTAAAAAAGAAAAGTTGTAGAAGGCCTGTGGAAAAGGCATCTGGCTAAGATTAAAATGAATCTATTTAAAAATGAGTTTTAATATAAAAAGTACACTGGTACAAAATTAGAGTTTGGTTTTTCTCCCTGTTAAAAGAACAAAGGTTTCCAAGACTATTGGTCTGTCCTTAATAAGAAATTGTAGACAAAGGCTTTTCTTTAACTTTAATATAATCTGTTTAGAAAAACAAAGATTCTCTGTATTATCTTTATCATTATTTAAGTAAATCTACTTTTAGTAACAGAGGGGCTAAATTTTGCCTAGAACTAGATTATTTTCTGTATTTGCCTATGAAATCTTTAATTATGACCTTGGTTAAATAGACAACAGAATTGTTTCATAGTGACCTATGATCCTACTTGACCAAGTGTCCAAACCTTTTGATTTTTGACAAACTTCCCCCAAATCAAATTCTGAACACAGTCTTTTTGACCTTGACTGACTTTGAAATATTCCAGAGGAATCTTGGGACATCTCAAAAGATTTGTTCTCTCTCCTTTTAAAAAGGGAGACAATAATCAAATAAGCTTATTTGCTATGTCAAATTTCATAGGAAGCATTATCGAGCAAAAAGTAATGCCAAGCCTTCTTTCTTCTGTGTGGGTATGTAAGTATTCCAGAAATCATGTGAAATTTCTGAAAATCTGCTACAGTCCTGGTATAATGTTATCAGTCAAAATTCCAGTTATTATCTTAAAATGTATGTCACAGAAATGCCCAAATTTCATTGTCAATTGCATCATAATGAACTTGAATCAGACTTTAAACCATGCCATTTTAAGTCTTGCCATTTACAGACGGTTACTGTTTTTCTCAGATGCTTTTACAAAAGCTTCCTGCAAAAAACTTCCTGCAAATTCATGGCAAGGAATCGGACAAGTATTCTAAGATACAGGCCTCTGATAACTTTCAGATCATACATCTCAACTGTGTCAGAATTTCTAGAACTAGTGGGAAAACTGAATTCAAGCAGAACAAGAACAAATAACAGGGGAATAACGGAACTTTGGGAAGGATGATTATATTTATGACTCTTCTTTAAAACATCACTGGTTCTCTAATATCTTGCTTTTTTAGATTTTAGGAAAACCTTTTTCTCTTTTCTCTTAAGCTATTAACAATTTGGTAAGATACACCTTTGTGAACAAAGAGGAAACATGTACTTTTCTCTTCCTGCCCGATCCCTCCAAAATTCAGAAATTCTCCAGTGTTCTTTTCATGGCAAATAGTTACTTACATTAAGTTCAGTGAGAATCTATTCTCCTTGTATCAGGACACACTTGGAAAAACCGGCCATATTACCAAGGCTTTGACTGGATTGTCATGTTTGAGAGAGACCTAAGAATTGGCTTGGTAGCTTTCTGCCCATGGACGCCGCCGAGTAAGCATCGTTAAAGTCTCCCCTCCCACCGCCGTCATATCTAAGTCAGAGTCTCCCAAAGAGCCTGAACAGCTGCGGAAGCTCTTCATCGGAGGTCTGAGCTTTGAAACAACCGATGAGAGTCTGAGGAGCCATTTTGAGCAATGGGGAACACTTACGGACTGTGTGGTAATGAGAGACCCAAACACCAAGCACTCCAGAGGCTTTGGGTTTGTCACATATGCCACTGTGGAGGAGGTGGATGCAGCCATGAATGCAAGGCCACACAAGGTGGATGGAAGAGTTGTGGAACCAAAGAGGGCTGTCTCAAGAGAAGATTCTCAAAGACCTGGTGCCCACTTAACTGTGAAAAAGATTTTTTGTTGGTGGCATTAAAGAAGACACTGAAGAACATCATCTAAGAGATTATTTCGAACAGTATGGGAAAATCGAAGTGATTGAGATCATGACTGACCGAGGCAGTGGCAAAAAGAGGGGTTTTGCTTTTGTAACATTTGATGACCATGATTCTGTAGACAAGATTGTCATTCAAAAATACCATACTGTGAATGGCCACAACTGTGAAGTAAGGAAAGCGCTCTCTAAGCAAGAGATGGCTAGTGCTGCATCCAACCAAAGAGGTCGAAGTGGTTCTGGAAACTTTGGTGGTGGTCGTGGAGGTGGTTTTGGTGGGAATGACAACTTTGGTCACGGAGGAAACTTCAGTGGTCGAGGTGGCTTTGGTGGCAGTCGAGGTGGTGGTGGATATGGTGGCAGTGGGGATGGCTATAACGGATTTGGTAATGATGGAAGCAACTTTGGAAGTGGCGGAAGCTATAATGATTTTGGCAATTACAACAATCAATCCTCAAATTTTGGACCCATGAAAGGAGGCAATTTTGGAGGCAGAAGTTCTGGCCCTTATGGTGGTGGAGGCCAATACTTCGCCAAACCACGAAACCAAGGTGGCTATGGTGGTTCCAGCAGCAGCAGCAGCTACGGCAGTGGCAGAAGGTTTTAATTACTGCCAGGAAACAAAGCTTAGCAGGAGAGGAGAGCCAGAGAAGTGACAGGGAAGCTACAGGTTACAACAGATTTGTGAACTCAGCCAAGCACAGTGGTGGCAGGGCCTAGCTGCTACAAAGAAGATGTTTTAGACAATACTCATGTGTATGGGCAAAAAAACTCGAGGACTGTATTCGTGACTAATTGTATAACAGGTTATTTTAGTTTCTGTTCTGTGGAAAGTGTAAAGCATTCCAACAAAGGGTTTTAATGTAGATTTTTTTTGTGTACCCATGCTGTTGATTGCTAAATGTAATAGTCTGATCATGACGCTGAATAAATGTGTCTTTTTTTTAAATGTGCTGTGTAAAGTTAGTCTACTCTGAAGCCATCTTGGTATACTACCCCAACAGTGTGAAGTTAGAATTCCTTCAGGGTGATGCCAGGTTCCATTCGAAATTTATTTGCAACCTGCTTGGGCACAGAAGCCACTGTCTCCACAAACCTTGGTGTAGTTGAACTGACAGTTAATGTGTTGTGACCTGGAGTTCACCATTAAAAGGTCACCCAAGCAAAGTCCTGGAGTTTATTTGGTTATTAATATGATTGTTGGCACATCCTATGCAATATATCTAAATTGAATTATGGTATCAGATAAAATTATAGATGGGATTAAAGCTTGTGTATCATCCATTATCATGTGTAATCAATAAACGATTTAATATTCTCTTGAAAAAAAAAAAAAGAATTGGTTTGGTAACTTGCTTCCAAGTTTCCAGAAAAGCACTCTTTAAAAGAGCTTACATGGTCAATCACTACTCTTACTATACTTATATAAATACCCAGGCAAAGCTGGATGCATTTGCTATACAAAATGGGAGTAATTATAGAGAGAAAAAATTATGTTGAGAGCTTTGTCTATAGCAGATTCTTATCCTGTCAATTGTCTTTGTGTCTCTTTTATATTCCTAGAAATTAGACCGAATCCTGAATCAAAATCAAAATCTAACTATGGCTCTCCAAACTAACATTTTCAGTTTTCTTCTACCCTTCTGATTTGGTATCTGGAAAAACAGACTTCCCTTGAATCTCCTTGGAAGGGACTATATCAGGTCCTCCTTACTGTCCAGATGACAGACAAACTTCAGGGACTTGAACCTTGGATATGCATCTCATAACTAAAGAAAGATCCACCTGACATCTGATCCCATATGGATGCTGGAAACCTCCAAAACACATTGCCAAGGAAGAAGAGTAGCCACCATCCAGGTGGACTGCTTCCTCCCAAGATGCTGGATCAAGAGTTCATTCTTTAAACATGAAACCCTCTCTCCTCCCCTTCCCTTTCTTTCCTTTACTCTGGCACTGGTCTGGGAAGCAATGGCTGGTGCTGGAGAAAAGAGGGGGGTGAAGGTAGAGGTAAGCTTTGCTTTTCAGATGCTGGATTTGTCATCAGAAACTCCTGTCTGTCCCTTAACAGTGCCACCATAGTAGAATGGATTTGTTCCTGGAAGGATTTGTCTTTGTCCATGGTAGTTACTATTCTCTTTGGGACCATGAAGGCCTAGATGTCTGGAGTATAACCAGGCAATGCCTCCTAGGTTACCTCCCTGTACCCCTTACTGTTGCACCTCATTGATTGACTCCCTCCTGGATTTACATCACTGAGCTAGAAAGGAATTACCAAGAGGCATTCATGACTCAGGATTCACTTCCTCCACAGGGTCATACTTTCCCAGTTAGGAATAAATATAAATAAGAATGTGATCAGAAGCCTCTCCTGAACTCTTGAAGAGATTGTGGAATCTGTTGCTAAGACAACAGCTGCCCAACAAAGATCCTTTATCCTCAAGCCAGAGCCATCCTTGAGAATAGGACAGCCTCTGATTATCTTTCAGCTGAGCAAAGAGGTGTCTGTGCTGTGGCCAAGGCCAGCTGCAGCACCTGGATTAAAACTTCAGGCAAAGTTGAAACTCAATTACGTAAAATCACTGAGCCAGCCACTTGGGCTTCCAAAGGTGACTCCTTCAGTGGGGTCTTTCTTTGACTTCTTCGGTGATTGGTTTGGATCTTGTGGACTATAGCTCTGAAATGCACTCCAAACATGGGGAATCGTCCTGCCCATAAAATCATCATAATCTCCCTGATGCGTTGTATTCCCTAAAAAGCTTTGAGTGTGTGTTCTTAGTGGCTAACCACCAAACAAACAATCTCCCTAAGAATGGAACATCAGAAAAGGAACAAACACAATGACTGACTTAAAAACTGTGAACATTGTGAATATCACAATGATTATGCATAAACCTCTGAACTGGGAATGCCACATGGAGGACCAAGGAAGCTTGTAGGACTACCAAGCAGTAGCTAAAAGTGGAACTGAAGCCTTGAATTTTGATCACATCTTTTGGTTCAGTTGAAAGTCCGATTAAAAGGAGCAAATTGTTAAACCACACATGCACACACATACACACAGCCCAAAACACAGTCACTTATGTTAAGGACCCCACATCAGCAAACCGAGACCTAATACCTAACCTAACTGCAATTTCAACCCCTTTTTCCAGCACCGGGAAGGTAACTTTTAACCAGCCAACATGGAATTTCCTGGTCAGCACTTGGGAATTTACTGATGGGCCCCTCCCGTTCCTGTATGGAGGCAACCTTGCCTAAAACAATGGCTTCTTTGCTAATAGTTTCCTTTATTCCACTCCCTCTCTACCTTGAAAAGCCATTCCCAAACACCAGAAATCCAGGGAAAAGGCTGATCCTTGGGAAGGAGTGAGTTAGGAATAATCAAGTAGCAGAATTCGCTACTCCTATGTTAGCCCATCAAAACAGACCAGGACAATGACTAAGCTGAAAGTAATGGGATGACCACAACTCTGATGGGTGTATCTCACACAGTGAGGGTTGGATAACCAGTCTTGAACACACTATCTAATGGGCACACCCTTAGGTAAAGACTGCTGGAGAGGCAATGGTCCCTAAAAATGGAGCTCATGTGATTTTCCACTGATCACTCTGAGACTCTGACTCTAGGAAAGGTGGGTATCAATAAGGTTGAAGACGTTGGACAAAGACTACAAAGGACAGAGTTGCGGGTCAATGCTGACATCCCCCATCCTCACAGAAGAACCCAACTAACACTGCTTTCCCACACTACCTTTGTTTCGCAGCGGCACGTGACCCAATTCTGGTTAACGAGATGTGTGTGGAAGCCTCGGGGGTTCTTGGAAGACTTTCTCTTTCCTGAAACAGGTGCCATCCCTTTCTGTTTCCAATTTTGACTGCCTGTTATGTGGGCAGCAGCTCTATGGTAACCCTAAGACAAGAAACACAGCGCAGAGCCAACATGCTGAAGATGGAAATCAGAAAGGAAATGGAGCCTGGGTTCCAGGAGCACCATGGGGTGGGGAATGGGATAGAACTGGCTTTTTCTTTATAGTTCATATTGTTTTGCTTCTGTATTTGTTTTCTATGGCTGTTGTAACAAATTACCACAAAAGTTAGAAGCTTGACACAACACAAATCTGTCATCTTAACGTTCTGTAGAAGTCCAACATAGGTCTTGCTAGACTAAAATCAGGGTATCAGTAGGGCTATGTTCCTTTCCAGAGGCTCTTGGGATGATTCCATTTATCTGCCTTTTCCAGCTTCTGGAGTGTTGTGTTCTTCCACAGCCCTTCCACTTAGAAGGATCCTGGGCTCATCCAGATAACCCAGGATAATTTCTCACTTCTTGGCCAGCCCATTAGCAAATTTAACTCCTCCCTCCACAACCCCTTTGTCATATAGCCTAGCACATTCCTTGCCACATTAAGATGAGGACATCTTTGCAGGACCATCACTCTACCAAGCACGAATTCTTACAAGCATTAACTCCTTTTGTAATTTGAAACAAAAATCACTTTTAACTTAAATATTAAAAATTGGGACTATATGGGGCTACCGGGTGGCACAGTTTGGTAAGTATCTGTCTTTGCCTCATGGTCCTGAGATCGAGCCCTGCAGGGGGCTCCCTACTCAGCAGGGAGCCTGCTTCTCCCTCTCCCTCCGCCCCTCTTCCCGCTCATGCTCACTCTCTCTCAAATAATAAATAAAATATTTTTTTAATTGGGACTATGATCTAATAATTTGAAAAATAAATCCACCCTTTGAAGCATAATGATCAAGAATGCTCTTGAAGATTTCCATGGAGAGGAAGCAGCTCCGTGATTCAATGAGATTAAACCACTTCTAATCAACCCTGCTGTCCTGTGGAAGTGTCTGGATCTCACTGAATGCAGAGGAAGGGGAAGTTTTACACGCATACCCCTTCACAGTCTTTACTAAGCTAGGGCCCCTTGCTACCTACCATATGTGTCTGTCTGAGCTAGTGCTTCACATCCCATCCAAAAACTGTCCAGGTTCTTGAATATTTTTTAGTTTACTTAAAAATAAGTCATAGGCTGGGGCGCCTGGGTGGCTCAGTGGGTTAAGCCGCTGCCTTCGGCTCAGGTCATGATCCCAGGTCCTGGGTTCGAGTCCCGCATCGGGCTTTCTGCTCAGCAGGGAGCCTGCTTCCTCCTCTCTCTCTCTGCCTGCCTCTCTGCTTACTTGTGATTTCTCTCTGTCAAATAAATAAATAAAATCTTTTTAAAAAAAAAGTCATAGGCAATGTCCAATTATTTAAGTTTTTAATTTAATAAACCTAATGAAATCCTTCTCCTTTCTAATTAAAACTAACATGGTATGCTTCTTAAACAAACAAAATAAACAAAAACAAACAAATAAAAAAAAAAAACACTGGCCTGCAAGTGCATCATCTTTCTGTAAAGACAAGCTCTCCCTGAAACAGCACGAAGGGAGGGAATGCATCCTTCATGGATAGTGTGGTTTGGTGGATGGCAAGGAAGACATATGGCAGATGTTCAAGATTCCCCATGGCAGGCATCTGTCCATCATTCAGCCCTCACAGACAGCTTCCGAACACAGACTTCTCCTACTTCTGGAACTTCAGGATGGGTACACGGGCGGCAAGCAGGACATCTCTGACTGCGTGCTATGTGAAATCCAGCCCAGGTCACAAAATCCACTCTGTACTCTATCCTAAATGTGTGTAGGGACTCCTTCCTCCCTTATCTTGGCACTGAGTGTTGGCACCAACCAATGTAATTGTATGTACGATGCTCACAGTTAAAGAAACCATCCACAAATGACGATGTTCATGTCAAGAACAGATCAGGATGAACAAAGACTGCGGAAGCTTATCGCTGTTCATAGGTAATGATATCGTTCACATGCAAACCTCCATAAACTCTTCCACACATTACATCAGTGAAGATGAAAAGGAGACTGCTCAACCAGGTGATCCAAATATTTTTAACTGTAATTCCTTTTTATGTCAACTTTAAGACATTGATAGCATAATATAGACCTAGAGTAACATCATACATAATGATTTTACTTGACTGGATGGGAAACCACTTCAACATGTGTTATAATAAGACTTTTTTTAGAGCAGTTTTAAGTTCTCAGCAAAACTGAATAAGAGGTTCAGAGAGTTCCCGTGTTTCCCCTGCCCTCCCCCACCCTAGCCTCCCCTACTGTCTACATCCCCTACCAGAGTGGTTCATTTTTACAATTGATGAACCCACACCAATACATCATAATCACCCCAAATCTCCCTTAGAAGCAGGAGATGTGGTCCCATTCCACAGATGGGAGCACTCGGGTTCAAAAGGGCCAGAACAGAGGCAGTAGCCTTTTATCTCTGGCTGGAGAGACTGGGTCTTTCTCCACTCCACTGCATTGACCTATGAGTTGGGTACTGTCCCCACTAGAAAGGGGAACGAGGCTCAATGTTAACTGTCATCCAGCAAGTGAGTGGCTGAGCTAGATTCTAATCCAACAGGTGATTCAAACTTATTCTAGCTTTTTCCATCCTGTTTCCCACGTATCTTGCCTTACTTGAAATCGGCTTTGAAAAAAGTAATGTGAAAACTCTGAAAAATATAAAAGACACAAATACAATCTAAGTTTTCCAGAGAAGATGGTCTAGGGACACTTAACTCCAAGAACACCGCTGTCTTGATAGTCTTCCCCAACCAGGTGGTCCTCAGGGCCCCCAGAGGGCCACATTCCTCCCTCCTGGCCACTAAAGGAGAGGCTGGCAAGGACACAGGCTTCCCCCCTCCCTGCACTGCCCCCGAAACTTGTCCACTTAGTCTTCTATTTTAAAAAGTGCTCAATTGATTGAACAAGGCCTGCTGGAAATTTAAGGAAAGCTCTCCTTCGAGAAAAACAAACACTGTTTATGTATGAAACTGTTCGGGAGAGAAGACAGGATATTGCAATCGCTGAAGAATGAACTAGAAGAAAAAGCATCAGCTATGAAAACCATAATTGCCAAACTTAGCTTTTCCCTTTATCTAGGAAACCAACCTAAGAGAACGAGAGGGCTCAGATTGAAGAGGAGAGAGAAGTCAGTCCAGGATAGAATGAGGGAGCAGCATTCACAGACACCTGAAGTCACACGGGACACCTGCATCAGGGCTGGGGGGGGGCAGCTGGAGTAAGGAGTCAGCAGTGATGTAGTAATGGGGACAACTGGGAAGACCCAGGAAAGGCACAACATTGCTCAGGAAGATAGAGGACTTCATCACTGACTGAACAAGAGAAAAGGGAGAGAAGGAGCTTGGCAGATGAAATATAAACAAAAATAATGATGAATGTGAATAATTACCCTTTATTTATTCTGTGGGACCCAAACTCAGCAGAATAAATCAGCGCCACGTCAGTCATGCTCAGGTACCACACTAAAGCTGTGAAGACTACGCACAGTTAAGATAAAAGGTGACAAAAATGTTAATATTAAAGAAGAAAATGGATCTCATGATACCAACAGTTACACTTCAATGTTTTATTTATCTACTTGAGAGAGAGCGAGAGAGCGCAAGCTGAGGGAGGGGCAGAGAGCTCCCCGCTGAGCAAGGAGCCAGATGTGGGGCTCGATCCCATGACCTTGAGCCAAAGGCAGATGCTTAACTGACTAAGCCACCCAGCAGCACCCCACCAACAGTCACACTTCAAACTCACCCCTGGAACAATGTGCTGACTTAAAGCTCAAGCCTTTTATTACTTTTGCCATCCTCAAAGACCCTAGAGCACTTCACAGTTTTAATTAGCTAAGCATTTTGTAGAGTACTGCAAATAAGGGAGATGGTTCTTTATCTTTTAAATATACTTTCAACTCTGGTAAACTCTTTCATATTTAGGAGTGTTGACAGCTCCGAATAGATAGGAGAACCTGTTAGCACATGCCCAAATGCCCACACCCCTCCCCACCCCAAGCCATTCCCACTGAGCCCCAGTGGCCCTGTCCTAATCCCCACAGGACCTGGAAAGAGCACGAGGGTCTCCCAGACGCAGGGCTGAAGTGCACATGCTATGGGCGCTGCAGCTCCCTTCCCTACCCCCAAAGTCTCTGCCCTGGTAGGGACACGGGATTTCGCCACATACCCCAGGACTCCTATTCCCCTTCCCCCAAAAGTCTACCGGACCACACTAGCAGCTGGCTCTATTTACTTACAGCAGAGCCTCCTGCAAACATAGCATACAGACTCAGACAGAGTCACCAGGAGACCTCAAACACAGGAAGCTGATGCGGGGGGTGTGGGGGACCAAGGGGAGCTGGTTAAAAAGCCAGGCAGGTCCAAAGAGGCAAAGAAGGGTCCAGGGCTACCGTGGACCATGCAGGGTGTAACTGAGTAGAAAGGATGGTTTAGAAACAACTCAGCAGATCCCCCCTGCCCACCGTGGGAGGGTCCTCACTGTCTGGGGGAGCGGAGAACGCTGGCTGCTGAAGACCCCTCCTACCCAGACTCTGCAGGGTTCCCTGGAGGGGCCAGGGTCCTGCTCCCTGAAGTATCTCGATGAAACCCTGCTCCCCTGGGAGTCGTGCTCACTGGTCATGCTGGCTCAGAGGCAGTGCTGGGAAAGACAACAATAAAGCTTAGTTTTCAGTGCAGAGTTTCAAAAAATGCTCCCTGAAATGAAAAGTTCAAACGTGAAAGGCCTGTTTCCTATATTGCTACCTTGGCTCCTCTGAATGGGAAATGCATACTTGCTAGCTTCATCTTGTCGATTTTCTATACAGACAACTCTCAATTAATTCCCCACACCAAACTAGAAATGTTTCATGCACACTTCATTCACACCGAGGCCTAAATGACTAGTGGCCTGCCCAGCTGTTTGCTCTCAGCAGCACTCAAAGTCAGAAACTGACAAACCCACACACCCACACGCCCCGCTCAGCGCCCACCTCCACACAGGCAGTCTGGAGGAGGGGATCATGGGAATCCCAGGGAGCAGGGATCTTGAGCAAGAAGTGATCAGAGAAGGCAATCCAAGGCCTCTCCTCGCCAGAAGACTCTGAAATACCAAGGAGAGGTCCTCTTACCCCACTGTGTAGGACGGGACTCAATGAACTCAGGCTAATAAGGAGAACGTAGCCCCAGAACACAAGTTACCATAATGCATTCCATGCTTCATGTTTCTAAGTAGAGATGCTTATCCTTCCCCATGCTGACAGTCCTATCTGCCTCTGACTTCAGAGACTTGATTCTCAAGCAGGAATGTTGTGTCTCAGAAACTGGTGTTACCCTGTCCCTCCAGACTCCGGCGACACTCCTGAAAGAATGCTGTCCATCTCCACATGTCTTACTCTGCGCGATGTTTTCCTGCCTCACATCTTTAAAATAGACTATATTTCTTTGATTCAAAGGGATATCTTTAATCTCAGCATGACACTTAGAAGCAAACCCTTAAGGCAAGAGGGGGCATGGAAAGGAAGCGGAAGTCGTATCCCAGGGGAAGGTGGGGGCAGGAGGAAGGAGGAAGCAGGAAATGAAGCCAGAGATCTGGCCAGGCTGGAGGGACAGCAGGAAGCACAGGAAAGGTGAGCAGAAATTAATGGGAAAGCAGAGAAGGGCCGAGAGGAAATTAAACTGGAAGAATAAGAAGCAAAAGCAAATAATGTGACTCCATGAAAGGAAATGTCTCCCTGCTTCCGGCCCCTTCTAAAAATAATCACAAAGGGTTACTGACCACACACGCATGGCCTTTTATGACAACAAAGGGATCCCGATTTTTTTTTTAAAGATTTTTTTTTTTATTTATCTGACAGACAGATCACGAGTAGGCAGAGAGGCAGGCAGAGAGAGAGAGAGGAGGAGGAGGCAGGCTCCCCACTGTGAGCAGAGAGCCCGATGTGGGGCTCGATCCCAGGACCCTGAGATCATGACCTGAGCTGAAGGCAGAGGCTTTAACCACTGAGCCACCCAGGTGCCCCAGGGATCCCGATTTTTAAATGACATATCAACGTTCTACCGAGAAGACTGCCACGGTCCCCAGCCATCACTGGACACGCCGGTGCAGGCAGAGAAAACTGAGTAACTTCTCCAAAAGGCCACGATTGTGGGATTTTAATCTCAAGGTGACAACCTCAGAACCACGTACTCAAAGGCCAGGAGAGAACGTTACTCGACACACTGATTTACCAACCTCATCTTCTTTGGGAAAGATTAAAAACACACATTTATCTAACTGAAATGTTACCCATGGTTTTTGGCTATGTATTTTGATCTTAAAATACAGGAAGGTGCCTGGGTGGCTCAGTCCGGTAATCATCTACCTTTGCCTCGGGTCATGATCTCAGGGTCAGGGTCCTGGGATCGAGTCCCACTTTGGGCTCCTTGCTCAGCAGGGAGCCTGCTTCTCCCTCTGCCTGTTGCTTCCCGGCCTGCGTTTTCTCTCTATCTCTGACAAATGAACAAATAAAACAAAATAAAATAAAGCAAGAAAGAGGAAGAAAGGAACGTAGGAAGGAAGGAAGGAGGGAAGGGAGGGAGGGAGGGAGGGAAGGAAGGAGGGAGGAAGGAAAAGAAACCACCGGCCTAGACTTCTAAAAAACTAAAAATAAAATAAAATACAGGAAATGGCCAGTTCTGGGCAGTCCCTGCACTCACCCTTGTCACAGTCCCCTGCTGGGCAGCCTCAGGTGAGGATGCCCAGGGAGGGGACTGGCCGGCTCTGTCCCCAGGGAGTACACAGAGGGACACACCTGCTGGCCCACAAGCCTCTGAGGCCTGGTCTGGATGCTTCCGGCTCCCTTTGTATCCAGTTCCAACAGTAATACATGGATGAGGAAGGAAGTGAAGAACACAGTAAAGGATAAAAGAAATAAGATACATAACCACCCAGGGATAACCGCTATTCATTTGTGACCTGTCTCCACGTGGTATTTTTTTCCCCTGCACACATCTTATACAAAACTGGAATTCTACTGTATGGCAGGGATTTTGCTGTGTCCATTTCACGTGACATGAGGATTTCCGTAGGTCACTGAACATTCTTTGAGAAAAGGGTCTTAAGGACCATATAATCTAAGAATGGCATAATGTTAGCATCCTGCCATTGCTTCCAATTTCCAGCTGAGATAAATAAAGCCATGGTGAGGATCTTCACACATAAATTTTATTGATATCTCTTATTTTAGTAGGAAACCCTTCACAGTGAGATGATTGAGTCAAAGGATATAAACATTTGTTTTCCGCAAGGTTACGCCCATTGACATGTCCTCCCGTGGGGTATGAGAGTTATTTACCATGCTCGTATACGGTCACCCACATCAGAATTAATATTTAAAAGATTACTAGTTTGGTGGATGAAAGAGAGAGAGAGAGAGAGAAAAGAATTATTTTAATTTGCATTTCACTGATTACTTGAGAGGTTCAGCAACTCTCTGTTTATTTGCCTTTCATATTTCTTCAGTGACTTGCCGGTGAGGGTCTGTGCAGACTTTTTCCATCTGATGTTAATGTTTCCCTATTGATTTATGACTGCTTTTAGTATAATAGGGATGGATTGGCAGGCAGACAGTGTTACGTCTTGACTTACCAATTCTGGTGATGGTGCTTGACACACATGGGACACTAATGGATTTGTGGTCAATTGCACCAATCTTGCCTCCTTATGATACCTTCCACTGCAAATAAAGTGTCATGAGCCTTCAGCCTGGGATCCAACCCCAGCTTCCCCACTCGCTACCTGGGTGATCTTCTCTTTGCCTCGATTTCCTTGATTGGAAATGAAGGATACTGGAGTACAGTTACTACATAAGTTTAGTATGCAGCACACAGCCTCCCAGCTGGTCCCCAGTGACCCCACCTCCTGGTGTCCACATGGAACCCACTCAGGCCCAGCCAGCAAGGACCAGGGACCTGCTCACAGCCATGGAGTGAGCTGAGAATATACTCCTCCCCACTGATAACTTCACTGCACCCTTGTAAGACCCTGACCAGGGACCCAGACAAGCTGTGCCAACACTCCTGGCCCATGGAAACTGTGAAGTATGAGCTTTCACTATTCTCAGCTACTAAATTTAGGGGTCATTTGTTATGCACCATGAGAAAACTAACACATAATATATGTAAAGTACTTCAAATAGTGGCTATGATAGATAGCAAAAAAAAAAAAAAAAAAAAAAAAAAAAAAAAAACAAAAACAAAAACCCGAAAGGGCCTAATACATTGCCACTCCTCCCACGTGAAGATGGAATTCTTTTTCATGCCCTGACTGTGCTTGCTTGACTCTATAACTTCATCCAATGAAAAGAACAGAGGCAATGTGATGCAGAAATCTGAAAGGCACCTGCACACTGATGCTTTCCCTCTTGCTACACTTGGAGCTCTGTTGCTGCCGTGTGAAGAAGCCCAGTCTGCTGGAGCCTACTGTCCCTGCTATCCCTGTTGCACCCTGGTACAAAGGCCTCCACTACAGATGCGTGAGTGAGGCCATTAACTGAAGACTCATAAGGGAGCCCAGCTACAAGAAATACTTGCCACGCCCAGGCTAAATTTTCAACACATCTCATATGCAGAATAAGTGGGTGTTGGGAAGTTCTGGGGTAGGTTGTTATGCAGCACGTGAGAACTGACATGGCTGTCATTCTTAGTACTTACTATCGTTATTATCTTGGGATCAATTACATTCTCACACATATTTCGTAATAGTGTCTTTCCTCTTGCATTTAACCAATCTACTGAAAACTTATTTTGGTATATGATGTTAGGTGAGGATCTAACTTAATATTTTGCCACGTAGCCAATTCTCCATTTTCCATAAAACTGCAATACCTTATTTTTGTATATTAGAATCTAGAGGGGCACCTGAGTGGACCTCAGGGTCCTGGGATCAAGCCCCGCATCGGGCTCCCTGCTCAGTGGGGGCTGCTTCTCCCTCTCCTTCTGCCCCTCCTCACCCCTGCTTGTGCTCCCTCTCTCTCAAATAAATAAATAAAATCCTTTAAAAAAAAAAAAAAGAATCTAGAGTATTTTAGGATAACATTTCCACTGATCATTTCTATTGGTATATTAGCAAATCTTAAATCAATGCCATGGCTATTTTGTTTTGATTTGGACCAGGATAATATTATATATTCTTCTACTGGGACACGCCACAAGAAAGAGGCATGAGTCAGACTGCAGGAAAGAAGCAGTGAGGTTGCCAGGGAAGGTGCCAGAAAAGAGGGAGAATGGCAACAGCTAACTAGGACAAGTAGGTAGAAGAAGCAGGGAGAGTTACCGTTACCAAAGGGATGGCTCCAAGGCCATTTTTCCTCTGGAATCAAAACTAAACCTGTCCCACATCTCTAAGTCAGTCAGTGGCAGGATTCCACAAGCTCTTTCTGAGTATAGTGCTAAGCACTGTGAAGGGACGAGCAGGGTGTAAGCAGAGATGTCTCGGGGCCTGCTCTCCAGATGTTCACAGCCTCAGTGGGGAGATACTTCTACATACAGAATCTCTGTAGATCAGATTCACAAATCCACAGAAATACAGACTGATAAAACAGAAACACCATATAATGGTTGAGGGGAGGGGTGCCTGGGTTGCTCAGTCGGTTGAGCGTCTGCCTTCAGCTCAGGTCATGATCTCAGGGTCCTGGGATCTAGCCCTACACTGGGCTCCCTCCTCAGCGGGGAGTCTGCGTCTCCCTCTGCCCCTCCCCTCTGCTCATGCTCTCTTTCTGGCTCTCTCCCTCTCCCTCTCTCAAAATAAATAAAATCTTTAAAACAAAAAAATAAAAATGGCTGAGGGGAGCTTAGAAGCCCCTGAGGGCAATCATGGAAGACTACCTGGAGGAAAGTTTTCGGATTTTGAGAAATAAGCTTTAGCAAGAAGCAGGAAGAAGGCATTCATGTACAGTAAGCAGATTTACTCAGTGAGAGTAGGAAGTCCACACAGGTACGCTAAGAAGTGAGTTTGATGAATGAGTAAGGATCAGTTTAACGATCTTCAGTGTCAGTCTTCACAGCAAATGAGCAAATCATATTTTCTTAGGTAAGGAGAGTAAGAGAGCATAGGCTAAGGACCAACCCCTCTGCTCTTGAAACAGTTTTGTAATGTACCCAGCAACCAGGAACTCCTCCCAGTCCTGCCTCTCCCAGTGGCGAAAGGGGCATGACTCCCAAGGACAAGGCAAGGGGAAATCCAGGACAATTCCTACTGGAGAATGTCCAAAAGGCCAGGCAGACCTCAGCTCTCTCACACATCCATCAAGATGTTCCTGCCCCTCATTGATACTTGATAGAGAGCAGGCATGAGTACATTAAGAAAACAATTTCTTTTTTTTTAATAAGGATTTTATTTATTTATTTGAGAGACAGAGAGAGCAGTTACAAGCAGGGGTGGGAATAGCAGAGGGAGGGAGGAAGCAGACTCCCCACTGAGCAGGAAGCCAGTGTGGGGCTTGATCCCAGGACTCTGAGATCTTGACCTGAGTTGAAGGCAGACGCTTCACCAACTGAGCCACCCAAGGACCACTTTGTTTATTTTTAAATTGTACTATCAGCTTTGATCCTAAAAGTTCAGAAATTAAAACATGAGAATGAATGGAGCCCTGAGCTACAGGACCTGCTCATGGCCCTGAGGTCAGCAAGAGCACAAACCAGTCCCTGGTCACTGGCAGATGTCATGCAGTGGGAAGCAGTGGGCACACAGGGCAGAGACTCAGCAGAGGTGAGAGCCAGTCCGGGGCCTCGACCGATGCCTGACCTACTGGAGCTGTTACCCGCTGCCGGAGCCCCAGCTGGCTGCCATGTGCCTCACCCCAGAAACTCCTGCATACCTCCCTGGCCATGTTCCTAAAGGCCTCTTCCACATCACAGGTTGCTCTAGCCAAGGTCTCCTTCTTCCTTCTTCACATCCCCATGGACCCTTGGTCACTCGTCCCCAGTCAGCATGAGGCTACTAGGTGTTTCCAGTACGGGTCAGACAGAAGGGTCATGTCTGAGAGTCACACTTGAGAGTTGCTTTGGCTGGCCCCCAGACCCCAGACCTGCCACCTGTAACGTGTCACCTGTAACGTGCAGAATAATGTGGCTTCCCCACACCTGAAGGAAGAGGGTGTTGGGTCTCAGCCTCAAAGCACAGGCCCAGGCCCTGAGGCACCATGGAGAAGGAGAGCAATCAAGAGCCTGCCCCCTGCCTAGCCTTGGAAGTGTCCCCAGGAATGCATTTGAGGAGATGAGCCAAAGTCCCGGTCACGCCTCCTCTAGATTCCATGTCAGTCCAACTTCTCCCAGTCATCATGTTTAAACAACCAAAGCTAGAAATACATTTTACTAGAAAAAGGGCAAATTCTCTACTGAGAGAGATAAACTGTTTCATACAGGGTTTTTGTTTTGTTTTGTTTTGTTTTTTTTTTTTGAGGGAGGGGGTCATGCTCTTGTTCACTTTCACAGGAATGTCTCTCCTCTGATTGTTCAGCAAAACATTCCCTTTCTTTCACGCTGTAGTATTTTCTTTTTCAGAGACCTGGTAGTGCTTTTCCTCTGTTTGCTCTTCCTCAAATGAAGAAAACAGATCCAGACCCTGAGCTTGCGAACAGACGGGATATGTGGATTTCCAGAGGTGTCTGGTGCTTCTTCTCACATTTTTCCACCTGCAGAGCTAGTGGACCCAATCTCAAAGCTAGAAGACCCTCCCAGCATGAGGTAGCCTTCCCCGCGGGACAACCAGCTGCCACACAGGGCTAAGATAGGATTATGCAACACCCACTGCCTCTCTCTTAGATATAGGCAATCAACAAGGTTCCCAAGAAACTGATCCCCTACTGCACTGCCATGGGGCTTGGTCAACCTCTCCACATTTCCCCAGCCAAAACAAAAACAAAAACAAACAAACAAAAAAAAACAAACAAAAAACAAAAAAACAAAAAACCAAACTAGCCCTCATCCTTCTGGTCAACCCAGCCATTTTCTAAGAATGTAGTTTCAAAACAGACTAGAAAGCTAGGGTGGGAAGGACAGGGTGGCAGCCAAAACTATCAGGGTAACACTCCCTGGGAGAGGACAGTGAGTCCCAGCATTTTCCCTGAGGCCAGGCATGATGTTCTAGTAGGTGAAGGTAGCTGGGCCAGTTCCACCAGCTTTATAAGATATTTTCCACGGTTACTGTAAGATAGCTTCATTTCTTAAGGTTTCTTGGGTGCAATATTTTAATCAAACTAGAAGTTATCCGCTAGGTTATGTGAGGATTGTTATGAAGACCAAGGAGTTATCATCCTTAGCCCCTAAGGGACTGGCATGCAGACTTGGGCAAGGCCAGGAGGTAGTAACCCCAGGGGTTCCATGAAGGCCTGACTTTCTCCAGTGAGCCCCTGTGCAGCAAAGCCCTGGGCCCAGGAAGCCCACAGGCCCCTGCCCATGCTTTGTATGGGGAATCTGACCTTTGTGCAGTTACTCTCCCATCAACACTACTTGACTAGATAAATCAGTTCCCGCTGTTAGTATAAGTGCCATTACCTACCGCTATATTAATATGCCACACTTCATTAAAAGCTGCAAAGTGATCAGAGAGCCTGAATGGCTCAGTCTGTTAAGTGTCCAACTCTTTATTTTGGCCCAGGTCACAATCTCAGGGATGTGGGACTGAGCCCCGTGTCCACTCCGAGCTCAGGCTGGAGGCTGCTTGAGATTCTCTCTCTCCCTCTACCCCTCCCCTGCTCACATGCACTCACTCTCTTTCTCGAAATAAAATAATAATAATTTTAAAAAGCTGCAAAGTGATCTACTTACTAATCTCAAGTATAAACACCTAAAGACAATGTTTTCAGACTAAACGTTAAAGTCCAAAAATATGAAACAATCCGTGTGTCAGGTGCAATTCTTAAATTTCATGTTGAACTAGGCTCAAGGCCTTAACATATTTGAGCAATTTAGCAATTGCAAAATATTATGAGGATTCTTCTAAGCTAACAAGTCTAGACACTCACAGAAAAACTAAAGACTCTGACACCATTAACCCAAGTCACCGTCCTCTCTCCTCCAATTAATACGCACCTGGTGGTGACTAAAACCTAGAAGTCAGTCTTGTGTGAGCTCTGAATTGACAAGAAAAAAAAAAAAGCTATCCGGCTTTTCAGTTACTTTCTGATCTCTTTCTGGTTTTCATTTAAAGGAAAACTTGTCAAGTTACAACTTTTTTATGTGCTTTGCTACAGAGCATTTATTGTCTACAAACGGGATTTTCTCAAGACAATAACTATACTGACAACACTAGGCTGATTGCAAGAAATCTATTTTTACCTATTTTCATGGGTGTTGGACATGCCTCACACTACCCTCTTTTGTAAATTTATTACCTTGTCCTGTGTGATCTTTGTGATAAATGTATTGTCACAGAACACCCCGCTGACTATCCTCTATTTCCCTTTATTTTATAAATGCCGTTTATTTAACGCCTACTGTCACAAAGGTTTGTCACCCAAATGTAACAGTTAAGGCTGTGTTCTAAGCCATGGCGTATACTAATAACAAATTAGAAGACATGAGTTGGTTCTCACCAATTTTTGATGACCCAAAATACCCCACGTTTAATCTCAAAGAAGCTTTCATTTGGCATACCTTAAAAATTGTGGTAAAATACACATAACACAAAATTTACCATCCTACCAATTTTTTAGCATATACATCAGTAGTGTTAACATTGTTGTACAACCTATCTCTGGAAACCTTTTCATCTTGCATGACTAGAAATCCATACCCTTTCCCTCCTTCCCTCAGTCCCTGGCGACCACCACTCTATGTTCTGTCTCCATAAATCCAACTCCACTAGGCACTTCATATAAGTGGAATCAGACAGTATTTTTTCTTTTGCTGATTTCAGTTAGCATAATGTTCTCCAGACTCATCGATATAGTAACATGTCAGAATTGTTTTCCTTTTGAAGGCTGAGTCATATTCCGTTGTTCGTACATTCTACATTTTGTTTATCCGTTCATCTGTTGAGGAACACTTGGGTTGCTTCCACCCTTTGGCTGCTGTGAACGTGGGCAGGCAAATTCATACCTGAGCCTCTGCTTTCAATTCATTTGGAGGCAAACTCAGAACTGGAATGATAGGACCACAGGGTGATTCTGTTTAATGTTTTAAGAAATCACCATGCAGATTTTCTTTTGATGTTTTTTTAAGAATACCATTTGACAGTTTGAGAGGGCAAGTGATGGTCAACTCAGGAGCAAGTTCTTGGAACCACTGGGAATTCTATCATTATATCTTTAGCAAAGCAATCCTCTTTGTGGCATGACCCCTTGTGTCCCCCCTGCAGACAAGCTCTATTGGCTGTACTTTACCGTGGTAAACAAGAAATTCCAACAACTAGAACATTTTACAAAAAGAAGAAGAGGAGGAGGAGGAAGAGGAGGAGGTGGAGAGGAGGAAGAAAATAAAAGAAACAGGATTCTAACATGTAGTTTCTGATTCTCTTGAGAGTTTTGAAAATTAATGAAGAGGAGGAAATCCTGGTTAAAAGTGATACTTGACCTTCTCCACCTCTCTTCTCCCTTTAAAGTTCACAGGTACAGATCCACAAGGACAAGGAGATGGGGAGGTATGAGCATGGGTAAGAGGGTCCAACACATTCCCAGAAACCTAAGGCATGGAACACAAAAGGGTGCAGGAAGGGGGGGTTGAGGAGGTACAAGCAGATCTCCCTGCAAGGGGAAGGGTGTGTGTGGGGGGGTCACAGCCCCTAGATGGCAGGAAGGCAAGTGGCAAGGGGCACCAGGCTGAATGCCAGGGTGTATGTAGAAAATCAGATCCCTGCACTTGTCTCATGAAGCCATATGAGACACACACACACACACACACACACACACACACACACCAGAAGGATCCTGAAGATGAGTCCCAGGGAAGCTCCAGAGGTCCAGGGCTGAGAGGAAGCCTATGTGCAGGGACTGACCTTCTGCAGGGCAGAGTCTGGAGCTGCTTAGGGGATGGGAGTGTTCTACAGCTGGGTTGTGGGGCTGGTTCCACAACCATATCATTTACTGAAGATCATCAGTTGTACCCTTACAATGAGTAAATAATATGCATCGTAAATTATACCTCAAGAAAACTTAAAGAGATAGATAGACAGACAGATGGATATAGGCAGGCAGAAGTAACCAAAATACCCAGATACCATCAACTGACACATTTTTAATTTATTTCTCCGGCTGCCCAGCAGAATAGGAGTCTGAGAACAAAATAAGGTCCATTATAACAATTAGGGAACAATGACCGTAGATGATCTGGCAATTCCACTTCCGGGGATAATACCAACAAGCCCTGAAAGCAGGGACTGAAACAGGTATTTGCACACCGGTGTTCGCAGCAGCATTGTTCACAAAAGCTGACAGCTAGAAACAACCCAAGTGTCCACCAACAGATGAACGGGTAACCAAAACGTGGTCTAGACCCACCACAGAACACTATGCAGCCTTAGAAAACAAGGGAGCTCTGCAGCATGGATGAACCTGGAGGACCGTACACTGAGTGAAAGAAGTCTGTCACCAAAGGACTAATACTATGTGATTCTACTGGAAGGACGTTCCTATAGTTGTAAATTCACAGAGACAGGGAATAGAATGTGGTTCCCAGGGGCTGCAGGGAGGAGAGGGAAGAATGAGGTGTTTGTGTTTAATGGGAGCCAGATGTCCGTTCTGCAAGATGAGAAAGTTCCGGAAATGAGTGCTGGTGGTGATGGGCGCACAACAGCATGCGTGAACCTGATGCCACAGAGCCGTGTGCAGAAAAAACGGTCAAGATGGTAAATTTTATGTAATGGGCTCTTTTATCAAAATAAAATTGATAAATAAGTCTTTTTTTTTTTTAAGAAGAGGATCAAAGTGAGCAAGAGACTCGGGAGGGGCTGAGGCTGGGGTGCCTGTGTGCAGGGTGCAGCTGGGATGGCTGTTCTGATCACCAGCTTTTCAACACGATTTGACTTTCACCCTGTTGTGTGCTGGGTGGGGTGTTTGTTTTTTTTTTTTTTTTAATATTAATTTTAAGCCATCGTGGGGAGCAGGGGAGGTGCAAAGAAAAGAAAACCGAGGAAGGTCACATCAATAAGCCCAATGTCAATCCTGGTCCAGATCCAAGGGGGGGATTATCTGAGCAGAAGTCTCCTGAGTACTCAGGAAGGAAGTGCCAGGCCAAATTATTTCATTTTCTCTTTTAATAAGGTTACGAGATTGGCACATTAGAGGAATGCTAAGCAGAGGAGGACCTTATTTCAGGCAAGATGTTAACACACTGGGGCCGGCGTGGCCGCCCACTGCCTGGCCTCAGAGGACACAGGCAGGGGTCCAGGGCCCGAGCCCTGGCCTGGCCTAGATGAAGGATGGGTACCGTGCGGAACACTACAGGGATACGACGTCGGCTTGTGTCCTTGGACGTGAGACACCAAACGGAGATCAGATCATCGCAACAGGCTGCAATGCTAACTTACAAAGTAGACAGATGAATGATCATCAAAGGTTACAAAGGTTTCTCATTTTTTTTTAAAGATTTTATTTATTTATTGACAGAGAGAGATCACAAGTAGATGGAGAGGCAGGCAGAGAGAGAGAGAGAGGGAAGCAGGATCTACGCTGAGCAGAGAACCCGATGTGGACTCGATCCCAGGACCCTGAGATCATGAGCCTGAGCCGAAGGCAGCGCTTAACTCACTGAGCCACCCAGGCGCCCAAGGTTTCTCATTTTGATACCAAATTTCATCAAACACCGTGAGTAGCAGACCATGGGGTGGGGGGGCACACTGGGCAGCGGGGGGTGGAGTGGGAGGGGGGAAGCATGGGGTTTTAAGTCACCACCACCGCAACCTAAAGCAGTGGGCTCTGGGACGGGAAGCTGCCCAGATCACAGTGGAAACAATCCACCTCCTGTCCCTCTCCACCCAGTTCGGTGCTTGTCCAGAAGGATGAGATGCCCAGAAACCACCAGATGAAAACTGGATGACAGGCCTCCGAGTGTGGGAGCAGAACAGAGCTACCAGGGAACGGGGTGCAGCTGTGGTCTCGCACTTGACGGACGACCGTGTGGGAAGGGGAAGTAAGGACCTTTCCTCATTCTGCAGAAGAGCCGGAGAAGTCGAATCAGTGTGCAAAATTAGATTTGGCTCCAGCTGCTTCCTCCTGACGATGAAGCCTGTGACGCGGCGAGCTCCCCATCACTGGCTCCAGGAGACCAAGGACCCATGAATCAGAAATACCACTGAAGGAAGCCTGCCTTCTGCAGAGGGCTGATTTAAAACGAACTACAAACACCTTCTGCTACCATATACAGTAAGAATAACAGCAGCACTGAAAAGACCATCTGACACTAAGTTTTTACCACAGCTGCGCAGTGCTGGGGGTTCTTTAAATGCACCTTTACTCAGTAATTCCATGATTCCTCAACTTTATGGTCCATTATAAATATAATCAGCAAACAAAAAATACATAAAGACATTTGATATAAATCATGAGTTCTTTAAGATGATAGTCCTATCTAAACGATTTTCAAAATTCTCTAAATTTTTTTAAACATTTATTTATTTGCCAGAGAGAGAGACAGACAGAGCACAAGCAGGGGGAAGCAGAGGCAGAGGGAGAAGCAGGCTCCCCGCTGAACAAGGAGCCTGATGCAGGGCTCGATCCCAGGACCCTGGAATGATGACCCGAGCCAAAGGCAAGACGCTCAACAAACTGAGCCACCCAGGTGGCCTCAAAATTCTATAAATTTGAAAGGAAAATTTTAACAGTGTAAATGAAAAAGAAGGGATGCTTCGGTGGCTCAGTTGGTGAAGTGTGTGCCTTTGGCTTAGGTCATGATTCCGGGGTCCTGGGATCAAATCCCACATCAGGCTCCCTGCTCAGTGGGGAACCTGCTTCTCCCTCTACCTCTGCCATTCCCCCTGCTGTGCTTTCTCTCTCTCCCTCTCTCTCTCTGGCAAGTAAATAAATAAAATCTTCAAAAAAAAAAAAAAGTAAAAAGATAAATGCGAAGCAAATTGCCTAATACTAACACCTAATTAATATGAATACCTGTCACACTCCTTCTTTTAGAGACATCGGTGATATACTTAGCAATTTTCAGAGTCAGTAGGTCCCCATATGAGTGATATTTCCTTTGTTTGTGCCCTGGAATCTTGGATAATTGAAGGTAGATTATGCCAGGCCTTGCTCCGCCCACGACTGATGAACTGCTGGGTTCACTCACTTATCCAGCAAACATTTACTGAAGGCCAGCAAAGTGGCAGGCATTGTTATATGTGCCAGCGAGTCAGCTGTAAACAAGACAGATGCCATGTGGTCGCCAAGAAACTAGGAGAAAACAGGTACTAGACGTACAGGAGGGAACAGACAAGCCAGATCACAGAATGACAGATGGAACATAGGGCCGGCGGCTGAGGGCTCCTGTAGCCTGAGTGTGCAGGAAGGGGAGCTCTGAGAAGGAACAGGGGCGGGAGCGGCGGGGGGCAGGGACCACAGAAGGGATGCACCCACAGGCTGTGTGAGGTTCTGGCGCTGGAGATGGAAAGGGCATCGACTTCTGGAGGAGGGAAAAGGTGGAAAGAAAAAGGGAGGAGAGAGGAAAGGAGAGAAAGCACTGAGAGTCCACACAGGGGAATGGTGAAGTCTGCCTTATGTTTCTGTAATGATTATTCTGGCTGCTGGATAGAGACGGTCAGTGGACAGGTCGGGAAGACAGTGAAGAGACTAGTGAGAAAGATGTAATGACCCCCAGATGCGCCACAGACGAGACCCTGGGTAAGAAGCAGGGGCTCTGGGTGCCTGGGTGGCTCCGATGGTTAAGTGTCTGCCTTCGGCTCAGGTCATGACTCGGGAGTCCTGGGATCGGGTTCCATGTTGGGCTCCCTGCTCAGTAGGAGTTTGCTTCTCCCTCTCCCTCAGCTCCTCCCCCAACTTGTGCTCTCTCTCTTGCTCACTCTCTTTCTCTCTCTAAAAAAAAAAAAAAGAAAAGAAAAAAAACTATTTTTAAAAAAGAAGCAGCAGCAGCCACAGCAGGGGCTCAGCCCAGAGGAGCAGCAGCAGGATGGGGAGGGGGAACAGACTTGGGTATGTCCCACAGGCAGAGCTGAGGGGCAAGGGTGAAGGGAGAGAAGGGATCAAGATAGCTCTGAGGTTTCTGACATGAATGACATGAATGACAGCCAAGTAGAGAAGCTGCTTTTTGGAGATGGAGCCCGGAAAGTATCCCAGCCAAAGCAGTTGCCAAACCAGTAACTGCCAGACCTGTGATCTGCACATCCGCCACTAAACAAGGATGGATAACGGCAAAAACATCGCTCACCCATGGAGACTGAATGTCCAGAATAAAGTCTGAGCCCACGTGCAGGGAGGCAGCACCACTAAAACACTAAGGAAAAGACGACCTGAGCATTCAATGGCAGCACAGTGCGACACGCAGGTTAACAAGGACGCTTTTGAAGGCTACAGTGCTTTTGTGGTTGGTCTGTCCCAGTTACAGGCACTTCCGGAGGCTGTGCCAGAGGGATTAAATGCAGGGACAACACAGTGAAAAGACCACTGTCCTGCTGTCATAACGTCACTCCTTCTAGGACCACGCACCCTGAAGATTTGAAGGTGAACATCCGTAGCCCAGACTGTGACCCCTCACAGCCGCTCACGGAGAAGGAACTGCCCAGCAATGCTGTCCCTCCAGACCTCCCGCTCTGCAGGGTGACTCGTTAGCCTTCAAATACACTCTACCTATTTCGTCCCCCCAATGGAAGTGGAGGTACGCACACCCACTGTCTTTCTTCACACTCCACTGCACAAACCCCACCCACCTACCATTTCTGGCTCCAGTTCTCCTTCTCCCTGAAGCCTCACCTGATTGTTCCTACCTCCAAAACATTCACCTGTGTCCAGATGCTGATGGAACCATTACCCAGAGACCCTAGAGAGTGTTCACTGCTCCTTCTCTTGACTACATACGGCACATGCTGGACAGAATGCAAGGTCTTTAAAAGCAGAGACCAGGGTGCCTGGGTGGCTCAGTGGGTTAAGCCGCTGCCTTCAGCTCAGGTCATGATCTCGGGGTCCTGGGATCGAGTCCCGCATCGGGCTCTCTGCTCAGCGGGGAGCCTGCTTCCCCCTCTCTCTCTCTCTCTCTCTGCCTGCCTCTCTGTCTACTTGTGATCTCTCTCTGTCAAATAAACAAATAAAATCTTTAAAAAAAAATAATAAAAAAATAAAAGCAGAGACCAGCACTGTGTTGCTTTTACGGCTTCCAAACAACCCAAAACAGTGCTTCTAGTCCTGGGGGCACCCTGCAGTGCACACAAACACACACACAGACACACACACACACACACACACACACACACACACACACACACACACACACACACGATACTGATTAACTGGTGAGGTTTACAAAGTTGTGAAGCATAAATATTTCTAAATGTATATTGAGCATAATTGTGACATTCCAATCAGGCATATATTCACTTTACAAGGTGGCCCTTGAGGTGGGATCTCATTTGCAGTGGTGGGTCACCAGTCGTGGTCAAAAGTGGGCAATTAATAAAAGGGGAAGACTGATAAATAACCAAACGGACCATTTGCAGAGTTGATTAAACTATTGAGTAAAGCTTCAATAATGTCTGAAGATTTTCCTTGATTATTTTTGATTCATTTTTATTAAGCTTCTGAATATTATTTTGAAATACAACCCTAATCATCAGTTGATAAATACATTATTTTTAAAATAATTTTATGATGATTACACCTGTTTTGAAACTGTTGCATGTGTAAAGAGTTTCTTACATAACCCCAGTTGGGTGGGGGGTCTAGCAGCAAATGTTAACCTATGCAAAAAAAAAAAAGTATAAATACCAACTTTTTTAAAGTTCTTCTCGTTTAATGTAATACCTTTCATAGAAGCAGCACAAAGGCCATTTGAGCAATCCTGCACGGCCAGATACCAGGAGACAACTCTTCCCCTGAGGCTTGAGGCTCAGGGATAGGGCTGGCACTTGGGGTGGGAGCGGGAAGAGTATCCACAGTTCCCCACTGCAACAATCTCCCTTCCAGAAATTTGACACCTGCTACAATGTGGACAAACCTCGAGGACATCAGGCTAAGTGAAACAAGTCAGTCACAAAATGACAAATACTGTTAAGATTCCACTTACATGAGGTTCTGAGAGTCCTCAGATTCTTCAAAGTAGGATGGTGGTGGCCAAGGGCTGAGGGAGGGGAAACGGGAAGTTACTGGGGACAGACTTCAGTTTGGGAAAAATGAAAAGAGTTCTGGAGACAGGTGGTGGTGAGAGTTGCACAACCCTATGCATGTACAACTTCATGGCACTGAACTGTACAATTAAAAGAAACAATTTAAAATGCTTTATAAATTAAAAAAGGGATCTCCCTTCCAGCCCCAAAGGTGGCCTTCAGCACACACACCTCCCAGAGCGAACCCAGCAAGGCCCTTCCTGAGACCCCAGCCGCAGCCAGGAGTTCTCATGGCAACACTGGTGCCTCCATCTCTCTCACGATAGTTGAGGACCCTTTACCACCATGGACGTCCTTCCCTGTCCTTCCCTGAAATCGATGCCCATTGGTACTCAGAAGTAAGAGCTACCACCACAGACTTCCTGCAAGTGGCAGGAGTCTGTTATCATGTACAGTCAACACAGCTCTAAAAATCATAGAACGGATTTCTTTCCATCATGAAGAAAAGCCTAAGACAAGATCAAAGAATGGATGCTGAATTAAATAAACCTGCCCAAGCATACCACAGAAAATGACAACGTGCCCAGGAACTCTGGCAGGACAGGGCAAAGCCCAGTGGTTGGGGGCAGGGGTTGCCAGGGGGCCACCACGATTGTCCAGGCTTGCTGCTTTCCACTGTACTAAATTCACAGTGGGCACTGCCCGTCCTGGGGTCTGCCTGCCCTTATTCCATGCTGCACCCCACTCCTGAGCAGAGGTGTGGGTTCTCAGGCTTTACCTCAGGACACCTGCCCACGGCAACTTCGCACACTTCCTCTCAACTCTCTGTCACTCCCTCACATGCTCCCTCCCTCCTCCTGCTGGCCAAAAGGGCTGTCCCTAGGGCCATAGGTGCCTCCTTTCAGCCGTGGCTGACACTGCCAACTGGCCACCTGGAAGCCCAGATGCACCTTGAAATCCTTCTTCATCCTTCCAGAAACTGCTGGAAGCCGTAATCAAATGATGAGTGTTGGCAGACAAGGTGACTGATGCCGAAAAAGCCCTTCCTTTGATCCTCTTTTTAGATTAATTCATTGCTTGATTACTAGCTAGTGTTCATTTCTTGGTGCCAAGTTACCATTAAAATCGTTCTAGCTCATACAGTCATTTGACAAACATCATCCCTTGTTTTAACATAAGCAACCACTGTCGGGTGTATTCTTATAATGTCCTAAAATGCTGGCTGCTGTTCTTCGGCCCCCAGTGACTGCCTGCTGAAAGTAAGCCAAGCGGGGGGATTGTGGAATTACTCTACCTTTTCCTGCTGATTCCTCAATTTTGGAGGCAGAGCTCAGCCCAACGCAGAGGATCTCAATGGGCAATGCACAGAGCCCAGGAGGATCTAGAAGGGGGTTCGGGGTCCTCCCAGAAGGATCTTGTGGCCAAAGGGAGGGGCATGAGCCCCATGGCCCCTGCCCTCATCCAGATCAACTCCATATTCACATTTCCCAAAAGCACACTATTTTGAGATTTTCATGGGAAGAAAAGACTCTGCTATCAACAGGGAAAGATCATTTCCCAAATGTTGGGTCAAGCATTGTACATAGAGGCCACTCCCTGATGTGAAAAGCTCTAGCAAGCATTGCTCCTAAGGCAGCTGCAGGAGCAACCAGAAGGATCCTGCATGCTCCTTGGATCCCAGGGTTTGAGCTGTGCCAGGGACAAGCCAAAGGGACCAGAAAGTTGTGCTGAACCAAGAAGGCAGAGATCCTGGGGGCAGAGCCACCTTGACTGCAGTGCCGAGGAGCTGGTCTTCTGCTGAAGGAAGGGAAACTGCCACCCACGAATGAGAGTGGATTTGGAAAACAGCAGTGACAGAATGATATACTGTGCAGGGGAGACAAGAAGGAGAGAGGGACCAGAGGCAGAGGCAGACAGGAAGTGAAGGCATGGGCTGGTGAGTGCGTGAGCACCAGGGAGGCCAGAGAGAAAGGCAAGGAGCAGAGAGTCGAGACACATAGGGAGCAAAGAAGCAAGAGCTTCCCAGAAACAGCTAGAAGGACTGGCAGTTTGCTGGTAATAAAGGAAGGACCAGACCTCTGCTGCCTAGTGCCTGTCTGCCCAGCACACCCTTCACAGCAGCGAAGTGGCAAAGGGCTCCCAAGTTTAACACAGACACAAGGGAGCAAGCTGGAAGGCCCTCCCAGAGGAACGGTGCACCTTGAGTGCAATGGTCCTTGTGCCCTTCCTGTGAACACAAGTCATGTCTCTCTACGGCACAGTGTTTCCTCCCCATGCCTCCTTCTGAAAAAAGAGTTCTTACCCATCTGCACACATGGTTGCACACACACTAGCATGTACAAACAGTCAGGTGTGCTGCTCCGGGCAGCAAGCTGAGAATCAGAGGGCCCAGACCACTGGCACGACATCCTGTCTGGTTGGGGGCAATTCCAGGGGTGGGTCACGGAGGCTCAGAAGCCCTAGAGAAGCCACTTCAAAGCAGGAATAGAGCCAATAAGCACAAAGGGCAACATGGAGCAGCACAGGATGGGAGTCTTGGAGGGCTGGGATGGGTAAGGATGCTCAGCGGATGGGAAAAGTGAGGCACGAGCAACCACAGGGACAAGGAGCACCCCCATAACAAAAGCAGATCCTCAGGAGGGCGGGGAGTGCAGCCGTAGCAGAGTGGAGCTGTCATTTTAATTTCCCAAGAACTGCAAAACAGGAGATCATCGGGAGCAACCCCAACGGTGACATTTTCTAGAACAGTGCTCTTCTGATGGCACTGGCCACATTCTCTTGTCTCCCTCTCTGGGGACAGCTTCAGGGCTGGAGCCGTGCCCCGTAATCTAATTCTTCCAGTATCAGCTGTGACAATTCAGCAGAGGATATGAGAGGAGGACAGAACCGCCTCTGGAACGGCAGGTGTTGAATGCCCAAAGCCAACTTGAAAATGTCACCAAATGACAGCGGCTTTCAATTAAGGCAGCTCTGGCTTCAGAGTATAGACAAACACAGACATATACACACATAGACACGCCCAGACACATACACACACACACACACATATGCATACATATATATACACACAAATACATGCACACACATATGCACATACAATCACACACATGCATAGACATATATACAGGCACACGTAGATACACGTATGCCACATGCATGTACACAAACACACCCAAACATACACACAAAAGGACACACCTACACTCATATATATATATAGACATGGCTAAGAATCCCCTTTTCTCTATTTTCAGAGATGCCAGGGTTAAGCTTACAAGCACTTGCACGTGATTAGATGAAAGGGAATAAAAACGTGTTATCAATATCTATTGAAGGATAACAGGCACCACAGTCAGGGCAGTCCCCTTGGTCCCTGAGCTGTTGGGCCGCAAGGGGGTTCAGCAAGCAGACAGGGGTGTGTGCTGGTGGGCTTGGGGGGGGGTGCATCTCACATCACCCACTGCCGTCTTCTACGCCCAGCACTGGGCAGCTGGCTTTCCTGTCGCCTGCCCAGGTATGGCTCCTCACTCCCATAAGCAGCCCGACCCGCGGTCCCCTGCTCCTCCCTGGCTTCGGCTGTGACTGAATCAGGGCAGCCTGCCCTCTTCTACAGCTGAATGTCAGCCTCTCTTTCCCTGGAAAATCCATACTACTTCAAGCAAAATAGGAAAGCCAACATCGTCAGACCAGGAGGCCTTCCTTTAGGTGAAGCTCTGAAGCTGCAGAAATTCTGGGCTGCTGGGCACATTCTGCTCCTTGCCCCCCCCACCCCCCTACCTCCCCCACCCCCACTAAGGAAGGGAATCGAAACTGTGCCTGTGCTTGCAGAGCGGGGAGAGCACCGACTGCAAGGACGCAGCCCTCAAGGATGCAGCCCCTCTCAGACAAGAGGTTCCAGGGCTGGCACCGGGTGGGACCAAGAAGTGCCCTTCAAAGACAAGGGCACTGAGGGGGCCCATGGCTGCCAGGAGCTCCACCTCCCCAGAATGAAGGCGCCGGCCACCCTCCGCTCAGCTGCCCTGTGGGAATCCACCCCCAGTGGGGCCAGATCTTCCAGTTTTGCCGAAGATTTCAAAATCCGTATTCTAGGGGCACCTGGGTGGCTCAGTAGGTTAAAGCCTCTGCTTTCGGCTCAGGTCATGATCTCAGGGTCCTGGGATCGAGCCCCGCATCGGGCTCTCTGCTCAGCAGGGAGCCTGCCTTCCCCCTCTCTCTCTGCCTGACTCTCTGCCTACTTGTGATTTCTGTCAAATAAATTTAAAAAAAAAAAATTTTTAAAAAAAATCCGTATTCTACTGCAAACTCTCCCACGTTTCAAGTGTTGGGAAATAATTAAACATTTTTCAATGCTGCGTGAGCTAAATAAAACACATCGGAGGGGGGGTGCGCAGATGGCCACCTGGAGGCCTTGGTTTTATGGGCCAGAAGATATCCTTCTATGTTCAGGGTGAACAGGAAAATATATGTTAAAAAAAAGAAAGAACTGGCAGAAAGACCTTTCTATTGATTTATGCTGGGTCAGTACCGGGCAAGGAAGCAAGGGCTGCTGGGCACTGGCCAACTTCGGTTCAGAGCAGAAGTAAGCGCCCACCTCCGTCTCCCCGCCGATGGACCCCAGGGTGTCGACTGAAACCCCAGCTCTCATCTCCCTGGGTGAGTGTTGGTGCTGTAGCGTGGATGCAGGACAGTCAGAACATCGCAAGGCCAGAAGCCCTAAGAATGGTGATGGGGTCATAGCTTCCAACTGCTTCTGAAAGGGGCCCCAGACCTTGAGAGGGCTAAGTGCTACTGCCCTCATCAACCCCCTCACCCAACACACACACGAGAAAACCCAAGACCTCCCAGCACAGAGGACAGTCAGGACAAAATACGGGGCTCTCACGTTCAAGGTTGGGTCTCTTGGATGACTACTGACACCTTTAAACCTGCCCCTGGAGTGTGGGCAGCATTAGGGCCTTAAAGAAAACTGCTCAAGTCCACGAAAGCTCACTTCTCTCCCATCTGCCATACTGAAGGGCATGCATTAGCTACTACAGAAATCAGGGCAAAGGCCCACATCATGTAAAGACAAGTCCTCACCCCAACCCCTCCCTGACACTTTCAAGAAAAGTCCAAATCAGCGAGCTCAGAGCTGGTGGGTAGGTAAGGAGGTGACCCATGATTCTGGGAAGCCAGCAAGGACAAACCATACACGTGTTTCCCTTGAAGTGGAAGCCTGGGGTCACAGTCACCCGAGTCCTCAAAGCAGCAAAACCAGGGCTGCGTGGGGTTCGGCGTCCTAAACCTCAGATGGAAAGGGCTGGCTGTGTGTGGCCACCAACGCTACAGCCAGCCACGGTCCTTGTCCCGCCGGGCTGCCAACCCTCAGCAGCCCCCAGATGGTTGGGACCCTCGTGGCCACAGGTTCTGAGAACGTGCCCCTCCCCTGTTCAGGGACAGATGACCCAGCCTGCTGGTCTAGGTCCACCACACCAGAGACCACCACCTTCAGCAGGCACCACCCTCAAAAACCAGTCAGCACTCTGCAGGCCATGGCCACCCTCGCTTTTCTCCCTCTCCTTGTCAAGCATTCACTCCTTCCCTGCAACCTGGCTTCGCCCACCAACTAAGCAAGATGGGTCCCCCTCCCCGAAGGGATGTCACCTAGTCCCCAAGCTGCCCCTTCCCATCCTGTCACCACTTCCTGCTGGCTCTTCCTTCAAAATTCCACAAGAGGCTGGTTCATCAGCCAGTATGCCCACCTGCTGGTTAGCAGGAGAGAGGAAGTGCCCGGAAGCCTTGCTGCTCAGCACCGTTCGACACCACCCAACAGGGAAAAGCACACAGAAGGGTAAGCAGGAGGCCGCCTGGGAAGCCCAGGATTGAGACCCAGAACAAGCCAGGCCATCCAAACGCCGCTGGCTCTTGCCGGGCAAATGCGGGGCTCTGTCATCCAAAAAGGCTACGGGGCAATCTTCCTGGGCACCAGAAAGGCTATGGAGCTCCAGAAATAGACCACAGACATTAGCCCTTCAGCACACACAAACATTCCAGCTTCATGGTTACATCTGGTCTTTCAGGCCCTCCCTACCACCAACAATCTCTACATTCCCGGGTCATCCAATGCGTACTTGGGTGCCTAAACCTCCTTGACCATACAGTTCAAAGTCTCACATCTCAGGAGCATGAGTTCTCTAGACGGCTGGTCCCATTCGTTACACATTGATTCTTCTTCTTTAACTCTGGAAAGAAACCTGTTTTCCCATCATAGAGGGACCTCCCTGTTGTTCTCCTGCAGAATCCTGTGGGCCCTAACTTGTACGATTTCGCAAAGAATCTGACTCCACAAAGAGCACAGGTTCATGCCTCAATACACCAAAACGCATGAAGCTTTTAACAGAAACAGTGTGGGGGTGCGGGGGACAAGTATGGTCTGGGGGCCAGTGGGTACCTCCAGTCCTCAGGGGCAGGATGCCAATGATGGCTATTGCTTCTGAGGACCGTGCTGGGGATTGATGAGGCTCATACGCCAGCACCAGGCTGAAGGTGGGCAAGCTCTATGTAGTATTATTATTATCCCTGCGCTGAGCAGGAAAGCCACGCCCCCCACCCCATGGCTCTCCCCCAGGGCGGGTTCACAGGGCTGGTGGAAAGTGGGGCTCACTCCACTTGGCTCCCTGCAGTCCCAAACTTGAACCAGGATTCAGATGACCTGTCCACTCTGGGCTCAGTGGAACACGATTCTCTTTCAAGAGGTCTGAAGCTGACTCTCACCGAGGCAGACAGAAAGCACAGCCAGGGGAGAGAGAAGGGACTCCAAGGCAAGACGCAGCTGTAGATGAGCAGAGAGGAAATGAAGCAGCAGGTCTTCCAGGCTCCAGGAAAACCAGGTCCAACAGAGAGCCAGACAGGTCTCCTGTCTGGTGACAGGTCTCCTATTTCACTTCTCAGTGATGTCTCTACCCAATGGTGGACATCTGTATCCTGTTCACATTAATTTCCATCCACGAGATAATAGTCTATTAAGAAATACTCACAGACAAGATAATCATATTTAGGGAAAATGGGACAGATCTGCAAATGAAAATAAATGCAAACTTACCAAATGTCAAGGGACAACTGTCTGAAATCTAGAGACATAATACTTACATATAAATTTTAGACAGCAAATTATACTGTTCAAGATGAAACCTTAGCTCTGTAATTTTTACAACTAGAATCTGCATTATTTTATTTCTAAAAATAATGTTTTAAAGTGAAATTGGTTATTTACATAATGGGTGAATATTTTGAAAAAAGCAAACTGTGTATTTTAGTATATGCTTAAACAGCTTCAGAAACCACCGTAAAGTTCACCTCTCCCTGACCCACTACCCCCAAAAAGGAAAAAAAGTCTACGTTCACAGAGGAGCAGTTAGCTGAACCTTCCTCATTTTCAGAAGGCTTTCTGAGCTAAAACCCCTGAAGAAAATGACATCAGAACCCTCATTCATGAAAGAACTCCTGAGTGCCTGCTGTCCCAGGTCACCAAGAAAGTCAACATGGGGTCTACAAAAAGGAAGGCCATGTCTTGCCTCACGGGTTGGCCATACAGCCATATGTCCATACAGGGCTGCTGGATATCTGGCCCTACTCTCCTACCTCTACCCTTGACCACATTCCAATTCCCCAGCCAGATTCTGGGCCTTGGCTGTTTTTATCAGAAGCCATAGGGCACTTGCTCCTTACATGGTTGTAGCCTGCCTCAGGTCTGTCCTGCAGATCTAGCCTGAGCGTGGCTGCTCACAGCCTCCTCTATCCAGCCCTCCCCACAGCTTCTAGAAACAGTCTAGGAAGCCCACTCAGGTCCAGCCAACCTGGGGTCCAGCATGGCTATCTCAGCCTGCTATCCCATAACCTCTCACTGTGACTTCAAAACTAGGAAGTACTGTGTGACAACATCTCCTCTCTGGGACACTTTGCGGTCAACAGCCCTGATGCACTGGGGATGCAGCCCGCTTCTGCTTCTTCATTTCATTTCATGGTAATATATGTTTGCTGCGGAAGATACGAAAACCCCGAGAAGAAAAACGACCCATTGTCACCCCAGTCACAGACTACACTATTAATTTCTTGATGTACACCCTTAGACTTTGTCCATACATGTACATAAATGTATGTGCACCAAAAGGGGGTCATCCTATATTTATTTATTTGAGAGAGAGAGAGAGAGCAGGGGGAGGAGTAGAGGGAGAGGGACAAGCAGACTCCAGGCCGAACGTGGAGCTCCATGCAGGGCTTGATCCCATAACTCTGATCATGAACTGAGCAAAAGTAAAGAGATGGACCCTCAATCAAGCCACCCAGGCACCCCTCCTGTATATATAGCTTTTTATGAACTCTTATGAATTATTCATTCTACTTAATATGTCATAAACACTTTTCACCTTAACAAATATACTTTCACAAAATAATATGTAATGACCATGTGTGATTTCACAGCATAGGTAGAGAACATCCTTCAGGTGTCAGCTGGTCATTACAGGACTGGGGAATGTTACTTGCACTGGAGGCATGGGCCCAGGTAGTGGGACCACCCCCTTGTGCATGGCTCTTGTGTGCACACACCAGCCCATAATCCTAACAGCATCCTCCCTGGGAATACTAATTTAGTTAATCCCCTTGAAGAGGACCTTTATGTTCCCATTATATTGCTTTTATAAGCATATGTTTGCATTCATGATGCGCTATTCCCTCAAGATAAATGTCAAGAAATGGAACTGCTGAGTCAAACAGGCACATTCTTCAAGGCTTTGGAATTATACTGCCAAGGAGCCTCAAAGACTTGGTAGCATTCATAGCAACTCGTTCAGAAAAAAAATACTACCTGTGACAAGCCAGGTGTTGTACTAGGTCCTGGGGATTTGACAATAAACAGGCTGACCTTGGCCCTGATCTCTGAGAGCATGTTCAGGGCAAGGGGACAGCGTAGGAGAGCCCCTGTTTCTTCATATCTTCACCAGCAATGGGTTTTACCATTCTTCAAATCTTTTTTTATTTATTGACATAACATATGGGTACTGACAGTACCACAGAAAGCTAGTATTTATTAAGAGCTTATCATGGTCCAGGCATCATAGCATTAAAAAGCTTTGCATAAATGATCCCATTTAACCTTTAAAACAATCCAAAGACTCAGGAATGATTATGCCTACTTTATTTTTGTTTTGTTTTAGCGGCAAGTAATCTCCACGTCCAACATGGGGCTCAAACTCAGGACCAAGAGATCAAAAGTCATGTGTTCCACAAACCAAGCCAGGCAGCGACCCCTATTATGCCTACTTTATAGGTGAGAAAATGGAGGCATTCAAACAATTTAAAGCAGCAGGCCCCAAATCACATGCTGAGGATTGGCGGGGAGGATACAAGTCTGAGTACCAAAGTCCAAAGTCCAGATCCCCTGCCAAACAAAAGCATCATCTTGTCAGCAATCCCACTGATATAATTATTAGTGAGGTTTATCAAGACTCCAGTCATGCTCCTTATGCTAACTGGCTGTTGTTTTTTTAAACTTCTAATTATCTTTGTACTGATTATTCTCCTGGAATATTCCTTTCTTCTCCTATTGATTTGTTAGATTTGACACATCAAATATTTTAATACATTTCCTACCACAGGCAAACTTTGTTTTCGTGCGCTTTCTGTTTGCATTTAATTTTAATTGAAGTACCAGTAATAACGTCTTAATAGCTAGTTCGAAACATCTCCTCTCATTTCTGTTCCCTTATAAAAATTTCCTTGAACGTTGTTTTTCTATTTCTTCCTTGGACACTAGCCCAATTGGGGGTTTGCTGCTTCTTGAGAAAATGAGATGATATCTTTTCCTAGAAGAACATTTATTTCAATAAAGTTTTCAAATATATTACAGTTGCACAAATACTATATTTAAATGCTTATCTCTGCATTACATGCTTGTTTTTGTTCAATATATTTTCTTTGTTTTTCTGCTTTGGGGAGATTATTCTTATCATGTGATTTGTTTATCTTATTGGGCTTTTCTAAGAACGAGCCCCTAGGTTTATTCATCAAATCTACTATTTTTCTCTTTCCTATTTTTTTCATCTCCAATTTGATCTTTATTTCCTCCTCCTATTTTTAGTTGGGTATGGATTATTATGGTTTTTCTCTAGTCTATTGAAGTGGTGCATTCAGTTCATTTTTTTAAACTTTTTAACAATAAAAGCACTGAAACTATCAATTTTCCTATGCAAACATGTATCTACATTTGATTACTGGTTTTTATTTTCATTTGGTATTCGGTGTCATTTCTGTGCATTTTATACTTACAAAGCAAATGAAGCCTCCCTAAAATAATATTGTTTTGTATACGTTAAAATTTTATATAAATGGTATACTATTTGGGCTTTTTTATAAAGAACCTGACATTTTGGTTTTGGTTTCTCCTTTGATTCAAAGGTTATGGACCTAGGGCCTGTGTTTATTTATTCACCTTTATTCGTTTGTTTTTTTAAAAATGACAACTGGTTAGCTTATCTATGTATCTTTATTAAATTCTAAATTATAACATGGTGGTCATAGATATATACATAATTTTTTTAAAGATTTTATTTATTTATTTGACAGAGAGAGATCACAAGTAGATGAAGAGGCAGGCAGAGAGAGAGAGAGGGAAGCAGGATCTCCGCCGAGCAGAGAACCCGATGCGGGACTTGATCCCAGGACCCCGAGATCATGACCTGAGCCGAAGGCAGCGGCTTAACCCACTGAGCCACCCAGGCGCCTGATATATACATAATTTTTATGGAGATAAGCTGATGTTTTCCTTGAGATCTAGAATGTAATCAATTTTTTAAATGGCTCATCAGTATTTGAATTAAATGGGTGTTTTCCACTGGAAGAAGAGAATAATGGTATAAAGATACTAAACTGTCCTTTTATATTATTAAATTGTTTCATATCTTTATTCATTTTATCTTATCTGTCAAAGAAATCAGCAACTTACAGACTACAACTCCAATTATGTCAATTTCTCACTGCATTTTTTAATAGTTTTTATTTTATGTATTTTGAGGGTATATGTTTTTTGTAAAGGATCAGAACAATTTCAACTCACCTGCAGAATCTATCTTTTTTTTTTAACCATAAAACAACCTTACTCATTCTTTTTGATGCCTTCTGCTTTGATTTAATATCACTTTTCATCTGTACCTGTCTTGTGTATCTTTGTCCATTATTTTTTACCTTTTTTGGTTTACCCAAGCAGCTTTTTAGAAATTTATGACTAAATTTTATTCTCCGACCACATCTATTCTAATAGAGGACTTTAAGCTGTTAACTGTAGGGACATCTATATCTGTCTTCCTTCTGTATATCTCGTTTTTTTATTTCCCTAAATGTGCCTTAACAATCACTGCCCTTCCTGTGTTTACTCTCCCTGACTCACTGCAGTGTGGGTGTATTGGGTGTGGTAGTCCTGAGAGCTGATGTATTATCCCCACCACCCTCTCTGGACTTCCAATCTCGAGCAGAACGGCATGAGGATGGAAAGAGTGGGAGGGACCCATGCATCCCAGTAGCATTCTGGCACAATGGAGTGAGTAGTATCTGGGTCCTACCCAGGCTCCCCACCTGCATCTCCAGCCTGGCTGGTCGGGGTGGGGTAGAAGGCAGCAAGAATTCTCTCCTCAGAGCTGGGAAGCTAGAGGCACAACCACTATTGCCCTTGTCCTCTGTTTTGGTTTATTCTGGGGCTCACCCATGAGCTTTCAAGGCAGTAACATGAAGACACATGATGGGATAAATTCTGCACATTGGCCTTCATGGGCTGCATCGTGTGACCCTCAAAGCATTTCAGGATGAAATTGGACAATAAGCACGAGGAGGAAGTAGAGAAAAGAGACTGGCTGAGAAAGGCCCATTCATGTGGAGCCTGAAATCCAATGTGCTTAAGAATCCAGCAATCTTAAATTCCTAAATCTAGATAATCCAACAGCTCAGTTTGATCTAAAACCAGCACCAACTGTGGTGGCGAAGGAGACCCAGATTTTGGGCTTCAAGAAGGAAGATGACGCCTGAAGTCCAAACATATCCTGTCACTCAGCCCCTGCCCAAGTGAAGATCCCTGTGACAAGAAGGTTGGGGCAGAAATGACACCTGGGGGCAAAAGGCAGGTGACTGTCTCATTCTTCCGTGGGGCAGGAGCCATGCTAGGACCGCTGCAACAAGGGCCAAGAAGTGCCCGCAAGAAATGACCAGAAGTCTCAGACACCACTGGAGGGAGTGGACACTAGGACAACAGCCCGGAGATCTGGGGTAACTACTGCAGTTGCACCTGTGTGTGCCCTGTACCCAATATAGGGGTGCCCACACCCATCTTGGTGGAGCCACATACAAGAATGCATCCGGCAGCACTGACCCCAATGACCCAAACGGGAAGCCTCCTACATGCACGTCAACAGCAGAATGGATAAATAAACAGGATATATTCACCCACTAGAGCCCTCCACAGGCAGTGAACACAAATGTACCACAATTCCACTCAGCAATATGCATGGCATTTCACAAATGCTGTTGAGGGCGAGAAATCAGACACTAAATAACTCCTACTCTGTGATTCCATTTATATGAAGTTCAAACAATAAGCAAAAATGTTTTAAAGAATTTATTTATTTATTTGACAGAAAGAAAGAGAGCGCATGTGCACATGCAGCAAGGGAGCTGCAGAGGGAGAATCGGGCTCCCCACTGAGCAGGGAGCCTGATGTGGGGCTTGATCCCAGGACCTGGAGATCATGACCTGATCCGAAAGCAAATGCTTAACCGACTGAGCCTCCCAGGCACCCCAAAAATAAGCAAAATTAATGTATAAAGCTAAAGATGAGAACAGAGTTAACCTTGGGGAGGCTAGCAACTGGAAGGGGGCACAAGAGGGCTCTTGGAGTACAGGTAAGGTTCCGCATCTTGACCTGGGAGCTGGTTACTCAGAGATATTAATTTTGTTTAAAAAAAAAAACAGATTGAGCTGTGTACTCAACGATTTGTACAATTCTCTGCATGTATGTTAGACTTGAACAAAAAGTTCAAAAAAATAAATAAATAAATTAGGGCTGGGGGAGAGAATCTGTTGCTAGGAGACAAAGAAACTGGAATCCTTTGCTTCAGTCATTAGCCCTTAGAGCTCAGAGAAGAGACATACTCTAAAGCCTATGAAATATTTCAGGGAATTTTAGTACCAGAGGAATACCAAGCCCAGCCAGCACCAGCCAGAGCGCCAGTCACCGGGCCACAGGATGAGGCCATCAAAGAGCCCCAGCCCCAGCAGGGGCACCCTGCCCCCTCCGATATGGTGGGGGACAGCGGTCCAGGGTGGTCTTGCAGACTGGGCCAAGGTGCCTGTGAATCGTGCCCAGATCCTGAGCTGTGCAAGATTCAAGGCTGCAGGCTCTTGCAGAGGAAGTGAATGTCCTTATGGGCATTCTTTTTCTTTCTTTATTGAAATAAAATGAACACAGTATTATTAGTTTCAGGTGCACAGTATAGTGATTCAACAATTCTGTATATTACTCAGTGCTCATCATAATAAGTGTACTCTTATTTCTCTTTATTTGTTTCCCCCATCTCCCCACCCACCTCCCCTCTGGCAATCACCAGTTTGCTCTCTGTGTTTAAGAGGCTGGTTTTTTGTTTGCCTTTTTTGCCCGTTTGTTGATTTGTTTCTTAAATTCCGTATCTGAGTGAAATCCTATGGTATTCGTCTTTGATTGGCTTACTTCACTTAGCAGGCTACCCTCTAGACCCACCATGTTGTTGCAAATGGCAAGATCTCATTCTTTTTTAATGGCTGAATAATATTGCATGGTGTGTGTATTTGTGTGTGTGTGTGTGTGTGTGTGTGTGTGTGTGTATCTATGCCACATCTTTATTCATTCATCTATGAATAGATACTTGTGATTTTTTCCATTTCTTGGTTATTATAAATAATGCTACAAAAAACACTGGGATGCATGCATCTTTTCAAATTAGTGTTTTCATTTTATTTGTGGAAAACAGTATGGAGGTTCCTCAAAAGTTAAAAAATAAAAAATAGAATTACCATATAATCCAGTAATTCCACTTAAAGGTATTCTTAAGGTACACACCCAGAAGAATGGACTGTGAGGACCCTGGGTGTCTGAAAGGTATGACCCGTTTGAAACATTGTTTCTACTACACTGGACAATGACTCTTCTGTGGATCATGTTCTGCTTGCTTCCAGGCAGCCCTGTTCAATAGAAACATACTCTAACACTTTGGAAAACAGTGTGGAGATTCTCAAAAAACTAAAAATGGAGCTTCCCTATGACCCAGCAATTGCACTACTGGGTATTTACCCCAAAGATACAGCTGTAGTGAAAAGAAGGGCCATCTGTACCCCAATATTCACAGCACCAATGGCCACAGTTGCCAAACTGTGGAAAGAACCAAGATGCCCTTCAACAAACGAATGGATAAAGAAGATAAGGTCCATATATACTATGGAGTATTATGCCTCCATCAGAAAGGATGAATACCCACCTTTGTATCAACATGGACAGGACTGGAGGAGATTATGCTGAGGGAAATAAGTCAAGCAGAGAGAGTCAATTATCACATGGTTTCACTTACTTGTGGAGCATAAGGAATAACATGGAGGACATCGGGAAGGAAAGGAAAAATGAATTGGGGGAAATCACAGGGGGAGATGAACCGTGAGAGACTGTGGACTCTGAGAAACAAACTGAGGGTTTTGAAGGGGAGGGGCGGGGGGGTTAGGTGGTGGGTATTAAGGAGGGCATGTATTGCATGGAGCACTGGGTGTGGTGCGTAAACAATGAATTCTGGAACACTGAAAAATTTTTAAAAAAGAGTATTACTAACAACAACAACAACAACATAAATAAATAAATAAATAAATAAATAAATAAATAAATAAATAAAACTTAGAAGAAGGAAGAACCAAAAAGAAGAAGAAGAAGAAGGAGCGGAGGGGAGAATAAGGGGAAGGAGAGGGGGAGAGGAAGAGAAAGGAGAAGGAGGAGAAGGAGGAAGAGAAGAAAAGGGATGCTGCCTTGGGGTCCCATGCACCAAAGAACTCGGTACCCAGGATCTCTGCTCCTTGCCTCCAGGAGGGCAGAGAGCCACAGCGTCCCTACAACCTGCTGCCATTCTGGAAAGGAGCCTGCAGGAAGACAGAAGGCTGAGAAATCAAAGAGATGCTCAGAAGTATCTATATGGTGCTTAAGTGCATAGGAATCCCCTGGGGACATGCGAGTCCTGATTCAGCACATCTGGGGTGGGACATGGGGGCCTGCATTTCTAGCAGGTTCCTACGAAATGCAGACACTCTCAGTCTATGGGCCACACTTCAAGTGGTAAGGGTCTATGGAATATGGATTAAACAGAATTAATTTAAAAACACTGATAAGGCAAAAAGATTAAAAATAATAAATTACATGCTTAATACACCCTGGCTTTCCAGCAGATGCAAGATTCACATAAAACAGACCAGTTATACAAAGAAATAAGGAAGCCACATGTTCCCTCCACACCTGAGCTTAGTGTGAATAAACGCCACACTACCGCCATACGCACTTAAAATCTAATGAAAATTCTGAAGTAAACACTTATGCAGCATAAAGACAAAAAATTGTTAAACAATATGCCTAACATTTCCTGGTTCAGCACATGCTAGGGGTTCTCTTATTTATGGGACAAGCCCATAAATAAAGGAGCAGCACCTTAATCTTCCTTTATAAATCACAGAGCCTGGTCCCAGCCATTTTCCTTGGTAGGAGTGCTCCCTTTCTCCTCTGATTTGATGGATGAGCAGGTCCTGCTTTCTGGGCCCAAACATTGCTGAGCACTGCATTTTAAAATTCTAGTTGATTAGTAGACTTTGCTATTTAGAGCAGTTTTGGGTTCACAGCAAACATCAAGCAGTGAGAACAAAGTTCCCCACATCCCCTTCCCCCACACACTTGGTCTCCCCCATCCTCAAGGTCCCCACCAGAGTGGCACATTGTTACAACAAATAAATACTGATGTGTATCCACTATTACAGTATACAGACTAGGTTCCCTGCTCTAAAAGTCGCCTGTACTCCACCTGTTCTTTACTCCCACCCTTCCAGCCCCTGGAAACCACTGCTCTTTTTGTTGTTTCTATAGTTTTGCTTGTTCTGGAATGTCATATCTTTGGAGTTATGCAATATGGATCTTGTCACGTGGCCTTCCTCCACTTAGAAAAATGTATGTAAAATTCCATTTCAGGTTCCAAGTCTTTTTTGTGGCTTGTTAGCTTGTTACTTTCTTGTGCTAAATCACATTCCATTGTCTAGATGTAGCATAGTTGTTTAACTATTCACCTACTAAAGGACATCTTGGTGGCTTCCAGGTTTTGGTAATTATGAGTAAAACTGTGAGGAACATCCATGTGCAGGTTTTTGTGTGAACAAAAGTTTTCAGTTCGTTTAGTTAATAGCAAGGAGCATGGGTGCTGCATCACACAGTAAGAGAATGTTAGGTTATGTGAGAGACTGCCAGACTGTCTTCCAAAGAGGCCGTACAATCTTGCATTCCCATCAGCAATGAACGAGAGTTCCTGTTGCTCCACATACTGTCAGCATTTGGTGCTGTCAGTATTTTGGATTTTGGCCATTCTGATAGGCGTGTAACAGTGTATCACTGTTGTTTTCATTTAAAATTCATTAGTGAGGGACGCCTGAGTGGCTCAGCTGTAAGTGTCTGCCTTCGGCTCAGGTCATGGTCTCAGAGTCCTGGGATTGAGTTCTGCATCAGGCTCTTGCTCAGTAGGGAGCCTGCCTCTCCCTCTGCCCTCCTCACTGCTTGTGTGCATTCTCTCTCTCTCTCTCAAATAAATAAACAAAATCTTTAAAAAATAAAATAAAATAAAATTCATTAGTGATATATGATGTTGAAACAGTTTTTCATATTCTTACTTGCCTAAGGTATATCTTCTTTGGTGAGGTGTCTGTTCAGATAGTTTGCCCATTTTTTAATCTGGTTATTCATTTTCTTAGTGTTAAGAGTTCTTTGTTTATTTTGGATAACAGTCTTTTATCAGATAGGACATTTGCACACAATTTCTCCCCATCTGTGGTTCGTCTTCTCATTTTTTGACAGTGTCTTTTGCAGAGCAGAAATTTTTTATTTTAATGAAGTCCATTCTTTCACAGATCACACATTTGGTGTTGCATTTAGGATCATGGCCAAATCCAAGGTCATTTAAATTTTTCCTATATTATGTATTATAAATTTTATAATTTTATGTCTTACATTACACTTAGGTCCATATTTCCATTTTCAGTTAATTTTTGTGAAGAGTCTGCATGTGGATATCCAGTTGTTCCCCATCACTTGCTAAAAACAATATCCTTTCTCCAGTGAATTGACTTGTTTCATTGTCAAAGATTAGCTGATTATGTGTCTATTTCTGGGATTTCAATTCTGTTCCATTGATATATTAGTATATTATTTTGCCTTTATGACAATGTCTTGATTAGTAGGCTTTATAGTAAAACCTGAAGCTGGGGGGCGCCTGAGTGGCTCAGTGGGTTAGAGCCTCTGCCTTCGGCTCAGGTCATGATCCCAGCGTCCTGGGATCGAGCCCCGTATTGGGCTCTCCACTTAGCGGGGAACCTGCTTCCTCCTCTCCCTCCTGCCTGCCTCTCTGACTACTTGTGATCTCTGTCTATCAAATTAAAAAAAAACAAAAAACCTGAAGCTGGGTAACATTGGTCTTCCAACTTGGTTGGTTGTTCTGCTTTATTATTATATTGGCTACTCTAGGTCTTTTGCCTCTCCACATAAACTTTAGAATAAGTTTATTAATATCCACAAAATAACTGGCTGGGATTGCTGATCATTATAAACTTTTAAAGTGATTACAAAACAAGTGGTTTTATAAATTCATTTAAAATTATAGATCTGTCTAAATCCTAAGTTTCAGCTGTTATAAAATCTGTGATTCCTCCTTTAAAGCTTTCATGCTATGATTATTTCACTGCTAATTAGTGCCCTTATGATCCTGAAGTTCTGGAGGACACACAAGGCATATACAGGGACACACACCACCTGGGAGGGCAGTCAACATCAAGTTTTCAATATTCTTTTAATGTTTTAATTTGCTACAACACAGGTTGACAGCAAGAACGCTCCTTCGTGAACCAGAACAACGTGACCTTCAACGTGACCTAGTAATAAAAATGTTTCATTAAAATAGAAAGTTACCCCAGGGCCCTCACTATTCACAACTCCCCACCTGTGTGCATGGATTACATGTGGGTTTGGGGGCCCCTTTCAAGATCTTCACGTAAGCAACCAAAATTGTTCAGGAGGCAACCCAGTTCTCCGAAGATCTGCTCACGATATCTGTGTGTATGTATTCTGCTGGGCAGCCAGAATAAATCTCTGGTCACACCACCAACACCACAGGTTCAAGACACCCAGGAGCATTGCTGCAGGAAGGTTAAAATTTTGTGCCTTTTAAGGATCAAATCACTAACAGTATGGGTGATGGGTATTAAGGAAGGCATAGGTCATGATGAGCAGTGGGTGTTATACACAACTAATGAATCATTGAACACTATATCAAAAACTAATGATGTATTACACAGTGGCTAAATGAACATAATAAAAATTTTTTTAATTTTTTTTAAAAAACCTATTAACAGTATAAACATACACTGTAACAAACACACACAGGACCAACAGAAAATAATCATTTGTATATCACACACACACACACACACACACACAATGTTTTTGCTTATGTTTTGTTATGAAAAAGGCTTACCATACATGCAAACAAATCTAGGTGTTTTTAGTGGTCACACTAAAAAACACCAATAACTCAGACAGAGAAAGACAAATACCAAACAATTTCACTTATATGTGAAATCTAAAATACAAAACAAAAGAATAAACAAACAGACTCTTAAATACAGAGAACAGACTGGTGGTTTTTAGAGAACAGGTAGATGGGGAGGACGGGTGAAATAGGTGAAGGGGATTAAAAGGTACAAACTTCCAGTTATCAAATAAGTCAGTCATGGAGAGATGAAAAGTACAGCATAGGGAATATAGTCAATAATATTGTAATAACACTGCGCGGTGATTATACTTATTGTGATGAGCATTGAGTCATGCATAGAATTATCAAATCACTCTATTGTACACCTGAAACTAATACAACACAGTATGTTAATTATACTTCAATAATAATTTCTTTTAATTGACCAAGAAAAAAAAAGATTTAAGATGCTCTCCCACTGATTTATAAATGCTTTGCTTCCCAGGGGCCTGCCACAGCTTACACATTATTTACTGAATGAAATATGAAATTCATAAAGTATCTATTGCTTACAATATGAAAGGAAAATCCTCTTAAAAGAATGTATCACTACATCTAAAGTTACAAAATAAGCTAGGGGCTATAACAGGGAAGAGCCTGTAAAGTTATGAGTTAGAATTTTTATTGTTCTATTTCTTGGTGGGTTTCATAGAACACTTAGCCTGTTTAAGGCCTTAAAGCTTTAACCCTAAGCCTTACCCTGCAAGGCCAAGACATATTTTGTGGCCAATAACTAAACATTTCTGGCTTCTGGCCCAGGATAATAGCAAAAAGACAGTGTAGCAGCTCCAAGGGCCCATCCCACCACAGGAAACATTGAAAAATCAAGCAAAAATAGAAGCAACATTGTCAGAATTCTGGGAAGCAGTAAAAGGCTCACAGCAATCAAATGAACACTGAAAGATGAAAAGGGTAATACAAAAAAAGAGGGAGGGGAGGAAAACCCTGTGTATTTTTGTTTGCCCCTGCTTTGCCCTCCTCTCCACCTTAATGGTGTAGCGGTCTTAAAGATACAACCCACGTTTCCAGTGTAGGACCTCAGTCCCTGGTTCCAGAAGGAGCTGAGTAGATGTTATTCATAGAGAATTGTATGTCTGCTCTGTCTGGAGGTTGCCTCAAAACTGGCAAAGGGGCTCATCTCTGTTTCACCTACCTTGGAACTTTCTCAGGGTAGAACATCAGAAAGCACTCCTTAAAAACACTATAAGGGAAATGAACTCCAGGCAGCAGGCTGGGATAGGTGATTACCACTGAGGCACACAATACAGTGCCAAAAGCCTGAAAGAAGTTGAAGGTAATTTCTTTGGGCAATTTGGGCATTTGGAAACACCCACGTTTCCTGGGAGATTTAGAGAGCTGTATGTATATCCAGGGCAGAATACATGCTCAGAAAAGACCTGAGAAGACACTGAACTTTCACCTCTGGATGACCTTCACAGCAAATGAAGGCTAGGGCAGAGCTAGCTGCCTGTCTAGATGGTGAAGAAGTGTCCCGACACAGCCATTCTGCAAAGGCTAGGAGAGGTGTTGCTCTCCCCCATTCATCCTCTCTCTCTCTCTCTCCCTCCCTCCCTCCCTCCCTCTCTCTCTCTCTCTCTCTCTCTCCCCCTACTCCTGGCACTCAAGGAAATCTCTGTGATAGACTAGCTGAACCAAGATTTAAAGAACCTTCAAAGAATACATGCATTAGACCTTGCAAAATAGTTTTATTAAGATTTTATCTATTTGAAATAGAGCATGAGCAGGGAGCAGAGGCAGAGGGAGAAGCAGGCTTCCCACTGAGCAGGGAGCCTGACCCAGGGCTTGATCCCAGGACCCTGGGATAACAACCTGAGCCGAAGGCAGATGCTTAACTGACTGTGGCATGCAGGTGCCCCCACAAAATAGTTGTTTTTTTTTCCCCACAAAATAGTTTTAAATAGTCACTAAACAAACAGAATGAGCCACAACACACCCTGAGGAGAGAGAATAATCTGACCTCCAGAGTTTGTATTATATAATGTTCAAAATTTCTCATTTTCAGAAAGGAATTATGAAACACATAAAGAAAATATAGCCCATTCAAAGAAATTAACAAAAATTGTCCCTAAAGAAAAAGACATTGGACTCACTAAACAAAGATTTTGAATCAACTGTCCTAAATAGCTAAAAGACTTAAAGAATAGTATGGATAAGGTGCCAAAGAAACCGAGAGTGATGTTTAACATATACTGAATAGCAATAAAGAGATAGAAATTATAAAAAGGAACCGAGTAAATCCAGGCTGAGAGGTACACATGGACGGGACTAGAGGGGATACGCTGAGTGAAATAAGTCAAGCAGAGAAAGACAATTATGTGGTTTCACTTATACGTAGAACATAAGGAATAGCATGGACCACAGGGGAAGGAAGGGAAAACTAAATGGGAAGAAATCTGAGAGGGAGAAAAACCATGAGAGACTCTGGACTCCAGGAACCAAACTGAGGACTACGGAAAGGAGGCGGGTGGGGGGATGGGGAAACTGGGTGATGAGCACTAAGGAGGGCATGTGATGTGATGAGCACTGGGTGTTATACGCAACTAATGAATCGTTGAACACTACATCAAAAACTAATGCTGTATTATATGCTAACTGGCCATAATAATAAAAAATAAGTTATTTTTTTTTAAAGTACACTAACTGAAATTTTGAAAACTCTCTAGAGGGCTTCAATTTGAGTAGGCAGAAGAAAGAATCAATGAAAGTAAAGATAAGACAAGAGAGGGGCACATGGGTGGTGCAGTTGGTTAAGTGTCTGACTCTTGGTTTTGGCTCAGGTCATGATCTCGCAATTGTGGGATTGAGCCCCATGTTGGGCTCTGTGCTCAGGGCAGAGTCAGCTTCATATTCTCTCCCTCTCCCTGTCTCAAATCAATAAATCATTTTAAAAAAAATAAGACAAGAGAAATTAGCCACTCTGAGGAACAAGGAAAACAAAGGAATAAGAAAAATGACTAGAGCCTAAGAAACATGTGAGATATTATCAATAGTACAAATATCAATTGTGTAACAGGAATCTTAGAAGGAAAGGCAAAGAGATAAAGGAGCATGCAGAACATTTGAAGAAATAATGGGATAATAGGATAAACACAAAGGAATCCACACCAAAATACATTATAACCAAACTGTCAAAAGCCAAGGACACCAAGTGTCTTGGAAACAACAAGAGAAAAGTAACTCATCACATACTAATGATCTTCAAAAAAAATTAATAATTGATTTCTCATCAACAACCACGCAAGCCAGAAGGCAGTGGGATAACATTTTTAAAGTGCTGAAAGAAAAAAAAAAAAAAAAAAGGCTGTCAATCAGGAATTGTTTAACCTATAAAACTATCCTTCAAAAATGGAGGAGAAATTAAGAAACACAGAATATATGACTTTAATTATCTGAAATATCCAGAGTAGGTACACAGAGACAGAAAGCAGATCGGTGGCTTCCATGGGCCAGGGAATGGGGAAGGAAGAGAAACCTGTTAATGCGTACAGAGTTTCCTGTTAGAGTGAACGTGCGGGACCAAAGTAGAAATGGTGGTTGCACAGCAATGTGAATGTCCTAAGTGCCAGTGAACTGTTCACTTTAAAATGATTAATTTTACATTATGTAAATTTCCCCTCAAGAAACTAAAAATTGAAAATTGCAGAAAATTCTGTCTTCTGACACATTGGCAGAAGGGCTGGTCACCATTAGCAGCAGAAGCAGCATTGACTGGCCTCTGCTCACTTTCCTCCTTAGCTACTTAACTGGCCCCATGGGCATCTGAGAGATGGACCCTGGTTTAAGGGTCATATACTAATCAGGCTTTCTAGAAATACCAGAAAGCAGCACAATATAGACTGCACCTCATGGAGCTAAGAGCTCTCTAGCATAATTGCTAATTTGCTCTTCTTAGTAAAACCCTACCCTTGGGCAAGACAGGCAACACGGAGAGGGCAACTTTTACTGGCAGTCAGCAATGCACCAGAATTTCACATACCAGGGCTGTCTTACATCTGCTTCTTTGGTTTTGTGTGTGGATATTCCAAAGGGCTAGAAAAGCAGTTCAAAAATGCTTTAGCCAATTTTATTCTATGAATTTACGTAAGTGCAGCCCCCGTGCCAATTACCGGTATCAGTTCTGATTCAGTGAATGAGAACATTAGCATTTCGCACAGAAAACTTTGCATCTGCCTAGATAGTTGAATGCAGCCTAAATAGTAGCTCCAACAGACCCTCCATCAGTGTCTGCAGTTCTGTGAAAGAGAAGTTATATCATCACTCCACGTGGACATACCATTGCCTGCTGCGGCCCACGAAGCCAGAAACATTTGCAGATTCTGCGACTCATCAGTCAGCTCCACAATTAGAGCCCCTGATGGCATATTTCTTCCAACTACACCATGCCAAACGAGTAGACAGCTGATGATTTAGACACTTCCTGAGGATTTTCCTCTAAAGATCACCATAAAAAATGTTAAAGCTTGTCATACTCATCAAAATATTTTAATTCTCTTGAAATTATGATGTCACTTTCTCTAAAGAGCTCTACAGTACTAAGACGTTGAGTGATTCCATTGAGTTCAAAGCTTAACAAAGGAAAATGAGGATAGGTATGCGCTGTCCATCTTGTCTTGTTGGGGAACATGTCTGGGTCTGCTAGGTCTGTATCTACATTTTATGAAAAAAAAATCAATTATTTTGCTCCCTGGAATTTTAATTTCCAACCCTGTGAACTCTATGTTCCCCCAGGTTTGGTCTTTCAGAGCCCTTTCAATGCATGTAGCTTTTGATTTGAAGGAAGAACAAAGTAAATGCAAAACATTTCCCACACTAGCCATCTGTACTAAACCCTTCAACTTTTCCTGAGTATTCCTAAATTGCTGGGAGAAGATAAAGGAAAACAGGTATTTATGTATGCCATGTAGATGGATAAAATGGGGATCTTTTTTACTTTTTTGACTTAGGTCAATGACTAGAAATGAAGTTTCTCATTTTGGTTATGCCCTGGCTTACATCACACCACAAAGCAAAGGTAGAGAGTTTACAACAAAAATTCTGCTGGACACTAAGCATATCAGTCACCTCTTTCAACTGGAAAAAAAAAATGTTGCAATCATCTAGTTATTTTCTTGCACTACTTAATCAAAGAATCAAAAACTCAGTATTTCAAACTTACATTTTTTTTATACAATCAAATAGCAAGGCTAAACCTGTTACAGTGCACTAGCCATCTGGCACAATACTTTTATTTCTACTGTTGCTTTGAATCTTGTTTTGTTTGTGGGTTTCTGGGTGGGCAGGGACAGCTAAAATTCTCAGGCAGGAAAAAACAATTTCAAGTAGAGCCTACACCAAGCCCACATTGACCACAGTAACTTACTTAATTCCTCAAAGTTTTCATTTAATCACCTGCAGATTGCAAAGTTGTGAAGACTAACAGTAACAAGGGTAAAACCTCAGCGGATGATAAGGAGTCACTGATTACAGCCTGTTAGTAACCAGATTTAGTATTCAGTTCACACCCACCAGGGGAAAGTACTCTGGTCCAACATACTTTGGTTCCAGTTATGACTCCTCAATTTCCATGTGTTTGAGAGCAAGTACCAATTACCCTCTAAGTGAAAGGAGAGGAGTGTGTCCTCAATCAGGTTGTTGAAGTGTTTTATGGAACTCTAAGGACCCAGAGAGATATTTTGAAGGCCATGGAGGGTAGGGAGGGAGGTCTGCTAAAATTCAACTATCTGATGCTGCATTATGACTTCAAGTGTTGAAAATATTAATACATGGGTATAGCTTCCTGATGGAAAGAAAAGGCAAAGATAATTTTCTACATGCTATCAAACATACCACACACTGTTAAAATAGTATTTTTAGTTTATGTAGAAATAAGTTATTTTAAACGACAGCAAATTCAATTAAAGTCAAAATTAATGAACTAACAATTCAACAAATGCTTCCCATGCTTCCCTGACAACTTGCTTCAACTGAGAAACTTGCAAATCCTGATGTAAGCATCACACTTAATGCTGAGTATTTAAAAGTATTCCCAGTAAAGACAAGGAATTAAAAAAAAAAGCAGAGTAATAAGAAAGAGATGTTATCATTACTTACTAATAGCCTTCAAAGGTTATATTAATCTAGAAAGAAGCCACAATAGCTGAAGTAGATAAAATCATTCACCTAAAGATACCATGATCAAACTGGAAAAAAAACAAAGGGAATCCTGAAAGCAGCAAAAGTGAAGTAATTCATCATGTACAAGGAATCCTCAACAAGACTAAAGGCTAATATCTCATCAAAACCATGGAGACCATAAGGCAATGGGATAACCCACTCAAATGCTGAAATTAAGAAGAAAATTACAGCGGATGAGGAATAATCCTCTATCCAGCAAAAATTGTCCTTCAAAAATGAAGACACTAAGACATATCCAGATATACAAAAAAATGAGGGTTCATAGTTGCCCTACAAGAAATGCCAAAAGGAGTTCTTCAGGCAGAAGTGATGGGACACTAACTAGTAACCTGAATCCATATGAAGAAATAGAGAACACCACTAAGAGTACTACATGGCTACATATAAAACACAATATAAAGGCATTTCTGTTTGTAACTCCTTTCTTTCTATCTTAATACTCATCTATGTGAAATGATGATTATGGTTCTATGTTGATGGACAAACAATGTATAAAGATACACTTCATAAAAATAACAGCAGAAAGAGGGAAGAATGGAGCAAAGTTTTTGTATACAAATGAAATTAAGTTGGTATGAATAATAACTATATTGTTACAACTTAAAATGTTAATTGTAATCTCCAGGACAACCTTTAAGTAAACAACTCAAAAGATACAGCAGAGGAAACAACAAGGGAATGAAAATAATATACTATAAAATATTTATTTAACATAAAACATGACAGTAATTGAGGAAATAAGAAACAAAAAAGACACAAAATGTATAGAAAACAAACACCAAAATGGCAGAAGTTAAGGTCTTCCTTATTGGTAACCACATACTATGTACATGGATTAAATGCAAAAACAGGGATTGGCCAAATGAATTTGAAAACATGATCAAAATATATGTTGCCTACAAGAGACTCACTTTGGATTAAAAGACAGAAATTGAAAGTAAAAGGACAGAAGTAGATATTTCACACAAAGAGAAACCAAAAGAGAGCTAGGGTATCAGACCACATAGACGTTAAGAAAAAAACTGCTACTGGAGGGGCGCCTGGGTGGCTCAGTGGGTTAAGCCTCTGCCTTCGGCTCAGATTATAATCTCAGGGTCCTGGGATCAAGCCCCATATCGGGATCTCTGCTCAGCGGGGAGCCTGCTTCCCCCTCTCTCTCTGCCTACCTCTCTGCCTACTTGTGATCTCTCTCTCTGTCAAATAAATAAATAAAAATCTTTAAAAAAATTGCTACTAGAGTCAAAGAAAGACATTATATAATAATAATAAGGTTAATCCATCATGAGGATATACCCAACAATAGAGCCCTAAAAATATATGAAGCAAAAACTGACAGAATCAAAGAAAGAAATAAACAATTCAACAATAATAGTTTCAGACTTCAATATCTCAGTTTTAATAATAGAACAACTAGACAGAATACCAGCAAGGAAAGAGAATATTTGAACAGTGCCATAAACCAACGAGACTTAACAAACTATAGACTATCCAACCCCAAAACAGCACAATACACATTCTCCTCAAATGTATATAGAACATTCTCCAGGATAGAACATATGTTAAGCTTCAAAACAAGTCTCTATAAACTTTAAAACATTCAAGTTATGCGAAGTATGTTCTCTGACCATAATAAGTTAAAAAAAAGAAAGAAAGAAATTTGGAAAAATCCAAAATATGTACAAATTAACCAACACATTCCTACATAACAAATGGGTCAAAGATATTGCAGGGATAATTAAAAAGTACTTTGAGATAAATAAAAAATAAATACAACACACCAAAATTTAATCATTCATAACAGTTTACTCCCTCCAAATGAAAGTAATGTTCAGAAAGATATTTTTACCTGAAAACTCCTATGCTAAAAAAGAAAATATATCTCAAATCAATAACCTTCTTCTTCTAATCTTCTACCATAAAAAACTAGAGGAAAGAAGAGTGAACTAAACCTAAGTCAAACAAAAGAAAAAGAGAATGATGGGGAAAATGACATAGAGAAGAAAAAATAAAGTCAACAAAACCAAAAGTTGGTTATTTGAAAAGATCAACAAAATTGACAAACTTTAGCCAGACTGACCACAGGAAAAATAGCAGAGAAAGTCAATACCAAATTTAAATGAAATTAATAGGATCTTAAGGAAATACTATAAAAAACTGATGCCAAAAAGATCACATAACCCAGATGAAATACACTAATTACCAGAAACACACAAGCTATCAAATTGACTCAAGAAGAAATGGAAGATATAAATAGACTAGTAACAAATAAAGAGAATGGGTCAGTGCTATGGACTGAACGTTTGTGTCTCCTCCAAATTCATATAATGAAGTCCCAATCCCAGTGTGATGGTATAAAGAGGTGGGTACTTAGAGTGTGAGAGTGGAGCCCACATAAATGAGATTACAGCCTTTATAAGAAGGGACATGATTATCTCTCTCCCTCAGCCATGTGAGGATAACAGTAAGAAGGTAGTCATCTTCAAGACAGTACTGGTTTACCAGAAACCAGATCAGCTAACACTTTGATTTTGGACTTCCCAGCCTCCAGAACTGTGACAAATAAATGTTTGTTGCTTAAGCCACCCAGTCTGTGGTATCTGTTACAGCAGCCCAAACTGGCTAAGACAGTCAGGAATCAAAAAAACTTCCAATCAGACCCAGATAGATGGCTTCACTGGTAAATTCTACAAAACCTTTAAGAAGTACTAACAATAATTTTTCTCAAACTCCTCCAAAAACAGAAGAGGACTAAACACTTCCTAATTCATTTTATGGATACAGTATAAGCATGACCCCTAAACCAGTCAAAGACATCTTTGACAAAGAAAACTTCAGACTAATATCCTTTGTGAATATACATGGAGAAATCCTCAACAAAATATTAGCAAATTGAATCCAACAGCATATAGAAAGGGTCATTCACTATAACCAAGTGGTATTTGTCCCAGAAACTTGAGGTTGGTCTAACATATGAAAGTCAATCAAAATAATATACCATAGTAATAGAATAAAGCACATTACCTACCTTATCAATGGATGCAGAAAAAGTATTTGCTAAATTCCAGCATCCTTTCATGATAAAAACACTCAAAAAACTAGAAATAGAAAGGAACTTCCTCAATCTGATAAAGGGTATCAATGAAAAACTGGCAGTGAACATCATACTCTTTTATTATTGAAGTAGAGTAGACATACAATGTTCTATTAGGTTTCAGGTGTATAACATAGTGTATTCACAATTCTCTACATTATGCAATCAATGCTCACCTAAATAAGTGTAGTTACCATCTGTCACCATACAATGGTACTACACAGTATTGACAATAGTTCCTATGCTATACTTTTCATCTCCATGCTTACTGATTTTACACCTGGAAGTTTCAACCTCTTAATCTCCATCACCTATTTTGCCCATCCCCCTGCCTTTCTTCCTTCTGGCAACTGCCAGTTTATTCTCTGTATTTATAAGTCTACTTCAGTTTCCATGTTTTTGTTTGTTTATTTATTTTGTTTTTATATTCCATATATATTCCATATATAAGTTATATATAATATATATGTTATATTCCATATATAAGTATTCCATATTTTTTATAGTCCTTATATAAGTAAAATCATAGTATTGGTCTAGCTCCCTCTGACTTATTTCAGTTACCATGATACCCCCTAGGTCCATCCATGTTGTTGCAAATAACAAGATTTCATTCTTTGTTATGACTAATATTCCATTGCATATATACACACCACATCTTTTTTTATCCATTCATCTATAGTTGGGGACTTAGGTTGTTTCCATGTCATGGCTATTGTAATAATGTTGCAATAAACATAGGGGTACATGTATCTTTTCAAATTTCAAATCTTTTCATTTTCTTTGGATAAATACCCAGCAATGGAACTATTGGATTGCATAGTATTTTCTATTTTTAATTTTTTGAGGAACCTCTATATTGTTTTCCAGAGTGGCTGCACCAGTTTGCATTCCTACCAACAGTGCCTGAGTGTTCTCTTTTCTTCATATCCTTGCCAACACTTGTTATTTCTTATCTTTTTGATACAAGTCACTGTGACTGGTGTGATATGGTACCTCATTGTGGTTTTGATTGGCATTTCCCTGATGACAAGTGATGGTAAGCATCTTTTCATATATCTGTTGACCATCTGTATGTCTTTGGAAAAATGTCTATTCAGGTCTTCTTCACTAGCATCACACTTAATGAGGAAAGACTGAAAGCTTCCCCCTATGATTGGGAAGACATCACTTCTACTCAACACCATACTGGGGAATCTAGCCAGGGCAAGGAAGTTGTAAGCAATAAAATTATATAAAATGCTTGCAATTTGGGGGGGGGGGAAGAGGCAAAACTATCTCTGTTGTCATATGACATGATCTTATTTATAGAAAACCTTAAAGAATACACACACAAAAAAAATATTAAAGCTAATAAATAGGTGCAGCAAAGTGAGAGGACAAAAATTCAACATACAAAAATAGGTTGTATTTAATATACACAAATAATGAACAATTTGAAGTGAAATCAATAAAACAATTCCATTAACAATAGTAGCAAAAAGAACAAATTTTTTTAAAGATTTTTTATTTATTTATTTGACAGACAGAGATCACAAGTAGGCAGAGAGGCAGGCAGAGAGAGGAAGGGAAGCAGGCTCCCCGCTGAGCAGAAAGCATGATGCAGGGCTCAATCCCAGGACCCTGGGATCATGACCCGAGCCGAAGGCAGAGGCTTTCACCCACTGAGCCACAAAAAGAACAAATTTAACCAAAGATGTGTAAGACTTGTAGACTGAAAACTACAAAACATTGTTAAATAAAATTAAAGAAGACTTAAATAAATGGAAAAACAGCCCACGTTCACTAGCAGATTCAACACAATCTGTATCTAAATCCCAACTAATATTTTGCAAATATTGACAAACTAATCCTAAATTGATATGGAAATGTTAGAGGCCCGAACTAGCCAACAATCTTGAAAAGGAGCTACTAAGTTGGAGGACTCACACTTTCTGAGACAAACCATGTGAGACTCTTGACTCGGAAACAAACTGAGGGTTGTAGAAGGGGAGGGGAATAGGGGGATTGGGAAACTGGGTGATGTGATGAGCACTGGGTGTTATATGCAACTGATTAATTATTGAACACTATATCTGAAACTAATGATTACTTGCTACATGTTGGCTAATTGAATTTAAAATTTTAAAAAATGGTACTAGGACAACTAGATATCCATATGCAAAGGAATGAAGTAGGACCCTCATCTTACACCAGTCATAAAAATTAACTCCAAATGGATCAAAAACCTAAATGTAAGAGCTACAAGTATGAAACTCCTAGAAGAAAACAGGTATAAATCTGCATGACTGAGTCAAACAACAGTTTCTTCGGTAAGACACCAAAAGCACATAGAAGCAAAGAAAAAATAAATAAACTGAACCTCATCAAAATTTAAAACTTTTGTGCATCGAAGGATAATATTTAGAAAGTAAAAAGACAACAGACAAAATTAAAGGTATATATATTTGTAAATTATTTAACAGAGGTATAATATCTAGAACATATTTTTTAAAAAGCTGCCACAAACAACAAGAAGACTAATCGCCCAGTTAGTAAATGAGCAAAGAATTGACTAGAAATTTTTCCAGAGAAGACATATACATAGGCAATAAGTACCTGAAATGATGCTCACCATCATCAACCATTAGGGGACTGCAAATCAAAACCATTAGGGGAATGCAGACAAACAAACAAACAAACAAAGGAAAATGACAAGTGTTTGGAGAGGCAACAGAGACACTGGAACTGTCATATCTTTCTGGTGGGAATGAGAAATGGTGCAAATGCTTTGAAAAAAAAAAGCCTGGCAGTTTCTCAAAATGTTAAACACAGAATTACTATTTAACTCAGCAATTCTCCTCCATATACCTAAGATAATGGAAAAGATATATTCACACAAAAGCTTGTACACTAATGTTCACAGCAGCATTATTCACAAGAGGCAAAAAGTGGACATAACTAAATGCCCACCAGCTGATAAATGGTTAAACAAAATGTGGTATACCCATATAATGGAAATCATGTTCTATTAAAGAAAGGAAGTACTGTTCCATGCTATAACATGGATGAACCTCAAAACATTACACAAAGGACCAGAAGCCAGACACAGAAGGTATATATGATAAAATTCTTGTTATATAAAATGTCCAGAAGAGGCAGAACCGTGGGAACAGAAAGTCGATTAGTGGTCACCAGTAGCTGGAAGTAAGGGGAAATTGGAGGTAGGTAATTGCTAATGGGTACAGAATTTGGGGGGGAGATCATGGAAATGTTCTAGAATTAAAAATAGTAAGGACTGGGATACCTGGGTGGCTCAGTCGGTTAAGAATCTACCTTCATAGTCCTGAGAGGAAAATATATAACGATATAAGCCTTTCTCAAGAAACAAGAAAGGTCTCAAATACAGAACCTAACCCTACACCTAAAGGAGCTGGAGAGAGAACAGCAAAGAAAGCCTAAACCCAGCAGGAGAAGAGAAATAATAAAGATCAGAACAGAAATCAATGAAATAGAAAACAAAAATACAATAGAACAAATCAAAGAAACTAGGATCTGGTTCTTTGAAAGAATTAGTAAGATTGATGAACTCCTGGCCAGACTTATCAAAAAGAAAAGAGAAAGGATCCAAATAAATGAAATCATGAATGAAAGAGGAGAGATCACAACCAACACCAAAGAAATACAATTATAAGAGCATATCATGAGCAACTATATGCCAGCAAATTTGATAATCTGGAAGAAATGGATGCATTCCTAATGACTTATAAACTACCAAAACTGAACCAGGAAGAAAGAGAAAACCTGAACACCCATAACCAGTAAGGAGATTGAAGCAGTCATCAAAAATCTCCCAACAAGAGTCCATGGCCAGATGGCTTCCCAGGGGAATTCCACCAAACATTTAAAGAAGAATTAATACCTATTCTCCCGAAACTGTTCCAAAAAATAGAATGGAAGGAAAACTTCCAAACTCATTTTATGAGGCCAGCATTACCTTGATCCTGAAACCAGACAAAGATCCCATCAAAAAAGAGAATTACAGGGGGTGCCTGGGTGGCTCAGTGGGTTAAGCCTCTGCCTTTGGCTCAGGTCATGATCCCAGGGTCCTGGGATCGAGCCCCACGGTCCTGGGATAGAGCCCCACATTGGGCTCTCTGCTCAGCGGGGAGCCTGCTTCCTCCTCTCTCTCTCTGCCTGCCTCTCTGCCTACCTGTAACCTCTGTCTGTCAAATACATAAGTAAATAAATAAGTAAATAAATAAATAAATAGAATTATGGACCAATATCCTTGATGAACACAGATGCAAAAATTCTCACCAAAATACTGGCCAATAGGATCCAACAGTACAGTAAAAGGATTATTCACCACGACCAAGTGGGATTTATTCCTGGGCTGCAAGGTTGGATCAACATCCGCAAATCAATCAATGTGATACAATACATTAATAAAAGAATAATAACCATTTGATACTCTCAATAGATGCTTAAAAAGCATTTGACAAAGTACAGCATCCTTTCTTGATCAAAACTCTTCCAAGTGTAGGGATAGAGGGTACATTACTGAATACCATCAAAGGCATCTATGAAAAACCCACAGCAAATATCATTCTCAACGCAGAAAAACTGAGAGCTTTTACACTTAGGTCAGGAACATGAAGGGATGTTCATTATCACCACTGCTATTCAACATAGTACTAGAAGCCCTAGCCTCAACAATCAGACAACAAAAAGAAATTAAACGTATCCAAATCAGCAAAGAAGAAGTCAAACTATCACTCTTTGCAGATGATATGATACTCTATGTGCAAAACCCAAAAGACTCCACTCCAAAACTGCTAGAACTTGTACAGGAATTCAGTAAAGTGTCAGGATATAAAATCAATGCACAGAAATCAGTTGCATTTCTATACACCAACAGCAATACAGAAGAAAGAGAAATTAAGGAGTCAATCCCATTTACAATTGCACACAAAACCATAAGATACCTAGGAATAAACCTAACCAAAGAAGCAAAGATTCTGTATTCAGAAAACTATAAAGTACTCATGAAAGAAATTGAGGAAGACACAAAGAAATGGAAAAATGTTCCATGCTCATGGATTGGAAGAACAAATATTGTGAAAATGTCTATACTACCTGAAGCAATGAACACGTTTAATGCAATCCCTTTCAAAATCCCATCCATTTTTTTTCAAAGAAATGGAACAAATAATCCTAAAATTTGTATGGCACCAGAAAAGACCTTGAATAGCCAGAGGAATGTTGAAAAAGAAAGCCAAAGTTGGTGGCATCTCAATTCCAGACTTCAAGCTCTATTACAAAGCTGTCATCATCAAGACAGCATGGTACTGGCACAAAAACAGACACATAGATCAATGGAACAGAATAGAGAGCCCAGAAATGGACCCTCAACTCTATGGTCAACTAGACCATAATCTTTGACAAAGCAGGAAAGAATGTCCAATGGAAAAAAGACAGTCTCTTCAACAAATGGTGTTGGGAAAATTGGACAGCCACATGCAGAAAAATGAAACTGGACCATTTCCTTACACTACACACAAAAATAGACTCAAAATGGATGAAAGACCTCAATGTGAGACAGGAATCCATCAAAATCCTTGAGGAGAACACAGGCAGCAACCTCTTCGACTTCAGCCACAGCAACTTCTTCCTAGAAACATCACCAAAGGCAAAAATGAACTACTGGGACTTCATCAAGACCAAAAGCTTTTGCACAGCAAAGGAAACAGTTAACAAAGCCAAAAGACAACTGACAGAATGGATGAAGATATTTGCAAGTGACATATCAGATCAAGGGCTAGTATCCAAAATCTATAAAGAACATATCAAACTCAACACCCAAAGAACAAATAATCCAATCAAGAAATGGGCAGAGGACATGAACAGACATTTCTGCAAAGAAGACATCCAGATGGTTAACAGACACATGAAAAAGTGCTCCACATCTCTCAGCATTAGGGAAATACAAATCAAAACCACCATGAGATACACACTCACACAGTCAGATTGACTAAAATAAACAAGTCAGGAAATGACAGATGCTGGCAAGGATGCGGAGAAAGGGGAACCCTCCTACACTGTTGATGAGAATGCAAGCTGGTGCAACGACTCTTGAAAACAGCATGGAGGTTCCTCAAAAAGTTGAAAATAGAGCTGCCCTATGACCCAGCAATCGCACTACTTGGTATTTATCCTAAAGATACAAATATAGTGATCCGAAGGGGCACCCGAATGTTTATAGCAGCAATGTCCACAATAGCCAAACTGTGGAAAGAACCTAGATGTCCATCAACAGATGAATGGATAAAGAAGATGTGGTGTATATATATAATGGAATACTACGCAGCCATCAAAAGAAATGAAATCTTTTCATTTGCAATAACATGGATGGAACTAGAGGGTATTATGCTGAGTGAAATAAGTCAATCAGAGAAAGAGAATTACCATATGATCTCCCAGATATGAAGAATTTGAGTGGCAACATGGGAAGTTTGGGGGTATGGAAAAAAACGAAACAAGATGGGATCGAGAGGGAGACAAACCATAAGAGACTCTTAATCTCACAAAACAAACTGAGGGTTGCCGGGAGAAGTGGGGAAGGGAGAGGATGATTGGGTTATGGGCATTGTGCTATGGTGAGTGCTGTGAAAAGTGTAAGCCTAATGATTCGCAGACCCATACCCCTGGGGCTAATAATACATTATATGTTAATAAAAAATTAAAAATTAAAAACAAAAACAAAAACCAAACCAAACAAAACAAAAAAAGAATCTGCCTTTGGCTCATTTCATGATCCCAGAGTCCTTATATCGAGACTGTTGTGGTGCCTGGGTGGTTTAGTCAGTTAAGTGTCTGCCTTTGGCTCAGGTCATGATCCCAGGGTCCTAGGATCGAGTCCTGAATTAGGCTCCCTGCTCACTGGGGACCCTGCTTCTCCCTCTCCCTCTGCTGCTCCCCCTGCTTGTACTTGCTTGCTCTCTGTCAAATAAATAAATTTTTTTTAAAAAAGTAGTAATAACTGCACAACACTGGAATCTACTGAAAATCACTAAATTGTGCTCTTTAGAATGGTGAATTTTGTTATGTGACTATCTTAATAATAAAACATAAAAATAACAGAATCATTTTAATCAGCCATGCTAGCGAAAAACAACTAAATATCTTTTGATAATATAGAGCAAAGGAAATTACAAAAATCATTGCCTTCTGAATAGGCAATCAAAGGATATGTGGCAATATATTATAGAAGAAAAAGTATTACAGAGCTGTGCTATGCAATTCTCGAATTTTTTCAAATGTTATTTTTCTGGATCGTGTGATATATTTGGTACATTTCAAAGCATTTGTTAAATTTATAACTTGTGATTTATTTTCTCATTCTAAGTAAATACCTACATTCATGATTAATTTGTATTTATAAGGTTGTTTTCTTTCTGTTAAAAGAAGTATAAAAGTCGGGTCCCACAAAATCTATGGAGGAAGCAGAAAAACAGTAGCTCTTCCTGGCCTCTTGTAGGAGAACGAATTGATCTAAACGACTGAAAAAGCAATCTGGCACTTTTAGAGACATTAAGATGCCCACTCCCCATGACCCAGAAATTCCACTTCTAGGGATGGGCTCGGCCAGCGTGTCTGTACCTCAGCATGGGGGACCCATGAGAGGACATTCTCAGGATCCTACTTATAAAGGCAGAATACCAGAAACAAGCTGAATGGTCATTACAGCACAATGCGGATGACCAGGATAGATTCTCACAAAGCAATTCTAAACAGGCGGCAAATGAATCCACAAAACCTGGATGGATATGGAGAACAACACAAAATGCCACAAGCAATTTTCAGAATGATACATGGAGTTAATACCACTTATGTGATTTTTTTTAAAGATTTTATTTATTTGAAAGAGAGAGAGAGCACAAGCGGGGGGGGGGGGGGGGGGCAGGGAGAAGCAGACTCCATGCTGATCAGGGAGCCCAAACCAGGGCTGGATCCCAGGACTCTGGGATCATGATCTGAGCTGAAGACAGACGCTTAACCCACTGAGCCACTCAGGTGCCCCAGTGCGTGATTTTTTTTTTTTTTTTTTGAAAGCACATGTACAGGTACTACATGTTTGTTCTGCAGACAGAAATGAAATGAAAAAAGAAGGTTCTCTTTGGTTGTGAAAGGAACAGACAGGCTGGGGGAGGATACAAAAAAGATTATCACTGAATCTGTCATGTTTTCATTTTTTACAATTTTAAAAATATTGTGAAGAACGGACTCGAATATTTCAAAGTTCTGGCATCTAAATTCTGTGTTGCGCATATAGGCCTATACTTAGGCTCGTTCTCTGACCCTTTTTTTTCTGAAGCTAGGCTGAGAATATTTACCTGAGTGGAAGAAATACTTGCATGTTTAAAAACAAAATGTATTGGGGCGCCGGGGTGGCTCAGTAGGTTAAGCCTCTGCCTTCAGCTCAGGTCATGATCTCAGGGTCCCAGGATGAGTCCTGCTTCGGGCTCTCTGCTCGGCAAGGAGCCTGCTTCCCCTCCCCCTTTTCTGCCTGCTTCTCTGCCTACTTGTGATCTCGGTCTGTCAAATAAATAAATAAAATCTTTAAAAAATCTTAAAAAAACAACAACCCATATTTGCCAACAAAGGGGGTAAAAATCGTCACAAATCAGGAAGTGCTAACAATAATGCATTAACAGCTTTTATCTGTTGAATTGGAAGCTTTGGTATTGCCTTGCCCCCACACCCGGCCTCCAGAGTCATATCCCAGGCTGACAAAAGTTTGGGAACAGCAGCACTGTCATAATTTTCCCTTAAGAAGCCTGGAAAACATGTATCTCCCTTGGCTGGAACAGTTCTCACCTGGTAATTTACCCTAATGAGATTCTCCTGAAGTTGTGCAGACTCTGATACAAAGACGCACGGTGCCAAGTCACCTTGTAGATAAAAAAGGAAACAACCAGAATGCCCAACAACGGATGGGGAAACGGGATCTGTGAACTAAACCATGACTCTGGAGCAGATGTGCATGCAGACACGCTCAAGGAGGCGAAGTACTAAAAAAACGCTGTCATGGGGCACCTGGCTGACTCAGTCAGTAGAGCCTTCAACTCTTGATCTCGCGGTCGTGAGTTCAAGCCCTGCACTGGGTAGAGAAATTACATTAAAAAAAAAAAAAATCACATATGTCAGGTGGGCTTCCTGAGGAAGTGGGGAGATGGGCTCATTTCGTCACGGGGTCTCTACAGCAGCTTGCGGGGGATGTCAGAGAATTTTCAAACTTCTCCCAAAGTACCTGGTCATGCCCCGCCCCCGCTCCCACCCCCACCCCCGGCCTGGAACTTTGCAGATCTCTCCTGAAGCATCTGTGAACTGACCTGATCGGGCAAATCACCAAGCGCAAGTACGCAGCTAACGTCCGGCAGTTTCATTCAATCCCCTCAAAACGCTGCTGCGAGGTAAACCGCTCTAATCGCGGTGTCACAGGGTGGGAGGGGCGCAGATGTCATCCACCAACGGGCACAGGACAGTACACAGGGGGACCCAGTTCCCACTCTGTCACCCTGCAGCGCTGACTGTGGTCCTCCCCATCACCGCCAACCTGGGGGCATGTTCGCAGCGTTCAGTACCCAGTTGATGACAAATCCCTTATTCTAGCATTGTATAAGGTGCCAACAATGCCGCCAGTCACACTGCAGGAGAAAAGGTGTGCCACGGACAAACGCTGACACACCGGGTATTGGGACGCGCCGTCCAGGCTCTGGAAAGGTTGAGATGTGAAAATGTGCACATCCTGGAATCAACATACCTTTTGCATAATAAAATATCAACAGTGATTATTTGAGAGGAAATTTAGGGCAGGTGTTTTGGCCTACCTGTATTTTCTAAATTTTCTACAGTCAACCGTATTACTGCTAAGATGAGCAAAAATGACAAGTAAACATTATTTCAAAAGGAAAAAAAAAATGAGACAATTGGATTTACTGTGAAACAAAGGAAGTTTAAGCTTCAGGGCCCTAGCTTGTTTTTATTGGCGGTTTTGTATCATTTGGGAGAAAGAGGTCCCCAAACTGTACGTGCTTCAGGCCCATAAAACTATGATCTGCCTTACAACCAGCACACATGAAGCATCCAACAAGTCTGAGCTTCCTGCTTTAAAAGAGAGAGATGGAAATATTTTCAACATCGGTGAGGACAAAAGCAAGCCTAAATCATCACACCCAGGCCAAAAAAAAAAAAAAAAAAAAAAATCAGTATTCTCTCTCTCCCTTCCATAATTATCAATCCTGCTCTCCGCCCACAAAATTCAAACCTGGAAGCCCTACACCCAGTGTGTCATAGTATTGAGAGATGGGGTCTTTGGGAGGAGAAGAGGGCTAGATGAGATCATGAGGGCAGAGCCCCTATGCCTTTATAAGATTCATGCCTTAAAAGAGGAAGAGAGAGTGCTCCCTCTCTACCAAATGAGCACCAAGCAAGAAGGTGGCCATCTGAGAGACAGGAAGAGAGTCTCATCAGGAAATGACTCTGCTGACACCTTGATCTCAGCCTTTCAGCCTCCAAAAATGTGTGGTATTTTGTTATGGCCGCCCAAGCTAATAATATAGCTGCTGCCCTTCTAATGATCACACCAGGTCATACACTCACTCACTAATGAATCAGCAATTTAAGCCACCACCTGTGCCCGTACCACTGAAGTTTCCTCATAAATGGTGAGCTCCGGTGTTTTATAAATGCTTAGGAATATGCACCCAAGGATTTTCTTTTCTCTGGAATCTGTCAGATTCTTTAGTCAGTCAGCCTCTTTTCATCTGCAACGAGATTTTCTTTTCAAATCCCACTTTAAACATTTCCTTTTGCAGGATGTCTTAGCCTTAAGTACTAAACCTTAAAGAAAAGTTGTTTTCCATTCACTGCCTTGTTTTAGATATGCGTTCCTTGCCCTTTGAAAATGGCAAAAGAAAGGATCTCAGGGCCACCTGCTTTGAACTACCCAGCGGTAGAAGGGCCAACTGACAAACCCAGTTAGAATCCTGGCCCCAAGGACCTTAAAGCCACATGCAGCAGAACTCTCTGCCAGATAAACCATTAGACTGAACATCAAAATGTAAAGCTGCTAAAAGTTAAAGTGCTCCCTTTGAAAAGGAGTAACAAACCCTCAGGTTCCTCTAAACCTAGTTTGAAAAACCATTGGTCTGCCTTACCGTCAAGCAAGAAGCAAAGAAAATGTAGGATTCTTTCCCTCCGCAAAAGCTGGATCTCCTCTATCTTGTCCACAAGAGGAGGCAGAAATACACCTGGCGTGATGCGTACACCCTGCCATCCTACAGGGAAACTGCTTGACACACAGCTAGAGGCATGTGGGATGAACAGGCAATTCTCATTTTAGCAACACCTTTACAACAGTCATTCAAATACGGTGAATACTTACTCCAGTTTAAAAACACACAGCATGCCTTCTAGACCCTGCCTGCCTGTCCCTATTCCACAAGGAGCATTCCTACCCGAGCATAAACCCTCAGCTTAACAAGCACACACTCATCGTTGGGAGCACCCTCAAGTCTGTGTCCTAGTCTCTGAGGTCTGGCTGGGCCGAGATTTGGGGCACATTCATGTGATCAACATACATTTATGAAGTTCCTGATCAGTGCCTGGATTGTATCTTAGACAATCTGTGAATAAAACAAATGACAAGCTCACCTTTGTGGGGTTTACGTCCTGGAGGGGAGACGTCCAAAGTAAGTAAGTTAAGCACACCAGAGAGTGATCAGTGCTCCAGGGGAAAAAAGAGCACTAAAGGGAGGAATGGGGAGTGACAGGGAAGGCCTAGATTTTTATTTCTGCTTTTTTATAGTGGTAAAAAACACCTAATATAAAATTTACAACTTTAACCATTTTTAAGGGTACGGTTCAGCAGTGTTCCATGCATCGTTGTACAACAGAAACTCTACCCGCTAAACAATGGCACGGTGCCCCTCCCGCACCCTAGGGGTCTCATGTTCATGCAATCATAGAGTATTTGCTTATTTTACTCAGTGTAATATCCCCAAGGTTCATCCACGTTGTAGCATATGACAGGACTGCCTTCCTTTTTAAGGCTGCATAGTATTCTACTGTATGGGTATAACATTTCTCTATCAGTGCACACTTAGGTTGCTTCCACATCCTGACTCCTGCAAACGCAATTAACGTGCAAGCACAGACATCTCTTCAAGATCCTCTCATCAGGGAAGGCCTTATTTTGAAGCAGAGCAGTCAAGGTGGTTCTCACTGAGAAGCTGGCATCTGAGGAAAACAAGCTGGTAAGAGAGAATGAGCCATGGGAACATCTGGGGGCAAGGGGAGTGAGGCCACAGCCAAGGTGCTGAGCTAGGAGCCTCCCAGTGTAGCGGGAAGACCAGCGGGGGCCTGAAAGACTGTGGGTGGGGGGAGCAAGCCCCAGAATGTTGGGAAAGAAGAGACCTGTGTCAGAGGGGGCACATCACACAAAAGGGAAACAGAGCAAGAGCTCTGCAGGATCCCAAGCAGAGGCATGACATGCCGATCTCCATTTTAAAGGAGCTGAGTACCAAGCTGTGAGGATGTAGTGCAGTCACCAGAAGAAGGCGACAGTGGCTTGGACTTGCTGTGGCAGTGGAGAGAGAGGCAAGTGGTCACATTCTGGTGGACCTGATACTCCCATTAAAGGAGTTGAGGGAGGTGTGGACGCAGAGTGAAGGATAACCCCAAGGATGCCGCTGAACAGAGGTTTGCTGTCATCAGTAGGAGGAGGAAGGCTTCAGGGGAGCAGGTCGGGGTGGACACACATGGGGTCAGAGATGCCCGCTGACATACATCTCACAGACCCCCCCCCTTCCCTCCTGCCTCCACGGAAGTCACACGACTTCTCGGCACTGTCTTCACCTTCTGGGTGGGTGAAAATTCCCAATTTCAAACTATTCCTGTCACTCTGTGATCAGTAGCTATGCAAGGCATCCCTGCCTGTGTGGAACACCCCCACAGATTTCTGTGAACTCAAAATCACCTATTTTCTGAAGATAGATTTCTTCAAAGCTCAGGGCCATTTGGGCCAACATGAACTAAAAGAGTAAAGCATGGAGATTGAAAAATAACTTGTGGACACAGGCGCCTGGCACATTTTCATAGGTACTTTCAGTTCCCCCAAAAGAGAGTCCCTCCTCGTTTCCATCAACCAGACCAAACAGACAGCACAATGTCACCCATGACCTTAACAAGGTCGCTGCTGTCCTTATTTTCTACCAAAGAATGACCCATCAATAGAAGTACAGGGTCATGGGGCACCTGGGTGGCTCAGCCGGTTAAGCGTCCAACTCTTGGTTTTGGCTCAGGTCATGATTTCAGGGTTGTGAGATCGAGCCCGGTGGTAGGCTCCATGCTCAGCGGGGACTCTGCTTGAGATTCTCTCCCTCCTCCTCCCCCCAACTCATGTTCTGTCTCACACTCTTCTCTCTCTAAATGAATGAATGAATGAGTGAATTATGGAGTCAGCAGGAAAACTCACCTTAAAGTCTTCCTTCAGATTTTTGAAATGTTCTGACACCTGATTAAGGAACCCTAAGAATTCAAGATTAAGAAAGGACTTCCTGAAGTCTTGAATAATCAAGACAGAATCCACACAACCAGCCCGGAAATCCTGACAGAGGGCGGGACACCCAGCCACACAGTGCAGGGAGCTCAGTCAGGATTGGTCACACCTGAGTGCTGACCGGCAGCCCACCCTTTCTGGCAGTAAACAAGAGATCCTGTATACGGACATCTAAGACTCGCGGTGGGGTTACATGTATCATGAATTTTAACGATGAATGCTTAAAACTGTGCATAGTACAACAGTCGTCAGCAGCTATAACCCTGAAACACACAGACAACAGCAATCCAGTGGAGTAATTGGCCCCCAGCAAAGACGACATTAAATCCGTGTATCTGATGCTCAGGTCGCAGGAAAAGGGACAGTGGTGTGCATGTTCACGGTCCTGAGAAGGGCAACAGAGCCAAGAAAGGACACCCCAAAATTTCACAGAAGACTCACGCCCCGCAGGACAGGTGTGCACAGGTGAGCATGAGAGCACAGGGAAACAGAGAGTGACACGGGCTCATCACTCCACCAAAAGCAAACATGTCCTGGGTCTGCCAACCGGCGACTTACAAAATCTATTAGGAATGAAAAAACTAGGAAGCAGAGAGGCCCAGGCCAGCTTCTCAAGCAGATTTGAGAAAGCTGTGAAAATAAAACACCTGCACGCTCATCGTTATGCTGATGCCACTGCTGATTGGCACCGATGCCTCTCTGGCAGGTCTTCCAGCCCCTCACTTGGTTAGGGAGGACATCCCCAGAAAGAAGAGACTGGAATGAGTTAGCTGCCTGATCTGTGAAGGCGGCCATGTGCCTGGGTGAAACCTGAAATCAATAAACCCACCAAGGGTTTCAAATTCAAGAAGACCTCTTTCCTAAGGGCTCTCATTTCAAAGTTTTACATATGTATTTTTTTATATCGTTCCAATATTAAAGTTTACCTTGAAGGCAACCTCCTTGGAGGAGTTCATCAAAAGACTGTCCTCTTCTCCCCTCCTTTCCCCTCTCCCTGTGAAGGGAGGGGACAGAGCAGGTGGCCTGTAGCTGCCCCCATCCACCCCCATCACAGGACAGAGATCTGGTGGGGCAGGGAAGTGAGTGTGTTGAGGGGTGGGAAGTGGTTAAAAACCCAAGTTGCTAAGCTGTGGGGTCCAGTACCCTTGGCTTCCCAGTTGGTATTATTCCTGACTGGCATTCAAGCTATTTTTATATATTGTATTAGGAATCTGAGAAAGAGAACAACAAAATGCCTGGTTTGGCTCACTCTTCATTAATAAGCATATATCGTGATAGTAAACATGCTTCCTATTCCACATCAGATCAAATCTCATAATGGTCTATTTCAACACTAAATCTCCTCTCACATATGCCTTCCTTTCTTCACTGTCGATTTACTGAACACCTACGATGTGCCAACCAGTGCACTGGTCTAGGTACTGGAGTATAGCACTAAACAAAGCAGACATGAACCCCTGCCTTTGTAGAGCAGGAGCAGGCAACAAACAAAGAACAAAAACAATAAACAGGGGCACCTGGGTGGCTCAGTGGGTTAAAGCCTCTGCCTTCGGCTCAAGTCATGGTCCCAGGGTCCTGGGATCGAGCCTCGCATCGGGCTCTTTGCTTGGCAGGGAGCCTGCTTCTCTTCCTCTCTCTCTGCCTGCCTCTCTGCCTACTTGTAATCTCTGTCTGTCAAATAAATAAAATCTTTAAAAAAAATAATAAACAATAACTATAGCAAACAAGTGAATGTTCCAGAATGCCAGGCAGGGATGAGCAGTGGGAGTGCCACAGAGCAGACTGTGGGGATAAGAAGTGGGGAGGGACATTTAAACAGAGTGGTCAAGGAAGGCCTCCTCATCCGAGGAAAGGTCTGAACAGGAGGGATGAGCAATACTAATATCTGGGGCTTTAAAAAGCATTCCCCGCAGAGGGAACAGTCCTGGTGTGAGCCCCAGTGAACAGAGCAGAGGTCAATACAGCTGAAAGCAAAGAGGCAAGAAAGAGATGAGTCAAAGAGGCAGGAGGTGGCTGGGTGGCTGAGTAGGTCATCTAGGGCCCCAAAAGCCACTTCGGGGCTTTGATACAGAGAAGAGCGGGGAGCCCCTGGAAGGTACTAAGCAGGGAGGGATGTGACCCTCCTATGCTTTGAGGGGGATCTCATGATGCAAATAGCATGTTGGGAGACTGCAGTGGAAGCAGGAGACCTCCAGAAAGTCCCCCCCCCCCCCCAGTGACACCTCAGGAGACTGGGGTCTGGAACCAAGAGAACAGTAGAGACAGTGGAGAGACATAGCTGAGTTCTGGATATATTTTGAAAGTAGGGTCGACAGTATTTGCCAATGGACTAGTCAGAGAGAGGAAAAAAGCAAAAAATCAAGGATATTTGGCCTGCTTGTCTGGAAGGACGGAGCTGCCATGAGCTGCAATGGTGGGGACATTGGGGGGAGCAGTATGGGGAGGCCAGGAGTTTCTTTTGGGGATGTTGAGCTTAAAATGTCAACCAGAAAGCCAATCACATTGGTCAGGTGGGCGGCCAGTTGCTGGAAGCTGGAAGCTCAGGGGAGGGACCTAAGCTAGAGCCAGAATTTGGGAGAAAACAATTAAACCCTGTATCACATGGCACCCAACGTGAGAAAGATTCCCGTTTCACAAAGCACGCCAGATAACAGCCTCTCCTGCATTCCTCTGGAGTATCGGTGAAGAAGACAGAGAAAAAGATGAGAACCACAGCACCACACTCAATATTCAACTCAGGGAAGCAGGTAAATAGCTGATCATGAGGTCACGAGGCTGGTGACCCGGGCTGATGAGCCCCTGGCCAGGTGGAGCTCTGGAAAATGGCAGGAAGAAGCTGTGCTCTTCTGTTGGTCCTAGACACTTGTCCATGATGTTGACCCACAGCACCCTCAGCGCCATCCCATCCCCCCGCCCCACTCCTACACACCCACCCCCACCATTCCCTACTCCCAAAACAGCATAGCCACTCCCCAATGACTGGAAAGAAGCCCAAGCCCTGTAGTGGACGATCTTTTGAGAGATGCAGCTCCCCCCTCAAACTGGGCACATGGGAACAGGACCCCAGTGTCAGTACCTAGGCTGTGTTGTTTTCATCATTCTCCATGATCACAGAAAGGGCAGGACCTCTGGAAGACAGCGTGCTGGAAGCTGGGAGTTCACACCAAAACCAAGCCACCCCTCTGTTACCCGCTGCTAAGGTCGCACCACTGTGGCCCACATGAGCCTTCTCAGGTCCTGCTGACTGACAGGTCAGTGTCCATGCATCACAGAGAAGAGGCAGATCCCAGATAGATTAGTTTGCTAGAGCTGCCGAAGAACCACAGACTAGGGGCTTCAACGACAAAGTTTATTGTTCCTCACAGTTCTGGAGGCTGAAAGTCCAAGATCAAGGTGCTTTTGGGATCCTCTTGAGGACTGTGTGGGAGAATCTGTTCCATGACTCTCTCCATGCCTCACAGATGGCTGTCTCCTCCCTGTGCCTTCACACCATCTTCCCTGTGCCCCTGTCAGTGTCTACATTCCCCCTTTTATATAGATGCCAATCAAAGAGGACTAGGGCCCTCTCCAAAGATCTCACTTTACCTCAATTACTCCTGTAAAGACCCCATCTCCAAGTAAGGCCACGGTCTGAGATGATGGGGTTAGTGCTTCAACATACAAACTGGGGATGTGTTGGAGCAGGGATATACAATTCAACCATAACAAGAGGGGGGAAAATCACCCTAAGACAGAAGTATTCAGGAGGGATGTGGATATTGTCATCACTTGCCCAGTATCCGTTACTTCCTCCCTCCAATGTAAGAGCCTGTACTGGGGATGGACCCCGTTTGGCAGCAGGGGGTGGCCCCACAGGTGCAAGCCAATCACAAAGTCTTCTCTGCTCTTGCCAGAGTCATTGCTGTTGATGGGCATACGCTAGGCCCTTGAGCAAAGGTGGGTACAGGGCAGTCCTTGGCCACAGCGATGGGTCAAGGAGTAGGCCATGACTTAAGCTGGTCCATTTTTAGCAGAAAGTCCAAAACACTTGCTCATACCCAGGTCGTGTATGGGTATGAGGTCTAAGACTGCTATAGCCATTTTGCCACTGTGGGGCCAGAGCTGAGCCACAGAAGAGGACAGAGAACCAAGAGAAGAGCAGGAAAAAAAAGAATCTAATCGCTAATGACTAGATCCACCTGAAGCTCGTCGTAACTGCAGCTATCAACAAATCAATGGAACAGAAAAGCCAAGAAAATCTGACATAAAACCGTCAGCGCAAAGCGTGTCCTGGTAAACGTCATCTTTAAGAAGGGAGAACTCCTCACTCTCACTAGTAATTGGGGAAGCTCTGTCTCCATATATTGGCAAAAACGTTAAGGAGTAACAATACTAAGGGACTGTGAACATGTGGATGAAAAGGAACTCCCAAATGCTGGAGTGGACATGGAAATTCGGATTGCCTCAAGAACAATCTCCCCCTCCCCTCTGGCCCCCCATCCCTGCCTCTCCTGAAGATGCCTACACCCAGATGCCCTGCCTCTATGCCAAAGAGAGTTGGCAGAGGTGAGGAAGGTTAGGATCTTGAGATGGGATCATTACCCTGGGCTATATGGGCGGTACGTGGATGTAATCTCATGAGCCGCCTGAGCCCTTTGGAGCAGAGAGACTTTCCCGGCTGTACTCAACAGACAGGAGGCAGAAGAGATCCAAGAAAGGCTCCAGCCTCTGTTGCCAGCTCTGAAGATGGAGTTGAGGCCTCTAGCTAAGGAATGCAGGTGGCCTCCAGAGGCTGGTAATGACCTTCACAGTCACAGTGGGGAGAAAAGGATCTCAGTCCTAGGGACACAAGAAACTGAATTCTGCTATAAATCAGAAGCAGCAAGGAAATGGATTCTCCCTGAGAGCCTCCAGGAAGGAGAGCCGCCTGTCTGGACCTTGGCTGTAACCCAGGGAGATGGGCAACGAACAGCCACCGAATGGTAGGACAATAAATCTGTGCTGTTTTAAGGCACCAAACATGTGGCAATGTGTCAGAGCAGCGGTAAAAAACAAAAACAAAAACAACAACAGCAAGAAAAAAAAAAAAAAACCAAAGGGAGCTGCTTTAAAAAGGAGCACAACCATAGCTCGCCCAGCCAATGAGGCACATGTCCCCTGGCCAGCATGAGCCCACACAGTTCTATACACCCTAGAACAAACAGTCCTGTCCCTTAGAACTCTCTGCAGCGGTGGGAATGTCCCACACCTGAGCTGGCCACTATTCCAGCCACTAGCCACTTGGGGTTCTCAGGCCCTTGACAACTGGCTGGTGCAAGTGAGGAACTCTATTTTTAACCCACTGAGCCACCCAGGCGCCCCTGGAACTCTATTTTTAATTCCTTTAATCTTAGTTTACTTAAATTGGAGTAGTCAAACATTCTGTGGCTCCTGTATTGGACAGCAGAGTCTAAAAGCAGAGGTTGTCAGGAGCTCATGGGTGGCTCAGTCTGTGAAGTCTTAGGCTCAGGTAATGATCTCAGTGGTCCTGGGACTGAGCCCTCCATGGGCTCCCTGCTCAGTGGGGAGTCTGTTTCTCCCTCTGCCCCTCCCCCCACTCATGCTCGGTCTCTTTCTCTCTCTCAAATAAATAAATAAAATCTTTTAAAAAATAATAAAACAGAGGTTGTCAAACACTGCTACATTTCAGAATTTTCTTGGAGAGATTTTTAAAATGCTGATGGCCAGGGTGCCTCTCAGACCAATTAAATTAGAATACCTGGGGGTGGGACCCAGACATCAGCATTATTTTTTAACTCTCCACGGGATTTCAAATATGCTATTGAGTTTGAGACCCAGTGCCCCAGGGAAATGGTCACACAAAAGCACACGAAATAACATGGAGGACAAGGGGAGATGGAGAGGAGAAGGGAGTTGAGGGAAATTGGAAGGGGAGATGAACCATGAGAGACTATGGACTCTGAAAAACAATCTGAGGGTTTTGAAGGGGCGGGGGGTGGGAGGTTGGGGGAACCAGGTGGTGGGTATTAGGGAGGGCACGGATTGCATGGAGCACTGGGTATGGTGCAAAAACAATGAATACTGTTACGCTGAAAAGAAATTAAAAAAAAAAAAAAAAAAAGCACACGGAGGTAAATACACAAACCTAACCGTAGCTAAATCCTCCATTTGCAACACTAAACAATGGAAAACTCTGAGGTTTCCACTCATGCAATAAAATGTTACATATGCAAGTTAAGGTCTACACGTACCAACATGGGTAAGTACAGCACTGAGTGGGACGGGTGGTGGCTCAGTTGGTTAAGCAGCTGCCTTCACCTCGGGTCATGATCCCGGTATCCTGGGATTGAGTCCCACATCGGGCTCCTTGCTTGGCAGGGAGCCTGTTACTCCCTCTGCCTCTGCCTGCCACTCTGTCTGCCTGTGCTCACTCTCGCTCCTCTCTCTCTGACAAATAAATAAAATCTAAAAAAACAAAAACAAAAACAAAAACAAAAAACAAAAAAAAACACAGCACTGAGTAAAAGAACACAGCACTGATGACTGACAACATGATATCATTTGTGTGAATTTTCAAATATACCAAACAGTGCTCTGTGTTGATTACAGATACATGGGCACCTAGTAGGAAGTATAAAAGTGTGGGTGGGGAGGACACACAGAGACTACAAGATGGCAGCTACCCATTGAAAAGGGAGTAAAGATGAGGCAGTGGGGGTGGGGATGCTGGGGGACATGTACCAAGAGAGCTCCAACTGTCCACAGCAATTTATTTCCTTTAAAAAGAGTTGAAGCAAATATGGCAAAATGTTGGTGTCTATTATATGTGGATGTTCTGATACAAGAGTATGTTGTAGGTATTTTTCTCCACACTTTTCTGGGTACATTAAATTTTTCATCATAGCAAGAGACCAATAATTGACTCTCTAGGCAGAATGCATAGAGCCCACAGAGGGCAGGACAGGGGAGGGTGTCTCTCTGGTTGGGGGGGAGGTTGGCTGGACAATATTGTCTTGAGTGAAAGAAACTACTTCTTAGGTAGGTTTTCCTTCTAGTGAAGATCCAATTCTCTTCAAGAATGTAAGGAATGGGGCACCTGGCTGGCTGAGTCCGAAGAGTGTGAGATTCTTGATCTCAGGGTCATGAGTTTGAGCGCCACACTGGATGTAGAAATTACTTTAGGGGAAAAAAAGTTAAGGGGTAAACCAATTATGATCCCTTCTTAAAAAACAAACAAAAACAAAACAAAAAACTACCAGACTACAAAATCTGGCCACGCATGAATCAACAACATGAGGAAGTAGGCATGTCCTTCAGTAAAGGAAACAGCCTGGGTGGAATATGTGGTAACAGGGACACTGGTGTGTACCGAACACACCCAAATATGGGACAAAGGTGAAATACTGTAGGAAGTAGGACAGCAGGGAAGACAAATGTTACTAACTTGCCCTATGAACTTAACAGTCTAACTAGAGCAAAAAAAAAAGTGGGGGGTGGATAATGAGACTAAAATGCCAGACAGTGCCCTAAGTACCTTATATTACAAATTATAAGTATATATAATTATAATATTATATTATAATATGCATTATAATAATAAATATAATAATAACTAATTTAATGTTCATGACAACCTGTGAGAAAGATACTATTATTAGGAAAATTGAACCATAGTGAGGTTCCATGATTTGCCCAAGGTCAAGTGGCAGAGCTGGGATTTGAACCCAGACTGTTTAAGTGCCAGGGGTTAACTCTCATGCTATACTATTCTGTGAAATGAAGTATGTGTCTGCTAATTTCTACTGCACTGGTAACAGGCATTCAAGAATCACTGTGTACAACTGAACTAGTTTCTGAAAAAATGACTCCAACTACTTAAAAATTTTTACAACATTTTCTACTGGACTGTGAGGCATATTCATATTCTGTTTCTTGTTAAATTATAACAAAAATAAATTTAAATTTTAGTAATTATCCTTACAGTAAAATGTATATAAAACTCTCTATACACATACTCTCTATTTATATCCATAAACAGAGGGATGCCTGAAATGCTGTTCACCAGATGGCACATTGATGGGTATTTGTTAGAGGTGGCATTTTGTATGTATGGTTTTTCTCCTTTATTTTTTTTATACCTATCTGTATTGCTTGAATGTTTGTAGTGGTATTCCTCATTTTTTACAACACAGTCTACACCAAATGTCCATGTAATGATATTTTGATAAGGCAAAGTAAGAAAGAAAAGACCAAAGTACCTCACATAGAAACATGGGGAAAAGGAAGAGCATATGGACATTAAGAAGGAGAACATATCCATAAAAATGATATGTAGGATCAGAAAGTTCTTTTGAAGATTGCATCCTGGGTGGACTGCAGGCAGACAGAGCCTCCGCAAGCCAAGGGCAGAGAGCCCAGGAGAGAGCAGGCTGTGCTCGGAAGGGACAGGATGAAAGGCGATGCACTTGGAGCTAGAAGGAATACCATGGAGACTAAAAATGCAAGTACAAAAGAGGAGTTCAGACTGAAGGAAGCCAAGATCAGAACTTATACCCTGGAAAACCAAACTAGTGAGAGAGGGAAAAGCTTCGGAGATTCTATCAGAATGCAAAAACATAAAAGAATACCACTTGATGAAGTCTACTGTAGTGAGAAAAAAGACAGGAGGTCACAGGATATGAGGACAACATATATAGATAAAAAGTGCTACAAGATGAACTGGAAACTATTTTCCAAAGAGATACATGCACCACCGTGGTACAGAGGCAGACACTTATTGTATCAAATAAAATATTTCTCTACCAGTAAGTGCTCCAGATACTGCCTGAAATGCTCTCTGAGTACTTAGTAGAGGGACCAATTTGTTTTACCAGGTCAGAAAAATAAAGCCTGTTTATTTATTTGGAGCACCAAATTCTTTGGTATTCTAAGATAATATACATTTCCTTCTCTCTGTTTCTCTTTCTCCCACACACCTCCTCTCACACTCACTAGTTAAGAAGTTCCTTTAATCTAAATTAAATAAAGTATAGTTTGAAGAGTATCAATAAATATAATTATGTCACATGGACAAAACTGAATACCTTTTTTTCTTACGATTTTATTTATTCATTTGACAGACAGAGATCACAAGTAGGCAGAGAGGCAGGCAGAGAGAGAGGAAGGGAAGCACACCCCTGCTGAGCAGAGAGCCTGATGCGGGGCTTGATCCCAGAACCCTGAGATCATGACCTGAGCTGAAGGCAGAGACTTTAACCCACTGAGTCACCCAGACGCCCCAAAACTGAATATCTTTAAAATAAACAATGGTGGAGTGAAGTCCCCAAGACGGTAAAATAGTTTTTTACTGTCATCTGTCACAGAACACCCATTTCGACCATCACCGGCAGACAAGAGTATCTCTGTGGGAGTCCAGAAGTCCAGCAGAGAGGTTTCAAAAAAAAAAAAAAAAAAAAAAGACAAAACAAGAACAGAGGCACAGAAGAGAGTAAGAAAAACAGTTTCACTTTGCCTGCAAAAGTCCTCCCACAAGATAGCACAGCTCAGGGACAAGAAAGACCCTTCAGCCAGCCTGTGATGTATCCTGTGGGAAAAATGAAAACATGTCAGAGGTTTTCCCAGGTTCCCTAGTTATGTGGGACACTGCCCAAAAGGCCTACTTCTTTCTTGCTCCACCAAGAATAATGAGGGGAACTATACAGCTTTCGGTACATGCTCTGACTTTGTGGGCTTATGAAAAAGCATATGATCTTAAGAACTACCCCTCCAAAAAAAAAACAAAAAAGTAGGTGGCAGGCACACCCATAAAAGGTACGAGAAAGTCTCAAAAACCCTAGCTGCGCTGATTGTTGAAGGTATTTCTCTCCAAAGCCAGTCAATAAAGACTAGGGGAGGTGACTGCTTCTTCAAACGCAAGAACGAAACAAAAAAAGCAAAAAAAAAAGAGGCCCACTCTCACCACTTTTATTCAACATAGTACTGGAAGTCCTAGCCAGAGCAATTAGGCAAGAAAAGACATAAAAGGCATTCATATCAGAAAAGAAGTAAAACAGTATCTGTTTGCAGATGCTATGAATTTACATATAAAAATTCTGAAGGCAGAGGGGAAAAAAGGCAAAAAAAAAAAAAAAACCCTGTTAGAACTAATAAACAAATTCAGTGAAGCTGCAGAATACAAACTCAACATACAAAAATCAGCTGTATTTCTATACATTAACAGGGAATTATCTGAAAGAGAAATTAAGAAATCACTTATAATAGCATCAAGGGGCATGTGGGTGACCCAGTCAGTTGAGTATCTGACTCTTGGTTTCAGCTTAGGTCATGATCTCAGGGGCATGAGATCGAACCATGCACTGAGGTCCACACTCAGAGTGGAGTCTGTTTAAGATTCTCTACCTCACCTTCTTCCTCTGCCCACCGCCCCCCCCAACCTGCTCGCTCATGAGTTTTCACTCCCTCTAAAATAAATAAATAAATATTTTTAAAAAATAGCATCAAAACAATATAATACTCAGGGGTAAATTTAACCAAGTTGGTGAAAGACTTGCACAATGGAAATTAACACCAATGAAAGCAATTGAAAATGGTTCACATAAAATCAAACATATCCCACGTTCATGGATTGGAAGAATTAATATTGTTAAAATGTTAAAATTGTTAAAATTGTTAAAATACTGCACAAAGTGATTTACAAATTCAATGCAATCCTTCTCAAAAATCCAATGGCTTTTTCACAAAAATAGGTAAAACAATCTTGAAATTTGTGGGACCACAAAAGACTCTGAATAGCCAAATAAATCCTGAGAAAGAAGAACAAAGCTAGAGACATCACACTTCTTGACTTCAAACTCTATTACAAACCTACAGTAATCAAAACAGTATAGTACAGGTATAAAAACAGACACACAGACCAAGAGAACAAACCTGAGAACCCAGAAACAACCCACATATATATGGTCAAGTAACAAAATGCCAAGAACACACAGGGAGAAGGGGCAGTCTCTCCAATAGAGGTGCTGGGAAGACTGATTATCCACATACAAAAGAATGAAACTGGACCCTTATCTTACACCACTCACAAAGATTAACCTGAAATGGATTAAAAATGTAAATATAAGACCTAACTGTAAAATTTCTAGAAGAAAATATAGGAAAAAAACGACACTAGTCTTGGCAAAGATTTTTTTAGTAATGACGCTAAAAGCACTGGAAACAAAAGCAAAAATAGACAAATAGAACTATATCAAACTAAAAAGCTTCTATACAAATAAAAGAAACAAAATAGAAAATCAAGATATGGAATGGGAGAAAACATTTGCAAACTACATATCACATAAGAAATTAATATCTAAAATATATAAGGCACTCATACAACTCAATAGCAAAAAAAAAAAACAAAACACCATAAACAATCTAATTAAAAATGAATAAGTGACTGAATAGACATTTTCCTAAAGAAAACATACAAATCGGGACGCCTGGGTGGCTCAGTTGGTTAAGCAGCTGCCTTCGGCTCAGGTCATGATCCCAGCGTCCTGGGATCGAGTCCCACATCGGGCTCCTTGCTTGTCAGGGAACTGCTTCTCCCTCTGCCTCTGCCTGCCATTCTGTCTGCCTGTGCTCGCTCTCTCTCCTCTCTCTCTCTGACAAATAAATAAAATCTTTAAAAAAAAAAAAAGAATTAAAAGAAAACATACAAATGGCTAAAAAGCACATGGAAAAGTACTGAACATCACTCCTCATCAAGGGAATTTGAACCAAAACCACAACGAGATACCACTTCACATCTTTTAGAATGGTTGTTACCAAAAAGACAAGAGATAATGATTGTAAGCAAGGATGTGGGAAAAAGAGAACCCTTGTAGGTTATTAGTAAAAGTGTAAATTAATATAGCCATCATGGAAAACAGTATGGAGGTTCCTCAAAAAATTAAAACTACAACTACCATAATATCCAGCAATCCCACTTCTGGGGATTTATCTGAAGAAAACAGAATTAGTATCTCAAAGGGCTATTTGTACCCCCATGTTCATTGCAGCATTACTCACAATAGCCACCATATGGAAACTACCTATGTGTCCATCAACAAATGAAAAAAGAAAATATGTGTGTGTGTATGTGAGTATACATAGACACACACACACACACACACACACACGCAGTTACACACACAAGAATATTATTCGGCTATAAAAAAGAAAATGCTGTCATTGCAACAACGTTAATATACCTATGGGACATTATACTAAGGTGAAATAAGGCAAATATAGAAAGAAAACTACCACATGATCTCACTCACGATGTGGAATCTAAGGCTGTTTTTAAAAAGTTGTTCATAGAAACATGGAGAATGGTGTGGTTCTAGAAGGTGGAAATGAGAATATGTTGGTCAAAGTGTGAAACTTTCTGTTATAAGATAAATAAGTTCTGGAGACCTAACGTGCAACATGGTGACTATAGTTACTAATATTATAGGTGTACTTTAATTTACTAAGAGAGCAAATCTTGAGCATTCTCACCACAAAAAAAGGTAACTATGTAAGGTGATGTTTGCTAATTAAATTGTGAAACTCACTTCAGTGTACAGTTGACCCTTGAACAACACAAGAGTTGGGGTACCAATACCCTGCACAGTTGAAAATCCACATGTAACTGTTGACTCTCCCAAAACTTAACTACTAATAGCCTACTGTTGATAGGAAGCCTTACAGATAACCTGAACAATGGATTAATACATATTTTGTAAGTGCCATGTATTATATTTTATATTCCTACAATAAAGTAAGCTAAGACAAAGAAAATATTAAGAAAGTCATAAAGAAGAGAAAACATATTTGCTGTACTGTACTGTTAAAAAAAATCCATGTAAAAGAGGACCTGCACAGCTCAAATACATGGTGTTCAAGGGCCAATGGAATATGTATATCAAATTATCACATAATACACTTTAAATATATATAATTTTATTTGTCATGTATACCTCAATTAAGGTGAAAAAAAAATACAAAGCAGCAACAAGTCCAAAACCCATAAACTGAAGAACAATTCTGGCTTTCTCTGAAATACTACTAAAGAATAAAAATAATCAAAAAAAAAAAAGAATAAAAAGAATCTTCTCAAAAAAACATAGCAAACAGATATCCAATTTACAAGTATCAGTAAAGGAGATAAAAGTAAACAATTTTTTATTTGGGTGAACAGAGAGCAAAATAACCATCCAACATTCATTTAACTCTGTGACATATGATCTATGAATTCACTTTCCACCTTCATCCTTCCATAATAATTTGGGTTACTATCAATACTATAATACCCCTACATTCATTGCAGCATTATTTACAATAAGCAATAGAAGAAAACCATCTTAAGTGTCCATCAAGAGACAAGTGGAGAGGTGCCTGGATGGCTCAGGGGGTTAAGCCTCTGCCTTCAGCTCAGGTCATGATCTCAGGGTCCTGGGGTCGAGCCCCACATCGGGCTCTCTGCTCAGCAGAGGACAGGGCCCCCCCACCACGCCTGCCTCTCTGCCTACTTGTGGTCTCTCTCTCTCTCTCTGTCAAATAAATAAATAAAATCTAAAAAAAAAAAAGACAAATGGACATACACATACAATTGAATATTACGGCCATAAAAAAGGATGAAATCTTGCCTTTTGCAACAACATGGATGGATCTAGAGGGTACTATGTAAGTGCAATAAGCCACAGAAAGACAAATACTATATGACTTCACTTATATGTGGAATCTAAAAACAAACAAACTAACAAAGCAAAACAGGAACAGACTCATAAATACAGAGAACAACCTGGTGGTTGCCAGAGAGTAAGGGTGGATGATGGGATGGGCAAAACAGGTGAAGAGGATTAAGAGACAGAAGCTCCCATTATAAATTATATGTCACAGGGATATAAAATACAGCATAAGGAACACAGCCAATAACATTGTAATAAGTTTCTATGGTGACAGATAGTAGCTAGACTTGCTGCGATAATCATTTTGTAATGTTTCTAAACATCAAATCACTCTGTTGTACACCTAAAACCAGTATAATATTGTATTTCAACTATACTTCAATTAAAAAAATACTATGGTAGTCACCAAAAAAAAAAAAAAATGGAATTCCACATCTGGCAATCTGACCCTATATTAAGTTGTACCCACCAATTCTACAGAACACCTCCCATGATTCCTATGAAAAAAGCAATTGGAAAACTAAAGGAGTAATCCACATACAACTTAAAACTAAAAACCAGCACTGAAATAGGAAACAAAACTGTAAAGTCTTCAGTGAAAATCTACAAGAATTAAGTGAGTTTAGCAGCGTTGCAGAATACAAGATTGATAACCAAGATGAAACTGAATTTCTAGATACTAGTAACAAGTAATTAGAAACTCAACTTTTAAACAATACCATATACAATAGCATTAAACATGAAGAAAAAACACAAAATAAATAAGGGTTAAGTCTGACAAAAGATATGTAAGACCTGTACATTAAGAAGTAAAAACTACCGCTGGAAGAAATTAAAGACCTAAATAAATGGAGAAGTATAATGTGTCCATAGGGCAAAAAACTCAATAGTGTAACAACATCAATTCTCTCCAAATTGATCTACATTAGTGATTTTTCACCTAGGGGTGACATCTCCCCAGGGGTTGTCTGCAATATCTGGAAGCATTATTAGTTGTTGCAACTTGTGAGCAGGGAATAATTCTGCTCTTTGGTGGGTAAAGGCTAGGGATGATAGTAAACATGCTACAATGCAGAGAACAGCCCCCACAACATATGATTACCCAGGCTGAAACATCAGCAAAGCCAGCGACAAGGTTGAGAAATACTGATCTATAGATTTAATGCAATTCCAATAAAATCCCAGCAAGTTTCATTGTAAAATTGAAACACTAATTCTAAAATTTACATGAAAATTCAAAGGATATAGAGCAGCCAAGACAACTTTGAAAAATAAGATCAATTGGAGGTCTAACACAACCTGATTTCAAGGCTTAATATAAAAGTTACAGAATGTTGGCTGAGTAATATTCCACTGGATATATGGACCATATCTTCTTTATCCATTCATCTGTTGAAGGGCATCTTGGGTCTTTCCACAGTTTGGTGATTGTGGCCATTGCTGCTATGAACATTGGGGTACATATGGCCCTTCTTTTCACTACACCTGTGTCTTTGGGGTAAATACCCAGCAGTGCAATTATCATATGGTTTCACTTACGTGTGGAACATAAGGAATAGCATGGAGGATATTAGGAGAAGGAAAGGAAAAGTGAATTGGGGGAAATCAGAGGGGAAGACAAACCATGAAAGGCTGTGGACTTTGAAAAACAAACTGCGGGTTTTGGAGGGGACGGGGGTGGAGGGTTGGGTGTCCCTGGTGGTGGGTATTAAGGAGGGCACGTATTGCATGGAGCACTGGGTGTGGTGCATAAATAATGAATCTTGAAACACTGAAAAAAAATAAATATTTGGTAAGGGGGAAAAAATAAATGGTAATAAATTTCCCCTAGGGGGAAAAAATCAATCAATCAATCAATGATAGTTAACATTAAAAAAAAAAGCTACAGAATGTTGAAAGAGAATTCTCCATGAATTTCTGCATAGTCTGGGCTTTCTTGGCAAGCAGCTCTGGAATACATAGTTAAAAGATGATTTGAATGCCTTGAAAGATAGAAAGAATGTATTCCTCAGGGGAGACATAGAGACTTATCTCGCGTATAGCCATTTTCTTATATTCCAGTGTATTGAACCTAGGGAACTTTCCTTTCCTTCATGGGAATTTCTTTACATTGCAGAGTAAGAGTCTCTGCTCCTCCTCTCTCTCTCTCTCTCTCTCTGGAAGAGAAAAAGGGCAGAGTTGCCAACCAACCTATTTGAATTCACAGTTCCTCCCCAATGGGGCAATGCCATGGCACCCACAGGTAAACGATCAGCAGTCACCATGTTTCCCCTCAGGAAACTGATGCAAGATGCACTGTGAGCAATAAAATGTTTGTTCTCTGATACAGAGACCTTATTTCCTGTCGAACACACATACACACACACGCACGCAGTTGTTTTTAGCTTATTAACCAAGACAATGGGGTAGTGGTATCAAGATAAACAAATAGACCAATGGAGCATTACAGAAATAGCCCCACCACACAGGCACAAAAAACTTTTGACAATTGTACAAAGGCAATTCTACGGAGAAAGGATAGTCTTTTCATTAAATGCTGCTGGAAAAACTAGATATCCATATGGACAAAATGAAATAAACTTTAATCCATATCTCAAACTACATACAGGAGTTAATTTCAAGTGAATCACAGACCTAAATATAAAACTGAAAACTGTAAAATTTACAGAAAAAAAAAAAAGAGAAAAATCTTTGTGACCTTGGATCTGGCAAAGGTTTCTTAGATAAGACACCAAAAACATAATCTATAAAATTAAAAAAAATTGAGAGGCCAGACTTCAGACACCTCTTGGGGCACCTGGGTGGCTCAGTCAGTTAGTTGTCTGCCTTCAGCTCAGGCCATGATCCCAGGGTCCTGGGATCGAGTCCCGCATCTGGCTCCCTGCTTAGTGGGGAACCTGCTTCTCTCTCTCCCTCTGCTCCTTCACCCTGCTTATGCTCTCTCACTCTCTCACTCTCTCTGTCAAATAAATAAATAAAACCTTTTAAAAAATTGTACACCTCTTATCTTTTTAAAAACACCAAGACATCATTAAAAGAATGAAAAACCAAGCAACACAATGGGAGAAGATATTTGCAAAGTATATATTTCATTCAGGATTTGTACATAGAATATATAAAGACCCCTCAAAATGTAATAAAACAGTGAAGTCAGCAAAAAAAAAAAAAAAAGAGAGACAGCATAAGCACCAATGAATAGTCTCCGTGCCATAAAACAAATGAGAAAATTGGCCCCAAATAGTCAGAATTGACTTTTTTCAGAACTCTAGAAATAAACAAAAAGCTTGCAGCATTCTAATGAGTGTTTATTAAATAAAAATGGTTGTTATCTCAGTAAGAACAGAGAGACTTGTGGCATTTTAAGTTTCCCCTATTCCTATGCCACTTTTCATACTATACTGCAACCTTGAAAACCAACAGCCCACAATCATGATGCATACCAGCAGCCTGACAAAACACAGTTAAGTTCCTTCCAAGTCCCAGTCCAGGAGAACTGCCATTATTTGACCTGTCTGGTAGCTCTCCGAAAGAGTTCACTCAGAAGACTGTCTTTATTTGACCTGCCTTGGAGTTTGCTCAGTATGAAGTCTTTTTCCTGGGGATATTTGTGAAGAACAATTGACAATGAAAATGAACTTCTGGGACTTCAACAAGATCAAAAGCTTCTGCACAGCAAAGGAAACAGTCAAAAAAACAAAGAGGCAACCCACAGAATGGGAGAAGATATTTGCAAATGACAATACAGACAAAAGGTTGTTATCCAGGATCTATAAAGAACTCCTCAAACTCAACACACACAAAATAGACAATCATATAAAAAAAATGGGCAGAAGATATGAACAGACACTTCTCTAGTAAAGACATACAAATGGCTATCAGACACATGAAAAAATGTTCATCATCACTAGCCATCAGGGAGATTCAAATTAAAACCACTTTGAGATACCACCTTACACCAGTTAGAATGGCCAAAATTAGCAAGACAGGAAACAACATGTGTTGGAGAGGATGTGGAGAAAGGGGAACCCTCTTACACTGTTGGTGGGAATGCAAGTTGGTGCAGCCACTTTGAAGAACAGTGTGGAGATTCCTCAAGAAATTAAAATAGAGCTTCCCTATGACCCTGCCATTGCACTACTGGGAATTTACCCCAAAGATACAGATGTAGTGAAAAGAAGGGCCATCTGTACCTCATTGTTTATAGGAGCAATGGCCACGGTCACCAAACTGTGGAAAGAACCAAGATGCCCTTCAACGGACGAATGGATAAGGAAGATGTGGTCCATATACATTATGGAGTATTATGCCTCCATCAGAAAGGATGAATACCCAACTTTTGCATCAACATGGACGGGACTGGAAGAGATTACACTGAGTGAAATAAGTCAAGCAGAGAGAGTCAATTATCATATGGTTTCACTTATTTGTGGAGCATAACAAATAACATGGAGGACATGGGGAGATGGAGAGGAGAAGGGAGTTGAGGGAAATTGGAAGGGGAGGTGAACCATGAGAGACTATGGACTCTGAAAAACAACCTGAGGGTCTTGAGGGGGTGGAGGGTGGGAGGTTGGTGGGTATTAGGGAGGGCACATATTGCATGGAGCACTGGGTGTGGTGCAAAAACAATGAATATGGTTATGCTGAAAAGAAATAAAAAAAAAAAAATTGACAACAATTGTTAACAGTCACAGCTGCTAGATGCAATGGATACCAAACGGGCAAAAAATAGGCTGACCAAAAAGCTTAAAGGAAAAAGCCATGAAAAGAAAGAAGGAAGGAAAGAAGATTTTAAAAAGAAAAGAAAAGATGAGAAGAGAGAAAAAGAAAAAGCCAAGAAACATGAGGGATCTATAGGGCCTTTGAAAAGCTCCAACATACATGTGAAAATCCAGAAGGCCATGATCATGCAAAAGGGTATGCGCATGCCAAGGACTGTGTGTATGTTCAGGAAAGGCCTGAGAGAGTCCTAAGTTCTCATTTCTGACTGACCGTGTGATTCTGTGCAAGCAGAAAGTGCAGGCTAAGGAGGAATTGAAAACTAACTGGTTGAGTGTTGAAAGCATGTTCTAAAATGCGCACACACAGCCTTTCCATAAAGATGTCTGAAAGTCTAATTGATTCTAGGCATTTAGGAAATTTCTGTCTGATCATTAGTTGACCTCTAAACTAATCATGCAGAAAATTCAGCAGCCACACCTAACAAAAAAACACAAACTTTTACAGAATTAGTTTATAAGAGGCATTAAATAAGCAACAACAAATAACGATAATAACAAACACCGGGGAAAGGAAATAATCAAATTTCCAGAGTGCCCTCATTACATTACTTAAAATATCCAATTTTCAGCAACGATTATGAGGCATCCAAGGAAGCAAGAAAATATGGCCCACATAGAGAAGGGAAAGAAAACTATCAAAAGAAGCTCCCTAGGAAGCTTGGATGTTGGGACATACCAGATAAAGACTTCAAATAAGGTATTTCAAATACGCCCAAAAAATATTGTCTCACCAGAGGATCAAATAAAGAGACAGAAATTATTTTTTAAGTGAAAATTCTGTAGTTAGAAAAAGTATAGTACTAAAAAAAAACACGTAAGAGCTCAACTGCAGATCTGAGCAGGCAAAAGAAAGAATGAGTGAACTTACAGATAGGTTAAGATCATTCAGTCTGAGGAAAAGAAGAAAAAAGAATGAAAAAGGTAAACACAGCCCAGCCTCAAAAACCTGTAGGATCCTACATAGCATAGCAATATATACATAATGGTAGCCTCGGAAGGAAAGGGGAGAGAGAGAAAGAGGCAGAAAGAATGTTTGAGGAACTAATGGTGAAAACTTCCATGAAAAGCATTAAATATGAGGTGTCGCATCTAAGAAGTTCAATCAACTCAAATTATGATCAACTCAAATGCATGTACACCCAAAGCATAAAAAATTGTTGAAAGACAAAGAGAATCTTGAAAACAGCAAGAGAGAAGCAATTAAACATGTACAAGGGATCCTCAATAAGACTAGCAATTGATTTGCCATCGGAAGGCAGTGGAATGAAACATTTAAAGTACTGAGAGACTCTCAACCAAGTATTTTATATTCAAAAGATTATCCTTCAGAAAGAAGAAAGATGCTCCCAGATAAACTAAAACTGAGATAATTCATCACTAGCAGACTTGCCCTGTGAGATATACTGAAAGGAATCTGTTAAGCTGAAATGAAAGAATACTAGGTAACTGAAATCCACGTGAAGAAAAAAAAGGGCACCAAAAAGGTAAATATAAAAGATGATGTAAATGTATTTTTTTGGCCTGGAATTCTTTTTTTTTTTTCTATCATCTGATTTAAAAGACATCTACAGGGAGTCTGAATGGCTCAATCTGTTAAGCGTCTGCCTTTGGCTCAGGTCATGATCCAGGGGTCCTGGGATGGAATTCCACATTGGGCTCCCTGCTCAGCAGGGAGTCTACTTCTCCCTCTCCTCCCTCTACCCCTTCCCCTGTTTGTGCTTGCTCTCTCTCTTGCTGATTCTCTCTAATAAATAAATAAAATCTTTTTTTAAAAAAAGACATCTACATAAAAATAATAATTAAATACCTGTATTGCTCAAGAACACAATGTTTGAAGACATAATTTATATGATAATATCAGCACAAATGATGGGTAAGGAATGGAGATACATATAAGCAAAAATATTGCATATTGTTGCAATTAAGTTGGTTTTAATTTGAAGTACTTTTCATAAATTAATACTTTAATGTTAATCACCAGGGTAACCACGTACAGTAACTCAAAAATGTGGTAAAAGAAAAGTTAAGGGAATAAAATGATATATTGGAAAATACGTATTTAATAAAGAAGGCAGTAATGCATAAACAGAGAAAGAAGACATAAGACATAACAGAAAACAAATAGAAAAACAGCAGATATAAATCCTACCTCACTGGTAATTACATTAAATGTCAATGGATTAAACACTGATATTCAGTGTTACTCAAATTTTAAAAGGCAGAAATTTACAGAATGGATTATTTGCATGATCTGACTATATGCTGTCTACAAGGCAAACACTTTACAGTCAAACATACACATAGACTGAGAATAAAAGAATGGAAAAAAATACACTATGCAGACAGTAACCAAAAGAGAGCTGAAATAACTATACTAACATCAAACAAAATAGATTTTGAGATTAAAAAATATTACTGGAGATAATATAAAATATTACTGGAGGTTTAATAATGATAAAAATAGGGGTGCCTGGGTGGCTGAGTGGGTTAAAGCCTCTGCCTTCAGCTCAGGTCATGATCCCAGGGTCTTGGGATCGAGCTCCACATGGGGCTCTCTGCTCAATGGGGAGCCTGCTTCCCCCTCTCTCTCTGCCTGCCTCTCTGCCTACTTGTGATCTCTGTCTGTCAAATAAATAAATAAAATCTTTTTAAAAATTAATGATAAAAATATCACTCTAACTAGAAAATATAACTATTATAAATATATGCACACCTAACAACAGAGCCCCAAAATACCTGAGCAAAAACAGTGAGAATTTAATACGGAAATAGACAATTCAACAATAACAGTTCCAGAGTTCAATAACCCACTTTCAAAAGGGACAGAATATCTAGACAAAAGTTTTATAAGGAAATACAAAATTCAAACAACATATAAACCAACTCAACCTAATAGACATCTATAGGACAATCCACTCGTCAGCAGCCGAATATATATTCTTCTGAAGGACACATGGAACATTCTCAGTATAAATCCTAAGCCAGGCCATAAAACAATAATAATTTTGAAACAACTGAAACCATACAGAGTATGTTCTTTGACCACAATGAAATGAAATTAGAAATCAATAATGGAAGGAAATCTGTAAAATTCACAAATATACAGATACTAAACATCCCACCACTAAATAACCAGTGTGTCAAATAAGAAGTCACAATAGAAATTGGAAAATACTTTTACATGGATGAAAACAAAAACACAGCATACCAAAATTGAGGAGACGTAGCAAAATCAGTTTTCAGAGGGAAAATTATAGCTGTAAGTGGCTATATTTAAAAAGAAAATCTCGGGGAGGAGTCAAAGATGGTGGAGAAGTAGCAGGCTGAGACTACTTCAGGTAGCGGGAGATCAGCTAGATAGCTTATCTAAACATTGCAAACACCTACAAATCCAATGGGAGATTGAAGAGAAGAAGAACAGCAACTCTAGAAACAGAAAATCAACCACTTTCTGAAAGGTAGGACTGGCGGAGAAGTGAATCCAAAGCGACGGGAAGATAGACCGCGGGGGGAGGGGCCGGCTCCTGGCAAGTGGCGGAGCAACGGAGCACAAAATCAGGACTTTTAAAAGTCTGTTCCGCTAACGGACATCACTCCAAAGGCTTAAACGGGGTGAAGCCCACGCAGGGTCAGCGTGGCCTCAGGTCCCGCAGGGTCACAGAAGGATCGGGGGTGTCTGAGTGTCACAGAGCTTACAGGTATCAGAACAGGGAAGCTGGCTACAGAGACAGAGCCGAGGAGTGAGCTCTAAACTCGGGGTTACCTTGAACCGGTCGCAGGCTCAGTCATCTCGGAATGCGGCCAGAGGCAGGGTGACAGGTGTAAATCGGCACTATTCACTGAGGGCGCACTGAGGAGTGGGGCCCCGGGCTCTCGGCTCCTCCGGGCCGGAGACCGTGAGGCTGCCATCTTCATTCCCATCCTCTGGAACTCTACGGAAAGCGCTCAGGGAACAAAAGCTCCCGAAAGCAAACCTGAGCGGATTAATCACCCCAGCCCCTGGTAAGGGCGATGCAACCCCGCCTGGGGCAAAGACACTTGAGAATCACTACAACAGGCCCTTCCCCCAGAAGATCAACAAGAAACCCAGCCAGGACCAAGTTCACCAACCAAGGAGTGCAGTTTCAATACCAAGGAGAGCAGCGGAATTCCAGAGGAGGAGAAAGCAAAGCACAGAACTCATGGCTTTCTCCCCATGATTCTTTAGCCTTGCAGTTAATTTTTTTTTCTTTTTCAATTTTTTTTCTCTTCTTCTGCTAAATTTTTTTAACTTTTACCCTTTTCTTTTTTAACTTTTTTTAACTAGTTTATCTAATATATATATTTTTTTTTTCCTTTTTATATTTTTTCCTTATTGGTTTTATTTTTTTAATTGTTTCTTTTTTTTTTTTCTTTCTGAACCTCTTTTATCCCCTTTCTCCCCCCTCACGAATTGGGATCTCTTCTGATTTGGCTAAAGCATATTTTCCTGGGGTTGTTGCCACCCTTTTAGTATTTTACTTGCTCCTTCATATACTCTTATCTGGACAAAATGACAAGGCGGAAAAATTCACACACAAAAAAGAACAAGAGGCAGTACCGAAGGCTAGGGAACTAATCAATACAGACATTGGTAATATGTCAGATATAGAGTTCAGAATGACAATTCTCAAGGTTCTAGCTGGGCTCGAAAAAGGCATGGAAGATATTAGAGAAACCCTCTCGGGAGAGATAAAAGCCCTTTCTGGAGAAATAAAAGAACTAAAATCTAACCAAGTTGAAATCATAAAAACTATTAATGAGGTGCAATAAAAAATGGAGGCTCTCACTGCTAGGATAAATGAGGCAGAAGAAAGAATTAGTGATATAGAAGACCAAATGACAGAGAATAAAGAAACTGAGCAAAAGAGGGACAAACAGCTACTGGACCATGAGGGGAGAATTCGAGAGATAAGTGACACCATAATACAAAACAACATTAGAATAATTGGGATTCCAGAAGAAGAGGAAACGGAGAGGGGAGCAGAAGGTATATTGGAGAGAATTATTGGAGAGAATTTCCCCAATATGGCAAAGGGAACAAGCATCAAAATCCAGGAGGTTCAGAGAACCCCCCTCAAAATCAATAAGAATAGGTCCACACCCCATCACCTAATAGTAAAATTTACAAGTCTTAGTGACAAAGAGAAGATCCTGAGAGCATCCTGGGAAAAGAAGTCTGTAACATACAATGGTAAAAATATTAGATTGGCAGCAGACTTATCCACAGAGACCTGGCAGGCCAGAAAGAGCTGGCATGATATATTCAGAGCACTAAACAAGAAAAACATGCAGCCAAGAATACTATATCCAGCTAGGCTATCATTGAAAATAGAAGAAGAGATTAAAAGCTTCCAGGACAAACAAAAACTGAAAGAATTTGCAAATACCAAACCAGCTCTACAGGAAAATTTGAAAGGGGTCCTCTAAGCAAAGAGAGACCCTAAAAGTAGTAGATCAGAAAGAAACAGAGACAATATACAATAACAGTCACCTTACAAGCAATACAATGGCACTAAATTCATATCTCTCAATACTTACCCTGAATGTTAATGGGCTAAATGCCCCAATCAAAAGACACAGGGTATCAGAATGGATAAAAAAACAAAACCCATCTATATGTTGCCTACAAGAAACTCATCTTACACCCGAAGACACCTCCAGGTTTAAAGTGAGGGGGTGGAAAAGAATTTACCATGCTAATGGACATCAGAAGAAAGCAGGAGTGGGAACCCTTATATCAGATCAATTAGATTTTTAAGCCAAAGACTATAATAAGAGATGAGGAAGGACACTATATCATACTCAAAGGAACTGTCCAACAAGAAGATCTAACAATTTTAAATATCTATGCCCCTAACGTGGGAGCAGCCAACTATATGAACCAATTAATAACAAAATCAAATAAACACATCGACAATAATACAATAATAGTAGGGGATTTTAACACTCCCCTCACTGAAATGGACAGATCATCCAAGCAAAAAATCAATAAGGAAATAAAGGCCTTAAATGACACACTGAACCAGATGGACATCACAGATATATTCAGAACATTTCATCCCAAAGCAACAGAATACACATTCTTCTCTATTGCACACGGAACATTCTCCAGAATAGATCACATTCTTGGTCCTAAATCAAGTCTCAACCAGTATCAAAAGATTGGGATCATTCCCTGCATATTTTCAGACAATGCTCTGAAGCTAGAACTCAATAACAAGAGGAAATTTGGAAAGAACCCAAATACATGGAGACTAAACAGCATCCTTCTAAAGAATGAATGGGTCAACCAGGAAATTAAAGAAGAATTGAAAAAATTCATGGAAACAAATGATAATGAAAACACAATGGTTCAGAATCTGTGGGACACGACAAAGGCAGTCCTGAGAGGAAAATATATAGCGGTACAAGCCTTCCTCAAGAAACAAGAAAGGTCTCAGGTACACAACCTAACCCTACACCTAAAGGAGCTGGAGAAAGAACAAGAAAGAAACCCTAAACCCAGCAGGAGAAATCATAAAGATCAGAGCAGAAATCAATGAAATAGAAACCAAAAAAACAATAGAACAAATCAACGAAACTAGGAGCTCGTTCTTTGAAAGAATTAATAAGATTGATAAACCCCTGGCCATACTTATCAAAAAGAAAAGAGAAAGGACCCAAATAAATAAAATCATGAATGAAAGAGGAGAGATCACAACGAACACCAAAGAAATACAGACAATTATAAGAACATACTATGAGCAACTCTATGCCAACAAATTTGACAATCTGGAAGAAATGGATGCATTCCTAGAGACATATAAACTACCACAACTGAACCAGGAAGAAATGGAAAGCCTGAACAGACCCATAACCAGTAAGGAGATTGAAACAGTCATCAAAAATCTCCAAACAAACAAAAGCCCAGGGCCAGATGGCTTCCCGGGGGAATTCTACCAAACATTTAAAGAAGAACTAATTCCTATCTCCTGAAACTGTTCCAAAAAATAGAAATGGAAGGAAAACTTCCAAACTCATTTTATGAGGCCAGCATCACCTTGATCCCAAAACCAGACAAGGATCCCATCAAAAAAGAGAACTACAGACCAATATCCTTGATGAACACAGATGCAAAAATTCTCGCCAAAATACTAGCCAATAGGATTCAACAGTACATTAAAAGGATTATTCACCACGACCAAGTGGGATTTATTCCAGGGCTGCAAGTTGGTTCAACATCCGCAAATCAATCAATGTGATACAACACATTAATAAAAGAAAGAACAAGAACCATATGATACTCTCCATAGATGCTGAAAAAGCATTTGACAAAGTACAGCATCCCTTCCTGATCAAAACTCTCAAAGTGTAGGGATAGAGGGCACATACCTCAATATTATCAAAGCCATCTATGAAAAACCCACCGCAAATAGCATTCTCAATGGAGAAAAACTGAAAGCTTTTCCGCTAAGGTCAGGAACACGGCAGGGATGTCCGTTATCACCCCTGCTATTCAACATAGTACTAGAAGTCCTAGCCTCTGCAATCAGACAACAAAAGGAAATTAAAGGCATCCAAATCGGCAAAGAAGAAGTCAAACTATCACTCTTTGCAGATGATATGATACTCTATGTGCAAAACCCAAAAGACTCCACTCCAAAACTGCTAGAACTTGTACAGGAATTCAGTAAAGTGTCAGGATATAAAATCAATGCACAGAAATCAGTTGCATTTCTATATACCAACAACAAGACAGAAGAAAGAGAAATTAAGGAGTCCATCCCATTTACAATTGCACCCAAAACTATAAGATACCTAGGAATAAACCTAACCAAAGAGACTAAGAATCTATCTCAGAAAACTATAAAGTACTCATGAAAGAAATTGAGGAAGACACAAAGAAATGGAAAAATGTTCCATGCTCCTGGATTGGAAGAATAAATATTGTGAAAATGTCTATGCTACCTAAAGCAATCTACACATTAATGCAATTCCTATCAAAGTACCATCCATTTCTTTGAAAAAAATGGAACAACTAATCCTAAAATTTATATGGAACCAGAAAAGACCTCGAATAGCCAAAGGAATATTGAAAAAGAAAGCCAAAGTTGGTGGCATCACAATTCCGGACTTCAAGCTCTATTACAAAGCTGTCATCATCAAGACAGCATGGTACTGGCACAAAAACAGACACATAGATCAATGGAACAGAATAGAGAGCCCAGAAATAGACCCTCAACTCTATGGTCAACTCATCTTCGACAAAGCAGGAAAGAATGTCAATGGAAAAAAGACAGCCTCTTCAATACATGGTGTTGGAAAATTGGACAGCCACATGCAGAAAAATGAAATTGGATCATTTCCTTACACCACACACAAAAATAGACTCAAAATGGATGAAGGATCTCAATGTGAGAAAGGAATCCATCAAATCCTTGAGGAGAACACAGGCAGCAACCTCTTCGACCTCAGCCGCAGAAACATCTTCCTAGGAACATCACCAAAGGCAAGGGAAGCAAGGGCAAAAATGAACTTTTGGGATTTTATCAAGATCAAAAGCTTTTGCACAGCAAAGGAAACAGTTAAAAAACCAAAAGACAACTGACAGAATGGGAGAAGATATTTGCAAACGACATATCAGATAAAGGGCTAGTGTCCAAAATCTATAAAGAACTTAGCAAACTCAACACCCAAAGAACAAATAATCCAATCAAGAAATGGGCAGAGGACATGAACAGACATTTCTGCAAAGAAGACATCCAGATGGCCAACAGACACATGAAAAAGTGCTCCATATCACTCGGCATCAGGGAAATACAAATCAAAACCACCATGAGATATCACCTCACACCAGTCAGAATGGCTAAAATTAACAAGTCAGGAAATGACAGATGCTGGTGAGGATGCGGAGAAAGGGGAACCCTCCTACACTGTTGGTGGGAATGCAAGCTGGTGCAACCACTCTGGAAAACAGCATGGAGGTTCCTCAAAATGTTGAAAATAGAACTACCCTATGACCCTGCAATTGCACTGCTGGGTATTTACCCTAAAGATACGAACATAGTGATCCGAAGGGGCACATGCACCCGAATGTTTATAGCAGCAATGTCTACAATAGCCAAACTATGGAAAGAACCTAGATGTCCACCTACAGACGAATGGATAAAGAAGATGTGGTATATATACACAATGGAATACTATGCAGCCATCAAAAGAAATGAAATCTTGCCATTTGCGACGACGTGGATGGAACTAGAGGGTATCATGCTTAGCGAAATAAGTCAATCGGAGAAAGACAACTATCATATGATCTCCCTGATATGAGGGAGAGGAGATGCAACATGGGGGGTCGAGGGGGTAGGAGAAGAGTAAATGAAACAAGATGGGATTGGGAGGGAGACAAACCATAAGTGACTCTTAATCTCACAAAACAAACTGAGGGTTGATGGGGGGAGGGGGTTGGAAGAGGGGGGGTGGGGTTATGGATATTGGGGAGGGTATGTATATATGTTTATAAAATTAAAAAAAAAAGGCCCCAGGACTAGATGGCTTCACTGGAGACTTCTACTAAACTTTAAAGAGGAATGAATTAACACCTATCCTTAACAAACTCGCAAAAACAGGAGAGGGAATAATTTCCAAGTCATTCTGTAAAAGTAGTATTACTCTGATACCAAAATTCACAAAACTACCACAAGAAAACTACAGAACAATATTCCTTATAAATAATACCGAAATGCTCTTAACAAAATATTAGGACACTATATCTAGCAACTTACAAGAAGTATTGCACAGCATGACCAACAGGAATGCAAAGTTGATTTAACACATAAAAATTAGTCAATACAGTAGAAAATATCAATAGAAAACAGGGAGAGCAAACAATATGGTTGTCTCAATAGACACAATAAAAACACTTAAAAACTCCCAACACCCTTCCATGATTATAAAAAAAATAAACCTCAAATAAAAGGAATAGAAAAACTACTCCAAAATAAAAAGAAACATCTTCAACCCAATAAAGGGCATCTACAAAGAACATACAGCTTACTGAAAGATTTCTGCCTTAAGATTAAGAAAAAAACAAGAATACCTGCTCTCATCACCTGCTTTCTTTTATTCAACACTGTACTGGCAGTTCTAGCCAGGACAATACGGCAGGAAAATGAAATAAAAAGTAAAAAAAAAAAAAAAAAAAAAGAAAGAAAGAAAGAAAGGATGAATCCCCAAGTTTTGTAGCAACATGGACGGGACTGGAAGAGATTATGCTGAGTGAAATAAGTCAAGCAGAGAGAGTCAATTATCATATGGTTTCACTTATTTGTGGAGCATAACAAATAGCATGGAGGACAAGGGGAGATGGAGAGGAGAAGGGAGTTGAGGGAAATTGGAAGGGGAGATGAACCATGAGAGACTATGGACTCTGAAAAACGATCTGAGAATTTTGAAGGGGTGGGGGGTGGGAGGTTGGGGGCACCAGGTGGTGGGTATTGTAGAGGGCACGGATTGCATGGAGCACTGGGTGTGGTGCAAAAATAATGAATACTGTTATGCTGAAAAAAAAAAAAAATTTAAAAAAAAAAAAAGAGCCTTAAAAAAAAAAAAAAAAAAAAAGTAAAACCCTGTTTGCATGACATGATCTTCTAGATACAAAATCTGAAGGAACCCACAAAGATACCATTAGACCTAATAAATAAGGTCAGCCAGGTTTCAAGATACAAAATGGACATTAAAAATTGATAATATTTCTGTAAATGTATAATAAACAATTCGAAAATAAGTTTAAGAAAATCCATTTACAATAACATAAAAAATAAAATAGGAATAAACTTAACAAAAAAGATACAAGACTTACATGCTGAAAACTACAAAACATCACTTTTTGTTTTACACAATAAATTTATTATATGTAATACATATACATATATTATATATTATATACATATTACTTATAATTGATAAATTTATAATTAATCTGTTAGTTATGATTAATTATATATCATATATAATAAATTAATAGTTTATTGTTTTATACAAATTAAGACAAATTAAAGAAAACTCAAATAAATGGAAAGATATACCAGGTTTTTGGACTAAAGGATTTAATATTGTCTAGATGGCAATATTCCCCAAATTAATCTACAAATTCAACATAATCTCAAATTTTCTATAAAAGTGGACAGCATGGATTCTATAATTTATATAGAAATGCTAAAAAAAAAAAAAGAAAGAAAGAAAAAAGAAATGCTAGGGACCAGAATAGCAAGATTCCCATTTTCTGCTTTCAAAGCTTACTATAAAGCTACAGTAATTAACAGGATGGTTCTGGCATAAGGGCAGATATACAAATCAATGGAAAAGAAGTAAGAGTCCAAAATGAAACTTATATTTATGGTAAACTGATTTCAACAGGAATGCCAAAAAAATTCAATGTGGAAAATAGTCTTTTCAATAAACAATGCTGGGATAAGTAGATAATCATATGCAAAAGAATTAAAACTGAACCTGTCTGACACCATAATCAAAACTTAAGTTAAAATGGATCCAAGACCCAAATATAAGAGCTGAAACTATAAAACTCCTAGAAGAAAACAAAGATGAAAATCTTCATGATCTTGGATTAAATGGAATGGTTATATGTGACACCAAAAGTACAAGCAACCAAATTAAAAAACAGATGAATTGGATCTCATCAAAATTAGAAACTTTGGTTCTTCAATGGATACCATTAAGAAAGTGACAAGACCTGTTATGCTGAAAAAATAAAAAATTAAAAAAAAAAAAAAGAAAGTGACAAGACAGTGCACAGAATTAGAGAAAATATTTGCAAAGCATATATCTGATAAGAACCTAGTCTTCAAACTATAAAGTGAACTCTTAGAACTCAGTAATAAAAAGACAATAGCCCAATTGAAAAATGAGTGAAGTACTCGAATAGACATTTTCCCAAAGAAGATACTCAGATAACAAATAAGCACACAAAACATCTTTAGTCATCAAGGAAAAGCAAATCGAAACCACAATGAGATACCACTTCACAACAACAACCACTTCACAATCATAGCTATAATCAAAAAACTGAAAAATGTTAAGTGTTGGTGAGAATGTGGAGAGACTGGAGCCCAAAACACTTCTGGTAGGAATGTAAAGCAAGGCAACCACTTTGGGAAACAGCAGGCAGTTCCTCAAAATATTAAACAGAATTACACACAACCCAGTCATTCCACTCCTAGGCTCATACCCAAGAGAATGGAAAACATATGTTCATTCTAAATCTTGCACATGAATGTTCCCAGAAGCATTATTCATGGTAGCCAGAAAGTGGAAACTCAAATGTTCATCCAGTGATGAATGGACACACAAAGGTTGTATATCTCTACAATGGAATATTATGCAGCCATAAAATGGAATGAAGTATTGTTACATGCAACAACACATTGCTAAGTGTAAGAGGCCAGATGAAAAAGGCCAAAACTGAGATGTCCTTTAGTAGGTAAATAAATAACAAGGTGAGGTGAATACATCCAAATGGTGAAAAATTCCAATGGATAGAGTACATCATCCACATACAACAGTATGGATGAATCTCAAAGACACTGTGCTGGATGAAAGAAGTGAATCCCAAAGGATTACATACTATATGATTCCATGTACATGACATTGTCAAAAAGCCAAAACTATGGGCATGGAAAACAGATCAATAGTTGGCAAGGGTTGAAGGGGGAATGACTATCAAGGGGTAGCATGCGATAAGGGAGGTTTTTTTAAGGTAATGGAACTGTTCTCTATCTGATGTTGGTGGTGATTACAGGACTCTACACATATTCATAGGACCATGAACACAGAAAACAGAAACAAAACCTAACCACAAACAGAAAGAAACAAAAATAAGTCCTCCTTTCCGGACATGCACATTTTTTTAGTAATTAATTAGAAAAACTTTGCAACTCAAAAAAGAACTTAACTGAGACTGATTTCAAAAATGACCTAATCAAGTCCGTATTTATTAAATCCAAATATTTCCAAATGGGAATATTTAATATGCTATACCAGGGAGAGGTGCACTCTATATACTGAAGTATAAGAATTAATATTTAAGCTTGGATGCAAAAAGTGCAAAAATTGAAATTAAAATTCCATGTGTATGATATAATGTCAAGCTTGGAGGAAAAAAAAGCATTCCTGTAGATTGAATTGAAAGGCTCTTGCAAACATTTCAATCACCTGATAAAAGGAAAAATAAAAGGGAAAAAAATAGGGTCACAATTCCATTCTATCACAGTGAAAGTATCCCTCTTTCAAAAACGAAATGCTCCCCCTCAAGCTTCTAGAAGATGGTGGTTCTACCTTAGTCCCTCTGAATCATTCTCCACAACCCCCACTAACAAATGCCTGGCTTCAAGACAAGCCCCAGCCCATCACCTTTACCTGCCTCCTGAATAAAAACTTGAAAACAGCCAGTTAGCAAGCACCCCATCTCTCCTGGACATTCCAGCATGTGAGCCCCACACCCTTCCAGCACGTCCTTATTTTTCTGTCTTTGCCAGCATAACACCTCCAGATAGCCATGTCTGCTCCCACATTTCCACTCTCTCCTCCATCACCCCATCTGACTTTGTCACCCATCTTCCACAAAACCTGTACTGCAGTGGTCACCAACACCCTCCACATGGTGGAATCCAAATGATACATCTGTTCTGTAGCTCAACTTCTCAGATGTCATCAACCCAACTGGATACATGCTCTCCTTCTGGTCATATTTTCCTCTCACAAGCTCCTTAACATCCTCTTTGTTTCCCCTGATTCGGCCACACTTTGTTGGTTTTCCTTTCTGGCTCTGTCTGCTCTCCTGGGCTTCTAAATAGTAGAATTCTTCAGGATCCAGGTGGAGCCCCTAATTTCTCCACACTCCCCCACTTTGCAGCCCATTTCTCCTCCTATTCCCCATGCCATCAGGATGAACATACTCACCTTGTTCCATTGGTCCAATCTCTTTTGGGTTTCAGGACACTTTCTAATCGGTCAATGAGATCTGAGTTAACATCGCACTAAAAAAAGGTTCCGTGGGAAGGCAAGCTTGAGAAACATGAGCCTGTCCTCAACATAGGAGTAGAAAAACAAGTATGTCTAAAACATTCTTAGGAAAAAAAAAAAAAAAAAGTCAACTAGTTCTCTTTCCTATTTTCACCTGTTTTTTTAATTAAATGTTTTTACTTAAATTCAATTGAATGAACATATACTATACTATTAGTTTCAGAGGTAGAATTGAGTGATACAACCCAGTTTTCTAACAAGACTTGTACCACTTTCTGCTCTTCCTCCCTCACTGAAATTTAGTCCCAGGTGACATGAAACACAGAATTTACAGCTTTAGTCCTAAGTAATTCCCAAGAATTTCCTTACCAGGATGCCAAAGCAGAGAAGCAAAAACAGAAGGGGTCTGCAGGCCCACTAGTCTTGCAACCTCAGTTCTTTAAGGACCATGGAGACACTGGATGAAAGATGGAATCCCCTCCTCAGAAAAATGAAAACATGCCCAAAACCCAGGCCTCTGTGTAAAATTTCAAGGGTCCAAACCCTCAGGCTGGCTCACTCCCTAACCCATGGACTCAAGCTAAGCCTCCTATGCTGATTCTTGGTGGGGAGACCTCCACTCTTTCAGGCTTCCCATGTTGGTCTCCCAACAAAGTAAGCCCAATGCCAATAACAGTGTACACCATAACTGAGACCTCTCAGCCCAGGGATCAGCCCTACAGACACCGCAGACTCGTTCATTTAACAAATATATCCTGAGCTCATCCTACATTCTAGGTGCTCTTGTACTCGGAGAAGATAGACTCGGTGAGCCCTTCCCTCAGGAAGGAGGTAACCTGGTGAATGGAATTATTGATGCTGGTCATCAGTAGTGTCATTTTATAGCATTTGAGACTCCACTCCATAAAAATCCCATCCAGATTTATAAAGCAACTCTATACCCTTCAAAATTAGAAACTACAGTCTCAATGTGAGGGTTGACCAAAAAAAAAAAAAAAAAAGAGGGAAGATGAGCTGAAAGAGCAGCCACATGTCCTTCTAAACGAATGAAAAGATGCTCATCCTCTTGGCTCACCACTCCCAGGAGAAATCGAGCCGCTATTACCCAAGTGAGAGTCACACATTCCTGCCCAGCATGCCTAGAGTCACAGCCATCTGGCACAATGGCCTTGTGCCCACTCAAAAGATAACAAGCCAGTTTCAAATGGTAAAGAAACCCAAAAATAAAGATGTAAAAACAGTGCCCCTAAAATGAGCCAAATTATACTTCCTCAGAAAACTCATCCTCTGATGGTAAATCAAGTCCAGAAGTCTTATTACAAAGAATTAGAATTCTAGATAGTAAGAGGATTAGTTCCACGATGAAAGCCTATATGCCAAAGCTGTTTTGTAATTCACTTCATTACAGATCTCTACACTCGAAAATTACATTTTTGTGTTTCAAATAGAAAAAAAATTAAGAAGCAGTCTAAGCTCTATCAAAAGGAAAATGGTTACATAGATTACATTCGTACAATATAGTAATATGTAGCCATTAAAAATAACTACATAAAACTCTGTATATTACTCAAGTGCTATGTGTTGTTTTATCTGCCTTAAACTCTATTTTTCTTAAAAATTCTCCTTCATCTCATGTGACTCTACTTGGAACTTCCAATTGTACTCTTTCTACATGCTCCCCCATCCCCAGCCACATGAAATAAATCTATTAGAGTCTGGGGCGCCAGGTGGCTCAGTGGGTTAAAGCCTCTGCCTTCAGCTCAGGTCATGATCTCAAGGTCCTGGGATTGAGACCTGCATCGGGTTCTCTGGTCGGCAGGGAGCCTGCTTCCCCTTCTCTCTGTCTGCCTCTCTGCCTGCTTGTGATCTCTGTCAAATAAATAAATAAAATATTTTTTTAAAAAATCTATTAGAGTCTTCCCTAGGATTTCCCAACCTGGAAAGCAAAAGCGTCTCACATGTCCAGTTAAGAGGCTGTAAGTGCATGAGCTCCCAAGAACTTCAAGTAGCAAAAGTCCACATAAAGGGGCAGGGTGTGTGTGTGTGTGTGTGTGTGTGTACACACACACATGCACATGGCTGTTCCAGTATAGACATAGGAAGGCTATAGTTCACACAGTTTATAATAGGGTGGAAGGCAAAGAGAGAGGAAATTCTACTTTGTGAAATTCAAGGGAAGTTCTAGGATTATTGGTGGTATTTTTCTTTCTCTTTAATATTTTCAAATTAAAGGAAAGGTACCATAGTTTATCACTGACAATACCCTCAAGTTGCATTCTATAACTCTGCTATGAGTCAGTTATTGGGACTAGGAAGATATTTTCCCAAAGAAACCATGCTATAAACAGCTGAGGTTAGATCCCAAGCCAAACCCATAAATACTTATTTAAACCATGATTTACTTTAGGGAAATTACGTTTTTTTAAAGTCCTTCCTTTGTGCCAGACATTATGTCTTCTAAAAACATTAACTCGTTTATTTCTCAAAACAATCCCGGACAGGGTTTGATTTCCTGAAAGAGGCAGCTGTAAGGTTTGGGATAACCTGCCACCTAGAGTTTCGGGATAGGTTTCTCCCATCTCCATAAACTTACCTACAACTATGACATTCCCAACTTAAGAGTTCAAAGGGGGAGAAAAGGCAGAGCTCTCTGTGAACAGAAACGAGTCTGTCAGTGTGCATTCTGGACCCTGATTCTCCACTGGTTTCTTCATTATCCTCCTCTCTCAACTATCTGTACAAACTCCATCATGCCTCTCCCTCAAGCCAGCCTCCACTCCCACCTCCTTGTCTCCCAACTTCCCACACATCTTCCCCTCTTCATTCCCCCTCACACCATCCAGCTTCTGCTCCAACTGCTCTAGACAATTTGCCCTCGATCTTTTCTTCGCCAAACCTAATTAGAACCATTTCAGTCCTTAAATGGTCTGACCTCTGCGCGGTGTAGGGCACACTGGTCATGCCCTCCTCTGGTTCCTGTGATACTTCTCTCTTCTTGTTCTCCTCAGACTTCTTAGACCATTCTCCCCATCTCCTATTCTCATTTTCTCTTTGTTTTCCTTAAAATACCATAGTTCTCTGGAGTTCTGTCCTCAGCCATGAGTTTCTCTCATCATGCGAAGTAACTATGTCTACTTCCACAGCCTGAGCCATCCCCCCTAAGCAAAGATTCCCAAATCTTTACCTAGAGGACCTACCAAGAACAACCCAGGTGTTCACCACAGGAGCCTCAGGTGTCTCAGTTCTAACAATCCCCAGATGAACTCAAGATCCATTCTCAACCTCTCCTCCTGGCTCTGTTTCTAACTCATTTTAGAAAAGCTTCATGATCATCATCGTACTAGTCTTCAGACTTCCAAGTGCTGTCATGTGCTTTCTTCTCCTTAATCCTCACTGAAAACCTCTGGACAGGCATGAACAGACACTGTGTTTAAAGAGTACCCAGAATTTGTTTTGATCAGGTCTGGTTAGACATACAGGCACAAAATGCTCTCCATGAAGGAAGAAGTTTGACCCACAGTTGCCTAGAAACAGGAGGCACACCACACCACAGAGGGGTCAGTCGTGGGGGGGCGGGGGGAAGAGGGGGATGCGTGGGCGAGTCTTTGCTGTGGTTTCCATGGGAAGGATCAGGTGAGTCAGAGTAAACAGACTTAAGAACAGCTACTTTGAAAGATTTCAGGGGCTCTGGGTGTAGGGGCTGTACCTAGTTGTCTGGTAACTGACCCTGGGATGGGTAAAGCAGGTAGAAAGGTAGAGAGTGGCCCACGGTGTGGGAGTCCAATAGAGCAGGTGCTTGGGGGACATACACTCTGGATTGGTTAGTTTGTAACTTGAGAGACATGCTTTCAGGCAAGCCATTTGCTAACTCTAGGAGTTAGCTAGCACTGGGAGGGGCATCTTTCCAGGGTCAGCAAGGTCCCAATGTCAAACCCTCAAAATATAAAAAGTAAAAAAACATGAGAAATACACACTCCCTGTCTTACACAGAATGACATCCAGAGATATTCACCAATTTGACTAAGTTCCAATGGGCTAACAGAAATTCTACCTTAGAGTTCACACAGCATTTACATACATCACCTCATTTCAGATCTCACAAGAACTTTGAAGCATAGCAGCTTTATTTATGCCCATTCTGCATCTGAGGAAAATGGAAGCTCAAAAAGGCTAAAGAGTTTTCTTTCAGTCACCTGACTAAAGAGAGGCAGCACTACAAGTAAGCCAGACCCTCTCTTCCAGCCCTATCCCTGAGGGCTTTACCACACAGCCTCCGTAGACATTGGCTCCCACTGGGAAAATTCATAAGTATGAGGTTCCTGGGTATAGATGGTCCCTCTCAGTTATATGAGGCCTGGCTGGGGCTGCCCTTTCTGTTCACGCCTCCAACACTCAGATATGCTGAAGGCACCTCAGTGGAGAGGAGGTGCTCCAGAACATACATTTTTATTCCAGAAGAAGACTTCAGAATCAGTCTTGAGCAATCTTCTCATACCAAGGAACAGGACTAAACAAGTTCCCTGAGCCTCGCTCTACAGCAGAAGATCTTAAGGCTCTTGTGAGACAGACTCTGGGTTATCATATGACCATGTCATTCCTGGAATTTGAGGAGCAATGGCCAGGCCAGGAATGGTAGCCATCTTCAATATAAGCAGTGCTAACCTTGAGATGTTAATTTGGCTGCAACACCTATTTATATAATAATCTCAGCCTAAAACTCCCCTCCATGCTTAAACCCAAGGTGTTTCTCCATTGTTCTGATGGACACCAAGTGACCCAGCACTGCACCCACCAGGCCAGTTGTGGGGACTTTAGTGTGTCCAGACCTTTACCCAGAGCTGCCCTCATTTGGGGAAATTATGCCCTGATGACAAGGCCACTCCAGCACAGTATCCCGCAGGGGCAGCTGTCATGTCCATGGTGATGGTAGGTAGAGGTGCAAGTATCTGGACATTCATTACATATCTTAGTGGGAGACTTGCCTGAGCATCAAAATACATATTATTTTATTGAAAATTACTTTCCTTTTTTTTTTAGACTACATTTAGTGTTTTATAATGCTATTTGAAATCCTACCTGAGAGAGTACACTGGACTTTCTAGGACTTTCATTTGGGGACACAATAAAAATATTGTAACCGAGGCCTGTGGGATCTGACAGGGTTTGGCCACAAACCCAGAGCAGGCTCTGGCCAAATACCTCCTGCGGCCTTTCCTCTGGGCCCTGTCCTAGATCCTGTCCAGCTCCTATTCAGAGCTCACATATAGACTCATCTCCAAAACAGCTCCCTCAACAGGCTTTTATCATCGATAAAGAACAGAGAAGAAAAGAGAGAAGCATGTTGCTTTATTCTTCCTCTTAGTATCTACAACCATAGGTGAAGAAATGGATGCCCCAGTGTGGTTGTGCCATACTTTCAAGTTTTCCTCTCCTCTACAATGGCTCTCTATCATTCTTGCCTTTGCAAATTCCTTATGCATGGCTCTCCTTGAGACAGGGAGTTAGCTGGGGAAGGGAGCAGGCAATTTTGTCTACCAATGATTCATACAACAAACATACTTTAAATGCCTCCTATCTTTTTTTACCAGGACTCCTCACAGACACTCCAAACTTTGAAACTAACCATGAAATTTAAAGTAATTCGGAATTTCACATTAGAAGTGTTTACTACCTGGAAAGTAGGCCATTGTGGAGTATAGCCATCTTCTACCTTCACTAGAGCCTAGGAGATCAAGAAGACTCCTGGTTCAGAGGTCTGGAATCTGAAAGAAAAAAAGCAGGGCCCACCTGGGGAGAACTGAACATAGGAATACGGAGGGCCAGGAGATCAAATGGTTGTATGAAATGTTCATTTTTAATGTTTATCCCATATTAAGGAGTGCGGTTTTAAATTTATTTCACCACGCTGTGATCAAGGGAAAATATTTTCTTCAGAAAATATCACTGGTAAACAAAAAGCTCAAGAAGTGATCTGTGTTTACTAAAACTTTCAAGTACATTTTAATATATTCTGCAAGGATAAAATGTAGTTATGCAAGAAGGAGACAGTGGTTTCTAACTTGCGGTATTCACAGCCCAGATACGCTATGAAAAAAAAAAAATTCTCTTGACGATTTAGGCATCTATTCAGAATCGTAGGCAGAAAACATGGTCATACCTTCCTGCTGGCAGTCACACAAAACCGATGCATCCCACACACTTGTTTTAGTAGCTCCAACACCGGCTGTTCTAGCAACTTCTGAGAGAATCTGCAATCACAGACTGACTGTTGGTCACTGATGTGCCAAACAGCATCATCTTCTAACCTAAAACTAAAATCTCACTTTGACAAATGGGCTGACCAGATTAAGTTAGCCAAACCAATGCTTAAGGCTCAGTTTTGATTCTGAAAACTTTTTTTCTTTTTCTAGAATTTTTTGTTTAGTTTGGTTTAATTTTCTTTTCTCAATGTTCCAAAATTCATTTTTATGCACTACATCCAGTGCTCCATGCAATACATGCCCTCCCTAATACCCACCACCAGGCTCACCCATCCCCCTACCCCCTCCCCTCTAAAACCTTCAGTTTGTTTCTCAGAGTCTACAGTCTCTCATGCTTCATCTCCCCCTCCAATTTCCCCCAATTCACTTCTCCTCTCCTTCTCCCAATGTCCTCTGTGTTATTCCTTATGCTCCACAAGTAAGTGAACAAAAAGCCACCCCACAGAATGGGAGAAGATATTCACAAATGACACTACAGACAAAGGGCTGATATCCAAGATCTATAAAGAACTTCCCAAACTCAACACCCAAAAAATAGATAATCATGTCAAAAAATGGGCAGAAGACATGAACAGACAGTTCTCCAAAGATCATATAAAAATGGCTAGCAGACACATGAAAAAATTAGCCATCATTAGCTAAATGATTAGCCATCAGGGAGATTCAAATCAAAACCACATGAGATTTTGAAAACTTTCGGCATATACTATAATAGCAAATAAGGATTTATATTGTTTTAACAAAAGAGGAGAGACCGCCCAGAGGATTTACCCCTACCAGATTTTAAAACCTACAAAATCCAAGGTCTTTCCAAGAATTAAAAGCAATTCTCAGATCGAAATACTTATACATAAACTCCACTAAAAATACATAAACTCCACATACACACAAAAAGAATAAAAGGTATTAAATAGAAGGACCAAGATTACAGCCAAGATTGTCAACTATCCAAATGAAATTCACTTATGTATTCACCATCCAAAGACAGCAGAGCCTTCCATGCTACTCTGACCTTGATAGGAGCAAGGCAAGATTAACATGCATTGAGTACATGTTCTGTGTACTGTATACAGACCATTTCAGTTAATTCTCTCTGACTGTTGATTTCCTGCAGATAGGCTCCTTATCAGCACAGCATAGTTGCAGAAATGGAGGCTCAGCGACACACCCAAGGCTGCTCAGGCAGGAAGCACGAGTTGTGTCTAAAAAGACCTCCATTCTCTTTGAGTGTATCATAGCTATCTGATCGCGAATCCACAGCACACCAAACTTCAACTCTCCAAAAATGTTTCCACCAAATTATGTTTTTCTCATTTCTTAAAAACTGCACATTTTGGTTGCAGTAAGCGGTAGTCACTTTAAATATCAGACATCAGAACCAGAAAGAGGTGCTCTGGACTGCTGAGGCGGTGGTTACCAGTGGGGGAAGGAGAAGCAGTAGCTGAAGGAGTGACTAGGGACACAATTGCTGGACTAGACTCAGGGACAAGAAATACCTCTTTCAGTTTTTCTGCATGAAATCCTTCCAAGTCTCCTCTGTCCCCCTTGCAAGAATTTCAATTTCACCGTGGACTATAAGAATCCCAAGCAGTTTACGCAGCCCAGAAAATCTGGGGAAAGGTCCTTCATGGTCACCATTGAGCCTCTTGTATCCCAGGTCCAGATGGTCCATTCCAAAGGGACTGTGGCAAGGATTCTGTCTCCCCCCATCTATGGTCATCTTCACCATGGAATCCCCCCTTTTCAAATGAGCTGATCTGACACCCCAGTAAAAAAACAAGAGGCTGGCATTTCTCCCCTATAGCAAGGGAACCTCTCACTTGGGCAGACTGCAGCTCTGTGCTCTCTTTGGGGGTAAAAAGAAAGGAAATACCACTCATTCGTCAGCAAAGGGCCACCAGCAGACCACAGAGGGCCCAAGCAATGAGAAACAGGACAACATGTGGGTCTGTTTTCTACCTCTTCAGTTGTGCTATGTCAGGGTCCCAGGACTCTCCATGCATGACTTGGAAACTGCAGAAGATGCATTACATTGGACTGTATGCTACTGCCAAATTGGACCATATGTGACCCAAAAATTGTGACTTTGTACCTTCAACCAAAGCCCACACTAGTGCAGTTACCCCCTGGTTAAAAAAAAAAAAAAAAAAAAAGAGGATGGGCTTTCATGGGAATGTTTGAGCCAACCAAACTCTGGTTTCAATCCTTAGGTTACAATCCTAAATACTGGGAAGTGATTTCTGCATTGGGGTCTTTAAGAGGATGGGTTTTCACCTAACTAAAATGGGATGGGTTTCATGGTAATACTGGGTTAGACTTTGTAAATGTGGCTCATGAGTTCCAAACCTAAAATGGAAAACTAGGCTTCCAGGGTATTATGATTATTGGTTTGTACTTCACTATTTTATTTACATCCCTCCTTGCTCTGAAAAATATTCAGGTGTTTTTATTTCACCATGAATAAAAGGGATGCTTTAGCAACAGAATAGCAGAAAAGGATAAAGAAGTGTACTTCTTTTTTTTTTTCAAAGATTTTATTTATTTATTTGACAGAGATCACAAGTAGGCAGAGAAGCAGGCAGAGAGAGATAGGAGGAAGCAGACTCTCTGCTGAGCAGAGATCCCGATGCGGGGCTCGATCCCAGGACCCTGGGATCATGACCTGAGCCGAAGGCAGAGACTTTAACCCACTGAGCCACCCAGGCGCCCCAAGAAGTGTACTTCTTCAACGTCTATAAATGACCCACATTAGGTGTCTAAGTTTGGAAAATACTTAATCTCTTTCAGCAATGAAATGCCAAAATTCTTTTAAAGGCTGAGGGCTTATTTATGTTAAGTAGGAGAGGAGTTAAACCTCTGGCAGCCTCAGTCCATCAGAGGTGCCCCTACAAAGAATGTGGTAAGCATATCACAAGGCATCATGGAGAAGGAACTTTAACTGCACCTTAGTGGTAGTTAAGTTCTGAGGCATGGTTATCACCACACTAAGGCCAGAGTCTAAGTTTTCCTGATCGAGAGGAAATGAGAAAAATAAGCACCAATAAGTATCTGTAGCCAATGGGATGAATGAATGAATGAATGTACACTGTCTACTCTTCCAACAAGATAATGTATTACATGTAAAGAACTATCCTTAAAATTAAAACCTGAAGGTCCTCTATAACTTTCTTATTAAAATATCCTTTTTTAATGTAATGAAATGATGTGAAAGAAGACCACAGTTTCACTCTGAAAAAACAAAGTTAGCAGCCTTATATTGGACACCAAAATATTCTTGAACTTTTACTGGATTACAAAATTTGACAATGGGGAATCCACTGCTTTGGAGCACTGATTATAATCTTTATAAGAGGAGTTGGGATCAGAGACACATGGTCTGGCCAGAAAACATCCCCTGAACACAGGGTTGGAGACCCAGTAGACAACCTACCGAACAGCCACGTTTTCTTCTTCACAGGGAGAATCCCCAGGTTTGTTCATCCTTTTCCCATGTGACTCAAGCTCAAGTACCTCTACCTCCAGCTCCAGGGAAGGGTTACTAAGCAGCCCACTCCCCTTGCCTGTGACTGATTAGGGATGAGCACATGACCAATGAGACATGAGGGGAAATCTAATGGAAGATTCCTGGGAAAGATTTCTTTGCCAATAAGAAGAGACACAGAAATAAGCAATTCTTCTCCTGTTGGACACTGTCCTCTCTGACTGCAATGCCTAGAGCTACAGCAGCCATCTAGCCTGAAGACAAGCCATGACATTCTTAACAGCAGAAAAGAAAAGTGGAAGGAACCTGGGTCCTTCATGATGTCACTCAGGCACTAAATTAACAACCTAGAAATCTTCTATTATGGGTTGCACTGTATTCTCCAAAAAAGATAGATTGAAGTCCTCAACCCAGTACCTTAGAATATGACCTTATTTGGAAAGAGGGCCTTTGCAGATTTAAACAGGTTAAAATGAAGTCATCGGGTTGGGCTCTAATCCAATACAACTGGTGTCCTTGAAAAAAGGGGAAATTTCATTGCGAACACACAAAAAAGAAAGACAATGTGAAGACACACACAGAGAAGGCCACGTGAAGATGGAGGCTGAGACTGGACTGACGCAGCTGCAAGCCAAGGAACACCAAGGACTGACGGCCAGCACCAGAAATAGGGAGGATACAAGGAAGGGTTCTCTCCAGAGTCTCAGGGAGCACAGCTTTCTCACACCTCAATTTCAGACTTCTAGCCCCCAGGACTGTGAGAGAATAAATCTGTGTTGTTAAGCCACCCAGTTAGTGATACTTCGTTAAGGCAGCCCTAGGGAACAAATAGACCTTCCTTCTACTAGACTTCTTACTCTGTGAAATAACAAATTTTCCTTCTGCTTCAGCCATTTGGAGTTGAAGATACCTATACTTGCAACTGAAAGCAACCTGACCAATATGAGTTCTTAGCAAGGTACTGGTCCCAAGAAGGAGGGGCCCAACCAACAGAGAAATCATCCATGGGAAGTAAACGCCCTCTAGAGTCCACCTGTAGGACCACCCAACATCAACAACCTCCCTTCATCCCACCTCACACTTCCAAACACAAACACAGACAGCTTTGCTCCACACATCATGCCATGATCCTTCTGCAACCCAAAGCACTCCTAGTTCAAGTGCAGGATCTCGGTTAATGTCTAGCTCTCCTTCAGTTTCCTCCTGATTCCTCTTTTAGGATAGTTTAGAGCTTAACTATAAAATTGAGGAAAAGCAATGCACCTTATATAAAATAGATGCAAAATACAACTACTTTTCCTCAAGCCCAAGCCACCATCGTCTCTCATTGGATCACTGAAATAGCCTCCTGACTGGTCCCTCTGCTTCCCCTCCTTCAAAGCATTCACAATAGAGCCACCAGAATGATCCTGTTAGAACCTAAGTCAAGTCATGCTTCTCCTCTGCTCAGACTTCCAGTAGCTCCCATTTCATTCTAGAAAAAGCCAAAATCCTCCCAACGACTTCTAAGGCCCCAGATGATCAGGATCTCTGTTCCATCTTCATTTCCTACTGTTCTCCCTCTTCTTCACTCCACTATAGTCACAATGTCCTTTGCACACACCAAGGAGGTTCCAGCCTCAGAGCCTTTGCACTTGCTCTGTTCACTGGCTGAAATGCCTTTCCCAGATATCCACCTAGCTCATTCCTTCACTGCTTCAGGTCTCCACTGAAAAAATCACCTCATCAATGAGGCCTTCCTAATCCCCTCCCCATCACCCTTCAGACCCTCTCCCCTGGCTTTATTTCTTCTTCTTAACACTTATCACTATACATTTTACCTAACTTTCATGTTTATTGTCTATCCTGCACTAACATGTATGCTCCATAAGGGCAGGGATTTTTGTCTACCCTGCTACATCCCACAGCAGTGTCTGGGAGAGGGTCTACCACATATGTGAACAAGGAAAAGAACAGGAGGTGATGAATGTGGTCATTTAGACCACCTAGCATGGTCTCGTGTTTTGTACCAGCCACATACAGCTGGGCAGATTCACGCATGGAGTAAGCAAAGAGTTGGATCCAATGGGGTTGGGGTTTTGCCAAAAATGTATAATGAAGTAAGAGAAGAGGAAGGGAGATAAAGGGGCAAACAATGGAGGTATGAAAATGATTGACCTCAGAAAGCAAGTTGGAAGAAATTAGGATGGGTAAGGAAGGAAGTGAGGATATGAGGGAACAAAGGACATGGAAAGATAAAAGAGTCAATGGATTAAAGATCAATGTGGGATTTAAGCTCTTTTTGAAGGAAGTACACCCACACTGATAAATTTGGTGTAACCTAAAATTATGTCTGTCCCTCCTTCCTTTAGCACCCTTGGCTTCCACTTATGCATACATTAGCTAAATTTGCATCTATGTAAATCAGCAAAATCCAAGTTCAGTTGGTATGTAAGCTTTCTCCTTGTGGACTTTGTAATAACAGCTACACTAACCCACCTTGCTTGCTGGGCTCTGACTCAAGTCTGGATATAAGGGGTGGTGATATAAGCATGAGGAAACTGACTTCCCAGGTGCGGTGTTCAAGTGAGGGGGACCAGGACCTGCTGTGGTCTGTCTTCCAAACCTTCCACCACATTCCATCACAGTCTTCCTCAATCAAGAGCCAGACAAGGCTGTGAACAGACCTGCTGGTGGGATCAGCAACCAGAGGGGTCACACTTTGACCCACTGCCCCTTTCAGTGCAATCATAGACAATTCTTCATGATCAGGCCATGGCAAAAGCAGAGAGTTGAAGACCTTAGGCTCATCCTCCGTGTTCCCTAAACTGACAAACCATGAGAAGCAGCCAGCTCCTTTCTCCCCCAGTCCCTGACTTCCTCAGACACCTCTTCCTCTTCCATCTCCCTTTAGGGCCTTCAGGTTCACTTCTTGCTTTGGGTGATCAGAGGAAATAATCTCAGTACCTGGCACCCCTCTGCCTCCCACGAACTGTCGGAAACTCATCATCACTCGATCTCGGCTGAACTGCCCAGCCTTCTTCCCCCAGCTGGGTGAATCCTCAGACCCAGATGCCCTGCCTCCGTTGCCCAGATTGTGGACTCACTGCGTCCACTTCTTACTCCAACCTGGTATTATTCCGGGCTTTTGTTTGCAAGCAAAAGAACGCAGGTTGGCTGAGCAAAGTGGAAATGTAACTTGCCTAAAGAATGCTGGACGGCTTACAAAATCCCTAGCAAGGCAAAAGGAAATCCTGAGGGCTACAAAGCCAAGCACAAAGTCCTCCGCAGGGAAGGAGGGGATTCAGTGCTGGCTCTGGACAACAGACGGCACTCCTAGAGCTGGACATAGGCACACTCTTGTGCCATTGCAGTACTTACTGCCAGGGAAGCCCACCATGCTGCGGATGCTTGCTGCCACTGCTGTTCTCCCTCTGCCCTGAGTCACTGTCTCCCAAGACAAGGTCTAAGCAAGTGTGGCCAGAGGCTGGTCAGGTGCTCTGTGGCCTCAGGGGGACTCCGTCTGAGTCACACCTGACAGCAAAAGCCCACAGCCCTTTCCTGACACCCCAGCCCACCTTTCCTGACACCCCAGCCTTTCTGGGAGCCCTAGCCATAGTCTTCCAGTTTTGATGGAAGAAAAGAGACCTCAAAAAGGCCACTGAAGGGCATTCAAATGCAAATCTGTCAACTCTGTTTTCACCCACCAGGGCTGGATGAAATTGTTTCCAGGCACCAGCCAAGAGAACGGGGAACATCAAGTCCACAGGGGGAAGCCAAGCCAAGATTGGTAGATACGTGTCTACTTTTATGGTAATATGCCCATCTTAAAATAATACATCAAGAGTTATAACGTGTCAGGAGAGAAAGGCCTAAGACTTTGCTTGCCACCTGTAATTACTTGATATCATAAAAGTAATTGCCAGCTCTTCCTTCATCTTGTTCTTAAGCATTTAAGATGCCATTTGTAAAGTGATGTAAACCTATGAACTGCACATGTGACCTCCCCCTCAGCAGTGTGATCCAGAAAGTGCTGAAGCCAACCAGGGCTCAGAGAGATGATACCATTGGACTTTTTAACATTTTTCTCCCAACACAAGTATAAAAAAGCAATCTTTAAAATAAGTGAAAGGCAGGGGCGCCTGAGTGGCTCAGTGGGTTAAAGCCTCTGCCTTCGGCTCAGGTCCTGGGATCAAGCCCTGCATCGGGCTCTCTGCTCAGCAGGGGACCTGCTTCCTCCTCTCTCTCTCTCTCTGCCTGCCTCTCTGCCTACTTGTGATCTCTGTCTGTCAAATAAATAAATAAAATCCTTAAAAATAATAATAATAAAATAAAATAAGTGAAAGGCAGACAACAAAGTAGCCCTACAGCCTTGAATAATTATCCTAATGATATTCTAGAGACCACTGGGCTAGGCATACAATCTGTCTGAGGATGTGCGGAAATATTTTTTAAAATAACAAAGCCCATTAAAAAGAATCCAGCTGGCATCTCAAGATGACAAAGCCAGAGCAATTCTTGGGTATCGACATGACTCCTGGCCTGATGATCACAAACCACCAGGTATTCACAGACCTCTATTGACTATAAAAGGCATCACAAACTGACAAAGACCCACTGGAGCCACCAGACCCACCTCTGGAAACCAGACAGTAGACACAGAGTAGTAAGCCTGCAGGAATCAAAGCTCATTTCATCTGTTCATTAGCTTATTCTGTAAATCCCTACTAAACATCTGCTGTTGACCAAGCCTGGTTCTAGAGGCAGGAGATTCACCTACCCAGACCCCTGCCTCAGGAACCCTATGCTCCAGGGGGGCAAAGACAAAGAATCAGTGAAACTGAATTTCAGATCGTGAAAGGAGTGCAACAGAAGAGAGAGCAAGGAGAGAGGGCAGTGCAGGAGAGCAGGCCTGGGTAGGCCAGGGAATGGGGTGGGTGAGGGGAGGGCTGGGGTTCTTATAGCAAGAGGAAGGGTCAGGGGTCAAAGAAAACAACCAAAAGATAAGGAGTTATAGGAACTTGGACTCTAACTTCAGAGAAGAATAACATACCTCAGTCTTAGAAAAGAGGATTACAATGTTTTCTAGACAGAGGGAAGAACATAAACGTCCTGTAACTGAAGGGAGGCAGGGTTTGGGGAGTGTCGAGAGGCCACCGTAGCTTGTCACGCAGGAGCTGCACAGGATAGTCTGAGGGGGCGGGTCACGGGGCCAGATGAAAGGGGCCTCCCAGGCCAGCTAAACAGCAAGTTTATCCAGAAACAGCAGGAAATGAGAGAAGTGGGTCTTACATTGCTGACTAGGGCTGACACAATCAGAATTATTACACATACGTGAAAGCAAAATAGGCCTTAAAAAAAAAAAACTCATCTTTTACTCTTCTATAATTTCCTGAATGAGGTGGTTTTCCTGCTTTTGGTTTTAATTGGTAAGGAGCACTGTATTTTTATCTCATTCAAATAATGTCCCTAACTTCTTGGGGTTTTTTTAATGATTAATTTTTTGAATTTTTAGAAGTTTAATTAAAAAATTTTTAAACATACAGTTCTGTGTCATGAAGTATATTGAAATTGTCAGGCAACCATCACCGCCGTTCACCCACAGAACTTTTTTCATCTTGCATAACTAAAACTCTGAAACCTTCAGACACTAATACCCCAGAGTCCCCTCTCCCCCTAGGCCCCAACTTTCTGTCTCTATGATGACAACTCTAGGAACCTCATATAACTGGAATCATACAGTAGTTGTCCTTTTGTGACGGCTTCTTTCATCCAGCATAATGTCCTCTAGGTTCATCTATGTTGTAGCAGGTGTCAGAATTTCCTTCTGTTTTAAGACTAAATAATATTCCATTGTATGCACAGAGCACATTTGTTGGCCGTTCATCTATCAGCGGACACATGGTTGTTTCCACCTTGGCTACTGGGAATAATGCTACTATGAACAGCAGGTACAAATACCCCTTCAAGCTCCTGCTTTTAATTCTTTGGGCTATATTCCCAGGAGTAACTTCTTACTTTCAAAGATATTCTCTACACTTGGTCACATATGGTTTACAATAGGAGCTGGGTGTAGGCTGAGCAAACCATGACCGTCCACTAAAGCTGTAGAAACCAAAGGACTCCCCCTGTGCCTCTGAACCTGAAGTAGACCCCTGCTCCTGGGACACACCTCCAGAGGCTCACATTACTACTGACACAGGTCATAGCCTTGATTCTAATACATGACATAATTGGTTTTAAGAACTTGATGAGGAGATAGGTTTCATTTTCCCTTCAAAGTTATCTGGTGGAGAAAAAAATTGCTGTGTTTAACTTTCTCAAAGAACTTAAAACTTAGCTTCAGAAACCTATCACGTATCTTAGAAAAAAGAGCAAAAAAATTCCCCCCTCCAATTTTTTTTCAAATCTGCAATCTGTCTAACTTTCATAATGAAAGTAACCAACAAGGTTGTCTTGATTCTATTAACCTAACAGTCTCAAATTTCTATTCCCTTTGTTCTTCATTCATCATGATTACTCATATTTTCTATAAATGGGGGTTAATTTAGTAGAGGAGTTTACAGAACACATTCTATTAAAGCTAACTTTTAAACATTTTTATTTCATTTCATATATTTTATATAAATTTGTATTTATTTATTAAAATATCTTCATTCTGGATTATTTCATTCAATACAATTAAATATTAAAAATTGATACATGGCACTTTAAGGAACCTATTAATTTTGCAAAACACAGTAATACTGCAGAAGGAAAAATCAGAACACTTTCTGAGCCAAATAAACAGATATTAGAGAAAGGACATTTGCACATTAACTATTAATTGGCACATGGAACAAAATAATTCATGGTTAGTAATCAAAATCATACAGACAGAAAGTAGGATGGTGGACGCCAGGGGCTAGGGGAAGGAAGAAAAAGGAGTTGTTGCTTAATGGGTATGGAATTTCACTTCTGCAAGATGCAAAGATTTCTGGAGGTAGATTTCACAACAGTGTGAATGTACTTAACACCAAACTATATACTTAAATGGCTAAGATGGTAAATTTTATGTTATGGATATTTTACCATACTGTTTAAATTTCATTTAATTTTTTCAAATAAAAAAATAGACATTGGTTTTTTAATAACTAATGCTAGCCAGGACTGGCTACCCGTCAGCAGAAGACTGCTTCAGAGTCAGCTCAGGTTAAGGAAACCTTCCCTACAATTATTCATAATTCCCCAGGAAAATCAGCAGAAGAGGTCTTTCCTGGAGTGTGGTGTTATGTCTAATCAGAGCAGACAGCACTGAATTTACCTAAGGCTTATCCCAGTGTTTCTTCTCCTGATGTTGAGGTGCCTCATCCAATCACTCTCAAAAGAAATCCACTACCCGCCAGGCAGTGGTCTAAACTGACAAGCAGCCGTGCCTGCCTGTGAAGGTATAAACTTAACCAGGCATCAAAGGTTTCAGTTCCTAGTGACATATAATTGCATTGGTGGTACCAGGTGGTTGAACATGCACTTAAACTTGAATACCTACCGTCCCAACAAATGTCTTCAAAAAGATTAGACGATGATACAGAACTAAAACTAAACATTATTGTGTGGACAGAAGGTTGTCTTTCACATGGCTAAGCTGTACAATTAAAATAAGCAACAAATGCCAAATCTTTTGGGTACATCATAAAATGCTCAAAGTCAGGACAGGTCAATGGGATTGACGGATCCACTGGGACATTTCTCTGTCCAAAGTTCCAGGTGACTTTCCAGAACAGCTGTTTAATTTCCACAGATACATAATGCAATTATGGAAAAAGTAAAATTCAGGGCTTAACCAAAGAGGAAATGCAGGCATCCGGTAATTTTCAATATGTCTTAAAATTATGCTGTCCATTCCAGAAGGGTACGAGAGGTCAAGAACATGAGCATGGAGGAAGAAAAGCAAAAAGCATCTTGATAAAGGCTGCCAATACAACCATCAGTGGCCAAAGAGATAACAAAAAATTATACTGTGAATGAGAAGAGAGCTTACAACTCAAACTTTGTGATGCTGAAGTTGAAGCGGTATGACACTGGGGATAAATGTTGGGGATACCTACTAATGGTTAGAGAGCCTATGGAAACTACATTTATTATAGTATTTTTTTTTCTAAAAAGATGCTGCTTAATAAAGAGTGGTCTTTGTAACAGAAGGTACATCACAGGTTTTATAATACAGTAATTTATTATGTGATGAACCAAGTCATTTTTGCCACATTGAAGGTACTTACTGAAGGCCACCTTGTCTCTCACAGTTTATTATTAATCCACTGTAAACTCTTCTGAATGAAGGTAGAATACAGATTTTTTAAGTCATATATGGGTACTGTAAACTCAACCTCCCACTAATAAACAACTGAAAATAGCTTCTGATGTTAATCCTAAGTATATCCAAGCATCGTTTAACATGTTTAAGATTGGTGTCCTTGACTGTGCTCACCCGAGAAAAAAAAATGCATTCAACCTCAGGAAACACTGAAAGTATATGTAATGATTCTAAATCATTACCAGACAGTGATATTTCACAAACAGAATCAACAACTTGATGAGTCTATTTCTGCCTTTATCACAGACCCATGCTATCTAAACAATGCAATTTAGGTACTTCTGATATGACAAACTGTGGGATCACTTGATACAGGAAATTCAAACCATAAAGCCTGAAACAGTACCAAAATTAACAACTCTAATGCCCAAGGGAAAGCCCTAGCCCATGACACTGCAAAAGGAAAAGAAACATCTTCTTTAAGATAAAAATAATGTAAGGTGTAAGGCAGTGGAAGAGAAGTAATAAAACATTTGAAGACCCTGGAAACCAAAAAACTCCAAAATCACCAAAAGATAATAACTGTGAAGTGCCAGGGCCAGTATAAGAACAACAATGACACTGAAGGGGTTCTTCAGATCCAATTCACAAGACAAAACTACTAGGAGTAGAAACCAAATTGGAAGTATGACTAACAGGGGCAAAGGAAGGAAAGAAGGACCAGATACAAGTGGCAGACAAGAGAAAAGGAGACAAATCTCACCAAATAATTGGCCAAAGTATCTGCCATGATGTGAAAACCACAGAAGGAATGCCAGAGTGATGAACCTAGAAACCTATCCTACCTATAAATGCAGGTAATAATAAAATTGGGAAATGGAAAAGAGGAAAATTTAATAATAAAAAGGAATTGAAAGAGAAAGATAGAAAGCCATAGAGAAGATAGGCAAAGAGGGTCCAACCTAAGTATAATAGGAATCCGGGAAGGGGGGATGGGGGGACACAAACAGCTACTAAAAACTATAATCCATGCAGACACTCCCAAAGGTTAAAAAAGGAGGAAAAAGAAAATACCTAAAACTATATATTGACTCAGTTTTTAAAATAAGCAAAAGATCTGAATAGATATTTCTCCAAAGAGATCTACAAATTGCCAATAAGCACAAGAAAAGATGGTCAACATCCCCAGTCATCAGAAAAATCCAAACTGAAGCCACAATGAAGTATCACCGCACACCCATCAGAATGACTGCCATCAATCAGTCAATCAAGCAATCACAAGTGTTGGCAAGAACACAAAGACACTGGAATCCTGTGCACTGCTGGTGGGAATGTAATAGTGTGGCCATTGTGCAAAACACTAGACTGTTCCTCAAAAAAATTAAAACCAGAATTACCATATGACCCAGTAATTTCACTTCTGAGTATATACACAAAAGAAGCAAAAACAGGAACTCAAACATACCTGTACATACATGTTCACAGCAGCATTATTCTCAACAGCCAAAAGGTAGAAACAACCCAAATGTCCATCAATGGATGAATGAATAAACAAAATGCAATATATCTATACAATGCAATATTATTCAGGCTTAGAAATGAAGGGAAGTCTGACAGATGTTCAACATGGATAAACCTTGAGGACATTATGCTAAGGGTCACAGAAAGTCACAAAAAGACAAATATGTATGATTCCACTTAAATGAGGCACTTAGAGTAGTCAATTCAGAGACAAAAGTAGAATGGTTGTTGCCAGAGACTGAGGGGTGGGGGGAATAGGAGGTTGTATGGAGCTATACACCAAAAAATGGCAAATTTTATGTTATAGGTATTTAACCACAGTTTTTAAAAATTAAATTAACTACTATATTGAAAGGGCACACTATATTACTGCAAAAGGGGGGCAGGGGACCAGGGCAGTCATACCACCATATACTCTGCCAAAATTATTAAAGGAGAAAGGATACACATATCTCCCTCAACTTACAGTGATGTTACGTCCCAACAAACTTATTGTAAATGGAAAATATTGTAAGTCGAAAATGCATTTAATAAATCTAACTACCAAACATCATAGCTTAGCCTAGCCCACCTTAAATGTGCTCAGAACGCCTATATGAGCCTATAGTTGGGCAAAATCATCCAACACAGAGTCTATATTCTTATAAAGTGTTGAATATCTCATGTAGTTACTGAATACTGTACTGAAAGTGAAGAACAGAATGGTTATACAGGTGCAGAATGGTGGTTAAGTATGCCAGTTGTCAACCCTTGGGATCGCGGGGCTGACTGGGATCGTGGCTCGCTGTCATTCCCAGAGTATCCTACCGCACATTGCTAGCCTGGGAAAAGATCGAAATTCAAAGAACAATTTCTATTAAATGCATATCACTTTTGTATCATCATAAAGTTGAAACATTGTACGTCAACTATCGTAAGTTGGAGGCTGTCTGTACAGAAGAATCAGAAGGTACCTCTAACATTATTTGCTATGCTTTAGTTCTCTGGGGGTGAAAAAACTGCACTTTTTTAAAATATAAATATATAACATAATGAAATAATATTTAATATAATGAAAATTTATTATTTTCATTATAAAAGATGGGAATCTGTTGTATTACCCTCTTGTCTGCGTGCTGCTTGAAATAGTCAATCACACATTCACACATAAAATAAAAAGAACCAATAGATCCCATAACTGAAGAGTTCAGAGATTACTGCGGTCTTCAGGGCATGCTTAAACCAGGAACTCAATGTCACTAGAGTCCCAAGTCTTTTCTACCTTCTGCTCTGCTTTTGGGGCATCAGCTTCATCCTTGGGGTTCACACAGAAACCCTCAGGCTTCCCTCTTATGATTAAATGTCTGAGGTGGTCTCCAGTCTCCTAAATTCATATTAGGAGAGAGCATTTCTGCTGGAAACTTCCATTCAGGTGCTGGAATTCACTCTCACAGTGACTGAAATTGGGTATTTTCCTTTAACGGTTGGTATGGCAAGACAGTAGGATACAATGATTAGGTCAAACTTACCAGGAGTTAGGGGTAAAGTAAGTCTTAAGAACAGAGAAGGGAATGGAGGTAACAAAAGAGAAATGGATTCTGTGAGGCATCAACAGCAGAGATCATAGTCCTGTGGTTGTTTCTCAGCCTCACAGATACTATCCTTCTGCTAACCTGCATGAAACCATCAGACACACCTAGGTTTGCTATGAGGACGTAGCTCCACTCTTCATCTGCTATATATTCCTAACAACCCTTATGTAAAAATCACAGAGGCCTTTAGACATAGGATAAACTTTTACAATACTCATCTGAGGAAGACAGAACAAATTAGAAATATTCTGCCCGTACTTTCTCCTAATCTTAACCAAGAAATATAAAATTAAGGGAAAGCCAGCATGTAATTAAAACTGAGTTGATAGTCAATGAGCAAATCCTATCAAAGATGATGGAGAGTCTATGCTCCTCTGGGTACTCACTCAATAAATACCATTTAGTCCATCTACTGCAAAAGCAAGTATTATAAATAATTTAACTCACTTAGGAAAGGTTCTTTCCCATTATTTTATCTGGATGTTATCATATCTTGAACTACCAAAGCAAATAAAAATTCTAATGTTCGAAATGCTAACATAATCATTAATAATTCATTTTCACTGAAGCTTTCTTGATAACTTTTTACTCCCTTGTTCTTGCCATAAATTAACCTAAAAAAAAAAAAAGCTAAAATCTGAAGAATTTCTAGGACTTTCAAACCACTCTAATTTAAAACAAAATTCATAACCAGAAGTTAACCCACCTCATCCCAAGGTCTCTTTGTGCTCATTTATCTTTCTCCACGGTCATCCGATAACAGACTCATTCATCTATGCACGCAGCCAAGATTTACACAGTGTCTTACACATGCTGGAAGGGCTAGAAAACACCACACTTCCTGAGCCCTTCTTTGCTGATGAGGAACTTGAGGTCAAAGAGAGTAAATTTTCTGCTCACAGCCACACAGCTAATAAATAGGAGAAATCATGGGACCAATCAAGTTCCCTCAACTCCAGGCTGGTGCATTCTCCACGCTGGTGCGCTCCCTCCCCTGGGACTACAGAGAACACTATTATAGTAGTAGTTTTTGTTAGATTTGTGGCCGCCTAGCATCATTTAAACACCCTTCCTACATCTGGAGAATGTCCCCAAGAGAAGTAAGACCTCATCCAGCTGTCCTGGCAGCGAGGGCTCAGGCTCATGACTCGGTTTTGCTGTAAGGTGAGCAGTGTGAGACAAGGGGCACAAACGGAGGAGGAAAGAAGGCAATAGTGGCAGAACTGCTGGCACTGGAGCCAAGCAAGCTGGGGTGTCTGTGCTAAATGGTGATTGCAAAGCTATCTACACTTGTCCTAGCCCAGTGCTTTGGTCTTGGCACTGGTCCTTGCTACATGGAGTTCTCTGAAGCTGGATAAAATGGACTCTGCTTTTTGCAACCAAGAATCCTGACTCATATACCACCTGTGTACTTTACTATCCACATGCTTAGAAGATACAGTAGCTATATTTCAGAGTAAAGAGACCTTCTGTGTGAAACTCACTATGATGTGCTTCTTGGCCTTTTGGCTAAGACCCAAGTGAAACCTCACAATGATGACAGGTATAATTTTTCTCTATCGAGTCTTAATTTTTATAAAATCTAATGGTCTTTTCTATTAAAAAGAAAATGGTAGGACTCCTGCACTTACAGCAATATGTACAGAATTGTCAAAGCCTCTTACAGAAAAAAAAAAAAAGAGGATGACAGAATGAAAAGTGATATCAAAATAACTTTCCCCAAAATCTAACAATCTGAGCAAAGGGCCGCCAAGCCTCTGCTCTACAAGGCAGGTCCTCATAGCCCCCAGCTCCACCCTCCTTGGAAGCAGGAAGCAAGGGAGAAGCAAGTAAATAAAATCCGGAACAATCTCACGAAGAGCCACCAACTTAGAGAGGAACAGAAGGGAAACAGCTGAAGGTAACTTCCAGGGACTAAATAGAATTCTCCCTAACACCTCCATGTCACACCCCAGAGATGTAAAAAAAAATGCTGTGACTCCTGCAGAGAGGAAAGTAAAAAAAAAAAAAAAAAAAAAAAAAAAACTCTTTTTCCTATGGTTACAGATGGGAAATGTTAAACTTGACAATGTAAAAAGCAACAGTCATCTGAATTGTACAGCATGGAGTGGGAAATGGGAAGATGGACAAATGCATTCATTTCCTCATGTGTCTTAGAGGGGACTCGCTCTCCTTGAGAACCAAGATGGACCTAACACTGGTAAATCTAGAAAAAAGAGCTTGCAGGTTGGGTCTGTAAAGGTAAAATATAACAACAACAGCAACTAAAAATAAGATATGAGAAATAAAACTCAGGAGATAAAAGGGAAAATGTAGGGGTTTTTTTTTCACTTTTTTTTTAAGATTTATCTATTCATTTGTCAGAGAGAGAGAGAGAGAGAGGGAGGGAGCAAGTGCCTAAGCAGGGGGAGAGCAGGAGAGGCAGAGGGAGAAGCAGGCTCTCCACTGAGCAAGGAGCCCAATGCAGAACTTGATCCAGGACCCCTGGATCATGACCTGAGCCAAAGGTGGATGCTTAACTAACTGAGCCACCCAGGTGTCCCTTTTTTCCAACTTCATAACAAGAAAATGACAGATAAAATTTAAGAATTTGCTAAACTAAGAAACAGAACATTGTATATGATAAATGCATAGGTTAGATGAGTAACCACAGGAAAAAACTAAAGCAGACTCTAAATAATCCAATGTACTAGAAAGGAAACACTACATAGACACACCCAAATTAACAAAAAAGAAAAACCAGAAAAGTGCACCTCAAAGATAAACAATTTGGGGTGATAAAATTAGGACCCAATATATCTGTGATATCAGTGCAGATGACACAACATAAGTGTTATTGGACAAATGACACGATACACCCAGAAAGTACAAGAGAATCCAATTTAAAAAAACTGTTAGAAATAGAGTATTTAGCAAATTGACAATTTATAAAATTCAAAAATATCTTCTCTTCCTATAAACAAAAATAGACAACATGGGCTGAAAAGAGCTCATTGACAATAATCCCTGGAAAGAATGGCACAGCAGACGTAAGAAGACTGGGCTGAACATCTATGCAGAAACGTGACAGCTCTCCCATGGGGCACAAAGAAGAAAGGAAAAGTAATACCATGTCCTTGCATAGGAAGATCCAATACTGTAAAGTCATTAATTAAAATCCTCCTTAAATTAATTCACAAATTCACTGCAAACCTTGTAAAATACCAAGAGGCTCTAGAATCGTTTTGGAAATTGACAAAATTAATACCAATGGTAATGCTTTTGAAAAAACAGACATGTGACAATTACCAGGTGGCAGCTTATGCTTTCTGATGACAGGCCCTACAATACGCCCATCCCACCTGCTTTTTTATAACGTAATGTGACCCTCCACTCCCATCTAGATTCAGGGGCTCCGTCCTTCCCTTGAATGCAGGCAGGCTTGTGACTGCTTTGACCAATAGCATGCAGAGGGAATGAACCCATGGGACTTCTGAGACCTGGCTAGAAAAAGCCATCGGCTTCCACCTGGTGCTCTTGGAACCACTTACTCTGAGGGGAAGTAGCCATAATGTAGGAACTCCAACCACCCTGAGACCACAAGGCTGAAGAGGCCACAAGTAGGCCCATGGCTGGGCTCCCAGCTGCCAACCAGGAACAATGGCAGCGCATGAATGAGCATATCCAGCCCAGACGAGCCTTCAGATGACTCCAGCCCCAGCCGACATTGACACAATCACATGGGACAAGAATTAGCCTGCAGAGCCCATCCAACTTCCTCACTGAAAACTCATGAGCAAATAAAATACGTGTTTTCAGCTGTTAGCTTTGGGGATAATGGGATATGCAGTTAGAGTACCGGAATTGCAAGTAAATTCTGTGAAAAAGAACAAGGGAAAAAAAGAAAGAACAAGGAAGGAACAGCCCTAACACATTTTAAAACATAATGTATCAAAGTCCATTCATTAATTCATTTAACAAAATGTAGAGCGGGTGCCTACAGGTCCACGGCAGGCCAGGCTTTAGAGACACAATGCTATAAAAAAACCCTTATCTTGATGGGATTTGGATTTTAGTGACACAGACAAACAAATTTAATTTCAGGTCATCATGGGTGTTTTGAAGGAAAATAAAAATCAAGATAACAAAGTAGGAAATGCTCTTAAAATAGGGTGGTCAACACAGGCCTCTCTGAGGACATAACAATGGAGCAGAGACCACTAAAGGGTTTGAGGTTTTCTCACTTTCTGATGCCCATTTGGGGGTAGAATTTGCAAAATCTACATCAGTCTAAAATGCAGGTACTCCTCGACCTAGAAATGTGTCGGCTACGCGACATCCTGAGAAGATTCTTCCTCAAGCCAGCATACGCTTTTAAGCATGTTCTCACAGAAATGAAAATCACCACAGTGTAGAATCAATCGAGCTTATTAAATAAATTATGCTTCAAAAGAGCACCATGAAGATTTTAGAAAAAGCAGTTGAGCCATATACACAAAAAGCCACAAGATACATGACAGCAAGAAAGAGAACAGTACACACAGCATCTCTCCCTCTGACTCACCCTTGGTCTGAAAGAAACCCTCTTTCCTCAGGGACACCTCTGGGAGAGGAGGAAGGCTGTGACTTCCCATTTTGTACCTCTCTGAATCACTTTTTCCAACAAGCTCCTGGACCAGTTTCCCTTTTGTCTGATAAATGCCCACAGGGGTCCTCTGGGCTGTGACGGTTTCTCTCCAAAGAGAGAATCAAGATTGCCAGGAAGGTTTGTTTTTCCTTTGGGGAGTCTCTGTATTTTCAAAAACTAACCCCATGGGTTTTAAATTAAAAAAACAATTTTTTAAGAAGAAAAGCTCTAACAACAAAATATGAAATTGTGTTCAGATACATTCTACATATTATTAAGTATAGGGAAACCTATAAAACCCCACAGCAGACACCCCATTCTACACACAGCTGGCACTTCCATGGCAGCCAGAGTGACACCACTGTGGTTATCCGGAACCACATTGGTCTTCTGGTTCTCCACCCATTCTCAGATCCCCCACTCCAGCCAAGCTCACACTTGCCCAATCAGCTCAGAACCAGAGAAAAGATGTGTACCAAGCCCTCCCGATTTAACCCCGAGGGCAGCCCACTTGTCCAGTGTTTCCTCTTTCCAGAGCTCAGTATGATGTGGGCAGCCCTGAGTAGGTCAGACACACCCCTAGTCACAAATGGAACAATTCCTTCTTCACCTCCGCTTCTGCCCTCACTCCCCATCACAACACCCCCAGATCTCTGGCATGCTTCCTCCACAAAGGAACTATTTTTGCGAACAGTAATAAAAACATTTACTCTGAGCCTTTCTTGCAAGATCTTTCAAGATGCCTAGCTGGCGGACTCCTGCACATTTTGGCTCTCCCAACTTCTCCAATTTTTCCATCGTTCTTGCCCTGTCTTCTTCCATTCAAGGCTGTCCTCTGATGTTCTCTCTCTCCTGGCTTCAGCCCTAAACAGGCGGCTCCCTTGTCCCTCACCTGGACGTCAGCTCCCCACATGGGTGCTGTGCACATCCCCTCTTGCCAGCCATTCCCAGTGTGACTCAACTTGGGAAGCCATGTCATCATAGGGTGCAAACTGGGACACCCGGCTCAGGCCCCAAAGCCCTCCATCCCATGGCCAAAGGCTGGCTGTTTGCCCCTGAACACCTGGGAGTGTGTAACACACAGTATATTCCTTCCTCTGAGCTCACAAGTTTGTCCGCCTGCAAATAACCCGCCAGCTCCTCACCATGGGTAAGCCAGCACATTAAGAGCTGGCTTCACTTCTTTATAAAGAACACAAATGTGAATGATTAGTCTTTCTAAGACACTGTGTTACATCAGAAATCTGCCAGAAAGCTCCTCAGTACCACAGCTGACCCCTATACCAGCCCCACATCCCCCCAACTCCCACTTACCACCCTCCCCTTGGGTCCCCATGTTATGGCAGGGTCCCTGGCCCAGGCTGCCTATAGAGTGGGCTTCCCAGAGCTCTTTAAGGCCAACAGACTCAGATCCACACCACCCTAGGTGACCCTAACTGTGACTCTCAGGGAGCAAAGGTGGGGTTCGGTTTCTTTCTTTAAAAGCCCAGAACCACATAAAAACTGATCTACCCCATTCCCAGCAACCAGCTTCGGGATCAAGGGTCACAAGGAGCAGAGCAGCCATGGAAACACACACAATTCCCATCACTGGCCACTCTCCCACTGCCCACAAAGCCACCCACATACTTGCATCTAGGTAATTAAGAAAGCCCACTCAAGAGACCGTGGGTGAAATGAAGCTGCCCTCCAGGATCCAGGATCACCATGGGACACCCAGGACAGGAGAGGCTGGCAGGACTTAACGTTACCACGTTACCCTTCAGATTTCTCCACTGGGCAGTGTGTAGCACTCACTGGGGCCAAAGGGGAATAAATCACAATTCATTTATCGGATCTGCAGTGTAGGTATACCTGCAGTGACCGTGTTCCACTGCTTGGACCACGAGAAAAGAGCCCCTCCCCTCCTCACATGCACCGTGAGCAACCAAGTCCCTACTGCGTCCCCCTTACCTAAGAACCCAGAAATCATGGGCCAGCCCTGCTGCCTAGAAATCTGTGCTCACTGCTTCTGTGTATTTTAGAATGTTGAATGTTATGCTCTTATACACTGGATCACTTGAATGTGTAAAATGATGACTTTCTGGATTTTTACGTGTCCAGAGCATGTGTCCTGTCTGGTTTAGAAAGAGAACTCGGGTCCGAGCCCCACTTTGCACAGATAATAAAAATCAGTCTCAGGGAAGTTGTTCTGGTCATGCCATAGACCTTTCTTAAACAACCACCTGTGCCAGGGGATGATGGGCCCTTGTATATCCACCCATCCCTGAAAGGTGGAGGTGGGTGCGGGGGTATCTTGCAAGAGGAGCAGAGGGGAGGGAAGAGGGAGCATGGGTGGGGGTGGTGCAGGGAACTACTCAGAGGACAGCAGGCTCCCATCTGTGTGATTCCTGCTTTCCCTGCTCTGCAACCTGCTGAAAAGCCACCCCAGCAGGAGAATGGCTCTGCAGTTACCCATGCCTGGGGACTGCTGCGCCTGCCCAGGCATTTGGGTCCACCAGGTAGAACAGGTGAAGCACTATGGGACACCAAACACGCTCAATCCATGCCAACTGTGACCCTGCCACGGGAGAGAGCACAGGCCCATAGGAGCAGTGCCTCTCCCCAGGGCCCAGGCTCACTACATGCCCCCTCTCTTACTGTACAAGACCAACCTCTCCTACCATCCCATTTCCATCCTCCGCAGCACATCCTGCCCAACCTTCCCCCCAGGTGGCACTTCTTAGCCAATCTCAAATCTACAAAAGGGGAAAAGAGACCACTCTCTTCTCATGGGATAGCTGCAAGGTGTGAGTTAACATGTAAAACCTGTAGGATAGGGTCTGGCAAAAAAAAAACAGCAAGCATTCAACAAGTGTTAGCGCTCGTGCACTCGCTCGCTCACTCTCTCTCTATATATATATATATATATTTTTTTTTTATTTAACTATTTGACAGTGAGAGAGAAAGAGAACACAACCAGGAGAAGCAGCAGGCAGAGGAAGAGGGAGAAAGAAACAGACCCCCTACTGAGCAGGGAGGCGGATGTGGGGCTCCATCCCAGGACTCTGAGATCATGATCTGAGCTGAAGGCAGACGCTTAACCAACTGAGCCACCCAGGCCCCCCCCACACCTGTTAGGTCTTAAAAGTGTTCTGATTACAGTTTCCATAATGCAGACACAGCAGGGCCCATTCCATCAGCACTCGCTTGAGAAGGGGTCCTCAGAACTGGAAAATGGCGCCTGTGCCAATCTACTGGGCAGACCTGTATTGCATCTGTCTGAAGCCCAGCTGTATGTACTTCTCCTCATCCTCAGCCCATCAGAATGTAAATAGTTGGGGCGCCTGGGTGGCTCAGTGGGTTAAACACTCTGCCTTCGGCTCAGGTCATGGTCCCAGGGTCCTGGGATGGAGCCCCACATCGGGCTCTCTGCCCAGCAGGGAGCCTGCTTCCTCCTCTCTCTCTCTCTGCGTCTCTGCCTACTTGTGATCTCTCTCTGTCAAATAAATAAATAAAATCTTAAAAAAAAAAAAGAATGTAAAGTCTTCATCCCTCTGTTTCTCCCACTACCCAGACCCCCTTCAGATTTCTCCACTGCATTCACTTGCTGCTGCTGTTTTAACAAGTTGCCGTGAACTCAGTGACTGACAGCTGACACAAGTGTATTATCCCACAGATCTGGAGATCAGAAATGCAAAATCGCTCTCACTGAGCTGAAGTCAAGGTGTCAGCTGGCCTCGTTCCTTCTGGAGGCTCGAGAAGAGACTCCATTTCCTTGCCTTTTCCACCTTCCAGAAGCCACCAGCATTCCTCAGCTCGGGGTCCTTTTCCACATCATCACTCCAACGTCTTGCTTCCATCATCACATCTCCTCATACTGACCAGACTTCCTTCTTCCATTGATAAGGATCCCTGCGATTATGCCAGGTCCACCCGAATGATCCAGGATAAGGTCTTTATCTCAAGCTGCTTAACTTAATCACACCTGTAAAACCCCTTTAACCACATCGGGCACACAGTCACGGGCTCCAGGGATTCGCACATGGACATCTTTGGGGGGACCATCTATCTACCTCCAGGCACACTGGCCTAACACATTTGACATATTCCAGCTCTTCTCGTTCTGAATAGTTGGGTTGGTTCAAATTGCCTAATCCCATTTTGGGATTCAATATGATATTGCATATTGGCACTTTTATTTTTTTTAAGATTTTATTTATTTGACAGAGAGAGATCACAAGTGGGCAGAGAGGCAAGCAGAGAGAGAGAGAGAGGAGGAAGCAGGCTCCCTGCGGAGCAGAGAGCCCAATGTGGGACTTGATCCCAGGACCCTGAGATCATGACTTGAGCTGAAGGCAGAGGCTTTAACCCACCCAAGTGCCCCCATATTGGCACTTTTAAAGATAACTCCGACCAATGTGTGAAGGACAGACTGGGGAGGGGGTGAACCAAAGCGGAAGTGGAGAAGTCAGTTAGGGAGCTACAGAAATAAATCTGGGTAAGAGATACACACAGTAAGCTAAAAAATTTATAGGACTCTGTGGCCACCAAGATGCTGGGTTAACTGGTTTGAGGAATTGGGCAAGAACAGAAGAGAAGAAACATGTGTGGAGGGGACAATGAGGAGCTTTGGGTTGGGACATCCTGAATTTGAGGTGCCTGTGACATGTCCAAGTGCAGACAGGAAGGTGGCAGTGGGATATCTGGGCAGGGGGAGGGAGGTAAGCAGCTCAAGCATGAAAAACTCCACGAGGGACAGAAGTGCCCACTAGTGCAGGGAGAGGGGAGCCTGGGCCAAGTAATGACCTGCTGTGAAATGGAGATCATTCTGCCCCTTCCCCCATCTTTTGGTGTCACCCCTGCCCTTGGTGTGCCCCCTTCAGAGGTGTCCCTCACAGGGCAATGTGACATGATCACTGCCAGGGAGCATGGCATTGCCCCCTCACTGACTCTGCCTGTACCTCACCTCAGTTTTAGGCGATGCTGAGGGTCCTGATACTAGGCTATGGGTTCCACAGGCTCCAGCTATGGATGGTGTGTCCTATAGCCTCATCTACATACCATCAAGTCACCCTGACTCTCTCTCCTAGCTCCCTTTAACATGTCTCACTCACATCCACATAGAAACTTCCAGAAGTCTTTATTCCACACACAAGCCATGGAAAATCCCAAGTCTAATCTTCTAGAGCAGAGGTCAGAAAAGTATGGCCTTTGATTCAAATCTGATCTGCTTTGTTTCTGTGATCAAAATTTTGTTAGGACAAGGCTATGCCCAATCCTTTATGAATGGTCTAGGGCTGCTTTGGTGGGAGAAGGGCAGAGCTGAGTACCTGCAACATAGACTATCTGGCCCACAAACACCCGGTCTAGACATTTCCTTCTCCCTTCCTTGTAAGTGCTATCTTACCGGTCCTGAACAAGGCTGGAGGATGTGGATGGTAAGGGGACCACCAATCTGAGTGCTCACGTTCCCACTCACCCATCTGGCTTCTACCCTGTAGAGTGGGGCGCTGTCATGTTAGGCCCCTTCTCAGTGACCCAAGAAGCTTCTCATTGGAGTGAGTTGGGGGGGAGACAAACCATGAGAGACTGTGGACTCTGAGAAACAAACTGAGGGTTTTGGAGGGTAAGGGGTTGGGGGGTTGGGTGAGCCTGATGGTGGGTATTATGGAGGGCACGTATTGCATGGACACTGGGTTTGGTGCATAAAAAATGAATTCTGGAACACTAAAAAAAAAAATAAAATAAAATAAAAAGAAGAAGAAGAAGCTTCTCCTTGGGGACTCCTGACTCCTGCAAGCTCTTCCTTCTAGCCCCAGAGGGCTTTCTGCTTCTCCTTCCTTCCTGCTTCCTGTTGGGTGGCAACTTTCCTTCCGTCAACCGCTCTGTCTTACCAACAGGGAGGGTGAGGGTCAAAGAATTTCCAGGCCTTTAAGCTTTGTTCTCAGTGTATAAAGAAGGCTTCTGAAATTTAGAGATTCCTTTTCACTCGCAACAAAGTGTGGTTTTCATGACTATAGCCTCTCTAGAGACTCAGCAAAGTGTTGGCACTCAAAGCTAAGTAATGAGCGCTTTGTTGTAGGGAGAGGACCTGTTATTCTCCCAAAGCAATGAATGTTCTTGAATGAATGGGTGGGAGAGGTGCAGGGTAACATGGTTTATAGGAAGTTAAAAAATGGGCCAATTTAAATTCTCAGAAACATTATTCTTGCAATAACTTGAGTGAGGTCCAGAAAGTATACCCCAACTGCTTGGAAGAGGGATATGGAACAGGACTTGGAAAATGGGGGCAGGACTCAAGGAGAGCCCGCAGGACTTCAGCTCTGCTATCCAGTCTCAGACTATGTGAACTGCTCCTCTCAATGGGTGTTCTCCTCCCAATGTGCTTAGTTTCTGTGGAAGAGGAGAAAGAAGAGACCATTTATAGTAATGGGAAAAAAAGATTAAGATCAGTTATTGGCAGAGGAACCAGAGGGAAAGGTCTCCGATCCAGGGATCCAGGAGAGAAGGCTTGAGAGAGAGAAAAGCTCATCTGCATCTGTGAGCCCCCAGACCACAAGTCCCCAGAGGAAAAGTAAGAAGTAGGACCTAAAGCAGGTAACTCAAGTTCATCTGCAGAACTACAGACAGACGTCCATCCCCAGACTCCCATGCCCTCACCCCGGCTCTTCCAGCACTGGTGTGTTAGCAGGCAAAAACCAAAAGAATGCTCTATGCACCAAAGAAATGAGTTTTCTGCCTTGTCTGTTTCCACAGAGAGAAGTCATGCCCCAGGGCTGACGCTCTTCAGAGTGGCCCAAGATAAAGAGGAGAGGCAGCTAGCCTAGTCATAGCCCAAGTGCTCAAAGAAGTGAGCACTTGGGCTATTGGTGATATATCTTACCAGCATCCAGAGAGAGCAAAGTCAGGCCTTCATTTAATGGGAAGACAGGAACAGGGAGGAAAACATGCCAAGTACCTCTTTTTTTTTTTCTTGTTAGTCACCATACAGTACATCATTAGTTTTTGATGTAGTGTTCCATAATTCATTGTTTGCATACAACACCCAGTGCTCATTGCAATACGTGCCCTCCTTAATACCCATCACCAGGCTTACCCATCCCCCACCCTCCTCTCCCCTCTAAAACCCTCAGTTAGCTTCACAGAGTCCACAGCATCCCCCACCCCCCTCCCCTCTAGTTTCTCAGAGTCCACAGTCTCTCATGCTTCATCTCCCCCTCTGATTTCCCCAATTCACTTTTCCTTTCCTTCTCCTAATGTCCTCCATGCTATTCCTTATGCTCCACAAGTAAGTGAAACCATATGATAATTGACTCTCTCTGCTTGACTTATTTCACTCAGCATAATCTCCTCCAGTCCCGTCCATGTCAATACAAAAGTTGGGTATTCATCCTTTCTGATGGTTGAGTAATATTCCATTGTATATATGGACCACATCTTCCTTATCCATTCGTCCGTTGAAGGGCATCTTGGTTCTTTCCACAGTTTGGCGACTGTGGCCATTGCTGCTATGAACATTGGGGTACATATGGCCCTTCTTTTCACTACATCTGTATCTTTGGGGTAAATACCCAGAACCCAAGCACCTCTTTTAACCAACTTTCACATTCCTTAGATTATAAACACCAAAGGACAACCAGGAACAACCTCACCAATAAGAAAAATCAAACAGGCAAAACAGGCAGATTTAGAAAAATAAACAGACTGACCCTAGGGCCAAGAGAACTCAAGGACAAGAAGAAAACCGATTTTACTTAATTCCAACAGAGTACCCCAATGTAGAAATGAGAAAGTAATGCAAGCAGAAAGGAAGACAAATGCTAAGAAAAAATCAGCAGAAAAGTGAAAGAGATCATTGCAATTTTCATTACGGTTGCTGGGTAAGGACAGAGTTAATCTCACCAAGCCTGTTGCAGCCTATGCTAGGCTCCAGAGAGACTTGGAACCACAGGTGCAGACAGTTAGCCAAACTGAATGAATGAATGAATGAATGAAATGCACCAACTAGCAATTAACATCAACCCATACTAGGGTCCCAGGCTGACCTGTGCGACCCGCACCAACTCATCAGACTGTTTCTAGAAAATGTTCAGATTGATGGTTTGCACTTGGCTTCTCTAGATTTTTCTCTTTTGAACCTGGCTGTGTAGCCTGGCTTTGGCTATGGGACCAGAAAGGGTAGAAAAGATGCACTTTCAGGTAAGGCTGTTGCTCTCAAATATCATGACAGTTCACAAAAGCACATCCTGTGCAACAGAGAAAGGACCCCAGGAGCTGCCCCCGGGGTAGCCGAGAGCTCTCTGATATTTGCTTGTGCTTCTTTCTCCTGCTACACTGAACTCTCCCTTCATTAAAGCCTTCCTCAGGTACACCCCACAGTCTCCAGAAGCCTTTCAATTGTCCAGCCCTGTGTCATGGCTGCAATTACTTTTTTTTAAATTCCCATAGATGATCCAGAAGAGGAAGCTGAAGACGTCACTCAGATGATAAAGCCAAAGGCAAAGGCATCTAAAAAAACGGGATGACAAGCTGAGGAGACTAGAAGATCAACACAGGTCAAACACCCAGTGAACAGGAGTTCCACAAAAGAGGAACAGAAAAAACCAAGATGCGGAAACAATCAAAGAACCAGATTTCCAGCATTAAAGAAGGCACACATTGAATGGTGAAGAACCTTCACTAAATACTGCAGCATATCAGAACATCCAAGAACAAAGAGTAGTCCCTAGAAGCTCCCAGAAGGGAAAAACTGGGTATATCGCCAACAAAAGTGAATAAGCCAGAGAGACATTAGACCTCTCTCCACTGTCATTAAACAGGAAGATAAGGTGTGCCTGCCACTGAAAGAAATAACAACAGAAAAGTTGAAAATATTTAACTTGAAGGAATGGGGAAGACAGGAGCTGAGGGATGGATCTTCTGCATTTCAGTCTGTACCCTTCCATGCTATCTGAATCGCAGTTTTCACAAAATTCAATAGCTAATACTTTTGTCATCACCATCAGAATCAACATCACCATCATAAAACAGTGAGAGAGGAATGGGTGCTTTCAAGAGAACATGCACGGCCAAGGCTGTTTCTCTTCTCCTAAACTCTGATTCCATTCCCCTCACCTGAGAGGCGCCATCTGGACTACACCTGAAGGCCACTGGTAGAACTCTTGAAGTCCCTGGGCAGTGCCTTGCTCAAGGGGTTCCCAGCCCTTTGTTTTCTTTTTCTTTTTTTTTTTTTTAAGATTTTATTTATTTATTTGACAGAGAGAAATCACAAGTAGGCAGAGAGGCAGACAGAGAGAGAGGAGGAAGCAGGCTCCCTGCTGAGCAGAAAGCCCGATGTGGGGCTCGAACCCAGGACCTGGGATCATGACCTGAGCTGAAGGCAGCGGCTCAACCCACTGAGCCACCCAGGCTCCCCAGCCCTTTGTTTTCTTTTGGGTTTTTGTTGTTTTTATTGATTACAGGGTAACAAAAAAAAAATAAAGTATCATGGATATATATATATATATATATAAACATATACTATTTTTTTTCAAAGAGAAAATCAATCTCCAGAGAAGCTATTTACCATCAGTTACAACACACCTAAGCCTCCATTAATCCACTTCTTAGGAGTTATTTCCTTTCAAGAAAAAAAGAGTGGACACTGAGCCTCACCCCCATCTCCTGGCACCAAAAGGCAATGGCGGGCATGGAGAGAGGACACAGATGCTGAATTTTATAGATTGGCAGGTGAAAAGCAGATGCTGTGTTCCTTTGGCTTTCTCTGAGACTGGATCAAAAATCAGTGTCTAAAAAGGTAGTGAGTGTCCCTTTATGAATAGCTGAAAAGAACTCTGTGGGATATAACTGAAAAAAAAAAAGTATGTGTTTTTCTTAAATCAGGTGATTCTGATGAGTATATGCTCTTTGTGGCGCAGTAGCTTATTAACATGTTAAGTAGGTGTCATTATCATAGTCCTTTCAAATTTTGCTGAGGGTTCCAAATCTCCATTTTAAAATCACCACCCAAAGTCACTATCAAAGCCATTATCTGTAATTTCTCATCATGGATGAGAAGCCAACACTTCACTCATAATTAGATAACCTCAGTATTTTTCAAATAAAAATTTACTTTTTCATGAACTTCACATTTTTTGTTTTTCTCTATAAAAGAAGGTGTTTAAATTTGAAGGACTTATTTTAGAACAATTAAACTGCATGCCTAGGTGGTAGATAATTGAATCACAGTCTCTAGTAGCTGCTGATATAAAAGACGTCATTTGTTTACATTTGCCACACCCTGCCTGGGTACTTGACTGAACACCGCCCCCTCCAAAATGTCAGTATCCTCAATTCCTGTAGGCTCCTTAAATTACTGTCCACTTCACTATACTATACCTGTTAAGGAAAATACAATGTTCTTGTCACCAGTTAAATGTAGAGAAGATAAAAGCAAGCCATGATTATAAATTGAAATTATAATTCCAAAACATGATATCAATGTCAGGTCAGTTAAAGTGCCTAAATGCAGAAACAGAATTCGGGTTCTGCATTTAGTCTGGTGGTGGGCATTAAGGAGGGGACGTAGTGCATGAAGCACTGGGTGTGGTGCATAAACAATGAATCTTGGAACACTGAAAAAATAAAATAAAATTTTTTTTAAAAAGAAGAAAAAATAAACTATACCTGGTGTCTCAAAGAAAGGGCCTGGGGCTACCCCAGGTGGGCCCATGGGCAGGGACACCTACAGAGACTCCAGAAAAGCTAACAGGATCCATTTACACATACTGCCCCAGGGAGAAAGGCTTCTCCAAGGACTGAGGGGGTCTTCCCTTCATCAGGCAATGTTCTCAGCAGCAGGTGCCTGTGGAGAACCAAGGAGGATAGGGTGCTGGGGACAGAGAGGAAGCCCTGCCCTAGCTTTCTGCATCTATCAACATCTCTCCTGTTGCTGTCACCCTGACATCAGCTCTGTGAGGATCAAGCACCTCACACATGGTTTGAATTCATCAACAACAATATCAAGTAGTCTAAGAAACCATCATGGGATTTATTACATTTTCTTTACTCTTCAATAAAAGAGTACTTTTTTGACCTTTTCAAGATTCAAATTCAAAATTCCCCAATAAAAGACTGAACCATGAAGCAAAAAAATATTCTCCCTCATGCATTCAAAGAATATATTTTATATAATGTTCAAAATCTATTTCCTTCTGAACTAGCTTTTCAGATTGAACCAGGGACAGAAAAAGGTTCCAGAGATTTCTTCCTGAGGGGCTGCTGGGCAGGGGGTAGGAGCTGGTGGAACTGAGGGGCAGGAAGGGGTGAAGAAACCATTCAGCCTGAAAGAAAAGGATAGTATCATATCAATCATTTCATTTGGTAGCCTATTAGAAAATTCAGTTTGGGGGTGTATGGGTAGTGTAGTCAGTTTAGCATCTGACTCTTAGTTTCAGGTCAGGTTGTGGGGTCAGGTCGTGATCTTAGAGTCGTGGGATCGAGCCCCGCCTCGGGCTCCATGCTCAGTGCGGAGTCTGCTTGAGTTTCACTCTCCCTCGGCTGCTCCCTCTGCTGCTGCCCCTCTCTCTTTCTCAAATAAATAAATTTTCTTAAAAAAAATTCAGACTGATGGGACACCTGGCTGGCTCAGTCTTAAAGCATGCAAATCTTGATCTCAAGGTTGTGAGTTTGAGCCCTACATTGGGTGTAGGTAATAATTTTTTAAAAAAAATTTAAATCTTTTTAGGGGTGTCTGGGTGGTTCAGTGGGTTAAAGCCTCTGCCTTCAGCTCAGGTCATGATTCCAGGGTCCTGGGATCGGGCCCTGCATCGGGCTCTCTGCTCAGCAGGGAACCTATTCCCCCCTCTCTCTCTGCCTGTTTGTGATCTCTGTCAAATAAATAAATAAAATCTTTTTTTTAATTAAATCTTTTTTTTAAAAAATGAAAATTCAGATTGAAGTATTGTGAAAATGTCTATGCTACCTAGGCAATCTACACATTTAATGCAATCCCTATCAAAATCCCATCCATTTTTTTCAAGGAAATGGAACAAATAATCCTAAAATTTATATGGAACCAGAAAAGACCTCGAATAGCCAAAGGAATATTGAAAAAGAAAGCCAAAGTTGGTGGTATCACAATTCTGGACTTCAAGCTCTATTACAAAGCTGTCATCATCAAGACAGTATGGTACTGGCACAAAAACAGACACATAGATCAATGGAACAGAATAGAGAGCCCAGAAATAGACCCTCAACTCTATGGTCAACTAATCTTCGACAAAGCAGGAAAGAATGCCCAATGGAAAAAAGACAGCCTCTTCAACAAATGGTGTTGGGAAAATTGAACAGTCACATGCAGAAAAATGAAACTGGACCATTTCCTTATGCCACACAGAAAAATAGACTCAAAATGGATGAAGGACCCCAATGTGAGAAAGGAATCCACCAAAATCCTTGAGGAGAACACAGGCAGCAACCTCTTTGACCTCGGCCGCAGCAACTTCTTCCTAGGAACATTGCCAAAGGCAAGGGAAGCAAGGGCAAAAATGAACTATTGGGATTTCATCAAGATCAAAAGCTTTTGCACAGCAAAGGAAACAGTTAACAAAACCAAAAGACAACTGACAGAATGGGAGAAGATATTTGCAAACGACATGTCTGATAAAGGGCTAGTATCCAAAAATCTATAAAGAGCTTAGCAAACTCAATACCGAAAGAACAAATAATCCAATCAAGAAATGGGCAGAGGACATGAACAGACATTTCTGCAAAGAAGACATCCAGATGGCCAACAGACACATGAAAAAGTGCTCCACATCAGGGAAATACAAATCAAAACCATAATGAGATACCACCTCACACCAGTCAGAATAGTTAAAATTAACAAGTCAGGAAATAACAGATGCTGGTGAGGATGTGGAGAAAGGGGAACCCTCCTACACTGTTGGTGGAAATGCAAGCTGGTGCAACCACTCTGGAAAACAGCATGGAGGTTCCTCAAAAAGTTGAAAATAGAGCTACCCTATGACCCAGCAATTGCACTACCAGGTATTTACCTTAAAGATACAAATGTAGTGATCCAAAGGGGCACGTGCACCCAAATGTTTATAGCAGCAAAGTCCACAATAGCCAAACTAAGGAAAGAACCTAGATGTCCATCGACAGATGAATGGATAAAGAAGATGTGGAATATATATACAATGGAATACTATGCAGCCATCAAAAGAAATGAAATCTTGCCATTTGCAATGATGTGGATGGAACTAGAGGGTATTATGCTTAGCGAAATAAGTCAATCAGAGAAAGACAACTCTCATATGATGATCTCCCTGATATGAAGAAGTGGAGATGCAACATGGGGGGTTTGGGAGTAGGAAAAGAATAAATGAAACAAGATGGGATTGGAGGGAGACAAGCCATCAGAGACTCTTAATCTCACAAAACAAACTGAGGGTTGCTGGGGGGAGAGGGGTCGGAGAGGGTGGTGGGGTTATGGACATTGGGGAGGGTATGGGCTATGGTGAGTGCTGTGAAGTGTGTAAACCTAGCAATTCACAGACCTGTACCCCTGGGGCTAAAAATACATTATATGTTTATAAAAAATAAAAACATTTAAAAAAATAAATCTTTTTTTTTATGAAAATTCAGATTGAAGTAGATTGTCCAAGATGAAAATATAACCACCAGAAGAAGGGGGAAGCAGAGGAGAGGAGGGTTTAAGAATGGAACAAAAATCAACTTGAGGACAGATATTTATACAGCCACATACATAGCATTATTCACGGAGCCAAGAGGTAGAAGCAGCCAAAGGGTCCACTGAATGGTGAATGGCTAAGCAGAATGTGGTACATATATACAGCAGAATATTATTCAGCCTTAAAAAGAAAGGAAATTCTGTCACATGCCAAGACATGTAGGAACCTTGTGGAAATTATGCTGAGTAGAATAAGCCAAATGAAATATATATATATATTACATGATTCTACTAACATGAGGCAAAATGTTTCATGTTGAGTGTAACGGAGGTAAGGGTGCAGAGCGGCAGCTGTGATGGCCGGGGCTTAGCTAATGTCCAAGCTGGAAGGAAAGTCAGGATCTCTGGTCAACAAGATGTAGGGGAAAGCCGGAACTGAAACCAAAGCATAAGGCTACCACCCTCAAAGAATGAACAGTCAATAAATTTCTGGCATGCGCATGATGTAGGAACTCTCAAGCAAATAAATTAACAGAAAGTTGGTCCCAGGTGGTGATATCTGCACCTAACAAGTTCTGCAAAAGAAAGAAAAAGAAAAGGTTTTCCAAAGCCTCTCTATAGGACTACCAGAGTAGTCCACAAAACTTCTACTGAGGGAAACACCAAATGCGAAGGTATATAAAATCATTTTTTGCTTAAATTTACTAAAGACATACAAGAATCAAAACCTTAAGAAAAGAACCAAGTACTATGACAGAAGGAGAAAGGCAGATTTAGAAAAGACCAAAATAAACCTTTAGAAATAAAAAATATAGTCCTTGAGATCTCAAAGGACAGGTTTAATAACTGATAAGAAATAGCCTAAAAACAGAGCCTGTGAAATGGAAGAAACATAAGGAAGTTATTCAGACTGGCACACAATGACAGAGTTAGACAATCTGAACAAGAGAAAAAGGGAAAGCCAGGATAGAAGGAATCCAAGATGCATATGGCAAGACATGATCAGTCTTCTGACTCAAATAGCTTACCTCTAAAACGGTATTCATGCCATAAATCACATTCGTTGGAAGTACAGACCATCAATCAAAAAGATAACCTCTAAAGCAACCCTGGAAAAGGCAGATTTCTTACAAGCAGATTCAGGGCAAAATTTCTACAAAACCAGAGGCCAGAAGACATCCTCAAATACTGAGGAAAAACAACCATCAACTTAGAATAATACACCCCCACCAACAATCTTTCAAAGATAGAGTGAAACAGAATTTTTCAGACAAATAGGCATTCATAACCTTCACTGAAAGAATTACTAAAGACACCTTTGACTAGAGAAGAAATTTAAACCCCAAGGAAGTAACAGAATATAAGAAGCAATGATAACCAAAGAAACTGACAAATATGTAACTCAATCAAGAAAAGCTGTTGACTATAAAAATTACAAGGACAATGAAAGTCTCTAAGGTTGTTGGCTTTTAAAAAAAAAAAAAAGGGCAGGCATGGTGATATTAATATCAACTAGTATGGAATCCAATACCAATAGCTCAGAACAGATCAAAGATGTATACTATATTATGACAAAAGATATCATCAATAAATAAGGTATAGTCATAAATGCACACACAAAACATCAAGGTAAAAAACATAGAGCAAAGTCATAGAAATACAAGAATGTAAACCATAAAACAGAGGGGATGACTTTAACATACCTGTGAAACAATGCAACATATCAAACAATGACCAAAAGATTAAACTTTGAAAAAATTAACAATGTACTGATTTTCAAAACTGCTAAATTAAAAAAAAAAAAAAAGAAACTTTGTAAGCCACATTGACTATCATTAAGTAAAACAAGAAAACAGTAACAATGACATCCACCTCCACCTCTCCAAAAAGACTATGTGCAGGTCACCTAGGTGGATCCATTGGATAAGCATCTGCATTTGGTCCAGGTCATGATCCTGGAGTCCCAGGATCCAGTCGCATTGGGCTCCCCATTCAGCGGGGAGTCTGTTTCTCCCTCTGACCTTCCCCTCTCTCGTGCTCTCTCTCTCTCTCTCTCACTTTCTCAAATAAATAAATAAATAAATAAAATCTTTTTTTTTTTAAAGCTATCTGCTAATTAAGAAAGATTATTTTACAGAACCACCAGGATCAAGAAAAAAATCAAAATTAAAATTATAAACAACTTAAAATTAATGTAAGTGGGAGAACTCTGTATTGAAATCCATGTGCTACAAATATACCTATACTCAATAAAAATTTAACTGTAACTGTTTTTATTATTAAAAAATGAATATGTCAAATATGAATAACTGATGTATCAGTAACATATCACAAATCTACCAAACTAGGAAATAAAACAAAACAAGGGAGGCATGTATAAAGATAAAAAGTGGAAATTAATGAACTAGAAATGATTATAATAGACATCCAGTGACAATTTTTAAGTAGAAAAAAAGAAATAAAACCAAAAGTCAAAATTTGATGAAGACAACTTAAATAGACCAAGATGTAAGACAATTATAGTTATTGAGAATCTATCACTTAAAATGGTCAATTATAGACTTTACAGATGAGCTAACTTTTAAAGAATAGATTGTTCCCATGTTAATCCACAGAAAAATAAGGAAAGCTCACCAATTTACATTACAAAGCCAGCACAACTTAACAAAACTAAATATAGTATAAGCTAATGTGTGAACAAAGTCCAGACCAACTTTATGTATGATTATAGAAGCAAACATCAAACATCTTAATACATTAGCACATGGATTCCAACACCATATTAAAAAAATAAGTGATAAAATGTATTCCAGAAATCCAAGGATATTTCAGTGTTAGGAAATCTATCAGCATACTTCAGTATATCAATTACTTAAGGAGAAAAACCAAGGGATGATATAAACATACGACTGAAAACATTGGAAAAATTCAGCAGTCATCCTTTAAAAGAAATCTAAACAGAAGTTAACCACCTAAGTATGACTTTTGAATTCCTAACTTGAACACTAGACTGGACAGTAGGCAGGGAGAAATATTTATAAGGAACATTTTGGGGACAATTGACAAAATTTGAATGTGGACCATAGATAACAATGTTGTGTCCAAGTTAATTTCCCGACTTTTATTATCGTTCCATGTTTATGACATGCCCTTACAAGGAAATACGCACTGAAGTATTTAGGGGCAAAGGGATCTGAGGTTTGTACAATGTACTTGCAAGGGATTCAGAAATATGTAGATGGATGCATTACTCATGGAATCGGTCAATCAGAAGTTTGGGGAGGGGGGTCTGAAATGATAAAGCTAATAAGGTAAAATAAAAGTTAATAATTGGTGAATTACAGGGCACCTGGGTGGCTCAGTGGGTTAAAGCCTCTGCCTTTGCTCAGATCATGATCCCAGGATCCTGGGATCAAGCCCCACATCGGGCTCTCTGCTCTGCTTCTCCCTCTCTCTCTGCCTACTTGTGATCTCTGTCAAAAAAAATAATAATAATAATAATTGGGGAATTATTAACATACCCCGGTTAAGGGTGTGGGATTCCTTGGACTTTTCTTGTAACTTCTCTATAGGCTTGATATTGTAGCATAATTTAAGTAATCAAAATTAACTATCTACTAAGAAATAAGAGCAAACATCGATTCAAAATAACAGAATTAAAGCCATTCCCCTTAAAATCAAAAACAAGACATGAATGTTTCCTTTCACACTCTCCTTTGACATTATTAAGGTTTCAATCAATGCAATAAGTATAAGAAATAAACAGTAGAAAACAAATATTGAAATGTGAAGAATACTGAATATGAAGAAACAAAATTACTTATAGATGATATGCATATAGATATGGAAAGCCCAAAGTTACTTAAAAATGCAGTTAGTACAGGGTTCCTGGGTGGCTCAGTGGGTTAAACCTTAGGCTCAGGTCCTGATCTCAGGGTCCTGGGATGGAGCCCTGCATCCGGCTCTCTGCTCAGCAGGGAGCCTGCTTCCCCTCTCTCTCTGCCTGCCTCTCTGCCTGCTTGTGATCTGTCTGTCAAATAAATAAGATCTTTTTTAAAAATATAATAAAAAATAAAGTAAGTACAAAAATTTCTGAATAAGAGAAAGAAACAGTTTCTTGTAGAGGAGCAGCAAGACTGCTAAAATGTTAATCAGGAGAAGCAAAACATGAAGATGGCATTATATTGTATCATGAACAATATATGAATTTCACCATGTCTGTCCACCCATTTTCCCTTTATTTGAAGTGGCCTGGTATACCTTTTCTTTTATTTTTAGCCTTTTAGCTTTTTTTTTTTATTTTTAGGTCTATCTCTGGATCTTGTTTTGTTAGCCAACCTGAACAAGTTTTTTAAACTAGTTAATTAAGCCCATTTACATATTTTAATACAGTCTATATATGCAGCATCAGCTTTGTCAGATATTTTCTTTTTTTTTCTTTTTAAGATTTTATTTGTTTATTTGGCAGACAGAGATTACAAGTAGGCAGAGAGGCAGGCAGAGAGGGAGGGGAAGCAGGCTCCCCGCCGAGCAGAGAGCCAGATGTGGGGCTCGATCCCAGGACCCTGAGATCATGACCTGAGCTGAAGGCAGAGGCTTCAACCCACTGAGCCGTCCAAGCGCCCCTTTGTCAGATATTTTAACCTTCCATTTAAAACACCTACATGCACACACGAAGTCTTTTGGTATGTGGGCTGCAGACTCTGCTTGCTTGTTCTCTACCCCTGTGTTTCTTCAGGTATGCAGGAAGGGTCTGAGAGAGCCCCGATCTCTAATTACTACTTTTCTATGGTACCTTGTATAACCCCCTTGGTAACCTCTGCTTTTGGATATTATCACCTCCCTACTATGAGCAATAATGCAAGTAGCTAGCAAACGCTTCTTCCTCCCTCCCTCGCTCTTCTAGAACCACCAATCTGAGTCCCTAGTATTCATCTGATATTAATCTTTATAGTCTTAATTAAACTTAAATAAACTTAACCTTCTCCTCCCTGCTTTGTCAGCTTCAAGAGATAGTTCTTACGTCTGGCTAATTCAACTGATGCGATGAGGAGCATATTCTGTTCTCCCCTTCTTCTCCCCTCATCTCCTCCCATTTATTTTTTTAGCTGTATAATTCTATATAATCAGAGCACATAATGCTTATTTATGTATTAATTTGCCCCCCTACTGTCATGTTTTAGCTTTATAGTTAAAACAGTCAATGCTCACCCCCAGAATTTGTGAAAATCGTCACCAATCATTTTACAGTTTTCTGAAGCTTATTCTCTAGTAAACTCCTCATAGGTACAATATTCCCAGAGTTCTTGCAAATTCAAAACCGTGTGTCTGTGGGCTTTGTATTTAAAGGACAATTATCTGAATATAGGATGTCTGACTCACATCGTGAGCATATTAAAAATGTTGAGGTCCAGTCCTAGGTAGAGTAAGCAAGCCTACATTACCCTGTGTCTCCCACCAATTGCAGCTAGAAGACCTAACCAAATGCATAGAATAAACAGCTTGAAAACTGAAAAGTAAAATAGCGGCCAGACTGAGGAAGAACAATATAATTCAAAGTACCACCAAATTGGCAGTAGTTTATCATTTTTCCCTCCACAGTGTCCCCCAGCCAAAACTCAACACAGCTTGAAACCCAAAATTGAGCATTCATGCAGACAGAAAGAGCCCAGAAGCCCTCTAGTTCTGGCTCAAGGATTTGGAAATGGGCTTCCCAATGCCAAAAGACAGTAAGGCAATCCCCATTGTTCTCTCGTTTGGATTTCGTTCTCTTCTTTCTCCCACACCCCAGCCCTCCAAGCAATACCATAGCAGCAACAGGAGCAGGCAAAGCATGGGAGAATCTTCCTTTCTGATTGCAAGAGCTTGGTCCCAAGATGGCAGCGCTAAGCCTTGTTGCTGATCCCCTATCTGTCCTCCTCCTGCCTGGCCCCTACCCAAATGCAGACACAGGAAGGATGCAGCAAAGCAAGGTAAAGCTCTAGCCCTCTCGGAGGACTGGATAAGGGAAGCCCCAGGGAAACAGAAAACATCCAGGTCACAAAGATGGAGGAGCCAGGTAAAGAGATCCCTAACATGTATTTATGAAGTCATAGCTCATCCCCAAGTCGTGCAGGTGTATGTACTACCCACCCTAAACAGTAAACACAAATTTGGGGAACAGACCTACAGGGTAGATCACCATCCAAGAGCTAGATTGGCCACTGGGTGGCCCACGTGCAGGACAGATGTGAACAGGACAGCAGACACTTTGAAAACTGAACTGATCTCAGAACCACCACCCACAGTAAGCTGGTCACAAGTTGTGAAAACAAAAACATCAACATTCTCCTTGTGATTCAAACAACACCCAGGGACTCACAACACAGCAATCAATATGTCTAGGACACAATCCCAAACTACTCAGCATGCCAAGATTCAGGAAAATGTCAATTTCCATGGGAAAACGATGACAGATTTTGGAATTCTCAAACAAAAAGACTTCAAAGCAATGATAATAAAAATGTTCCAGGAAGTAAGGGTCACTACTTTGGGATATGAGTGAAAAACTATAACCAAAAACTAAAAGGAAAAAAATAGGAGGTTTGAAGAAGACCCAAATGGGATTTTTTTTTTAAGTGAGAAGATAATAAATAGAATTCAAATTCACTGGACGAGTATAATGGTAGAATGGAGATAATAGGAGAAAATATCCATCACCTTCTCTGGCAACAACAATCTAAAACACCATGAATTTCCATCAGAAAACATGGAGGATGGCTGGAATTGGAATATTTTTCAAGGCTGAAAGGGAAGAATTGTCAACCCAGAATTCTGTATCTAGTGAAAATGCTCTTCAGAAACAGATGTGAAATAAAGACATCCCAAGGTAAAGAACAACTAGACACAGACTATTTAAAGTTCATATGGAAGAACGGCCAAGGCCTTTTTGAAAAAGCAAAGTTTGGAGGGGCGTGCTTTACTAGAGAGCAAAACCCACCATGAAGTACTAGCACCAAAATAATGTGGTATTGCCTCTATGATAGACAATTAAAGGAGTAAAACTGAAGAGAGCCCCAAAACTGAACCACACGGGAAATTTGTCTGAAAGCAAATCAAGTTAGGCCCTTTTTCCCTACGAAATACAAAACCGATTCTGGATAAAATAAAATTTGAATGGAAAAAATAAAATGAGAACATTAGAAGGAAGTTTAAAAAAAAATATTTGTGTGACCTCTTTAATGATGACCCTCTTAAACTCAGAAAAAAAGGACCCAGAAACTGTAAAAGAGAAAAAGAACAGACTTGACTACATAAAAAGTCCTTAAATCTTTTATATGGCCAAGACGCCAAAATTTAAGCCAAATGAGAAGCGAGGATGTTGCAAGAAAATACTTGCAACGTTTAATAAAGTAACCATGGAAATGCAGATCAAAGGAAAACAAGGAAATATCTTTTTTTCTCCTATCCAGTGGATAAAAATGTTAAGAACTGCTAACATCCTATGCTAGTAAGAAGGTCGCAAAAGAGCACACTTATGAAATGCTTCTGTGGGGAGGAATGACTACAATCTGCTGAGGAAATCAATCTAGCAATACCCAAAAAAATTCTAAATTTGAATACCCTCTGACCAGCAATTTCACCTTGGGGAATTTATGCTCAAAAAACTAAACAAAACAAAACAAAAAACCCCCACAAGTACTAGCATCTCAGATTAGATAAGCAGCAATGTTTGTAGAGACAAAGAATGGATACAATCAGAATATTCCCAACAGGAGAATAACTGAATAAATTGTAATAATTCATACTGTGGACTTTAACGCAGTCATTACAAATAATGGGGATAATAATAATAATGGGTTATGGCTGGGAATATTTATTATATATGAAACTTAAAAAGTCATGCAGTATGGTCTGTGGTGTAATCTTTTTGTAAATTTTTTTAAAAGCAAAGAAACATATGCCACACATATACATTAATTCTAATGCTTTTGTGATTCTATAGGAAGCATGGAAGGATCCCATTACCCAACACTGGTACAGTGGGTCCAGAATTGGGATAGATGGAGGCATCGTTATCATGTTTTCTTTGTTACACTTCTATGTTTCAGTTATTGCAACAAGAGTATATTACTTTTGAAGTATGAAAAAATCCAACAGTGTTGGTTTCACAGGAAAAAAAATACACATACACACACATACAATACGCAGTCACACAGTCAGCTCCCAATGACTATGTCTTCATCAATGTATGTCACTGGTCATGTGCATAATTCACAACGTGAATTTGCCTCTGATGTCCTGGGCCTTATAAAATTTTCAAAGAAACATAAGAAAGCTGCTCTGCTAAAGGACAACTATTAAAGACCTAGCTCCATGAGGCTCCTAAACTGTTCATACAGATGGTCATCTCTCAAAATGCACCAGGCATTCATCCACGAGGGAGACCAATCCAGCTCCCAGCTCCTAGCTGGGTGGCAAGGACCCAGGCAGCAACACCATTTGAAGGTGGTCTTTGGATGCTAAAATAGCAACTGCTCCCTCTGGTCAGACCGACCTGCTGCCCCCTCCCACCACTTCCACCCCTCCCACCCCCTCCCACCACTTCCACTCCCTGCCTATCTCCAACTTGGCCAAGGTGCTCCCTGAACCTTACATATCCTTCCCAAAGGCAACGCCTCTCCACGTTTTTCTTGAATGTTCACCTCTGCATGTGCGTCTTGTGTTTTTCCTAAAAAACAGGGGTATGACCTCCTTGAGGAGATTTACATTTGATTCTTGAGTATGGTGCTTTATTCTATCCTTTTTGCCTCTGCCTAAGGGGGACAGTTTAAGTCTAAGGGCTAGAAGTATGGCCTCTGGGGTCAGAGCAACCAACTACAAACCTGACCGTGGCCGTTTAGCTGGGCAACCTTGAGCAGGTGTGATGGTTAATTTCATGTGTCCACTTGACTGGGCGAGAGGATGCCCAGAGAGCTGGTAAAACATAACTTCTGGGTGTTTCTGGGAGGGTACCTCTGGAGGAGATTAGCATTTGCATCAGTAAACTGAATAAAGAAGACTGCCCTCACCAAGGAGAACAGGCATGATCCAGTCCTTTGAGGGCCTGGATTGAACAAAAAGGCAGAGGAAGGGTGAATCTGCACCCTCCAACTAAGCTGGGACGTCTGTCTTCTCCTGCCTTGAGATACCACTGATAGGGCCAATTTAACGTTAAAACCTGTTAAACCCCTAGGGCCTGCCTGGGCCTACTTAGCCATAGTGACTCCATGTTGCCTAGGTAGCCATTTTGTTGTTTAATAAATGCCTCAGCAGTTACTGATACCAGTTCCGGGTAACCATTGCTAAAACACATACCTAAAACAAGGCCATTTTGTTGTTTAATAAACGCTTCAGCAGTTACTAGTATCGGATCCGGATAACCATTACTAAAACACACAGGTAGGAGACATCCAATCAGCCAAAGCCACATATGTAGATGTCTGCGGTTGTGCCCTATAAAACTAGCCTGCAAGACCAAGGGGTGTCGCTCTCTTCGGAGCCGGCCAGTCTGATTTCTAATGCTTGGCATAGAATAAAGCTTTACATAACTTTTACTTTGTCTCAGTCTCATTCCCCTGGCCGGTCAGTCTAACTTCTAATGCTTGGCATAGAATAAGGCTTTGCATAACTTTCACTTTGTCTTGGTCTCGTTCCTTTAATAACGGACCCAACACCACCACTCCTGGTTCTCGGACTTTCAGACTCCCACCGGGAATTACACAATTGGCCCCTTGGTTCTTAGCCCTTTGGATTCAGACTGAATTATATCACCAGTTTCCCTGGTTCTCCAGCTTGGAGATGGCAAAATCATGGGATCTCTTGGCTTCCATCTTAGCCTCGAGTAAATGAATGAACGGATGAATGAGCAAGCTATTGGTTCTTTCTCTGGAGAACCCTGTCTAATACAGCAAGTTACTTACTCCCCCTCCATCTCAATGTTCCCAGCAGAAGCTACCAAGACCTCTTACGGCTTAGGCCCGGGCCTGAGACTGCCTCTGGTCCTCAGGATTCTACTGGCCAAGGCAAGTAGGAAACCCAGTCCAAATTCAAGTGGAGGGATCCGCACAAGAGTGTGGGCACCAAGGGCCACAGATTAAATGTGCTATCCCACCACTTAAAACACTCAGTTTAACATCTGGCACATAGTACGTGCTCAAAAAATGTGAGCTCTTTTTCATTTGCATTATTTTCTCTTCAATAGAGATGAGTTATTTTTACAGTGGTTCTTTGCTATGAACAAACCCCAGAGAAGGCCTAGAAATCTAGAGATTGTTAGAGCCCTCGCATTTCATTACAGAAGATGCAGCGAAGCTAGAATGTGGCCGTAACCCCATAGGGCAGATTTCAGAATAAAGCCAGAGACCCGAGTCACCATTCTGAAATGAAAAATATCCTTGCAGGCCAGTTTCCAGGTCTCAGGGGACAGGTATATATATATATATATATATATATGGGAAAGGGCCAACGTTACCACCCACAGCCAAGCTAACATGCAAACGTGTCCCAACATAACAGGAACCAACCACCATTTCTGCAGAGGGCAAAGTCAGGATGTGAAAAATGGTGTATATTCTGTATTAAAAGAATTATAAAGGTGCTGTGGCAGATTAAGTTTGAAGAAAGAAAACATGGCAACGAGAAAGTGGATATAAGGGGGTAGAGTAGGAAATAGAGAAGTTACCCTAAAATCTCAAAAACATAAGCAGAATTTGTTGTGTCCATTGTTGTCCCCAGACCCTAGAGGAACGCCTGCACATACCAGATATTGGCAAAATTACTCTGAATCGGGGGACGTTAAAACTCATAGGTTATACTTGTTGAAAGGAATAACGCTGAAAATGAAAAGTGAATTACTGTTTTGCAATTTACCCCTTCAAACTAAAATGGAGTCAATGTATATTTTTAACACAGTTTTTCTACTGTGTGGAGGTAATGTCTTCCCTTTTAGGTTTATTGTTAAAAGGCAGCTGTTTTTCAATGTCTTTGGGGAGTACCAAAAATCATAGCTAGGGCTAAATGGTAGAAAGGGAGGTTCAGGGAGGAGCCAGGAAGTGAAGCTAATTTACCAGTCTGCCACCTGTAGGCTGGTTCCAGCAGACATAAACATCAGTGCCCACAAAACAGACGACATGAAAATAATGCATATTAAATCATGCTAAAAACTGAGCAACAGATGTGTGAAAACTATATATAGTGGTCCATTTGAATCATGGCTCCCCCGTTCCTGCCTCGAATGTCCTCTCTCTGATTTAAACACTGTGGCCACACATACTGTTGTTCCTAATCAGCTCTCCCAGACTCACCCATGGTCTGAAATAAGCTTTGGAAATTAATACCCCCATTAGGATGAAGGACCGCACCTGTGTGGATCAGGGTGTCACAGAACCAGTTTCAGATCTCATTTCAAAAGCCACGCTATGGGCTTGGACAGCAGAGGCCATTACAAAAGAACAACGTGAAAAACCAAAGCTGGACAGAATTACTAAATTTCAACATTCAAGAACAAACACCAAACATTCATTACAAGGGCTTAGTTTGGATTTCTGGAGAAGGAATTAAAACATACTGAGTTAACAGTTTAAGCATGTAAGATGTACTTCAGCACCATAAACCAAATGTAGTTACAGATGTCAAGACTTCTCAGAACAAGTGCTTCTCTTTATAAATGTCTGTTCTCCATGTATTTTTTCCGTTTCCATATGTCCACTCTTTATCAATATAAGGAAAGCACAACTTTCATCAAAAGGCTACAAAATCCCCCCCCCCCCCAATTAATTCTTGGGGACAGTCGCTTCCTTGTAAGAGAGATCTCCCGGTGGCTTTCTCCTACGGAGGCTTGTTAGTCCCTGGCTTCTCTAATTTGGGGGGTCAACAGCCTGAAAATCGGTCACCATTGAGGTGTGGAGCTCAGAAAACTCGCCCCCGGACGCGGGTTTCGGGTCTCCTGCCCAGTCCCGCCGCCCACAAACCGTTCCGGACGCACGCGGGAAATGCCAAGTCCACGACGCCAAGTCTGGAAGTGGCCGCAGGGGGCCGGCCGGTCTCCGCGCCGGAGCTGACCCACAGCAGGATCGGACGCGCCCGGTGGCCCCAGCCCCTAGTTCCCGCCGCCGCGCAGGCGACACGCGCACGGAGTCGCAGCCCCGCACCCGGATCCGGCCCCTCGTCCCCGCCTCGGTCAGGGCCTCCTGGCTGCTGAGTCTGTACCGAGCCGGGCCAGGGCGAGTCGCGGGTCCCCAGCGCGCAGAGTCCCTAAGGGCCCAGTGCAGACCCCGCGGCCGGACGCGCACCCGCTGCCCACCCCTCAGCCGGCGGTCCCCCGGGCCGCTGCAGGCTCTGCGGAGGGCGGGAGCCTGGCTTCGGTTTCCTCCAAGAAAAGTAACTCGGGGATCAGCGCTATAGGAAAGGGAAAGCTATGCTCTGAGAGCGGTGAGTAAGGTCCCCGGAGTATTCAGCCCGGAGTTTTCTGAACTGCACCCCGCGCTGCAGCAGCTCGGCCCCGGCGTTCGCGCCCCGAACTTGGAGCCCGCGGTGCGGTCCCGGGCGGGCTGCAGCCCTGGGGCTCGGCGCACCTCCCCGCCCGGCCGCAGGCACTCACCGAGAAGCCGGCCCAGAAGGGGCAGGAGTGGCGGACGCGGGCCGAGGTGGTGAGCGCCAGCGCGGCGAAGCTGACGGCCACGATGAGGCATCCGAGCGCCATCTGCGTGGCCCCGAGCGCCAGCACGATGCGGGAGCGGCCCGGGCACTCGCGCAGGCGGGACAGGCTGCGGGGCAGCGCGGCGGGGCGCGGCGCGCGGGGACCGCCGGCCCGAGGCATCGCGCCGGGCGCCCGCACGCCTCGCCCCGCTCCCGCCCGGCCCCGGCGCGCGCCGCCGCCGCCGCTGCCTCTCCTCACAGAGGGTCCGAGGCAAGTTGCGCCGGGCGAGGGGACGGCCTTCCCGCGGGTAGCGGGCGCTGCGGCGGCCGCGCGCCGGGAGCGGGCCGGGCCGGGCGGGAAGCCGGACGCCGGCTGCCCCTGCCCGTGCCCGCGCCCATGCCGCCGCCGCCGCTCCGCAGGGCCGCCCGCCCGCCGCCCGCCGCGCAGCGCTGCGCCCTCTCCCGCCCGCCCCGCGCGTTCCCCGCCCGAGCGCGGGCGCGAGCTACCGCGTGCCGGGGGCGAGCCGCCGCCGTCCCCGGGCGCGAGCCCCACCGCCGCGCGCCGGGCTGGGCCGGGGCCGGAGCGCGAACCGGGAGCGGACGGGCGCAGGTGCAGTCCCCGCGGCCCGACCTCGGTGCTCTCGCCTGCCACGCGGGACGGCACTAGGGACCGCAGACGCTTCAAGGTCGAGGGCAGCAGCCTCCGAGGCCGAACCCGCGGTGGGCGGGAGCCGGGGCCCGAGGGCGGGCCGAGTCACGGGGACCGAGCCGCCGGCCGAGCCTGGGGCCAGCCCGGGATGAGCGCTTTCCGCGGCGGAGGTGGGGCGAGGGGGACACTGCGCGTCCAGGCGGGGAGGTGAAATCCAAGTGCGCGGCCCCAGGTGTGGCGCGCCGCAGCCTCTAACGAATGCGGAATTCCAAGATCCAAGATGCCGCTTTCCTGCAGTTCCGCAATTTCCCAAGCCATCCGCTGAGAACTGGGCCCGGGAGGAGTCGGCATTTAAACCTCCCCGGTTCACAAACGGATGTTTCTTACTCACCTTTAGTTTGCAGGGCTTTTGATACAAGTGAAAAGTTTAGGCTTAAATCGCACCGAACGAATTTAAATGAGCGATGGCATTAAGGACCCATTAACTCATCCCTACTCCCTTTAGCCAGCATAAGGTTTTAAATTGGTTATCGGCTTCTCTGAGATACCAAGAAAACTTGGAAGTTTGGATTGTCACAGTTCTCTTTGTGGCCCTACTGATGTGATTTTAAGACCACTGGTGTTGAAAAAGACTGTTATTAAGAGACCCACGAGTGTTGGGAAATCTAAAGGGATCGGACACAAAAAAGCAACGTTCAGGGTAAGAAAGGGCAATGGTAGGTCATTCCCCCAGGCCATTTGTCCACTGTCGCATGGTGGAACCGAGGGAGTCCACCGCTGGATCCAAAACACTGGAGAGTAGCGCCCCCAGAATGTCTCAGTTGCTGGTGCTTGAAATTTCACCGTTAGAGATATTGATTCCTTTGGGGCTTGACGCGCCTCTATTAAAATGCAAATTCCTCTTGAAGGGGCAATAGCTCAAGCCTTTATCAGCCAACACCTTAGCACGGATGGGATTTATTTTCCAATTTAAAGGGATGACCAAGGGATGAACTGGGGGTGGGGAATTCCACAGATAAAGTAGCTGACCTCAAAACGTTGGCCAGTGGCCAGACTCTGCCTTTTCCTCCAGTTTTTATCTGTAACATGGCTGAGCCTCAGGCTGGCATCATTTAGAGTACCAGAGTACAAATTCAAATTTCCTGGAGACATTCTCTATCTAGAAATTCTCAGGCAGCACTTTTTAAGGCCTTGGAACAATACCAAAGCCAGCTCCTGGACTGCCGGGAGGTTAGGTTCTCAATGGAATCACCTCCCTCCCTCACTCACTCATTTATTTATTCCCCACAATAGTTTACCCTTAAAGTAAGTACAGAAGTGAACAAAACAGACAAAACCCATGTCTTTTCGGTAGAAGGAGAGAAACAGTACAATAAGCAGAACAAGTAAATTACACAGAGTTTATTGACATTATGTAGTACTCAAAAAATATGTTAAGCACTCACTATATGCTAGACACTGAAGATGTAAGGATTAGCAAAAGCAAACAAGCTAGAGAATGTTCAGTCTACTGGATAAATTAACAATACACAGATAATTGCTCCAAGGCCAATTGTGGCCAGGCGCAGTGTGATGGAGAATTCTACATGGTGCCAAAAACCAGCATCCTCTACAGAAAATGAATTGAGGGATGCCCAAGAGAATGTAGAGTTCACATGTTACTGCTGTCATCTAGGCAAGAAATGACAGTATTTGGGATGAAGGTAGAGATGGTGGAGATACTCAGAACTGGATAGATTTGAGACGTTTGGCAGGTGTCTGCAATGAATTAAATGTAGACAAAATAAAGGGCGGTGCCAGTTGGGCCATCCTGGGGAGAGTACCGAATGGTAGATACCTCCCGTGAACTCCCATGTGTGTATTAGATGTGCTTCCAAATATATACGTGAATCATATTTGTAATTATAAATGGCATGGAAAGAGAGCTGTGGGCAGCACGGCAGAGAGTTTAGGTGTAGGTGGAGTAGGAGAGGGATCTACATTGTCTGTGAAATTTGATTTTGGGGCAGAGGGAAAGCCTGATCCAGAAATTACAGTCACTTAGCCATTTTAAGAATCATTTCTGTATTTTAGAGAATTTTAAAATTTGGTTGTATTAAATGTAATATCTGACTTTCTCTTGGTAAACAATTGGAATTTGGAGATATAAATAAAGTGAGTCAATTTCACGGAAGTGAATCATAAAGAAAGGAAGGATGGAAGGAAGGAGGGAGGGAGCTGGCTTGGCCCTAGCTCTGATCCCAACAACTCATTGATCCTCTTTGCTCCTCAGCGTTTTTCTTATAAAAGGCTGCATTGGGGGCGCCTGGGTGACTCAGTCGTTTGAGTGTCTGACTCTTGGTTTCTGCTCAGGTGGAGGTCTCAGGGTCTTGGGATCAAGCCCCACATCCAGCTCTTCACTCACTGGGGAGTCTGCTTGGGATTCTCTCTCTCCCTCTGCCCCTCCCCGCTAAAATAAATAAATAAATCTTTTTAAAAAAAAAATAAATAAAACGCTGCCATAATACATGTCCTAGTATTATGAGAGATTCTTGGAGTCACCTGGGACCAACTTATCGCAACTTTTTCTTCTTCCTAGATCAGATGACACTAATAGACTGAGACCATTGTTCTTAAGCATAGCATGACAAGGTGGCTGAGCTTTTACTGAAAGGTAGGCTGTATGCCTGCTTGCACCAACAGGAAGGTGAGTAACACAAATGCCTCACTTATAGTGCCCTTGTTCAAGTTTTTGCTCTTTTCAACATGCCTCTCCAGCGATGGATGAAAAATAAATTTGTCCCTCCATACTATACAGCAGAAGAAAGTTCTACTTGGATTTCACAGTCTCCAACTCTGAAATAGTAAAAATCAGCAGAGAATCACTATTTCCAGGAACCTCAGGCTTGTAAATTTCCTGCTGAAGACAACTAAGAAGCCAGATGAAAAAATATTTTAAATATCTTCTTAAAAGTATCAAGGAGGGGCACCTGGGTGGCTCAGGGGGTTAAGCCTCTGTCTTCGGCTCAGGTCATGATCTCAGGGTCCTGGGATCGAGCCCCACATCGGGCTCTCTGCTCAGCGGGGAGCCTGCTTCCCCCTCTCTCTCTGCCTGCCTCTCTTGTGGGACTCGATGTGGGACTCGATGTGGGACTCGAATGTAAAATGGTGCAGCCATTTTAGAACATAGCATGGGAGTGCCTCAAAAAATTAAACACAGAATTACCATTTAAGGGATGTCTTGGTGGCTCAGTCAGTTAAACATCTGCCTTCAGCTCAGATCATGATCCCAGAGTCCTGGGATCGAATCCCACATTGGGCTCCTTGCTCAGCGGGGAACCTGCTTCTCCCTTTGCCTGCTACCCCCCTGCTTGTGCTTGCTCCCTCTCTCTCTCTCTCTCTCTCTCTGACAAATAAATAAATAAAATCTTTTTTTTTAAAGAATTACCCTTTAATCCAGCAATTCTTCTAAGTGTATATCCAAATGGATTGAAAGCATATCTCTTTAGGCATCTGTACTTCCATGATTATAGCAGTGTTATTCACAATAGTCACATGCAGAAACAACTCAGGTGTCTATCAACAGACAAGCGGATGAGCAAAATGTCTTGTATATACATATGTATTATATATAATATATATACGAATATGAATAATATTCCATCATATATATGTATATATGTATGTATATATGTTGTCATTCATGTTGTAACGTGTTAGAATTTCCTTCCTTTTCATATATACAAGATATATATATATATATCATATATATATACATATATATGATACATATATATGATGGAATATTATTCAGTCTTGAAAAGGAAGGAAATTCTAACACATGTTACAACATGAATGAACCTTGAGCATATGCGTGATACAAGCCAGTCACAAAAGGACAAATGTTATTGTGCTTCCCCTTATATTAGGTTCCTAGAGTAGTCATGTTCATAGAGACAGAAAGTTGAATGGTGGTTGCCAGGGAGGAGGGGAAAATGGGGAATTAGTGCTTAATGGGTACAGAGTTTCAACTGGGGAAGATGAAAAAGCTCTAGAGATGGATGGAGGCAATAATTGCACAACAATGTGAATGGAGTTAATACCACTGAATTATATACTTAAAAATGGTTGGGGCGCCTGGGTGGCTCAGTGGGTTAAGCCGCTGCCTTCGGCTCAGGTCATGATCCCAGGTCCTGGGTTCGAGCCCCACATCGGGCTTTCTGCTCAGCAGGGAGCCTGCTTCCTCCTCTCTCTCTGCCTGCCTCTCTGCTTACTTGTGATTTCTCTCTGTCAAATAAATAAATAAAATCTTTAAAAAAAATGGTTAAAACGGTCAATATTACTTTATATCTGTTTTACCACAATAAGCAAAAAGTACAATAAAATACCCCTTCATATCCACTAGGATGACTATCATGGTAATTTAAAAAAAAAAGTCCTGCAAGTAACAAATGTTGGGAAAGATGTACATTGTGCATTGTACATTGCTAGAGGGAATGTAAAATAGTGCAGATGGAAAACAGTCTGACATTTCCTCAAAGTTAAACACAGAATTATCACATGGCCAATACTTCTAATTCTACGTATCGAGTTGGAAATCAGTAACCTTAACTTGTTCCCCCATGTCCTCTGGTCCCAGCTCTGGAGCAGATTTGTTTAGATAATTATAACTGCAGGGTTGGAAGCCAGTGTGGGCAGCTCTAGACCTTAACAAACAATAACGCATGTATGGAAACTTTGACTCGTCTCTGTTCATTGGGTTATGAAATGTCTATCTCACTGCTATCTAAGAATAAATTTAACCAAAGTTGAAAGACTGGTACACTGAAAATTCTACAAACATTCCAGCTCAGAATATTGCTGAAAGAAATCAAAGAAATCCTAAACAAATGGAAAGGCACTGTGTTCGTGGATAAGAAGACAACATTAAGATGTCAATACTCAAAGTGTTCTACACTTAATAAACTAATTAAAGGACAATTTAGTTCAGGGAGGAAAGAGATCTAATTTTGACAGGACTTGAAACACTTATGATACTTCATAGGTTCTGTGATGAGATTTAAATTAGATCGTGAATATATAAAAGTATTTTGCAAATATTAAAGCACTTTATGAATGCTGGGTGACATTATTCCATTAGTAATGAGTTCCTTACAGACAGAAGCAGAGTTTCATTCATGCTTGCAATCACCTAATGCACCTGGCATAGTCCTTAGCAGGTAGTGGTACTCTATTACGATTTATTCAGTTGAATTCTATATCCTACACTCTGTTAAAATTGAAGTTTTAATACTTCTGAGCTACTGACTAGAATTTTATGAGAGGCCCCGGAGAAATAAATGGTGCTGGATTAGTCAAGGAGTACAAAGAGGCTAAGAAGTAAGTTCCACTTAAATTAACTACCGCTATTAAATCAGGTTATTAGAACATATATTGTAATGATTTCATTAGAATAAGCAGTTACTCATATTCATACATATTGACTCAAACAAAATTATACATGAAAGTAATGTTTTGTCTTCAGGGAAAATGTGTCAAAATTATGAGTCAAGCCACACGAAACTTAAGAATTCTCATCCATCAACTGAACAGGAAATAATGAAGTAAAATTTATCATTTGCTTTTGAAATAGGAGAGTCACCTTCAACCAGAACTACTTGAATAGCCTTTTTTTTTTAAATAGGAAGCAAATATGAAACACTTTGTTCATAGATAAATGGGAAGTCTTTAGGAAAATAAACATTAGGAGTTGCTAATCTTTGGTGCCAATTACATGATTGGGCCCACTTTTCACAGCAATGATGCATTGCTGCGATGTAATTCTTCAGGGATTTGCTTGGCTTTTTCATGCAACTAAGCTGTATGCTGTATGCAAGTAAATCTAAGTCACAGCCCAGATGATCCAGCAAACCCAAGTTCTCTCTCTGCCCTCTCCAACATGTTTCCCTAGACTTCTGCTCCTGCAGGGCACTGGCCTTTCCTTTTCCAGCTTCTGGACATTAGTGAGCCATTCCTGCTGAGAATGACCTACTTCATCATCTATACAAACTTTATCTTTCCTCTAGGTCTTTTCTCACATCTCAAAGGCAGGCCAGCAGAGTAGTTAGGGCACAAATGAAGGTGTTAGACTGCCTAGGTTCAGACCCTAGCTCAGCCACTTCCTAATGAAGGTAGTAATAGTCCCTGCCTTATAAGCTCCTTTGTAAGGATTAAATGATTAAATTTCTCTGAAGTACTGAGAATAGCACCAGCCTAGAGCAAATACTACTTAGCATTTTTCTCATCATTTTTCTATTAGTGACAACACTGCTATATGAAGGCACTCCTGTTTGGTTCAACTTCTCCTGACCCACGCAGAGTGAGTTAGGTCAGAAAAGGCCAAAAAGCAGCAAACCACCATAGGGAAAAGCAAAGTAAGCTATTTCCCCAAATGTATAGTAAGTTTAAGGAGAGACTCCTAGATCAATATTTCTTTGGATTTCCTACAGTTCTCAGAATAGTGTCTTGTTAGAATAAAAGATATAGTAAATATTTTTGTTTGACAGGGCTTTCTTAAAGAATTTTTGTTTTTTACATTTCTTCCTGATTTCATCCATCTATTCTATAACATCTATTGAGTGATACTATGTGCAAGGCATTGCCTTAAACTTGTACAGATCATTAAGACCCTATGCCAAACATCATATCTCATATAGATTAATTCCCACCTATAATTCAAAAAGCATTATGGTAAGGTCTTTATTAGTTCTAGTGTTCCAATTATATAATTATTTCAATGGCCTTTGAATAAATGAACTAAGAAATGAAAGCAGAAATCATTTAGTGATTTAAATATGGAGTCTGGTCCAAAACCACATTCTAGGAGGTTCCAGAATTGATTATAATGATCCCTTACCTTGGAAAGGATGTGAAAGTCCCTTTCCTACTCTTTTCTCATAGGGATGAAGAAGACTTAGATTCTTAAAGAGAATATTATAAAAAGAGAAGAAGGAGAAGAATAACATCCTTATAGACAATAAAAGCATACCAGAAAGATAAAACTACAAAATAGATCAAAATGCTAACTTACTATTTGAAAACAATGTGATAGGCTTTACAAACAATGCAAGAAAAACATAAATCAAATTCACAAAATATAGAAAAAGAAGGAACAGAACCCAGAAAAGATGACTCTACTTGATAAGACTATCTACAAAAAAACCTAAAGGTTAACATCATACTTAATGATGAGAGACTGAGTGATTTCCCTCAACGATCAGAAGTAAAGGAAGGATATCCTTTCTCACTTTATTCAACATGGTTTGCAGGAAGTTCTGGCCACTGCAATATGGCAAGAAAAAGAAATAAAAGGCATATAAACTGGAAAGGAATAAATAAAATTGTTCCTATTTGCAGATGATCTCATTGCCAATGTAAAAATCTCAAGGAATCTACTTAAAAAACTCCTAGCAAGTTCAGCAAGTCCACAGACTCAAGATCAACACACAGAAGTCAATTGCATTTCTATAACTAGTAATGAACACATAGAAACTGAAATTAAAAACAGAATACACAGGGGCGCCTGGGTGGCTCAGTGGATTAAGCCTCTGCCTTCCACCCAGGTCATGATCTCAGGGTCCTGGGACCAAGCCACACATCGGGCTCTCTGCTCAGCAGGGAGCCTGCTTCCCCCTCTCTCTTTGCCTGCCTCTCTGCCTACTTATGATCCCAATCTCTGTCAAATAAATAAAATATTTAAAAAACCAGAATACACAATATCATTTACAATAATGGCAAAGAAAATGGAATATTTAGGTATACAATTAACAAAAAAGGTAAAGGATCAGAAAGTAATATAACACTCTGTATTAATTATACTTACAAAAAGCCAGGGACACTTGGCTTGCTCAGTCTATTAAGCAGCAGCAGGGAGTCTCCTCCACCCTCTCCCTCTGCATTTCCCTCTAATTGTGCAAGCTCTCTCTCTCTGTGTCAAATAAACAAATAAAATCCTTTTTAGAAAAAGGTAAAAAATCTGTATATTGAAAATTACAAAATGATGATTATATAAAAAATTCTCCAGAGAAACAGAATAGGATGTATACAAAGAGAAAGAAAGAGATTTGTTTAAAACAATTGGCTCACACATTGTGGAGGATTGGTAAGTCCAAAATCTGCAGGGTACCCTACTAGGATGGAGACCCAGGGAAGGGTTGTAATTTGAGTCTAAAGTCTATCAGCTGGCAGAATACCTTCTTTGTTCAGCCTTTGTTCTAGCAAGACCTTCAACTGATTGGATGAATCCCACCCACATTATGAAGGGTAATCTGCCTTACTCAAAGTCCACTGATTTAAATGTTAATGTCATTCATTTCTGGGGTCTCTGTTTTGCTCCAGTGTTCTATGTGTCTATTTTTGTGCTGGCACCACTCTGTTTTGACTACTACAGCTTTGTAGTACATCTTGAAATCAGGAATTGTGATAAATCCAGCTTTGCTCTTCTTTCTCAAGATTGCTTTGGCTATTCAGGGTCTTTTGTGGTTCCATACAAATTTTAGGATTATCTATTCCCATTCTGTGAAGAATGCCATTGGTATTTTGATAAGGATTGCATTGACTCTGTAGATTGCTTTGGGTAATATAGACATTTTAACAATATTAACTTTTCCATTCCATGAGCATGGAATATCTTTCCACTTGTGTCATCTTTAGCTTCTTTTATCAATGTTTTATAGTTTTCAGAATATAGGCCTTTTACCTCCTTGGTTAAATTCAATTTAATAATTTTTATAATTTTTATTCTTTTTGGTGTGGTTGTAAATAGAATTACTTCCTTAATTTCTCATTCTGCTACTTCATTGTGAAATATGACTCCACCATAAAGAGAGAATGAAATCTTGCCATTTGCAATAACATGGATGGACCTAGAAGGTGTTAAGTGTCAGATAGAGAAAGACAAATACGATATGATTTCACTTATTTGTGGAATCTAAAAAACAAAACAAATAAGAGGAAGCAAACAAAGAGCAGAAACAGACCCACAAGTACAGAGAACAAACTTATGGTTGCCAGAGAGGTGGAGGATGAGCAGATGTGCAAAATGAGTGAAGGAGAGTGGGAGATACAGTTTTCAAGTTATGGAACAAATAAACCACAGTAACAAAAGGTAAAGCATTTAAAAAATGTTAATATTATTCAAAAAACACTTTCAAAGAAACATCCAAAATAACTTTTTTTTTTAAGATTTTGTTTATTTATTTGACAGACAGAGATCACAAGTAGGCAGAGAGGCAGGTAGAGAGAGAGAGGTGGAGGCAGGCTCCCTGCAGAGCAGAGAGCCCGATGCGGGGCTCAATCCCAGGATCCTGGGATCATGACCCGAGCTGAAGGCAGAGGCTTAACCCACTGAGCCACCCAGGCGCCCCCCAAAATAACTTTTGACCAAAGATCTGGGCACCATCGCCCAGCCAAGGTGACACATAAAATTAACTATCACAATTATGAACTCAAAAGAGACCTAAACAAATGGAGAAGCATACTGTGTTCACAGATTGGAAGACTCAGCATAGTAAAGATGAGGATTCTTCCTAAATTTCTCTATTGGTTTAATGAAATTCCAATCAAAATTCCAGTGTGGCTTTTTTTTAGACATAAACAAACTTATTTTTAGAATTATATGAAAAGGCACAGGCCCTGGAACAGCTGACCAATCTTGAAAAAGAAGAATGAAGTGGGAGGAATCACTCTACTCAATACTGAAACTTAGTATAGATCAATAGTAATCGAGATATTGTAGCTTTGCAAATATATGGAGGTTAAAGAAGACACTATTGCACACAAAATAATAAGATACCTAGGAAAAAATTCAACCAAAGAGGCAAAGAATCTGTACTCAGAAAACTGTAGAGTACTCATGAAAGAAATTGAAGAAGACCCAAAGAAATGAAAAAACAGTCCCTGTTCATTGATTGGAAGAATAAATACTGTGAAAATGTCTATGCTGCTTAGAGCAATCTACACATTTAATGTAATCCCCATCAAAATACCATCAATATTTTTCAAAGACATGGGACAAATAATCCCAAAATTTATATGGAACAAGAAAAGACCCCGAATAGCCAGAGGAAAGTTGAAAAAGAAAACCAAAGCTGGCAGCATCACAAGTCCAGACTTCAAGTTCTATTACAAAGTTGTAATCATCAAGACAGTGTGATACTGGCACGAAAACAGATACACAGATCAATGGAAGAAAATAGAGAACCCAGAAATGGACCTATGGTCAACTAATCTTTGTAAAAGCAGGGAAGAATGTCCAATGGAAAAAGGACAGTCTCTTCAACAAATGGTGTTTGGAAAATTGGACAGCCACATGCAGAAGAATGAAACTGGACCATTTCCTTACACCACACACAAAAATAGACTCAAAATGGATGAGAGACCTCAACGTGAGACAGGAAACCATGCAAAATCCTTGAGGAGAACACAGGCAGCAACCTCTTTGACCTCAGCCACAGCACCTTCTTCCTAGAAACATCCACCAAAGGCAAGGGAAGGAAAGGCAAAAATGAACTATTGGGATTTCATCAAGATCAAAAGCTTTTGCACAGCAAAGGAAACAATCAACAAAATCAAAAGACAACTGACGAATGGGAAAAGATATTTGCAAATGACATATCAAATAAAGGGTTAGTATCCAAAATCCATAAAGAACTTATCAAACTCAACACCCAAAGAACAGATAACCCAATCAAGAAATGGGCAGAAGACATGAACAGACATTTCTGCAAAGAGGGCATCCAAATGGCCACTAGGCACATGAAAAAGTGCTCAATACCACTTGGCATCAGGGAAATACAAATCAAACCATAGTGAGATACCACCTCACACCTATCAGGATGGCTAAAATTAACCAGTCAGGAAACGACAGGTGTTGGCAAGGATTCGGAGAAAGGGGAACACTCCTACACTGTTGGTGGGAATGCAAGCTGGTGCAGCCACTCTGTAAAGCAGTATGGAGGTTCCTCAAAAAGTTGAAAATGGAGCTACCCTATGACCCAGCGATTGCACTACTGGGTATTTACCCTAAATATACAAAGTTAGTGATCCAAAGGGGCATGTGCACCCGAATGTTTATATAAGAGCACAATATGTCCACAATAGCCAAACTATGGAAAAAGCCTAGATATCCATCAACAGATGAATGGATAAAGAAGATGCAGTACATATATACAATGGAATATTATGTAGGCATCAAAAAAATGAAATTTTGCCATTTGCAACAATGTGGAAGGACCTAGAGGATATTATGCTAAGTAAAATAGTCAATCAGAGAAAGACAATTATCATATGATCTCACTGATGCGAGGAGTTTGAGAAACAAGACAGAGGATCATAGGGGAAGGGAGGGGGGAAATGAAATAAGATGAAACCAGAGAGAGAGAGACAAACCATAAGGACTCTTAATCTCAGGAAATAAACTGCAGGTTGCTGGAGGGGAAGGCAGTGGAGGGATGGGGTGGTTGGGGGATGAATATTGGGGATGGTATATTATATGGTGAATGCTGTGAATTGTGTAAGACTGATGAATCACAGATTTGTACCCCTGAAACAAATAATACATTACATGTTAATTTAAAAATTTTTTCAAATTAAAAAAAAGAAAGAAGTCGTCCAAATTGACAAGGAAGAAGTGAAACATTTATTCTATGCAGACAACATGATACTCTGTGTTGAAAACCCTAGGACTGCACCAAAAAATTGCTAGAACTGATACAGGAATTCAGCAAAGTTGGAGTATATAAAAATCAATAGAAAGAAATCTGTTGTATTTCTATACACCTATAATGAAGCAGCAGAAAGAGAAATCAAGGCATTGGTCCCATTTACAATTGCCCCAAAAACCATAAGATACCTAGGAATAAACCTAGCCAAAGAGGTGAAAGATCTGTACTCTGAAAATATAGAACACATATGAAAGAAATTGAACAAAACACAAAGAAAAAGAAAAACATCCCATGCTCATGGATTGGAAGAACAAATATTGTTAAAATGTCTCTACTAGCCAAAGCAATTTACACATTCAGTGTAATCCCTATCAAAATACCACCAGCATTTTTCACAGAACTAGAACAATCCTAAAATTTGCATGGAACCAGAAATGACCCCAAATACCCAAAGTAAGTTTGAAAAAGAAAACCAAAGATGGACTCCTCAGAATTTCAGACTTGAACTATATTACAAAGCTGTAATCATCAATACAGTATGGTACTGGCACAAAAACAGACACATAGATCAATGGAACAGAGCAGAATAACCCAGAAATGGAACCACAACAAAGGAGGAAAGAATATCCAATGGAAAAAAAGACTCTTCAACAAATGGTATGGGGAAAATTGGACAGTCACATGCAGAAAAATGAAACTGGACCACTTTCTTACACTATACACAAAGATAAATTCAAAATGGATGAGAGGCCTAAATGAGAGACAGGAACCCATCAAAATCCTAGAGGACAATGGAGGCAGCAACCTCTTTGACCTCGGTCATAACAACTTCTTGATAGATACATCTGTGGTGGCAAGGGAAACAAAAGCAAAAATGAACTATTGGGACTTCATCAAGATAAAAATCTTCTGTACAGCAAAGGAAACAGTCAACAAAACTAAAAGGCAACCCATGGAATGGGAAAAGATGTTTGCAATGACATATCAGATAAAGGGCTAATATCCAAAATCTATAAAGAACTTATTAAACTCAACACCCAGAAAATAAATAATCCAGTTAAGAAAGGGCAGAAGACATGAGCAGACATTTCTGCAAAGAAGACATACAAATGGCTAACAGACATCAAAAAATGCTCAACATCATTCGTTATCTAGGGAATCAAAACCATGATGAGATACCAACTAACACCAGTCAGAATGGCTAAAATTAACAACTCAGGAAACAACAGATGTTGGTGAGGATGTGGATAAAGAGGAACCCCCTTACACTGTTGGTGAGAATGAAAACTGGTACAGCCACTCTGGAAAATAGTATGGAGTTTCCTCCAAATGTTAAAAATAGAGCTACCGTATGACCCAGCCACTACACTACTAGGTATTTATCTAAAGGATACAAAAATACTGATTCAAGGGGGCATATGCACTCTGATGTTAATAGCAGCACTATCAACAATAGCCAAATTATGGAAAGAGCCCAATGTCAATCAACTGATAAATGGATAAAGAAGATTTGGTATACACATAAAATGGAATATTACTCAGCTATCAAAAAGAATGAAATCTTGACATTTGAAATGATGTGGATGGAACCAAAACAAAACTTATTTTGCACAAAAACTGTAAGATTTCAGTCATATATGGAATTTAAGAAACACACAGATGAACATAGGGGAAGGGAAGGAAATATAAAATAAGATGAAAACAGAAATGGAAGCAAACCATAAGAGACTCTTACCTATAGAAAACAAACTGAAGGTTGCTGGAGTGGAGAAGGGTGGGGGGATGGTCTAAATGGTGGCAGGCATTAAGGAGGACACTTGATGTAATGAGCACTTGGTATTATATGTAAGTGATGAAGCAGTAAATTCTAGTCCTGAAACTAATACTACACTATATGTTAACTAACTTGAATTTAAATAAAATCTTGGAAGGAAAAAAAAGATATTGTGGTTTTGGCACAGGGATAAACACACAGGTCAGTGGAACTAAATAAAGAGCTCAGAATAGACCACAAAAATATATGCAGCTGATTTTTGAGAAAGATGTACAGACAATTCAGTGAAGAAGGAAGGATAGCCTTTTCAATACATGGTATTGGAGCAATTGGATATCTATAAGGAAAAAAGTGGACTTCAACTTCTTGCAAAAATTAACTAAAAATAGATTATGGGCTTATATGTAAAACAGAGAAGTAAGAAGGGGCTTCAGTAATTGAGACTAAACTAGAAGTATAAAAGTGAATAAACACATTTGATAATAAGTTAAGAGTGATAAGTAAAAAGGAATTTTTTAAATTATACATAAAAGAGTTTTAAAAGATTTATGAACAGTAGCATGTATTGAGGAGTATTAAAGAAGGTCCAACCTATGACTGAAATGAGTGCCTGAAAAAAGGAAACTAAAGCAAGGGAACAAAACAAATATTAAAATCTATAATTCAATAAAATAATCTTGAAAAATTTTAAAGGCTGAAATTGCATGTTGAAAGAACATATCCTTCATAATACTGGAGAATATCACACGAGAATGGGCATGACCAAGATAAACTGTATTAAAATTACTGTACTCTAAAGAAAAAGAAGATATCCTGTGGGTATTAGAGCCAAAAGAACAAGTGGCTCATAAGGGAAATAAAATATTTGGCAATAATTCACTGTGCAAAAAAAAAAAATAGCAATTTTGAAATAATCAGAAAAGAAAATATCACCCAAGGATTTTATATCTAATAAAATTGAGCAAACTATCATCAGTGTGCAAAAACTCAGGTAATATCATATCCATGAGCCCTTTCTGAAGAATCTTATTAATTCATAAACTTCAAAGAGCCAAAATAACTAGAGAAACATTAATATAAGTACAGGTAATGAGCATAAAATAGATAATTCCTTTTAGAACTAAGACTAAATGAGGACCCTTATCTCATACCATATGTAAAACTTAACTTGAAAATGCATGAAAGGGCACCAGTTTGCATTTCCACTAATAGTGCATGAAGGTTCCTTTTTTAGCATGTCCTCACTAACACTTGTGGAAAATAGTATGGAGGTTCCTCAAAAAATTAAAAATAGAACTACCATATGATCCAGTAATCACTGTAATGAATATTTACCCAAAGAATACAAAAACACTAATTCAAAAGCATACATGCACCCCTGTGTCTATTGAAATATTATTTACAATAGGCAAATTATGGAAGCTGCTCAAGTATCCATCAATGGATAAATGGATATATATGTGGTATATATATATACAATGGAATATTATTCAGCCATAAAAAGAACAAAATCTTGCCATTTGCAACAGCATGGATGGAGCTTGAGAGTATAATGCTAGGTGAAATAAGTCTGAGAAAAACAAATGCCCCATGATTTCACTCATGTGTAAAATTAAAAACAAAACAAATGAACAAAGGGAGTAAAAGAGAAAAACCAAGAAACAGACTCTTCATTATAGAGAACAGATGGTTAGCAGAGGGGAGGTGGGTGGAAGGGTATTGAAATAGGTGATGGGGACTAAAAGTACACTTAACACGATGATCTGAGTATTATATGGAATTGTTGAATCACTATATTGTACACCTGAAACTAATAAAACACTGCAGGCTAAAAAATAAAAATTAAAAAATAATTCTCTGTGAAAAAAATTCATCAAGGGCCTAAATATAACCACTAAAACTATGAGATGCTTTGAAGAAATCATAGCTATACATCTACATGACCTTGAATGAGGCAATGGTTTCTTAGCAATGACATCTAAAGCACAGGCATCAAAGAAAGCATAGATACATTGGACATCATCAAAATGAAAAATTGTTCAAAAGACAGATCAAGAAAATGAAAAGACAACCCACAGAAAGAAGAAAAAGATTTTACAAATCATACATCTGATAAGAGTCTAACGCCCAGAATACATATAAGTTTTAAAACTCTTACAACTCAACAATAACAACCCAATGGAAAAATGAGCAAAGGCTCTGAACTGACATTTCCCCAAAGAACAAATAAAGGTGGCCACTAAGTGCATGAAAAGATGTTCAACATCATCAGTAGTTAGGAAAAAGCAAATCAAAGTCACAGTGAGATACCACTTCATGGCCACTAAAAAGGCTATTATCAAACTGGCAGACAATAACAGCTCTTGGCAAGGTTATGGAGAAAATGGAAGCATTGTCCCTGCAGGTGGGAATATAAATGGTGCAGTCATTCTGGAAAAGCCACTTGCCAGTTTCTCAACATGTTCAGCTTAAAGTTACCCTATGACTCAGCAATTCCACTCATACGTATATACCCAAGAGAAACTGAAAACATTTTTTTTACACAAATCTTGCACATAAACATTGATAGCAGTGTTGTTATGTACCATCATCAAAAAATGACAACAACCTAAAAAGCCCCATCTGATGACTGCACAAACAAAATGTGGTATATCCAGTGACATCATTTCTAGCCATAAAAAAAAATGTTATACAGATAAGCACTACAGTAGAGATGAATTTCGAAAACATTATGCTATGCTATGTGAAACAAGCCAATAAAAAAAATTGCATATTGTATCATTCCACTGATACAAAATGTCCAGAAGAGGCAAATCCATTGAAACAGACAATAGCTTAGTGGTTGCCAAGGGCTACGGAAAGGAGACATGGGAGTTTCTGCTAATGGGTACAGGTTTCTTTTTCAGGTGATGAAAAGGTACTAAAATTCTTTAGAGATGGTTGCACACTTCTGTAGATACATTAAAAACTACTGCATTGCATACTTTAAAAGGGTACCATTTGTGGTTATAGGAATCATGTGTCAATTAAACTGTTATATTTTAAAAGACCAAATGAGTGTTAAAAGAGTACTGGTTTTGTGCTCTTTTATAGACTGAATATTTGTATCCTTCCAAAAGTCATATTGCTGAAACCTAATCCCCAGGGTGATGATATTTGGAGATGAAGTCCTTGAGAAGACTCTGCCCTCATGAGTGGAATTAGTACCCTTCTAAGAGACCCCAGAGAGCTCCCTTGCGCCTTATGCTATGTGAGGACACGGCAAGAAGATAGCCATCTATGAACTAGGTAGCAAGCCCTCACCAGGCTCTGATCAGCTGGTGCCTTGATCTTGGACTTTCTACCTCCAAAATGGTGAGAAATAAATTTCTGCTGTTTATAAGGCACTCAGTCTATGGCATTCTGTTACAGCAGCCCAAATGAAAACATGACAATGTAGATATAATACAGCTATTTAAAAAAAAAGGGTGGGGTGTTGAATGGGCAGAGCAAATGCAAAAATTTTAACTACTCTCCATAAATAATTGGTTATGGTAGTATCCACGTTATTATTATGAGACTCTTGGCTGCATAATTCTGGATTAAGCAAATGAGAAATTATGGGTTATTCTAGTTATACCATCCCTTGTGTCCTTTCTTAGAGGAAAGAAGTTAGAGATACAATATAGGTCAAGTTACAAAAACTCCTATAGTCCTGAATCTGAATGGGAAATGGTGACATGAATTCATAAGATCTTGTTTATCTGTGTAGCTCTGTGTGTGTGTGTGTGTGTGTGTGAGAGAGAGAGAGAGAGAGAGAGAGAGTTACTTAACTCTGTCCACTAAAAATCCCAGAAACAATGACCAGCCCAATAGCAATAAACATCCCTAGGGCCCTGATTATCATCTTAAAATACCATTTCTCAATAAGAAAAAAAAATTGGCTGATGCCAGGCTTGGGATCATATAGCAAAAACACTAGGAAATACTAGTAGAGTAATGCCAAAACAATTCAGGAGTTGATTTTAGATGTTCCTACTTGGTAAAGATGGGTAAATTTGAATGTCAATAAGGATATTCACTGAAATGCATTAAAACTGTCAAATATGTTTAAAATCTACAAGTTCATAATGGTATCTTTAAAAACAACTCATTGGTTGTTAGAGATGAAAGGGAAACAACTCATTATCTTAAAACCTGGCAAATAACAAGAATATAATTAGGCATTTGTTCCTCCTTTCCTATATGAAATGTCCTATTGGGCAACTAGACAAATAGATGAGGTGGTGTGTCATTTTATAAAAATATCCCAATCAATAGTTGAAAAAGAAATATTGGATTAAAATATCACCATTTTGCAACTCACAATGAATAGATCTCAGGGAGCACAAAAAGCTGCTGACATCAAAAAAGAGTGAAAACCAGACATGATGTGCCTCCTGATGAAAGAACACATCAATTATGTCCTGAGAAAGATTTGAGCCTGACTCCAATCCAGTCTCTGGATCCAGCTGCCAATTTGCAGGAAACCCAGAAGGCAGAGTAACATGGTTGAACATGGCAGGGGTTGGCATCCTCAGCAAAACCTGGACTGCCATTCAGCCTGGGTTCTTCAACAGATAAATTGTAAAGAAAGGAAAAAGATGGAGGAGGAACCTATAGATTAAAAGAGATTTGAGAGACACATTAAATTTTCTTAAATGGGCCAGAATAAACTATAGTGTCTAGGGATAGATACTTGCTGGGAGGAGAAGGAAGGGGCTGCCATTGGGATAGGGTACACTGAGGGAATTCTGAGATAGCTAGAAGTTTAATTTCTTGACCTGGGAAGGTGGTTACAAGGGCACTCACCTTAAAATAATTTATCTAGCCCTCCACTCAATTTGTGTGGATTTCTAAAGCTGTTTTACTGTGCCATAAAAGGGTATTTAAAATCTTCCTCCCAAAAGCATGTTTATTTACAATTTCAGGTGAAAACCTCACATTCTTGGCTTGTCCAAATGCATCATGACTTTTCTATTCCATGACTTTTGTGCCTGTATTTGAGAGTAAGTTTTTAAACAACTCAATTTTGCATCTGACATCACGAAACAAAGATGTATGTCTCGTTCTTCTGGAATATGCCTCTGTGCATCTTCATTCATCTTGGATAAGTGGCTGCATATCATCTTCCAGATGGTGCTTGACAAGCAAACCCTTTATATAATGAAAGGAAACTGTGGCAATGAACACCTCATACAGCTTTCTCCAAACACCACTGCACCTTTTAGATGCTAGCATAGACTGTCTGCCCCACTGTGGATTTATAGCTATTTGGATGTCAACTCTTTATTCCTCCCAAACTTAATCTGCAGCAGATTACTCAAAACAGGCAGCTGTGATACAGAGAGTGGAAAAAAACAGCAGGTTTGGAATCAAAACACCTGGCTCAACCAGCAACTCTGCAGCTATGTGATCTGGGGCAGGCCACTTGATATTCCTGCACCTGTTGCCTCATCTGGAAAGTGGCAGGATCCCCAGGGTATCATGAAGTTTCAGTAAGGTGATGAATAGAAAAGAAGCTTGCAGACTCTGCAACTCAATGGTGTCTTCATCACTCCTGCACAGCTCACTTACAATGAATTTCTTTCTCTCTGTCATCACCTATGATCCTATAATGGGTCACCTTATGACTCTGCCCCATCAGATACAAAATGATGATCAAAAGATCTCAGTGCGGGGTGCCTGGGTGGCTCGGTGGGTTAACCCTCTGCCTTTGGCTCAGGTCATGATCTCAGGGTCCTGGGATCGAGCCCTGAATCGGGCTCTCTACTCAGTGGGGAGCCTGCTTCCCACCACCCCCCCGCCTGCCTCTCTGCCTACTTGTGTCTGTCTGTCAAATAAATAAATAAAATCTTTGAAGAAGAAGAAGAAGAAGCAGCTACATCTCAGTGCCCTGTGAATGCCTTTATAGCAGAGCCTTTAGGAAGCCAAGGACTGGGGACATAGAATCTTGGAATATGAAGGCCTCAGGGAGTCTCAGAGCCATCTGCCCCTGAGTGCCAAGTTGTGTCCCTTCTAAGGAGACCCAGGGTTCCATGGCCAACTTCAGTGGCTGCCTTAGGGCCCAGAAGAAACCTACAAGACTCTGACCACCACTGCTACTTCCTTTTGAGCAGTTCATCATCATCAAATCTATTTCTTGGTGCTCTATGTAAGAGTTCATTTTACAGGTTCTGAAAAACAATAAAACAGAAATATATCTGTTCCAAATCTCATTTTGCAGGTAAGAATAAAGACCTAGAAAAGGTAAGAGACTCATTCAGCATCTTTTTTAAAGTTTCTATTTTAATCCCAGTAAATTAACAGATAGTGTTATATTGGTTTCAGGTGTACCATAAAGTGATTCAGTAATTCCATGTATCAACCTGTGCTCATCAAAACCAGTGCACTCCTTATCCTCATCACCTGTTTCTCCCATGCATCCACCCATGGTTACCCTCTGGTAACCATCAGTTTGTTCTCTATAGTCAAGAGTCTGTTTGTTGGTTTGCCTCGCTCCCTCTCTCTTTTTTGTTGCCCTTTGCTTTGTTTTGTTTCTTAAATTCCATGTATGGGGTGAAATCATGATATCTGTCTTTCTCTGACTGATTTTGCTTAACATTATGCTCACCATCCATGTGGTTGCAAATGGCAAGCTTTCATTCTTTTTTATGACAAGGCAATATTCCATTGTATGTATGTGTACGTGTGTGTGTATATATATACACACACACGTACACATACATACACACCACATCTTTACCCATTCATCAATTGATGGACACTTGGGCAGCTTCCATATCTTGGCTACTGTGAATAATGCTGCTATAAATAGAGGGGTGCATATATCACTTTCAGTTAGTGTTTCTGTCTTTGGGTAAATAGCCAGCACTATGACAGTTGAATTGTAGGGTAGCTCTATTTTTTAACTTTTTGAAAACTCTATACTGTTTTCCACAGTAGCTGTACTAGTTTGCATTCCCACCAGCAGTGCACAGGTATTGCTTTTTCTCCACATCCTCACCAACAACTGTTGTTTCCTGTGTTGATGATTTTAGCCATTCTGACAGGTGTGGAGTATTATTTCATTGTAGTTTTGATTTGCATTTCCCTGATGGCAAGTGATGGTAAACATCTTTTCATATGTCTGTTGGCTATCTTTATGTCTTCTTTGGAGAAATGTTTGTTTGTGTCTTCTGCTTTTCTTTTTTTTTTTCATTTTCTTTTCTTTTTCTTTTTTTTTAAAAGATTTTATTTATTTATTTGACAGAGAGAGATCACAAGCAGGCAGAGAGGCAGACAGAGAGAGAGAGAGAGAGAGAGAGAGAGATGAGGAAGCAGGCTCCCTGCTGAGCAGAGAGCCCCATGTGGGGCTCAATCCCAGGACCCTGGGATCATGACCCAAGCTGAAGGCAGAAGCTTTTAACACACTGAGCCACCCAGGTGCCCCAAATTTTATTTTATTTTTTCAGTGTTTCAAGATTCATTGTTTATGCACCACACCCAGTGCTCCATGCAACATGTGCCCTCCATAATACCCACCACCAGGCTCACCCATCCCTCCAACCCTCTCCCTTCCAAAACCCTCAGTTTGTTTCTCAGAGTCCACAGTCTTTCATGCTTCATCTCCCCCCTCAGATTTACCCAATTCACTTTCCCTTTCCTTCTCTTAATGTCCTCCATGTTATTCCTTATGTTCCTCGAGTAAGTGAAACCATATAATTGACTTTCTCTGCTTGACTTATTTCACTCAGAATAATCTCCTCCAGATCCTTACTTTTAATTGGATTATTTGTTTCTTGGGTGTTGAGTTTTGTAATTTCTTTAAAAGTATTTTTGTAAGATTTTATTTATTTCAGAGAGAAAGAGAAAGAATGCACAAGTGGGAGGGAGGGGCAAAGGAAGAGGGAGAAACAGACTCCTCACTGAGCAGGGAGCCCAATGTGGGCTCAATCCCAAGACCCCAAGATCATGACCTGGGCTGAAGGCAAACACTTAACTAAGCCACCCAATGCCCTTTATTTCTTTTTGTTGTCTGCTGTGGTTAAGACTTCCAGTACTTTGTTGAATCAAAGTGGTAAGAGTGGCTATCCTTATCTTGTTTCTGACCTTAGGGGAAAAGCTGTTTTTCCCCATTGAGGATGATATTACCTGTGGGTATTTCATATATGGCCTTTATTATGTTGATATATGTCCCCTCTAAACCTGTTTTGTTGAGGGTTTTTTATCATGAATGGATGTTGTACTTTCTCAAATGTTTTTTCTGCATCTATTGAAATTATCATATGGTTCTTTTGCTTTCTCTTATTGATGTGATGTGTCACAATGACTGATGTGGGAATATTGAACCACCCTGACAACCCAGGAATAAATCCCATTTAATCATGGTGAATGATTTTTTTCATGTATTGTTGGATTCAGTTTCCTAGTATTTTGTTGAAGATTTTGGATCTATGTTCATCAGAGAAATTGGCCTGTAGTTCTCTTTTTTTAGTGATGTCTTTTTCTAGCTTTGGTATAGGGTAATGCTGGCCTTATAGAATGGATTTGAGGGGAGATGGAGAGGAGAAAGGAGTTGAGGGAAATTGGAAGGGGAGGTGAACCATGAGAGACTATGGACTCTGAAAAACGATCTGAGAATTTTGAAGGGGTGGGGGGTGGGAGGTTGGGGGCACCAGGTGGTGGGTATTGTAGAGGGCACGGATTGCATGGAGCACTGGGTGTGGTGCAAAAATAATGAATATTGTTATGCTGAAAAAATAAAAAAATTAAAAAAAAAAGAATGGATTTGAAAGTTTTCACTTTTCTTCCATGTTTTGGAATAGTTTGAGAAAGATAGGTATTAAATCTTTTTAAATGTTGTTAGAACTCAACTGTGAAGCCATCTGGTCCTAGACTTTTGTTTGATGGGAGATTTTTGATTCCTGATTCGATTTCTTTGTTGGCTATTGGTGTATTCAAATTTTCTATTTCTCTTTCAGTTTTATAGTTTATGTGTTTCTAGGAACGTTTCCATTTCTTCTTAGTTGTCCAATTTATTGGCATATAGTTTTTCATAATATTCTCTGATAATTGTATTTCTGTGTTATTGTTGGTTATTTCTCCTCTTTTATTTGTAATTTTATTTATCTGAGACCTTTCTCTTTTTTTCTTGATAAGTATGCCTAGAGGCTTATCAATTTTATTGATTTTTTTTCAATGAACCAGCTCCTGGTTTCTTATTTATCTGTTCTATTGTGTTTTTGTTTTTATTGTTGTTGTTGTTTTTAGTTTCTATAGCATTTATTTCTGGTCTAATCTTTATTATTTCCTTCCTTCTCCTGGTTTTAGACTTTGTTTGTTGTTCTTTTTCTAACTCCTTTAGGTGTAAGGTAAGGTGGGGTAGGTATGGCTATAAACTTCCCTCTTAGTACATCTTTTGCTGCATCCCATAGGTTTTGGACCATTGTGTTTTCTTTTTATTTGTTTCTATGTACTTTTTAAATGTCTTCTTTTATTTCCAATTTGGCTTATTCATTGCTTAGTAACATGTTATTTAATCTCCATGTATTTGTGGTCTTTCAAGATTTTTTCCCGTGGTTGACTTCTAGTTTCATAGCATTGTGATCAGAAAAGATGGTATGACTTCAATCTTGAATTTGTTGAGGATTGTTCTGGGGCCTAACATGTAATCTCTTCTGTGATCTGTTGGAAAGAATATGTGTTCTGCTGTTTTAGGATGGAATGTTCTGAATATAACTGTTAAAGCCATCTGGTCCAGTGTGTCATTCAAAACCATTGTAGACAGCATATAGATAAATCTTATTTCTTTTATCTTTTCTTTCACCCAATGTCTTTTGATTGGAGCATTCAGTCCATTTGCATTCAAATTAATTATTGATAGATATGGGAGTGCCTGGGTGACTCGATCAGTTAAGTGTCCAACTCTTGATTTTGCCTCATGTCATGATGTCAGGGTCCTGGGATCAAGCCCCACATCGAGTTCTGTGTTCAGTGGAGAGTCTGCTTGAGAGTCTCTCTCTTCCTCTCCCTCTGCCCTGCCCTCCTACTCACATGCACTCTCTCTCTCGCTCTCTATTTTTCAAATAAGTGAACAAATCTTTCTTTTTAAAAAAGTAATTATTGGAGTACCTAGATGACTCAGTTTGCTAGCATCTGCCTTTGACTCAGGTCATGACCCCAGAATCCTGCAATCGAGCCCCACATTGGGCTTCCCTGCTCAGTGGGGAGCCTGCTTCTCTCTGTCCTCCCCACTCGTGTTCTCTGTCATGATTCTGCCTCTCTCTCAAATAAATAATAAAATCATCTTAAAACATAATTACTGATATGTATTTATTGTCTTTTTATTATTTTTATAATAATATGTCATTTTAATGTCATTTTATTATTTATTTTGTTGTTGTTTCTGAATATTTTCTCTGTTCTTTCTTATCTTTTTCTCTTTCATGGTACTGATTTTCTTTAGTGATGTATTTGGATTTCTTTCTCTTTATTCTTTGCATATTTATTAGTGATTTTTGATATATGGCTACTGTTAGGTTTGTGTATAACACGACCTGAAATAGCAGTCTGTATTAAGTTGATGGTTGTTTACATTTGAACCATTCTTTACTCCTTTTTCCCCATGTTTTAGGTACATGTTGTCATATTTTACAACCTTTTATTTTGTGAATTCTTGGTCTAATTTTTTACAGAAATATTCATTTTTGCTGCTTTCCTGTTTCCTACCTTAATACTGCCATTTTAGTTTTCTCCTTCCTGCTCAAAGGGTCCCCTTTAATATTTCTTGCAGGGTTGGTCATGAATTCCTTTAGTTTTTGTTTGTCTGGGAAACTCTTAATCTCTCCTTCTATTCTGAATGATAGCCTTGCCAGATAGGGTGTCCTTGGCTGCAGATTTTTCCTATTCGGCACTTTGAATATATCATGCCATTCTCTTCTGGCTTACAAAGTATCTGCTGAAAAATACCCAATGAGCCTTGGGGTTCCCTTATATGTTACTGTCTTCTTTTGTCCTTGTGCTTTTAATTCTGTTTTTGTTGTGTTGTTGTTTATCACTGCATTTTGCCAGTTCAATTGCAATATGTCTTGGTGTGGATCTACTTTTGTTGATTTTGTTGAAGGCTCTCTGTGCCTCCTAGATCTGGATGTCATTTTCCTTTCCCAGATTAGGGAAATTTTCAGCCATCATTTCTTTTTTTTTTTTCAAAGATTTTATTTATTTATTTGACAGACAGAGATCACAAGTAGGCAGAGAGGCAGGCAGAGAGATAGAGGAGAAAGCAAGCTCCTTGCTAAGCAGAGAGCCCAATGCAGGGCTCCATCCCAGGATCCTGGGATCATAACCTGAGCTGATGGCAGAGGCTTTAACCCACTGAGCCACCCAGGCGCCCCTATCATTTCTTCAAATAAAATTTCTCCCCTTTTTCTCTCTCTTCTTCTCCTGGGACTCCTATAATACAAATATTATCACATTTGATGGAGTCACTGAATTCCCTAAGTTTGTTCTCATGTTGTATAATGCTTCTCCTTTATTCAGCTTCATTACTCTCCATTATTCTGTCTTCTAGGTCATTCATTCATTCCTCTGCTTCTTCCAGCCTGCTGTTCATGCCATCCAGCATATTTGTTATTTCATTTATTGAGCTCTTTATCTCTGCTATGTTATTCCTTAGTTCTGTGTCAAGGGTCTCCGCTCATGTCTTCCAATCTTTTCTCTAGTTCAGTGATTACTAGATTATTATGATTACTTCTTTAAATATTCCATCAGCCATGTTATTTATGTCTGTTTTTGCTTAGGTCTCTGGCCATGGCCTCATCCCGTTATTTCATTTGGGATAAATTTCACTGTCTTCACATTTTGTCTAAGTCTCTGTTTCTATGTGTTAGGGAAGTCAGGTGCATATCCTATTCTTGAGGGTAATGGCCTTAGGAAGAAAAGGTCCTGTAGTGCCTTGCCATGTAGTGTTCCCTATTCCCCAAGGCCTGACACTTCTGTGAGTGTCTCCAATGTGTGCTGCATGTGCTCTGTTATTTTGTTCTGGCCACTTTATCCTTCAGGCCAGTCATCTGCCGAAGTTCTTTTTGCCCGTTGTGGACAGGGTTTGGTCCCTGGACTGAATATGGTGCGTTTTAACTAAGTGTGCTCTGGTCTGCTTGTGAAATAAAATCTGCACCACTGCCACCAGAACTGAGGTTCTGCAAAACTTCTGAGTGGGGAGATGAGGTGTGAGCAGGGGTTTGGCCAGTTTCCTGAGGGAGGGGGTCTGCCATGCTGGGACCGAGGCAAGACTGACTGGGAAGGGCAGTTCCACCGAAATGTAGGGAGTGGGGCTTGGTGCAAGCAGGTTAGGTAGCACGTGAGCGCTGCATTGGTTACTGCAGGAGGGTCTATGCATATACTGGGAGGTAGGAGAAGGAAATGTCACTGGCCAGTTCCTTTTATTCTTGGAGTGGTCTGTTTATGAATGCTGTCTCTCCAGGACACACTCTGAGATGAGAGAGTTACCTCCCCACTACTTGCCCCAGGTGCTCTTCAGACTGCTGTTTCACTCTGTATGTCCACAGGTTGTTTGCCTGTCTTTTCTCTAAGAACAGCACAATGCCTTCTGGGCTCTATCCCAGCCAAACCTGTTGACCTTTAAAATTCCAGACATTAAGCCCTGCTGATTGCCAGAAGTCACAAAATTTATACCCTTTCCCTTTCCAGGCCAATTACTGTGGGGATTCATTTTCCCTGCGAGTCCTCCTATGAGTGATTTAGTCTCTTGCCCTTCTCCGTAACTGTGGCTCCCTCTGCACTGCAGCAGCCATGATCCATTTCTTTCCCAAACCATGTCTCCATACTTCCTACCTTCTTCTATGTGGCCTTTTCTCTCCTTTTATTTATAAAATTTGTTCTGCCAGTCTTGAGGCCAGTTTCTGGGATATTAAGGATGATTTGATAGTCATCTAGTTATACTCATGACAAGAAGTGACCCTGGGGTCTTCCTACTCTGTCACCATCTTTCAACCCCTCTCATCCAGGCTTTCAACTAATGACAGGCAGAACTATGGCCAGAATGTAGTTCTTCTGGAATCTATGCCAGCATCCATTCCACCAAGTCTCTCTCTGTGGTGCCTCTGAGCTCCATTTTGGCCTTATGGATAAGAAGTGGAACTAGCAGCTGAGCAACCAGTTATGGTTGTGTCCTGCACAAGGATGGTCCATCAAGGCCAGGCACCCTGGACTGGTGCTTGTCCCTTTGGTATTTTCTGCTGAGTATGACTGTGCTGTGTGAGCTGGCTTTAGCCCTGGCCACCAATATGACCAACATTTTGTGCCAAGGCTCCCCAGCTTCTCTCTTCTGATTCCTTTCAAGGTGGCCTCACAATTTTGCCTCATCTCAGCTCTGTTGCGAACAGTACATCCATAGAATTGTGAAGCTTATTAGTTTTTCCAATAGTCTGTGTCCTCAAAGTAAGTTAGATGGGACTAGAAACTGTAATTGCTTGTCTAAGCCACTAGGGTACCATTTAGGAAATTACTTCCTCAGTAAAATTTAGTAAATTACAGTTGTAATTTAGTAAAACTAGGCTACTCTTTGGTAAATTAGTGTTTCAGGGCAGTTGGAATCATTTCCTGCATAGACCTTAATGAATAGTATCCCAGTGACCTAAAATCCTTAATGCCCCTTCTAGGTGGACCTACACAAAGGGGAAAGCTTCTGCATTGGGAAAAAAAAATGTCCAGTTTAAGTATAATTCATGGAGAAAGGAGAGACCAAGAGTCCTTAGGAGGTCAGAGCGTCCTCCCTATATTTGTTAAGGAAGATTTCTTGAACAGCACGTGTAAATATCTCCCAAATGGATACAAAATTCAGAGCATTTCACAGCTTTCAGGAAAAATAAATTTAAAAGGAGGAAAGAAGGAAGGAAGAAAAATTTTGCATGATTGATAGGATGGGATGTTTAAAGATGCAACCAAAATGTTTCTAATGGATCCAAATATTCATAAACACTTGGTAAGAATGACAGTGTTCTATAAATGCTCTAACATAAATTCTTTTTTTTTTTAGATTTTTTATTTATTTATTTGACAGACAGAGATTACAAGTAGGCAGAGAGGCAGGCAGAGAGAGAGAGAGAGAGAGAGGAAGCAGGCTCCCTGCTGAGCAGAGAGCCCGATGTGGGGCTCGATCCCAGGACCCTGGGATCATGACCTGAGCCGGAGGCAGAGGCTTTAACCCGCTGAGCCACCCAGGCGCCCCTCTAACATAAATTCTTGATAATATGCAAATAATGCCCCAGGGGACCTGTAATGTGCTTCTCCTCAGAAGCTCAACAAACTGCTCTGTAAATTATTAGCTATTAATATTTTCTACATTAATCTTATACATTAATTCACTCTTCAAACATTACTGTCAGCTCTTTTGCCCATCTCCCTTCAGTCATTATTAAATAAAATTTCTCATTTCTTTCTTCCTACAAACATCCCTCTTTTTCTCAAATCTTTCAGAAATTCTGGAATATACCAAAAGATATGCAAAAAAATCTGTCTTGCTATAAGATGCTGTGGCCAGTCAATCCTTCTAAAAGAATTAATTTTTTGAAATCGGTGCCTAGTTAGTTTTTCCACCTTCTTTTAAAGGATACACTCCATTTTAGAACATTCTTGTTAAGGGGAACTTATTCCTCATCTCACGCCCCCAGAAGGGGCAGTGTGGCATGCACAGCTCAGGTTTCTCTGCCCCTGGTTTTTTCTTCTGTGTAAAGGAGTAACTTATTTGATTAATGATTGGACCACATTACCTGGAGGGCACTGATGCTCATCTTAGCTGTTATGGGTTGACTTGCATCTCCCAAAAAATATGTTGAAGTCCTAACACCCAACATTTGTGAATGTGACCTTATTTTGAAATAGGGCCTTTGAAGATGTAGTCAAGTTAAGATGAGGTCATTAGAATGGACCCTAATCCAATATGACCTGTGTTCTCACAAGAAGAGAAGAAATACAGATGCATCTACAAGCCAAGAATGCCAAGGATTGTTAACAAACACCAGAAGCTAGAAGATGCAAGGAGGGATTCTTCCCTACAAGTTTCAAAAGAAGTATAGCCCTGCTGACACCTTGGTTTTGGACTTTTTGCCTCCTGTACTGGGAGTTTTCAGCCACCAGTTTGTGGTACTTTGTTGCAGCAACCCTGTAAAACCAATACATCACCCTTGCTCTCTCTTCCTCTTCTATCTGCCTCTTGTACCCATGCATGGTGAGTGTCTTTTCTGGCCAAAACCCCTCTTTCAAGTTCAGCTCTCACCTGTGGCAAAACCAGACAAATCAGAGTCATGAAAAGTCTAAAGATTTAGGGTGTGGGAGGGAGGTCTCTCTCTTCTCTCTCATCCAAATCTGTCACTTATCAGAGCTGCTCCAGAACTTTGCTTCATTTTATTCCTTATATCTATTTGCAGATGATTATAACATGGAGGCTCCCACCACTTAGCTATAACACACTGTCTGACTTAAGTCACCTGCTCACCCCATATGCTGGTTAACAAGCTTGTGCTGACCACAAATCTACCCTTGTGTTCTCTCTACTTTGTGTGGCTGTTGCCTGCCATTCATTCCTGCCATCATCCTAAGTAACTTCAACCTGCTCTTGACAACCCACCCAGCAGCCCTGTCCCATTAGCTCCTGCAAAACCTCACCTCCATGTCCTGCTTCACTGCATCTGACTTGATCACTCAACTATGACCACCCTTTGACCATCATATATCCCCTGGACCAATATCTGTCCTTGCCCCCTCCAATCCACTCCACACATCAGAAGCAGGGAACACTTTTCACATTTGGCCATGTCACTCTGAGTGTGTCAACCTTCTTTCTAAAAAAAATTCATAAATAAAATATATAGAGATAGAGAACAGAATAACAGTAGCCAGAAAGGAAGGGGGTTGGTGGATGTGGCTATAGAGAGGAAGGGTGAGGGAGCCTGATAGTGATGGACAGTATCTTGATTGCAGTTCTCATGTGATAAAATTGCACAGAACTGTGCACACACACACACACACACACACACACACACACACACACATGAACGAGTGCATATAAAACTGCAGCTATCTGAACAAGATCTGTGGATTGAATCAGTGTCAATTTCTTGCTTTTGATATAGTGCTATAGTTAAAGAAGGTGTTATGCTGGGGAAAAATGAGTGAAGGGTACACAGGACTTTCTTGTAATTTTTTTTGAAACTTCTTGTGAACCTACAATTATATCCCCAGAATAGATTTTTTAAAAAATAAATCAAGTTTCCATTCCTGGCATTGTGTTAAATGTTGAAGACAGAGTCAAGAGCAAAGCAGATGGTATACCTTACCTCATATCATTGAGAAAGTTCAATGGGGTTTAACTGTGCTCCCATTATTCTTGAAACAAGCCAGAATTCTGAACAAGGCTTGTAGGCTCCCTGATGGGCCCTGCCAACCCTGGAGGCCTCACCTCCCCCTACACCTCATCTCCCTTCCCCACCCTCCAGCCATGCTGGCCTTCTCAGATGCCCTAGCATGTAGCAGGTTTCCTCCATGACATGGCCTCCCACTCATCCACCCCTGAGTAGTCTCTCCTGAGTCATAGACCTCATCAGGCCCCTGTTATAGGGTCTCCTACCACCTTGAACCTTTTCTTCAGAGGTGCAATGGATCTAATCTTCCCTATTAAATTATAAGAGTCAATGATTTCTCTACTCATGATTAAATCCTCAACACCTTACACAGTGGCTGGAAACTAGGAGTTTCTCAGTCTGAACTTTTTGAATGAGCAAAGGACTGGAAGGGTTTTAAGAAGAGGAAGGACATACTCTGATTTACCTTTGTTAAAATAATTGTTTTATATTTTAGAACTACTATGGAATTATAGAACAATTATGAAGGTAGTACAGAGTTCTCATACACTCCATATGCAGTTTTCCTATTATTAACATCTTATATTGGTATGATAGATTTGTCATAATAAAAATATTAATACATTATCATTAACTAAAGTCAATATTTCATTCAGATTTCCTCAGTTTTTCTTCCTAGTGTCCTTTTCTGTTCTAAGATCCCTTCCAGGACACAACATTAACAATCCATTGTCATGTCTCTTTAGACTCTTCTTGGTTGTGACAGTTTCTCAGACATTCTGTTTTTTATGTCTTTGACAGCTCTAAGGATTGTTGGTCAGATACTTTACAGAATTTTCCTCAACTGGAATTTTTTTTATATTACTCTCATGGCTTGACTGGGGTAATATAGTTTGCGGGGAGGAAGACCACAGACGTAAAGCACATTCTCAACACATCATATCAAGGGTACCTGTTACGGATATGACTTATCACTGTTGATGTGACCTTGATCATCTGGGCTCAGCGAGTATTTGTCAGGTTTCTCTACTATAAAGTTACTCCCCACACTTTCCACTCTGCTCTTGGGGAGAAAATCACTATGTGCAGCCCACACACAGGGAGTGAAATGTTATGTTCCCTTTCCTTAAGGGCAAAGTTATCTCTATAAATTACTTAGAACTCTTCTGCTTAGGAGATTTATATCTTCTCCACTATTCATTTACTTATATATTCAGTCATTTATTTATATAAATATGGACTTGTGGGTATTTATGTTTTGGTTATATACGAATTTGTTTTGTTACGCAAATAATTCCAGCTTTAGCCATTGGGAACTCTGTCAGTTACTCATGTATCTCTTTTACATACCTCCATTATTGTGGTGAATTTTTTTTTTTTAGCACTTCCTTACTTTCTGACACTACAAGATGCTCCAGGCTCATTGGTATATTTCCAACCTGAGTCCTAGATTCAGCCATTCTCCAGGAATCCCTGGTTCCTTCTACTGAAGAATGATATTAGAAACCAAAATCTAGACAGTGGGTGTGCTCATTTTCACTGAGAGCTTTTGCTGAGACGTCTTCTCAGATGACAGGGAAAGGAAAAACATGTCTATAATCTAACCTGTGTACATTTCTTATCTATAGATATTTCTATATGCAACAGTATATTAGGATAAACATGAGTTCATACTGAGGTCTCCAATTCTAATCCATTACCATGTAGATGCTTCTAGCCTCCTTATCTTGCTTTTTTTTAAATCATTTTTTTAATTTATTTTCAGCATAACAGTATTCATTGTTTTTGTACCACACCCAGTGCTCCATGCAGTCTGTGTCCTCTCTAATACCCACCACCTGGTTCCCCCAACCTCCCACCACCCCCCACCTCTTCAAACCCTTCAGATTGTTTTTCAGAGTCCATAGTCTCTCATTGTTCACCTCCCCTTCCAATTTCCCCCAACTACCTTCTCCTAACTCCCCATGTCCTCCATGCTATTTGTTCACAAATAAGTGAAACCAAATGATAATTGACTCTCTCTGCTTGACTTATTTCACTCAGCATAATCTCTTCCAGTCCCGTCCATGTTGCTACATCAAAATCAAAAGCTTCTGCACAGCAAAGGAAGAAAGAAAACAAAGAGGCAACCCACGGAATGGGAGAAGATATTTGCAAATGACAGTACAGACAAAAGGTTGATATCCAGGATCTATAAAGAACTCCTCAAACTCAACACACACAAAACAGATAATCATATCAAAAAATGGGCAGAAGATATGAACAGACACTTCTCCAATGTAGACATACAAATGGCTATCAGACACATAAAAAAATGTTCATCATCACTAGCCATCAGGGAGATTCAAATTAAAGCCACATTGAGATATCACCTTACACCAGTTAGAATGGCCAAAATTAGCAAGACAGGAAACAACATGTGTTGGAGGGGATGTGGAGAAAAGGGAACCCTCTTACACTGTTGGTGGGAATGCAAGTTGGTGCAGCCTCTTTGGATAACAGTGTGGAGATTCCTCAAGAAATTAAAAATAGAACTTCCCTATGACCCTGCAATTGCACTACTGGGAATTTACCCCAAAGATACAGATGTAGTGAAAAGAAGGGCCATCTGTGCCCCAATGTTTATAGCAGCAATGGCCATGGTTGCCAAACTGTGGAAAGAACCAAGATGCCCTTCAGTGGACGAATGGATAAGGAAGATGTGGTCCATATGCACTATGGAGTATTATGCCTCCTTATCTTGCTTATCTGTAACCTCTCACCCCTACAGTGAGAAAGCTAACTTCCACCATTTACTTAATTTACTTGTTGAATTCTACTATATATGTAGAGTGGTTTCAGACTTGTTAACCCATGCCCCCTGAGAAACAACTTTATCCACTAGAATATGGTGCTTATTTTCAGTTCTTTGTGCCTTCAGTCTTTTTAGACACACACTGTGATGTCAGTGATTTGTCAGGAAAGCTGCTTAAAGAATAAATTCCACAGCCAAGCCTTTCTCCTTACTGACATTATTTTTATGACAATAATATTGCATGGCTGTTATGTTATTCTGTACACACTTTTCCACTTATCTGGAATGCACCTTTCTTTCTCTGGATTTGTCCAAATTTGAAATTCCAAAGCCCATCTCAGGACTCCCGTCATCATTGTGATCCTTCCCCTCCTCCTCCTCCTCCTCATCCCAGCCTGGATAGATCTTACTCTCTTGGCTTCTTGGGGAGATCAACATCTGTAAAAATTAGTTGTCAATGAATCATGTGTTATTTTGACACCTGTTGTATCATGATGTCTTACTAAATAACTAAAATTTAATTATTCATGTAAGGCAGTCCTCACTTTTCATGGTAGTGTGGGACAATAAAAATGACCATGTAACCTGAAACCATGCAATGCAATCTTAATGATCAATAGGAAAAAATATAATTTTTTTAAAGATTTTTTTTATTTATTTGACAGAGAGAGATCACAAGTAGGCAGAGAGGCAAGCAGAGAGAGAGAGAGGAGGAAGCAGGCTCTCTGCCGAGCAGAGAGCCCGATGCGGGGCTCGATCCCAGAACCCTGAGATCATGACCTGAGCCGAAGGCAGAGGCTTAACCCACTGAGCCACCCAGGCGCCCCAAAAATATAATTTTTCAATGACATTTAATACTACCTGTCAAAACATTTAAAATTCTCTTACTGTCAGTTGCAAATATTTAGGAAAAGAAAGAAATAGTAAAACTAAGTATTTAATTAGCATGCTATAATGTAAAACACTAGAAACATTGATAATTAAAGTGTTTGTTTCTTTTTTAAAAAACTTATCAAGAGTAGTTTAAACAGCGTTTTCTTTCTCATCTAGAACTGATGATGTGGAGCAAGCAACTTTTCTATGCCTTGGTGAAGTGTCTCCTTTCTAAGTTTGGGTCATTTCCAATGTTTTCCCCTTATTCTTTCAAATGGTGTAAAATATATCTGGGAGTGCTTTTAACATGAAGTGGATTTTTTTGCTGGTGTTACTTCCTCTGGGACACCATTTTTTTTTTTTTATCATGACCACTTTCCTCTTTTATGTCTGTAATTTTGCCTTCAGTAAGTTCATCTGCCTGCACATCTATAGTCTTTCCAAAGGTGGCAGTGGCAACATTCCCATGATCACCTCTTTCTTCTATGAGGTCACTTACGTCCAATTAAAATTTCACTTCCATCTTTATCACATTTTTATTTCTCTGCCACACTTTCATCTCTGTTGACCAATTCTTCCTTTTGGTTATGCGTTTTTATAAAATGCTTTTCACTGAGGGAAAAGGAGACAGTGCAACTGCACACATTGCTATCAGTGCATGAGCTGGTAAGAGATGCACAGTGACCAATCACTACAGACTTTGAGAGAAGTGCATGAGTGGTCACTGATCATGAAGAACGTGTTATTAACACAGTTATTTGTGGATTGGAGAGCTAGTAGCAGAGTTCATACTTAAGTAATTGACAGTGGCTATGCTATTACCACATTGTTAGGGGGCTGGTGTTATTTAACTGAACCTTGGTAACTGAGACTCATGCATATCAGAACCATGAAAAGTGAGAACTGCCTGGACTTTTATTTTTATTTTTTTAAAGATTTTATTTATTTATTTGACAGAGAGATCACAAGTAGGCAGAGAGGCAGGCAGAGAGAGAGAGGAGGAAGCAGGCTCCCTGCTGAGCAGAGAGCCTGATATGGGGCTGGATCCCAGGACCCTGGGATCATGACCCGAGCTGAAGGCAGAGGCTTTAACCCACTGAGCCACCCAGGTGCCCCCTGCCTGTATTTTTACTTTGTCTCAAGTCCAGCGTGAGCCCCATGAGGTAGGACTCATGACTCGGGGAGTAATCTGCACAGATTCCCCACCCTCACCCTAATCACCTGCCATAGCACCTTACATATAAAAGCACTCAAATGTTTATTGAATTTAATTTTCTTTCTTTCTTTAATTTTCATCACTAGAGAAAGACCATGTAAATATATCTTAGTGTTAGAAGTTAGGGGACCTCAATTCTTGGTTTAGATCTGCCACTGTGAATAGTTTTTAGACTCTTCACCCCAAAAAATGTATTATAACCATATTTTCTATATGTTACCTAAAGATTTAATCAAAATTCTACCAATTATTGTGTACTAGTCACATTCAAATGGAAAAAACAGAGCCCTTTGTCTCAGTTTATTCTGCAGTTAGAACTTTAAAAGGTGCATCCAAATTGTCAGCACCATCCACCCTGGTGGAGTTCCTTTCTTTTTTGCGTGCTCATTTGTGCAAACCTGAGCCTTGGAAAATGTGTAATTTGGCCCATTTCCATTCTCTATTGATTCTATATCACTCACCTAGTCTCTCACTCCCCATACCTTTAACCATATCACATGTCACTTCATTTCCCCAATTACAGAAGGAAAAGAGTTCTGTTTGGTCTAGAACCTTGACAGTTTCACAAGGCACATAGCTTGAGACTATGTGATTTTTTTCTAAATCACTCATTTTGTGCCAAAAATGATACTAATGCTTAAAATTGACCCCCAAAATGTTAAAACTATAACTAGAATTTTTAAGGTATTCTTTCAGACCCTAAGTGAGTCTCTAAATGTGGGAATAAAATCTTTTCGATTTTTACAAAGCAACTAAAATATTTTTCTAATAAATCAAATGTTATACTATGTCACCACTAAGTAATATTGTTTTACCTGATGGCCAAAATAAGGTAAAAATAATGATGATGTTTTTCTCCTTCACATAAAACATGTGCTAAGTTCATGCATTTTACAAATGGTTAATTTATCTAAAACTGTAATATTCTAACTATGTATTTTTAGATTCTTCATATTCTCTTCACTTTAATCACCATTGTTATAAAATGCCTTTTTTTTGGAGGCCATTTTTTTTTCTTAAAGAAAAGGATGTACTGCTTCTGGCAGTGTTCCTAGGAGCTCCTTAATGAGTCAAAAATGCAAAATCATTTTGACATGTGGATGTTAGCAGTCATGTGGGTTCATTAAGAGCTAACAAATAGTATGGAGGCAAGGGGAGTTAGAAAGGAGAAGGGAGTTGGGGGAAATTGGAAGGGGAGGTGAACCATGAGAGACTATGGACTCTGAAAAACAATCTGAGGGTTTTGAAGGGGCGGGGGTTGGAGGTTGGGGGAACCAGGTGGTGGGTATTGGAGAGGGCACGGATTGCATGGAGCACTGGGTGTGGTGCACAAACAAGGAATACTGTTATGCTAAAAAAAAAATAAAATTAAAAATAATAATAATAATAATAAAGTACAAGTAACAAAAAAAAAAGAAGAGCTAAGTAATCTGATCCATATAGCTTCCTAACCGCAATTGTAATACAAATTTACATTTCATCAAAATGACCAAACACTACTGTGAAGGGCAAGAGAAGAGGATTCTAAGTACAAAGAACAGCATGTGCAAAGGCCCTCGAGCAAGAAAGAGCATGGCATTGCCTAGCTGCCAAAGGCCACTGTGCCAAAGAGCCAAAAGCACAGTAAGATGTGGAGAGTAGCACAAGATTGTCCAAAAACCACAGGGAAAGAGTTTTAAGGAAGAGAATACCATGATCGAATTTTGAAATCCCTCTGGCTGCAGTATGGCAAGTGGATAGAAAGACAGTCATAATGGATATGGGAGAAGAAGCTATGGCAAGAGCCCAGAAGAAAGATGATGGGAGTTGGCTCCTTGGTGAAACCAATGACCATAGAGACAAGGGAATAGATTCCAGAGATATCAAGAAGTCAACCCAGTGTTCTAGAGTAATGGGTTCTCCAAGTGTGGCTCCAGAACAGCAGCATCAGCATCAGTTGGGAACTTATTAAAAATATAAATTCACAAGTCCACCCCAGACCTGCTGAGCTGGAATCTCTAGGCCTTAACAATTGGAGTTTTCATAAGTCCTCTGGGAGATTCTGACTCTCATTCAAGTGTGAGATCTATTAGGCTAGGTAATAGAACAGAGAGAAGAAACTAAAGGCAACATACGAGCAAGGTTGGCTGTTGCTCAGGGTCTGGGTGGTGGGTGCCTTGCCAGGGCTGGATTCAAAACAAAACACCACCACCACAACAACAAAAACCCTACCAAACACTAAGCAAAAAGACAGCAAAATCCCTTCTTAAATGTGAAACTCTTTTTGAAGGACACATATGACAACCTAAAAATTAAATATTTCTATGTAGCAAGAGTTGTCACCCAAAATTAAGATGAGTACCAGAGGGAGAGAAGATATGTATAATATTTATAATAGGAGGAAAAAGTTCACTATCCCTAATACACAAATAACTCAATGAGAAAACTCAGTTGAAACTGGATAAAGAGTATGAATGGGAATTTCACAAAAAGAAGAAACACTGGCTAATAATGAATGAAAAGATAATCAGTCATGTTAGTAATCAAATGTGACAATGACAATGGGATCCGCCTTTTGCTTGTCAGTAGGGCAAAAGAATTTTTTTAGGACTGATAACATCCAATATTAGAGTTTCAGAAAATGGGCAGAGTCTACACTGTTAGTGAGAATATAAACTGGTACAATATTTGGTTATGGTAATTTGATAGCATCTTATAAAACTTAAAAATGCATATTCTCTGAGAACCAGGAAAAAAAATTCCCATGAGATACATGCCACAATAAGTTTTGAAAGAAATAAACTATAAGACAGTTTAATTTCTATGTAGATACCTTCTTATTCATAATGTATTATATCAAGTAATTCTCGATTTACTTTCCGAGTAATTATGTTATAAATCCCTGAGGTCATTATACACCTCACCCTAGGAATTATAGTATCTAGCAATAACAATAACAAAAACATTCAAAAGGAATAACTGACTCCGAACATTTCAAATACTTTATTTTGAATTTCAATGTGGAATTTCAACTGAGCATTTTTATTTCTCTTGACAAAGCATCTCAACAGAGAGCTCTTTCAGCAGGAGGGGGAGAAAAAAAACAGCTTTCATTCCCTATGAAATCCAGTCCATTCTAAAAGAAGCTGACCAGGGAGGAGAAATGATGCCATGGTTACAGGAGAGGGTGGAGGACCTAACTAGCCCCAAGCCTAAGACACAGGTAAGAGAGCCTGGTATTCTGTGGGCCCTACCCAGGGTCATACATACTGCAATATTTTTAGGGTATTCAAATGCAGGCCAACCTCAAACCGTGTCCCCTAACAAAGGTACAGATAAGAGATAATATTTAAATTGAAGAAAAGCCCTGCAGGTTACATAAAGCCTGACTGTCACTGAAACAGTGTCACTCCCTGACCCACTCAGCAGTCAGCTTGTGTACCCCTCCTCAGTGACAATCAGAGACCGAAATGTGGATGACAGAAAATCAGAGGAAAAGGATGTTCCGATCCTTTGGGAATAATACTTTTTAAAAAAGATAGTTAATTGCTTTTTTGTTTGTTTTTTTTGTTGTTGTTGTTGGTGGTGGTGGTGTTGTGTTAGTCACCATACAGTACGTCATTAGTTTGTTTGTTTTTTAAGATTTTATTTATTTATTTGACAGACAGAGATCACAAGTAGGCAGAAAGGCAGGCAGAGAGAGAGGGGGAAGCAGGCTCCCCACCAAGCAAAGAGCCTGATGCAGGGCTCAATCCCAGGACCCCAAGACCATGACCTGAGCCGAAGGCAGAGGCTCACCCCACTGAGCCACCCAGGCACCCGTCATTAGTTTTTGATGTAGTGTTCCATGATTCATTGTTTATGTATAACACCCAGTGCTCCATGTAATATGTGCCCTCCTTAATACCCATCAATGGGTTAACCCATCCCCTCACTCCCCTCCTCTCTGAAACCTTCAGTTTGTTTCCCGGGGACAGTAGTCTCTTATGGTTCTTCTCCTCCTCCGATTGCTATTTTGAATGATAAACATGGACCTAGCCAAAGTTCAAGAGGTGTATAGTGGAAGTGAATCTGCTTCTCAGCCCCTGCCGCCCCCCCACCCCATTCCTGAGTGTCCTCCCAGGATAGTCTATGCCCATACAAATATTGCCCAGACATATAAACGTATGGATCATATTATACACACTCTTTTATTTTAACTTATTTTATTTAACCATATATTTGGGAAATTGATCCAGATATCCTGAAATCTGGATCCATTTCAGTTATATCTGGATCTCACTCATTTACTAAAAAAAAGTTTAATATGTAAAAAAAATCTTCAAATGCTAAACAGAGCACATATATTACTGAATATTAACTTAGTTCACAAAATATCCATTTTAATTGGGTAATTCTCTTGCAGCTTTTATGTTAGATTGTATTCATTTTTATAATCATGTTATTCTAAATAAAATAATGAATACTGAAAACTACATAAATCAAACATGTTGGCTTGTTGAATTCTTACGTGACAAACACTAGGGCAAGAAATAAAACTTTGCCAACTGCCCCAGAAGCCCCTCCATGGACTCCACACTAGTCACTGTCTCCTTCCTCCCACCGTAAGTAACATTAATCTGATTTTCATAGGAATGCCTTCCTTTTATTTTTCTATTTATACTTTTAGCACCCAAATGTGTTTCCATAAACCCTATACTTCAGTCTTATCTATTAAAAAAAGTTTTGATATGTCTTTTAAGGCTACTTAAAAGCCTACTTATCTACATTTTTCTCCTCCATTCCTTTCCTTTCTTTACAATTTATCTGTTGAAGAATGTGGGCTGCTTGATAAGTAGAACCTTCCCTAATCTGGCTTTTTTTTTTTTAAATAAAGACTCACTTTCTATCATCTACTATCTGGCTACTCAGTGATGTGGCTCATATAAGGAGGACATGAAAATACTGATTCTTTCCTTTGATTTCCCAGTTTTCAAGATAAAGATTTGGTACCCGCATATATTCTGAAGGTGATTAATTCTTTTTTGTTTTGATGTTGTTATTAATTCATGGATTTAACTTACTTGATGGGTTTCAACATATTTCAATTATTATCTTTAGTGAAATTCAAATTGTTCAATCTTGGGTCAATATGTGCCCCTTCAAGTTGGCTCAACTAGAGTCAGAACAAAAGGACCCAGGAACCATGAAAACACTGTTTTTCTTTGGAACAGGAGCTTTGCCATCTGGTGTGACAAGATATTCCAGGCTCATCTTGTATATTTCCTGCTCCAGGCCTCAAATCAATCATTTTGAGGTCTTTGTTTCTTTCATGAAGAAGTAGTATTTCAGTGCCATTGAGTGGATCATTGTTCCTAGGCCTTTTTGGTGGACCAAGCTAGAAAACAAATGAACACTCAAAATATATAAATGAAAAACCTCCTGAGTTTATATTTGTTTTAGTCCGGGTTCTCCAAAGGGGGGAAAAAAAACTGATAGGAGAGATAGGGAGAGAAATAGAGATAGAGAAAAGGAGAGAGAGAAAGAGATAAGCAGATAGAGATAGAGATGTAGATAAAATGTTTGTGGGTATACAGATAGATAAATAGAGATAGATAGACAATAAGGAATGGTTCACATCATTATGGAGGCTGAGAATTTCCAAACTTTGCAGTCAGCAAGCCAGAGACCCAGGAGAGCTGATGCTATATGGAACTATAGTCCAAAAGCCCAAGAAGTAGGAGAGCTGATGGTGTTAAGTTCCAGCTGGAGTCCGGAAGCACGGACTGTCCCAGCTTAAAGACAGGCAGAGAGGGGCACCTGGGTGGCTCAGTGGGTTAAGCCACTGCCTTCGGCTCAGGTCACGATCTCAGGGTCCTGGGATTGAGTCCCGCATTAGGCTCTCTGCTCAGCAGGGAGCCTGCTTTTCTCTCTCTCTCTCTCTCTGCCTCTCCGTCTACTTATGATCTCTCTCTGTCAAATAAATAAATAAAATCTTAAAAAAAAAAAAAAGACAGGCAGAGACAAATTCTCCCTCACTACTCCTTTTTGTTCTAGTCAGGCCTTCAACTGATGGGATGAGGGCCCAACACATTTGAGAAAACAATCTGCTTTACTCAGTCTACCCACTCAGATCTTAATCTCACCCAGAAACACCCTCAGAGACATACCCAGAATAATGTTTAATCAGCTATCTGGGCACCCCATGGCCCAGTCAAATTGATGGTTAATATTAACCATCACGGTATTGGTGTTTCCCATTTAAATTTGAGGCATTCACAAATCTTTCTTTTACCTCTATGTCTTTCATCTAGAAAATCCTAATTCTCAATGACACAAGTGATGGTAGAATTAGAAGTCCCAAAGTCATTTTTTTTATCTCACATCACACACATAACATGCTCAGAATAATAGAACAACAATACCAATAATATGATTAACTAAAAATATTAAAGAATTTTCATATCAGGGTATGTGCTATGGTGAGTGTTGTGAAGTGTGTAAACCTGGCGATTCGCAGACCTGTACCCCTGGGGATAAAAATATATGTTTATAAAGCTGTAAAAAAAAAAAAAAAAAAGAGAAAGAAAGGATGAATACCCAAGTTTTGTAGCAACATGGACGGGACTGGAAGAGATGATGCTGAGTGAAATAAGTCAAGCAGAGAGAGTCAATTATCATATGGTTTCACTTATTTGTGGAGCATAACAAATAGCATGGAGGACAAGGGGAGATGGAGAGGAGAAGGGAGTTGAGGGAAATTGGAAGGGGAGGTGAACCATGAGAGACTATGGACTCTGAAAAACGATCTGAGAATTTTGAAGGGGTGGGGGGTGGGAGGTTGGGGGCACCAGGTGGTGGGTATTGTAGAGGGCACAGATTGCATGGAGCACTGGGTGTGGTGCAAAAATAATGAATACTGTTATGCTGAAAAAATAAAAAAATTAAAAAAAAATTAAAGAATTTTTCTCATATGCTTTCCTTATTTTCACTTCATTTTATAATGGTTGGATTATGACCTCATTGTCATTTTATGGCTATTGCTTGCTATCCTTTCCTCTTAGCCTTCATTTACTCATAGTTCTACAGGTTCATATAATTTTTTAATATTTATTTATTCATTTTAGGGAGAGAAAGCATGTGCTTGGGAGGTGAGGTGGGGGGGATGGAGAGATAATCCTCAAGCAGACTCCCTGTTGAATGCAGAGCCCAATGTGGGGCTCAATCCTAGGACCCTGAGATCATGACCTGAGTCAAAATCAGGTTAACTGACTGAGCCACCCAAGCACCCCTGTGTTCTGTATATTTAATGCTCCCCTCCAGTCCACATGATGATGCTTCTCTGGCCCTTTTGGTTTCTGAGACTTGTTCTTAAGAAGATTCCTGGGAACAATATTCTATGAATTCTTTCATGTTGGTAAAAGTCTGCCATGACCTTTATAGTTGCAGGTCAGTTTTTCTGGGTATAAAACCCTCAGCTCATACTTTCTTTTCTTTACCATCTTAATATGTTATTCTATTCTCTTTTGGCATAAAGTGTTACTGCCAAAATAATAATAATAATAATAATAATAATAATGATCTGGTCATAGTCTATTTTTCTTTCTTTTCCTTATAAGTCACATTCTTTTTCTAATGTCCAAAAGATTTTTTTTCTTTTTCTTTAAACCGTAATCATTTTACAAGGCTATGTCTTGACGTTGGTCATTCTGGGCCAATGTTGTCAAGTAGCATTGTACTAATTAAATACAGAGTTTCAGATCTTTTATCTCAGAGAAGTTTTCTTGGATTAAGCCTCTTGCTTTGGTTTTCTTCTTGAAGAACATCTCTTAACCTATGTTCAGTACACTTTGGTGTTCAGTACTTTCTGTTAAATCCTTTTTATCTCTTTATTTCATTTTTGGTTTTTTTTTTCCCTTTTTCACTTTGTATTTCCTCTGAGACAGTGTTTATTTGCTTTCATATTCCTTGTAAGTTGCACTGCCTTCCTGGGTGAATTTTTCTGTTAGTTCTGTTTTTTTCCCAAGTTCTGTCGCTTCATTTCTGAGCTTTCTAATCCTGATTGATGTTATTCTTTTATGTCTATCATTTGCTTAATTTTTTTTTCTGAAATAGATGAAAACTGAAGTTTGATGTTTAGTGACCAAGTCTTGCTAGTGCAACTTTATTGTTGGTTGCAGTTGATTCTTTTTTTTTTTTTTCTGATAACTTTGTATACAATTGACATTGATACTATTTTGTTCCTTGTTTCTTTTCATGTGAAATCTGTTTTCCCGAACTTTTAGAAAGAGGAAAGGCTTAGAAAAGCTCTTCAAACTTCACAGGACACCCATTTCTGTGTCAAAAATATGGCCACCTGTTTTCCAGGACTTCCTGGCTATTCCTTTTCCCCAGTTCAGAGTGAAACTTCTTTTTCCTTCTTTTTTCTCATCCTTTCAATTTTGATTCCTCTTCCAGCACTTCTTCCCAAGCATGAGGCTCTGTCTTAGGCAGTCTTAAGCATTCCTGAGGGTCTGACTACTCCAAGATGCTCTCCCCTTTTTACCATGAGCCCTTAACACTACCCTGTGCTGGACAGTCCCCTGTCCTGCTGTCACCTGTTCTTCATAGATTGGCTCACAGTGTTTTCCCATTAATACCTAGTCTCTTTTGGGGTTTTTCTGTTCTCAGGTACCTCAGGCACAACCCCCCTTTCTTCCTAACTTCTTTCAACCATTCATACTTGGTACCATGCAGGTCTTGAGTGTATTGGTGACTTACATATGTTGGAGTTAGTCAGGATCATTTGACCCCCAGTTTTGTTGTAAATATTGTGTGTGTGTTCTGGATTTTGCTACGTAGTTTCTCTATGTCTTTGTAGGGATTGGAAGAAATTGAAAAATGATGTCCCTTCCATAGGATCTGCTTGCTTCATTCTCTATAACAGGTGACTGTGTTTATTTATCCAGCCCCCTACTGATGGACATGTACAGTATTTCTGAATTTGGCTATCACAATGAATATACCCTTTGCCCACATTTGATGCTCAAGTACAGGCATATCTGTAGGATAAATTTCTAGAGGAGAAACTGTTAAATCAAAGAAGCAAATACAATAGGTGCTCAAAATATTTGTTGATTGAGCACATTTGTTGAAATATGTTCACCACAATAGTAAAAAAAAAAAAAACAACCTATTCTAGTCTATAGCTCAGGTAGAGTCTTAATGTGAAAAGTGTACTTAAAACAGACTACTAATTCTGGGATTCCTTGAGTAGAACAAAGAGGGAAACAGAAAAGACATTGATTCATTCTTCCAGTTAGCAATTACATACTGGCTGTTAGCAATTATGTATTGACCGCATATGCACTAGACCGTGATGGAGCCTGGGGAGATAGCAGAGGTCTGTTCTGCCCTGGCAGAGCTCACTGTTGAAAGTGAAACCTCCCCCTCCCCCTGCCATGGAGGGGAGACCTGAGCCCTCCTCCCCCTCCCTTCCCTCCCTCCTCAGGGGTCAAGGGGGGCAGTGGAAAGGAAGGGACCCATCACCCCAGCAGCTGAGGGGGGGAATTCTGGAATCTGTTGAAAGGGGAGATGCCTTCCCTTGTTCCAGCACAATGCTGATAGTTAAATGAAGGCCATCCTTCATACTCACAGTCAGGCAACACTGCATAAAACACACCATCCAGCCTTTGTCTGCACTTAGAAAACTGCAGAGTAAACCCCAGTGCAGATGGACAAGGAGAAAAACTATCTTTCCCTGTCCATTTGGTCATATTATTTCTAGGAGTCACTCTACAGTTCCTTTTTAAATTTCCTAAGAAGATTTTATTTTTTAGAGCAGTTTAGATTCACAGCAAAATTAAGAGGAGGGTACAGAGAGTTTCCATTTACTCCTGCCCACACACATGCACAGCCTTCTCCAATATTAACACCCTCCACCATAGAAGTACTTTTGTTAAAATAAGTGAACCTATATTGACACATCATTATCACCCAAAGTACATAGTTTACCTTAGAGTTCATTCTTGGTGTCACACATTCGATGGGTTGGAACACATGTATAATGACATATATCCCCCATTACTGTATTATACAGAATAATTTCATTGTCTTAAAACTCTTATGGGGTGCCTGGGTGGCTCAGTGGGTTAAAGCCTCTGCCTTCGGCTCAGATCATGATCCCAGGTTCCTGGGATCGAGCCCTGCATCAGGCTCTCTGCTCAGTAGGGAGCCTGCTTCCCCCTTTCCCCCTCTGCCTGCCTCTCTGCCTACTTGTGATCTCTGTCTGTCAAATAAATAAATAAAATATATTTTTTAAAAACAAAACCTCCTATGTATTCTGCCTATATGTCCTTCCCTCTCCCTTTCTACTTCCTGGAAACTACTAATTTTTATACTGTCTTCATAGATTTGCTTTTTCCAGAATAACATATAGTTAGTTTCATGTAGTATGTAACCCTCTTAGATTGGCCTCCTTTAGTTAGTAATAGACATTCAAGATTCTTCCATGTCTTTTCACAACCAATACCTCATTTCTCTTTAGCACTGAATAATATTCCATTATCAGTTTATTAATTCATACACCTACTGAGGGACATCCTGGTTGCTTCTAAGTTTTGGTAACTATGGATAAACCTTCTATGAACATCCATGTGCAGGTTTTGTGCAGACATAAATTTCCAACTCCTCTAGGTAAATACCAAGGAACACAATTGCTGGACTGTATGGTCAGCATATGTTTAGACTTGTAAGAATACAACTGCCCCTTTGAAGGCACCTAGAGTTTTCTGTAAGTGGACGAGTCTGCTTCAAGAGGACACTGTGATGCTTAGGTCCCTACTGGCATTGGGATATGAATGAATGTGGTAACTTTACAATACATTGACTAAGGCTAGAAATACAAAATGGTAAAAACAGCAGACTTTGCATGAGCTTCATCCAAGCTCATTCTCCTTCCCAGAATACCAGCTTCCATGTTGATGTCCTTAATGTTGCCAATGATGCCCTCCTTCCCCAAGTCCAGGGTCAAAAAATGCAGGGCAAGCTCCTAAACTCATGCACACATCTCCATTTGCCACTCCCACTCGTTCCCCACTTGCTCCCACAATCTTTCTCACCATGGTGCTCTAGGCAATCTCTGCAGATTGACAGGAGAAGCCATCCAAGTTGATCCTTATTTCTCATCCCCTATGGGACCAATGCACACTGAAATCTTGGGCTCCTCATTCAGACTCCTCTGCAGGGAATCAGTTCCCAAGCTCCATTCTATTGCCACCATTCCTTGATCATCTCTATACTTCCTCTACTCTTACAATCATCTTGCATAAGTTCTGCTACCAGGTTAATCTGTCACCCCTTTGAAGCCTGATTCATGTGGGCTGCTCTCACACTAATGGCATGTAAAAGAAATGCACTTCAGCAGACACTTGTAATTTTCAAAAACACTCAGATTCTTTATTTGTGTTTCCTCAGTACTATAGAAGGGGAAACAGTGTGCATGGAAACATTTCTCAAAATTCCTATTTGTCTATCCCCCATTCTTGTCACTTCCTGGAGCTTCTCCAGTGCTCCTTTGCTTCCAAACCCCCCCAGCCCCCAGCTCTGGACTCTGAGACTCTTCCAAGCCTCTCCTGTCTCTGAACTTTGCATCAGGAAAGCTCAAAGAATCAGCATGGAAATGACCCAACCCTTCTTGGAGACCTGGGGAAGGAGAAGAAACCCAGCGGGGGAACCCTCTTTATCAGGCAGATGGAGGTACCTTAGAACTCATAAAACAAAAAATCTTGTAAGAAAGAATACCACTTTGATTTTTTTCTGCTCCTTGATATAGATTTCCCCATAATTCCCTAGGGTCAAGTGCCTGGAGTCCACAGCCTTGGGCTTGGGAGTGAGGATGACTCCAAGTGTGACCTCTATCCAAATCTCAAGCTTATCTTCTGACCCTCATTCTACCCTTCCCAGCCAGTTTCTCTGCTGTTCCTGAGCATGCCACCAACATCCCAGCATGCTGGCTCCTCTCCGCTTGTCTATTTCCTGTTTTTCCTTCTGTGTACAGTATCCTGGACCCAGTGCCTTAACATTCTTTACTGCTTTCAAACCTTTCCAAAATCTCACACTGTACAAAAGTGTTTGTTGAACAGGTGAACAGTTGAATCTCTTCTTCCTTGTCCTTCTCTGGCATGGAAATCTCGTTATTCAGGAAACATCTTTGAACAACTCCAAAGCTTTCCTTAGCTTATTTCATTTCTTTTAAAACAAGGGTGCAATTTCTGTCACCATCATGTACCTCCGCCCTTTCAAGCTTGTATTAATAAGCTCTGTTCTCTAATTTTATTTGGACAATTAACTTCTCAGAATATGTGTGAAAGAGAAAATTGCATTCTTATTCTGCAAACATGGCTGCTCTGTGGAATTTTTTTTTTTAAGATTTTATTTATTCATTCGACACGGAAAGAGAGATCACAAGTAGACAGAGAGGCAGGCAGAGAGAGAGGAGGAAGCAGGCTCCCTGCTGTGCAGAGAGCCTGATGCGGGGCTTGATCCCAGGACCCTGAGATCATGACCTGAGCTGAAGGCAGAGGCTTAGCCCACTGAGCCACCCAGGTGCCCCAGTTCTGTGGAATTTTTAAACAGATGCCATATTTTCCACACATCTGTGATTTTTCTTCTCCTTAAGAGTCAGTTGATATGGTCTTTTACTTCATGTCATTGACCATGGTCCTTGACTTCTGACATTTTTTGCCATCCACTTCACATGCAGTTCACACTCATAATACTTTATACTCTCAATTTTTATTACATGAGGCTCTGGGACGGGAATATTTTGTGAGGTTATCAGCTCAAATAAAATTCTAAGCAGTTTCCTTGAAGCTCATTACCGGGGGAAACTGTTCAGATGGGTCTATGATCAGCTAGCAAGAAGATAGCATGGATTTAATTTTGAGTTTACATTTCTTGTTTCAACATTCCAGTTTGCAGAAAACTATAAGATCTTGATGAAAGACATTGAGAAAGATACAAACAAATAGAAAAGTGTGTGCATGAATTGGAGGAATTAATATCATTAAAATGTCCATGCTACCCAGTGATCTACAGATTAAGTGCAATCCCTATCAATATTGTATTGTTATTTCTCACAGAAATAGAAGAAAATAAATCCTAACATTCAGATGGAACCATGAAAACAAAAACAGTTTGAGAAAAAAGAACAAAGTTGGAGTGTGATCACTTCTTGATTTCAAACTATACAAATACCATATTAATACACAGCCATAATAATCAAAACAACATGGTACTAGCATAAAGACAGACACACAGACCAATGAAACAGAGTAGGGAAACAAACCCCTGCACTTACATACAACAAAACTTTGATAAGGGTAACAAGAATACACAATGGGAAAAGGGTAGTGTCTTCAATAAATGGTGTTGGAAAGACTGGGTATCCACAAGCAAAAGAATGCTCAACACTACTAATCATCAGGGAAATCCAAATCAAAACCCAAGTATCACCCCACACCTCTTATGATGACTTTTATCAAAAAGACAAGTGATAACAAGTATTGGCAAGAATGTAGACAAAAGAACCCTAGTACACTGTTGGTGGGAAAATAAATTGGCACATCCACTATGGAAAACATTATAGCATTTCCTCAAAAAAATGATGTACAGTATGGTGACTAACATAACATAATTTAAAAATAAGAAACCACCCCCCAAAATTAAAAGTAGAATTATGTGATCCAGCAATCCCACTTCTAGTTACGTGTGTATGTATATAGGAGTGTGTTTGTATAATGAAATCAGTATTTCAGAGATATCTGCACTCCCATACATTTCATGGCATTCACCATAGCCAAGCTAAGCATCTCTTGATCAGTGAATAGATAAAGACAATGATACACACACACACACACACACACACACACACACACACACACGGTATGTGTGAACACAGACACACACAATGAAATATTATTCAGCCATGAGAAAGATGGAACTCTTGCCATTTGTAACAACACAAATGCACCTTGAAGATATTATGCTAAGTGAAATAAGACAAATACTATATAATCTCACTCATATGTGAAATCTAACAAAAAATGTTGAACACATAGAAACAGGATGGAATGTTGGTACCAGGGTTATGGGGTGGGAGAGATTCTGCTCAAGGAGTACAGGAATTCAGTTATAAGATGAATATGTTCTAGGGCTCTAATATTGATTGTAGTTAATAATACTGTATTGCATGCTTGAAATTTGCTAAGAGAGTAGATCGTAAGCATTCTCAATACCACACAAAAAACAAGGTAACTCTGTAAGGTGAGGGATGTGTGAGTTAACTTGATTTTGGTAATCAATTCAGAAAGCATAACTGTACCAAATCATCATGGTATACACTTTAAATATATACAATTTTATTTGTCAGTTATATCTCAATAAAGTTGGTGGTGCAAAGATTGTCCTTCTGATCTATCTACTGGTGTGACACATGGAGCAGGGTTCAATGCTGCCTTTGTTAATGGCCCAGAAGCCTGAAGAGTAGGTTCCCAGAGAGTTAGCTTCCTTCAATCACCCTGTGACCTGAGCACAGGTGTAGGAAGGCAGATCCCACCAGAGCCCACAGAGCAGCTGCCATCACACAGGTTTCCTTGGACCCCATAGGCTGTAGCATCTATTGGAAGATTAAACATATTTTGTTGCTAGACAATGTACCTGGAACAAAAGAACTATCCAGTAGTTCTACAACCTCCAGAGCAGGGAAGTTATTTTTAATGTTTATCCCTCACTTTGGAATAAATCCTCTGTGAAGTAGAGCTTTCCCTTAGTTAGTCACAAAAAACTCCTTTTAAAGAAATATCTTTGGACAAACTAACAGAGAGTACTACCCTAGGTCAGACTCTTTTACTAGTATGTGGCAGAAGTTAGACTGCCATGTGAGAAGGTGAAGGCTCTCATACTAGATGAAGAGACTTTTATAGACAAATATCTCTGTAGACACAATGTTCTTTTCTGAATACCGCTGCTCTATGAGACCATCACAATGTCAAACTAAAAAAAAAAAAAAAAAGGAAGGATGGAAAGGAAGGAAGGAAGGTAGGAAGGAAGAAAGTCAACAAAACAAAGAGGCAACCCATGGAATGGGAGAAAATATTTGAAAATGACACTACAGGTAAAGGTCTGATATCCAAGATCTATAAAGAACTTCTCAAACTCAACACCCAAAAAACAAATAATCTAGTCAAAAATGGGCAGAAGACATGAACAGCCACTTCTCCAAAGAAGGCATACAAATGGCTAACAGACACATGAAAAAATGTTCATCATCATTAGCCATCAGGGAAATTCAAATCGAAACCACATTGAGATACCACCTTACACCAGTTAGAATGGCAAAAATTGGCAAGGCAAGAAACAATAAATGTTGGAGAGGTTGTGGAGAAGAGGGAATCTTCTTATATTATTGGTGGGAATGCAAGTTGATACAGCCACTTTGGAAAACAGTGTGGATGTTCCTCAAAAAGTTAAAAATAGAACAGTCTTATGAACCAGGAATTGCACTACTGGGTATTTTCCCCGAAGATACGGATGTAATGAAAAGAAGGGCCACATGCACCCCAATGTTCATAGCAGGAATGTCCACAATAGCCAAACTGTGAAAAGAGCCAAGATGCCTGTCAACAGACAAATGGATAAGGAAGATGTGGTTCATATATACAATGGCATATTACTCAATCCTCAGAAAGGATGAATACCCAACTTTTGCATCAACATGGTTGGAACTGGAGATTAAGCTAAGTGAAGTAAGTCAAGCAGTGAAAGTCCATTGTCATGTGGTTTCCCTTATTTGTGGAACAGAAGGAACACTATGGAGGACATTAGGAGAAGGAAGGGAAAAATGAAGGGAGGAAATCAGAGGGGGAGATGAACCATGAAAGGCTATGGACTCCAGGAAACAAACTGTGGGCTTTAGAGGGAAGGGGGGGTGAGAGGGTGGGTTAGCCCTGTGATGGGTATTAAGGAGGGCACATATCGCACGGAGCACTGGGTGTTATATACACAAACAATGAATCATGGAACACTGCATCAAAACAAATGATGTACTATATGGTGACTAACATAACATAATAAAAAAAACAAAATAAAGTAAAATAAAATTTAAAAAATTTGCTTCACATAATGTTAATCTGGTTGCATTCCTTATCATTTATTTTTCTCTTTATCTATATGCCTTTATTCATTCATTTAACAAATATTATTTGAGAGCCTACTATGTACCTGGAATTATTCTAACATTGATCAAAGAGTTTCTGTCATATGGAATATGGTATCATAAAGAAACCAGCACAGCTCTTGGTACATGGTTATTTGTATTTAATAAATGTACAGATGCTAAATACTTTAGGACCAGAGTGACCATATGTAGAAACACTGGTCATTGTTTATGATGCTATTATGTACAGGACATTGAAAATGCCCTTTAGCCAAAAGTAGAACATCCAGTTTTTTGTTTTATTGTTTGTTTTTTACTGCAACTCTACAATTAATAGTTCATTTTCTGACATTCAATTAACTTCTTGAGAGCAAAGACTGCGGCATTCATGCTAGAATCAAGCACAGAAGCTAGAAAGAAGGTTATTTGTATTGAATGGAATGGAGTGGACATTGCCAAAGGGAAATGATGGGTAAAAATGCAGTCTGTTTATTTGTAACATTGGCTACTTGAGGAATCAAATAAATCTCAAAGAACTACTAAGCACAAAGAAAATTATAATGTTACAAAAAAAAAAAAAGACACAGAGCTTGCCTATAAGAGTTTACAGCATAAATTCTAGCAGAATAAATGTAACTAATCTTCCAATAAGAAAGCTCATTTGGGCCCAACTAAAACATGAATCAATTTTCTATTTAAAGAATGCTTCAGGGGTCCCTTTTATAGAGACACAAATTCCTTCCTGTGATATTTGCTCACATATGAATTTCCATTACTCTATAGTTTGGGGAGGAAATCAAGAAATTTTTACCAAAATAAAATCTTGAATTTTTTCTTCAGAGATGAAAAAGGATGAACGTATAATGTTCTTGAGTCTGCTTAAAAGCTCATCATCAATGAACAAAACTTACACATTCTTTTGGGAATTATCAGTATCCTCTATTGAATAGGACTTGTCCAGTCCCAGATAACCACTTTCCTCATATGCTATGCATAGATTAAGAGTCCTCCATCACCAAGTATGTCTTTTTTGTTAGTCTCCTCACAGATGCCAGGTTTTGAAAGATTCTAGACATCAAAATGCCTTTATTATTATCATTATTGATTGTCCTTTTGAATGAGACACCTTTCAGTTAGAGCTTTTCAGGAGCATGAAATAACCGTGTTGTCACCCCAAGTTGCTGTGAGTCCTGAGCAATGCCACAAACACTAACGTGGTAGTCTAGGTAAACTTGTAAAAAGTAATTGAAATTATTAACATAATGAAAATAGACCAGGATTCCCACTGCTTCTCTAGGAAGCACTAAGATTTCAGGAACCCTCCCAGGCTTTATCACAATGTAAATTATTTCCATAATTATAATTGATCCTTTTGTTTACTCCCTTTTCAAACTTTATTTTTATTTTTTTTTATTTCTTTTCAGTGCTCCAGAATTCATTGTTTATGCACCACACCCAGTGCTCCAAGCAATATGTGCCCTCCATAATAGCCACCACCTGGCTCCCCCAACCTCCCACTCCCCTCCCCTCCAAAACCCTCAGTTTGTTTCCCAGAGTCCATAGTCTCTCATGGTTCATCTCCCCTTGTTTACCCCTTTAAAACCTTTTTTTTTTTTTCTATTTTTGCAGAGTGGGAGAACCAAAGTTCAAAAGTATAAATCCATCACAACACATTACTTAATTTTTCTGGACATGACTGAGATAGATTTTTTTTTGTTTTTCATTTTTATTGTGATATAATTGAAATATAACATTTCTAAGTTCAGGGTGTTCAGAGTGTTGATTTGATACATTCCCGTGTTGCAATATGATTATCCACATAGCATTAGCTAATGTCTTTATCATGCCACATAATTACCATTTTTTTTTGTGGTGAGAACATTTAAAATCTAGTTTCTTGGTATCTTTGAAGTATATATAATTCAGTATAGTTGGCTCTAATCATGATGCTGTGCTTTTGGTCTGCAGAATTATCCATCTTCTAACTGCAAGTTGTACCATCTGACATTTTTTTAAGGATTTTATTTATTTATGAGAGAGAGAGAGAGAGAGAGAGAGAGATTGAGAGAACAAGTGGGAGGAGGGGTAGAGGGAGAAGCAGACTCCCTTGCAGAGCAGGGAGCCCCACATGGGACTCAATTCCAGGACCCTGGGATCATGACCTGCACAGAAGGCAGATGCCTAACCAACAAAGTCACCCTCTTTAACATTTTTATTGTCATTTTTTAAGTAATTAATTTTACCGAAATATATTTAACATACAGTGTTAATTAGTTTCAGGTATACAGTATAATGATTCAGTAATTCTATACCTTAGTCAATTCTCATCAAGAAAGTATACTCCTGATCCCCTTCATCTGTTTCATCCATTTCCCCACCCACCTCCTCTCTGGCAGCCACAAGTTTATTCTCTGTAGTTGAGTCTGTTTTCTTTTTTGTCTCTTTTTGTTTGTTTCTTCATTTGTTTTGTCTCGAATTCCACATATGAGTGAAATCATATGGTATTTGTTTTCCCTTCACTGACTTATTTCACTTAGCATTATATTCTCTAGGTCCACCCACATTGTTGCAAATGGAAAGATCTCATTCTTTTTTTGTGGCTGAGTAAAATTCCATTATATATATACATATATATGTATATATATAATCTGTCCATCTGTGGCTAGATACTTAGGTTGCTTCCATATCTTGGCTACTGTAAACAATGCTGCAATAAACATAGGGGTGCATATATCTTTTCTTTATTTCTTTTCAGCAAACAGTATTCATTGTTTTTGTACCACACCCAGTGTTCCTTGCGATACGTGCATATATCTTTTCAAATTGGAGTTTTTGTTTTCTTTGGGTATATAGTCAGCGATGGAATTACTGGATCATATGGTAATTCTATTTTTAATCTTTTACAAACCTCCATTCTGTTTTCCGCAATAGCCACACCAGTTTGCATTCCCACCAACAGTGTACGAAGGGTTCCCTTTCCCTCCACATCCTCACTGACACTTGTCATTTCTTGTGTTTTTTATTTTACCCATTGTGACAGGTGAAAGATGTCTCATTGTGGTTGTGATTTACATTTTTCTGATGATTAGACACCTTTCATGTGTCTGTTGGCCATCTGTATGTCTTCCACACATAGCTGTCCAATTTTCCCAGCACCATTTATTGAAGAGACTGTCTTTTTTCCACTGGATATTTTTTCCTGCTTTGTTGAAGATTATTTGACCATAGAGTTGAGGGTCCATATCTGGGCTCTCTACTCTGTTCCACTGGTCTATGTGTCTGTTTTTATGCCAATATACCATGCTGTCTGGTTGATCACCGCTTTGTAGTAAAACTTGAAATCAGGCAACGTGATGCCCCCAGTTCTGTTTTTCTTTTTCAACATTTCCTTAGCAATTCGGGGTCTCTTTTGGTTCCATACAAATTTTAGGGTTGTTTGTTCTAGCTCTTTGAAAAGTGCTGGTGGAATTTTCATCAGGATGGCATTGAAAGTATAGATTGCTCTAGGCAGTATAGAAATTTTAACAATGCTTATCTCCCAACCCATGAGCATGGAATGGTCTTCCATCTTTTTGTGTCTTCTTCAATTTATTTCATGAGTGTTCTGTAGTTCCTCGAGTACCAATCCTTTACCTCTTTTGTTAAGTTTATTCCCAGTTATCTTATGGTTCTTGATGATATAGTAAATGAAATTGATTCCCTAATTTCCCTTTCTATGTTTTCATTGTTGGTGTATAAGAAAGCAACTGATTTCTGTACATTGATTTTGCATCCTGCCAAATTACTGAATTGCTGTATGAGTTCTAGTAGTTTGGGGGTCAAGTCTTTTGGGTTTTCCATATAAAGTATCATGTCATCTGGGAAGAGAGAGAGTTTGACTTCTTCATTGCCAATTTGAGTACCTTTTATTCATTTTTTTTTTCTTTGACCACCTTCACCCATTTCCCCCATCCCACTCCACCCCCACCCCTGGCAATCAGCAATCAACAAACTGTTCTTTTTTCTATAATATCTGTTGTCTAATTGCTGTTGCTAGGATTTGTAGCACTATGTATGCCTTCCTTGGAAAAACGTCTATTCAGGTTCTCTGCCCATTTTAATCTGATTATTGGAGAGAAGAGCTACATGTATAAGTTCTTTGTATATTTTGGATATTAACCCCTTGTCAAATATATCATTTGCAAATATCTTGTCCTATTCAGTAGGTTGCCTTTTTGTTTTTCTGATGGTTTCCTTCACTGTGCAAATTTTTCTTATTTTAGTGTGGTCCCAATAGTTTAATTTTCTTTTGTTTTCCTTGCCTCAGGAGACATATCTAGAAAAATGTTGCTAGGTAGATGTCAGAGAAATTACTGTCTGTGTATTTTTCTAAGAGTTTTATGATTTCAGGCCTCACACTTAGGTCTTTAATCCATTTTGTGTTTATTTTTGTGTATGGTATAAGAAAATTGTCCAGTTTAATTATTTTACATATAGCTGTCCAATTTTCCCAGCACCTTTTATTGAAATACAGTTTTTTCCTCACTGTATATTTTTGCCTCCTATGTTGTAGGTTAATTGACCATATTAGGATGAGTTTATTTCTGGGTTTTCTATTCTGTTCCATTGATCTATGTGTCTGTTTCTGTGCCAGTATTACACTGTATTTGATTACTACAACTTTGTAGTATATCTTGAAATCTGGGATTGTGCTATGTAATACCTCAGCTTTATTCTTCTTTCTCAAGATTGCTTTGGCTATTTGGGGTCTTTTTTTATTTCATGCAAATCTTACAAATATTTGTTCTAGTTCTATGAAAAACGTTGTTGGTTTCTTAATAGGGATTGCACTGAATCTCTAGATTCCTTTGGGTAGTGTGGATATTTTATTTTATTTTTTTTTCAAAAGCACAATTTAATATCCATTTGATAATATAGTTTAAATTTTAATAAAAACATTTAGTAAGGTAATGAGAAAAGTGTGTACATTGTTTATAATGTGTGGACATATGTGTAATTAATATAAATACAAATAATGAGAATGAGACAAAACTTTGTATTTTTCTCATTAAATATAGCATGGATATTTTAACAGGATTGTTTCATCCAGTCCATGAGCATGGAAAGTCTCTCCATTTGCTTGTGTCATCTTTAATTTCTTTCATCAATATTTTATGGTTTTCATAGTATAGGTGTTTCACCTCCTTGGTTAAGTTTATTGCTAGATGTTTTATTATGTTTTGGTGCAACTGTAAATGAGATTATTTTCTTAATTTATCTTTTTGCTACTTTATTATTGGTATATAGAAATGCAACAGATTTCTGTACATTGATTTTGTATCCTATGACTTTATTGAATTCACTTATTAGTTCTAGTAGTTTTTTGGTAAAGTCTTTAGGGTTTTCTAAGTATTATATCATGTCACCTGCAAATAGTGAAAGTTTTACTTCTTCTTTACCAGTTTGGATAATTTTTATTTCTTTTTGTTGTCCAATTGCTGTGGTTAGGACTTCAGTACTATGTTGAATAGAAGTGGTGAGAGTGGACATCCTTGCCTTATTCCTGATCTTAGGGGGAAAGTTCTCAGTTTTTCACCATTGAGTATGATGTTAGCTGTGTGTTTTTCATATATGGCTTTTCTTGTGTCGAGTTATGTTCCCTCTAAACCTACTTTGTTGAGAGTTTTTAACATGAATGGAGTTGTATTTTTTCAAATGCTTTTTCTGCATCTATTAAGATGATCATATGGTTTTTAATCCTTTCTCTTGTTAATGTGATGTATTATATTGATCGATTTGCAAACATTGAACCACCCTTACATCCCTGGAATAAATCCCACTTAATTGTGGTGAATGATTTTTTTTTAATGTATTGCTGGATTCAGTTTGCTAATATTTTGTTGAGGATTTTCGCATCTATGTTCACAAAGATGCTGGCTTGCAGTTTTCCTTTTTAGTGTCTTTATCTAGTTTTGGTATCAAGGTAATGCTGGCCTCATAGGATGAATTTGGAAGCTTTCCTTCCTCTTCTTTTTCTTGGAATAGTTTGAAAATATAGAAGAGAGATCTGAGATAGATTCTTGTATTTCCTTGCTCCTGTGTGTGTTTGTGAAATAGAAAAAGGCATTGTTTCAGATTCACAAGTGATTCAACTTAGCTAATGCAATTATACTATATTAATGCACATATCGATATGGTAGTATCTAAAAGCATACCAAGTTTTGAGTACAACTCATTAAGAAGAACAGATGGCACCCATTTTATAAGATAATTACCTATTTTGTCTGTATTTTTCTGTTGCCACATAATTTATCTGATAATTCCCGTTTAGATCACTATGACTGTGCTTTTATAAACATTGCTTTCTTTTTAAATGTTCTAATCTTAGTGTAATAAGAACACTTAATATAAGATGTATCCTCTTAACATTCTCTTTAATTAAATAGGCTCCATGCCCAGTGCACAGAGCTCAATGCAGGGCCCAAACTCACGACCTTGAGATCAAGATCTGATCTGAGATCAAGAGTCAGACACTCAAGTGATTGAACCACCCAGGTACTCCTCTTCTTAGTGAACTTTTAAGTGTACAATATATTATTGTTGGCTGTAGGTACAATGCTGTACAACGGATCTTGAAAGTTTATATATTTGGCTTGACTGAAACTTTATGCCCATTGATTAGTAGTTGCTCATTTCCCCCTGTCCCCAGCCCCTGGTAACCACTATTCCAACCTTTGATTCTACAAATTTGATTATTTTAGGTACTGCATATGAGTGGAATCATGTGGTATGGTATCTCCCTTCCTATAACTGGTTTGTTTCACTTAGCATAATGTTCTCAAGTTTCATCTGTGTTGTTGCATTTCAGAGAATTTCCTTTTTAAAGACTGGATAATATCCATTGTGTATTTATATATATACATATAATATGGATAATATGTATAATAAATATACATATATAATATTTTATTTATACATTCATCCACTGATGGACACTTGGGTTGTTTCCATATTTTGGCTATTGAGAATAATGCTGCAATGAACATAGGAGTGCTAACTAATATCTGTTCAGGATGCTGATTTCAATTCTTTTGGATAAATACCCATAAGTGGACTGGTGAGACAGGTATCATTTTGGGGGCAGCCTCAGAAAAATTAAGGTATGGAATATACAAATCAACTCTTTCCTTTTCTGGTGGGGGGCAGAGGGATCTGGGAGCTGGGATTTTTCAGCAGTTCAATCTGTGCTAAGAGGGGGGGAGAATTAGTAGAGACTATCAGCCTACACTGCCCCCTCTGCTCTCCCTAGGTGGCTGGATTGTGCTGTATCCATCAGAGCTCCAAGACACATAAGACAGAATCCAGTTCTCTGGGGAGAACTAGTGCCCTAAAAAGCTGGGGCACTAGACACATGAATCAAACCCTTCTCATTGATGAGTGAACCTGTAAGCTAAGAGATCTCTTCCCGATTGTTGGCATTGTGCCAGGGACAGGGTCTCTGGGGACAAGGTGTCCCATATCTCACTGCCGTATTCAGTGAACCTGATTTTATGTTCTTCAAGGATGCAGGAGTCTTTCGATTACTTTATTTCTCACAAAGAAAATTGGCCCATGAATTGTTGCTGAATCAGTGTGTTTGTGGGAACGAGGAGGATCTGGGGCTTCCTGCTTCACCATCTTGCTGACATCCTTACTCCTGAATATTCATTTTTCACTTCATGTTTTTTGTGCTACATGAAGTATAATTAAAAGGGAAAGAAAACTTCTGAAATATTTTGGACCTCATCTCCCATTTACAAATAAATACTTTGTTTTCTATGATTCAACTCTTTATGTCACATTAATAACACTGACTGAATCCCTCAAAGCAAATCAGCACAATTCATCAACAGAGGTGCATTTTAGTTGAAAGGAAAAGATTTGGGGGGAAAGATACTGAAACTGCCAAGCCCCAGTAGTCACTAAATGTAGGATTGCAGATCACTGAAGTAGACACAGTAGGAAATACTGTGGTGTGGCATCCCTCAGAAAAGCCTACAGCAGCTCGTCAGGTGGGAACTGCATGAGGGTGGGAGGGGACCAGGTAAGCCTGAGGCCCTGGGTTCTCTGACACACATCTGGATCTTCAGCCTTTTAGATAGGAGATGAAGGGAAGGCACCTCAATGTCTTCATTGCCAGAGCTCTTTTCACTGATTCCCTGAGCCTCACATCCAGGTCTCTGTTCTCTAACCAACTGTTTCTTATCAGTTCAGGCTTGGATTTCTTCTACCTCTCACTCTTTTTTCTACTTTTTGTGGACTCCCTTCCTCTTTCCTGGATTTTTATTTTTATTTTTTAAAATTTTATTAAGTTTTTAATTTTAACTCCTGTAGAGTTACCATACAGTGTTATGTTAATTTCAGGGGTAACATATAATTCAACAATTCAATACAGCATCCAGATTTCATCACAGCAAGTGCACTCCTTAATCCCCATTACCTGTTTCACCCATCCCCCACCCAATGCCCCTCTTGTAACCATCAGTTTGTTCTCTAAAGAGTGCCTGTAGAGTCGATGGAGTTAAGAGTCTGGTTCTTGGTTTCTCTCTCCTCTCTCTCTATTCTCCATTTTGATTTTTGATTTTTTTTCAAACATTTGTTTTATTTCTTCAATTCCACATATAGTGAAATAGTTATGGTATTTGTCTTTCTCTGACTTATTTCACTTAGCATACACTCTCTAGCTCCACCCATGTTGTAATTGACAAGATTTCATTCCTTTTATGGATGAATAATAGTCCATTGTATTTATATACTGCACCTTCTTTATCCATTTATCAATCAGTGGACACTTGGGTTTCTTCCATAATTTGGCTGTTAAAAATAATGCTCCAATAAACATAGGGGTGCTTATATCCTTTTGGATTAATGTTTTCATATTCTTTGGGTATTTTGAGGAACCTCCATATTGTTTTCCACAGTGACTACACCAGCTTGCATTCCTGCCAATAGCAAGAAGGTTCCTCTTCTCCACAACCTAGAAAGAACAATTAGTTCATGTGTCTGTAGGTATAGTGGTATGGTTTTGGTTTTAATTGTTTTTTTCACAAGTGGCCCAGGAAACCCTCTGTGAAAGAAACCTAAACCTGTTTTCCCTGTGTTATAATAGAGAAATACAGAAATCAATGAGAAGATCTTTGTCTTTCAAGACCATAGCCTTTCAATAAAAACTACACATGTGAGCCAGGTAAAGTAAGCTTACATTACCTCCTAATGAACAGGAATACAATGCTTATCTGAAACACAGTCTAGAAAACCCAGGTCCCAGAGACTGCCCTAATGGATGGTGGCTGCAGGCAGGGTTCCCTGAAGAAGAAACTCTCCCTTCTAGTCCAGTCACATGGCACTCACAGCAAGTGGCAGTCCCCATGGACTTAATGGGTGTCAGTCCTATTCAGGGGTATACATGGTGTCAGGAAAAACACAGAAGAGCTTGGCTTAGCCCAGCCCTCAAGAAAGAACCACAATATCCTGTTGATAAAGCAGAGAATTGGCTAAGATAGCCCCTGTAGAAACTAAGGAAAGAAAGTTACATGTAGGAGACAGAGACTGAATGGATGATAATTGGGAAAGATTCCTATGGCTGGTGCAGGAGAAAGACCACACTCCCAGTGGTAAGGACCAAAGAAACCCATCTGAATTTTAAAGCTGAATCACATTTTCTGTGCACTTACTACATGTCAGGCACGTGCTGAGTGTTTGACATTGCATATTCACAACAAGCGCATGATAGATAGATATCTTTATCTACAGGTACGGAAACTGAGCCATAAAGGATTAAATAGCTTCTGAAGATGATACTTCTGGTCATGATGCAGGTGGGACACATACAAACCTGGACTTGTCAACCCCAGAACCCACACACTTAACCCACAAAACACAGTGCCTCCTGAGGGACAAGGACACAATGTTGAACAGCGCCTGCAAACGGCAAAGTGTCACCTGTCTCATTGCAATGGCGAAAAGTAGAGCTCCAATTGTTCAGGAAAGAGGTCAGTTCTTTTTGAGCTTCTATGACTATCACAGGACAGACACCAAGGATTCCCTGATACCCACCCTCCTGGGTCTTCTCCTACCTCTCACTCATCCCTTTGTCAGGCTTGTCCTCCTCCTCCCGACTGGGAGGCCCTCCCATCTCTGTTCTAGGTGGCTTTTTAAAAAAATATACATAAAATGTATTATTTGTTTCAGGGGTACAGGTCTGTGATTCATCAGTCTACAAAATTCACAGCACTCACCTTAGCACATATCCTCCCCAATGTCCATCACACAGCCACCTTATCCCTCCTCCCCGCTTCCCCTCCAGCAACCCTCAGTTTGTTTCCTGAGATTGAAAGTCTCTTATGATTTGTCTCCCTCTCTGGTCTCATCTTGTTTCATTTTTCCCTCCTTTCCCCTATGATCCTGTCTTGTTTCTCATATTCCTCATATCAGCAAGATCATATTATAATTGTCTTTCTCTGATTGACTTATTTCACGTAGCATAATACCCTCTAGTTCCATTCACATCATTGCAAATGGCAAGATTTTTTTTATATAGCTGCATAGTATTCCTCTGTGTGTGTGTGTGTGTGTGTATCTCACATCTTCTTTATCCATTCATTTGTTGCTCAACATCTAGGCTCTTTCTCTAGTTTGGCTATTGTGGACATTGCTGCTGCAAACATTCAGGTGCATGTGCCCCTTTGGGTCACTATCTTTGTATCTTCGGGGTAAATACCTAGTAGTGCAATTGCTGGGTTGTAGGTAACTCTGTCTTCAACTTTTTGAGGAACCTCCATACTGTTTTCCAGAGTGGCTGCACCAGCTTGCATTCCCTGCCAACACCTGCCGTTTCCTGACTGGTTAATTTTAGCCATTCTGACCAGTGTGAGGTGGTATCTCACTGCGGTTTTGATATTTCCCTGATGCCAAATGATATTGAGCACTTTTTCATGTGTCTGTTGGCCATTTGGATGCCCTCTTTGCAGAAATGTCTGTTCATGTCTTCTGCTCATTTCTTGATTGGATTATTTGTTCTTTGGGTGTTGAGTTTGATAAGTTCTTTACAGATTTTGGATACTAGCCCTTTATCTGATATGTCATTTGAAAATATCTTCTCCCATTCTGTCAGTTGTCTTTGGGTTTTGTTGACTGTTTCCTTTGCTGTGAAAAGGCTTTTGATCTTGATGAAGTCCCAATAGTTCATTTTTGCCCTTGCTTCTCTTGCCTTTGGCCATGTTCCTAGGAAGAAGTTACTGCGGCTGAGGTCAAAGAGGTTGCTGCCTGTGTTCTCCTCAAGGATTTTGATGGATTCCTGCCTCACATTGAGGTCTTTCATCCATTTTGAGTCTATTTTTGCGTGTGGCTAAGGAAATGGTCCAGTTTCATTCTTCTGCATGTGGCTGTCCAATTTGCCCCACACCATTTGTTGAAGAGGCTTTTTTCCATTGGACAATTTTTCCAGGTGGCTTTTCTGATCCCTGGGCCATCTCCTGTGGCTTCATCTTACTTGCCATGATGCAGAGTTTGGTCCTGCAATGCAAAGATCCCCAGGAAACTCAAACCCTCAGACTGTAGCTGGAAGACTGATCATGTCTTTCCCCACATCCTCAGTCCTAGTGAGTGGGTCTGTGTCTGTCCTTCCTTCCTTTCTTCCTTCTCTCCCTCCTTTCCTTCTTTCCTTCCTTCCTTCTGTATTTCTGTATTTCTTTCCTTCTTCTTTTCATCTGTAGTTACAATTCTTATTTTTGTACCAGTTATAAGCCATGAAAAATATGGGATATTAGTTCCCTTTACCCATTGGCATTTCTACTTATTATCCACCTTTTGAGAGGTTTTCAGTGTCTTAATCCATGTGCCACAGTGAAATTCTTCAAAAATTCACATAATATCCATTCTCTCATTTCTCATTATCAAATATAATTTTAACCATTTCTAGCTTTGCTATAACAGAAACACTACAAGAGTTTATCTCTTCTCTTTTATTTCCCAATAAATGTCACACACATGCACACACATATAGACAATGTAGTATCTAGAAAACACTCTCAACTTTCTGGCCATAAATCAAATGTGTGGGTCGTGTAACCATACATTTTCTTGGCCTTGGGCTATGTGTAAGGCAACAAGTTTCCACCTGATCAGGGTTCTGTTCCCACAAAATGTTAGATTTGTGTAAATGCTGTTCTGTCTCCAACCAGAACAGCACAGGATCTTGTTGTAGTTTAGTGATGTTATTTTGGAAAACTGAGTGAGAGCTAACTATAGAATCTAAGAAAATCTATATTAAAGGGGAAAAAAAACAAGCATCAATGCTCGCTGCTTTTTTAACTGTTTATTTGGAAATGATTGTAGATTCACAAGAAGTTGTAAAAATAATACATAGAGTTTCTTGGGCCCTCCAATGGTGACATAGTTGTAGTACAATCCCAAAACCAAGAAATTAACATCTGGCACACACTATTAACTAGACTACTGACCTTACTCAGTTTTACCTTTTTCTAACTGCATTTGTGTGTGTATACGCACGTGTGTGCATGTGTGTGGGCTGTGTGTGTGTGTGTGTGTGTGTGTGTGTGTGTGTGGTTTTCTGCAGTTCTCCTCTGTGCATACATTCATGTAACACCATGTACAGGACACAGAACTGTACCATCATTGTTGATGAACTTTCTACCATCTCTCTATAATCTCACCCATCTGCCCAACTCATGGATCAGTTCATGACAACCCCTAAACTATTCTCCAACTTTATAGTCTTATCATTTTTTAAAATTTCTTTTCAGCATAACAGAATTCATTGTTTATGCACCACACCCAGTGCTCCATGCAATACATGCCCTCCATAATACCCACCACCTGGCTCCCCCAACCTCCCACCCCCCGCCCCTTCAAAACCCTCAGATTGTTTTTCAGAGTCCATAGTCTCTCGTGGTTCATCTCCTCTTCCAATTTCCCACAACTCCATTCTCCTCTCCATCTCCCTATGTCCACCATGTTATTTGTTATGCTCCACAAATAAGTGAAACCATACGATAATTGACTCTCTCTGCTTGACTTACTTCACTCAGCATAATCTCTTCCAGTCCCATCCATGTTGATACAAAAGTTGGGTATTCATCCTTTCTGATGGAGGCATAATACTCCATAGTGTATACGGACCACGTCTTCCTTATCCATTCGTCCGTTGAAGGGCATCTTGGTTCTTTCCACAGTTTGGTGACCGTGGCCATTGCGGCTATAAACATTGGGGTACAGATGGCCCTTCTTTTCACTACATCTGTATCTTTGGGGTAAATTCCCAGTAGTGCAATTGCAGGGTCATAGGGAAGCTCTATTTATTTATTTATTTATTTATTTATTTATTTATTTATTTGACAGAGAGAGATCACAAGCAGACAGAGAGGCAGGCAGAGAGAGAGAGAGAGAGGGAAGCAGGCTCCCTGCTGAGCAGAGAGCCCGACGCGGGACTCGATCCCAGGACCCTGAGATCATGACCCGAGCCGAAGGCAGCAGCTCAACCCACTGAGCCACCCAGGCGCCCCTCTATTTTTAATTTCTTGAGGAATCTCCACACTGTTCTCCAAAGTGGCTGCACCAACTTGCATTCCCACCAACAGTGTAAGAGGGTTCCCCTTTCTCCACATCCTCTCCAACACACGTTGTTTCCTGTCTTGCTCATTTTGGCTATTCTAACTGGTGTAAGGTGGTATCTCAATGTGGTTTTAATTTGAATCTCCCTGATGGCTAGTGATGATGAACATTTTTTCATGTGTCTGATAGCCATTTGTATGTCTTCATTGGAGAAGGGTCTGTTCATGTCTTCTGCCCATTTTTTGACATGATTATCTGTTTTGTGTGTGTTAAGTTTGAGAAGTTCTTTATAGATCCTGGATATCAATCTTTTGTCTGCACTGTCATTTGCAAATCTCTTCTCCCATTCCGTGGGTTGCCTCTTTGTTTTGTTGACTGTTTCCTTTGCTGTGCAGAAGCTTTTGATCTTGATGAAGTCCCAAAAGTTCATTTTCGCTTTTGTTTCCTTTGCCTTTGGAGACATATCTTGAAAGAAGTTGTTGTGGCTGATATTGAAGAGGTTACTGTCTATGTTCTCCTCTAGGATTCTGATGGATTCCTGTCTCACGTTGAGGTCTTTTATCCATTTCGAGTTTATCTTTGTGTACGGTGTAAGAGAATGGTTGAGTTTCATTCTTCTACATTTAGCTGTCCAATTTTCCCAGCACCATTTATCTCATGAAAGAAATTGAAGAAGGCACAAAAAGATGGAAGACCATTCCATGCTCTTGGATTGGAAAAATAAACATTGTTAAAATGTCTATATTGCTTAGAGCAATCTATACTTTCAATGCCATTCCGGTCAAAATTCCACTGGTATTTTTCAAAGAGCTGGAGCAAATAATCCTAAAATTTGTATGGAATCAGAAGAGACCCCGAATTGCTAAGGAAATGTTGAAAAAGTAAAACAAGACTGGAGGCATCATGTTATCTGATTTCAAGCTTTACTACAAAGCTGTGATCACCAAGACAGCATGGTACTGGCATAAAAACAGACACATAGACCAGTGGAACAGAGTAGAAAGCCCAGATATGGACCCTCAACTCTATGGTGAAATAATCTTTGACAAAGCAGGAAAAAATATCCAGTGGAAAAAAGACAGTCTTTTCAATAAATGGTGCTGGGAAAATATAGTCTTATCATTTTGAAGATGCTTTAAGTTGACTCACCATATATAACCATCTCAGATTGGCTTTTATCACTAAACATCCTGCCCTTGAGATCTACCAAGTTGTTGCATAGATCAAAAGTTTGTTCCTTTTATTACTGAGTATTATTCCATTTTGTTGGTGCTTCAGAGTCTGTTCAACCTTGCACCATTTTAAGGATATTTGGGTTGTTTCCACTTTTTGATTAATATAAATAAAGCTGATATGAACATTCATACACACAATTTTGTGTGAATGTAACTTTTCATTTCATTGCAAGATCACATGGCTAATGCACATTTAGTTCTCTAAGAAACAGCAACCTACTTTTAAGAGTGACCATATCATTTTTACATTTCCACCAATGATGTACTAGAGTTTCAGTTTCTTGACATCTTTGCCATGTTTGGTGTTATCCTTATTATTATTTTAGTCATTCTAGTAAGCATATGGTGATATCTCATTGTGGTTTAAATTTGCATTTCCCTGATAGCTAATGATGTTGCATATCTTCTCATGTACTTAATGTGCTCTCTGTATCTCCTTTCAGTGAAATGGTTTTGTTCATGTATTTTGCCCATTTGTCTAATTGGGCTTTTTTTTTATGATTTTGGGGGTTTTTTGTCATTATTGCTTTTACTGTTGTATCTTGAGTGTTCTTTATGTATTCTACATACAAGTCCTTTGCCAGGTGTGTGTTTTGCAAATATCTTCTTTGCCCACAGCTTGTCTTTTCATCATCTTACAAGGATCTTTGATAAACAAAAGTTTTCATTTTGATGAAGTCCAATATATTACTTTATTATTTATGGATTGTGGTTTGGGAGTGAAATCTAAGACCTCTGCTTAGCTCTACGTCCCAAGGATTTCCTCCTCCATTTTCTTCCAAAAATTTTATAGTTTTGTTTTACATTTAAATCTCTGCTCCATTTTGAGTTAATTATATAAGGTGTGACATTTAGGTTGTAATTCTTTTTTTTTCCCTTATAGATGTTCAATTGCTATAATATCTTTTGTCTAAAGGTTATCTTTCTTACCCAGAGTTGCTTTTACACATTTGTCAAAAATCAGTTGAGCATATTTGTGTGAGTTGATTTCTGGGTTCTCTGTTCTGTTCCAGTGATCTATATCTCTCCCTCTGCCAATACTGTCTTGATTACAGTAGCTCTTATAGTAAGACTTACTATCTGCTAGAGTGATTCCTCACATTTTATTCTTCTTTCTTAAGATATGCCTTTCCATATAAACTTTAAAATAGGCTTGTCTGTGTCAAAAAGATTTGCTTGAAATTTGATATATGTTGCATTAAGACCATGGAACAATTTGGGAGAGAATTAATACATTCACTTTGTTGAGTCTTCCTATTTAAGAACACAGCACATCTCCATTTGTTTAGATTTCTTTGATTTTATTCATCAATATTTTCTCATTTTGGCACACAGACTCTGGGCATGTTCTGTTAGATTTATATCTAAATGTTTTTCTCTTCTTTTCAATAATTGCAAATACTATTGTATTTCTACATTTTGGTTTCTATATGTTGTTGCTTATAAAAGTACAATTTATTTTTATGCATTGATCTTTTGTCCTACAATCTTACTAGACTTTCTTATTAGTTCTAAGACTTTTTTTCTAGTTATCCTGGGATTGTCTACATAAAGAACCATGTCATGTGCAAACAGGGCCAGTTTTATTTCTCTCTTTTGGTTCTGTATCTTTTAAAATTTTTTTCCTTGCCTTTTGGAGCTAAGAATTTCAGTACTATACTGAGAAGAGTGGTAAGAGCAGATATTTTATCTTGCTCCAGATCTTAGAGGAAAGAAATTTGTCTTTCTCCATTGAGTAGTCTGTTTGCAGTAGGTTGTAGATGCTCTTAATCAAGTTTAGGAAGTTTTCTTCTATTCCTAGTTTGCTGAGAGTTTTTCATAAAATGAATTTTGTCCATAACCATATCAATTTTGAGCATATCAAAAATAATTGTCTCCAATAGGCAAATCATCTTACTCCATTCTTGAGTAAGAACAAAGCTGGAGGTATCACAATCCCAGATTTCAAATATATTATAAAACTATAATAATCAAAACAATATAGTACTGGCACAAAATGGGCACATAGATCAATGGAACAAAATACAGAGCCCAGAAATAAGCCCATTCTTATATGGTCAATTAATCCACCGCAAAAGCAGCAAGACTAGACAATGAAGAGAAGACAGTCTTTTCAATAAATGATGCTGGGAAAACTGGACAGTTACATGCAAAAGAATGAAACTGGACCATTTTCATATACCATAAACAAAAATAAACTCAAACTGGATTAAAGACCTAAATGTGAGACCAAAATCCATAAAACTCCTAAAAGAAAACATAGGCAATAATCTTTTGGACATCAGTCTTAGCAACATATTTATGGATATATCTCCTCAGGCAAAAGAAACAAAAGCAAAATTAAACTATTGGGACTACATCAGAATAAAAAGCCTTTGCATAGCAAGAGAAACCATCAACCAAGCCTACTGAATAGGATAAGATATTTGCAAATGATAAATCCGATAAGGGGTTAATATCCAAAATATATAGCAGAATTTATATAACTCCACACCAAAAACCAATCTGATTAAAAAATGGGCATAGGGGCGCCTGGGTGGCTCAGTGGGTTAAAGCCTCTGCCTTTGGCTCGGGTCATGATCCCAGGGTGCTGGGATCGAGCCCCGCATCGGGCTCTCTGCTCAGAGGGGAGCCTGCTTCCTCCTCTCTCTGACTGCCTCTCTGCCTACCTGTAATCTCTGTCAAATAAATAAATAAAATCTTAAAAAAAAAAAAGTCTCTCTTCACTCAGCTTTAAAAAAAAAAAAAAGGGCATAGAATCTATTCAGACATTTTCTCAAGAAGACATACAGATGGCCAACAGACACATGAAAAGATGCTCAACATCACTAATCATCAGGGAAATGCAAATCAAAACCACAGTTATACCATCACCTCACACCTGTCAGGGTGACTAGAATCAAAAAGACAAGAAATGACAAGTGTTGGCGAGGATGTTAAAAAAAAAAAGGAATGCTTGTGCCCTGTTGGTGGGAATGCAAATTGGTGCAGTCACTGTGGAAAACAGCATGGAGGCTCCTCAAAAAATTAAAAGTGAACGTATCATATGATCCAGTCATTCGTAACACTACTGGGTACTCACCCAAAGAAAATGAAAACACTAATTTGAAAAGATACATGCATCCCTATGTTTACTGCAGCATTACTTACAATCGCCAAGATATGAAAGCAGTTTAAGTGGCTGCCCATAGATGAATGGGTAAAGACTTATCTCCAGGGCTTTTAGTTGTTCTTAGCAGAAAGGAGCTGAGAGAAAAGCTTGTCTAGAACCAGAGGCCTGGCTGATTTTTTTTTTTTAATGCTAGAGGTTTTTTTTTTCCCTCTTGTACTTTATAGCTAGAAATTCCTGGAATTTTTCTTTAGAATATTGGAATAAATCGCTTTTTTTTCAAACATATAAGTGTCTCATAACAAGCTTATTAAAATGTGATCGAGTACAGCATAGGGAATATGTTCAATAATCAATATCTGCATGGTGGCAGATGATAACGATACTTAGTACCATGCAAGCATTTCCTAATGGATGCAAATGTTGAATCACTATGTTGTACAACTAGAAACTAATAGTGTACGTCAACTATACTTCAGTTAAAATTATTAAAAGTACACAGTTGGCATTGGTCAATGTAAGATGTACTAAAAAAAAATGGGACTCCTGGGTGGCTCAGTCATTTAAGTGTCTGCCTTCAGTGGGGGTCATGAATCGAATCGAATCCTATATTGGGCTCCCTGCTCAGTGAAGAGTCTGCTTCTCCTTCCATCCCTTCCCCTAGCTCATGCTTTCTCTCTCAAATAAATAAGTAAAATCTTTAAAAATATATATGTATATATAAATATATATATAAATTCTTTAAACAACTTAATGTGAGCACTTTGTACAAAGCAAACATTTTACTGCACTTTCCTTTTTTTAAAAAAGATTTTATTTGAGAAAGAGTGAGTGAGAGAGAGGGAACAAAAGTGGGGAGGGGCAGAGGAAGAGGGAGAAGCAGACTCCCCGCTGAGCAGGGAGCTAGACATGGAGCTCCATCTCAGGACCCTGGGATCATGACCTGAGCTGAAGGCAGATGCTTAACTGACTGAGCCACCCAGACGCCCCCAGCACTCTCCTTTTTAATATCATCAACTTGTTTCCATTCATTATGCCTAAGTAATCATGGAATCTCAAAAAGAAAAAAAAAGGTGATATAGAATTAGAATAACACGGAAAATTCTATTTTAGCCAAAAATACATTGTGATTTCTGTGCCAAAGAAATACATGCGTTTGTGTGTTAAGTGACAGAGTCATTGCAGGAAAGATTTGTTTGGTTTGTTTCTTAATTTTTTGCCAAAATAAAGTGAGAATTTGGGCTCTCCTATGAACAAGTGTCTCCGTGGGCACCATCACCCCGAATCAAGACCTGTCTCACTCTCCCTTAACTATGACAAATGACACCGCTGCAGAGTACCCCCAAGTGTTTGCCATTACAGACCACCTGTCACAAGTCTCCCTCCCCGTGTGCCATTGTCACAGAGGAGCATGGTCCTGGAATGGTGCCACAAGAGGGGCTGAAAGGAATCAGGAAAGAGAAACATGAAATCCATGGTTTAATCATGCACTGTTTTTCCATAATCATCTCCAATATAAATACAGTGCATTTGCCATTTGCCAATAGTCATCGAAGAGTCCAGCCCAACCGTTTCTTTGCTCATCCTGTGATAAGTTATGTGCTCCCTGAAGTGTGACTTTCCTGCCTTGTTTTCAGAAGACCTGCAGTTCTCTAACCGTGCCCATGCAGACTGACGATGGGTTTAACGCCTTTTACATCTGCAGCCTCTGTCCTCTGTCCCCAGCCTCCTGCACCCATGGGTGCCCCATGGGCAGGCCCCAATTGCGAGATGTAAATGTTGCAAGCCATCCTGGGATGGCCCTGTGCCCCTTCTATCTGTCCCTTCTACTTCTCCTTTTTCCTGCCTGGTTTCGGCTTTTTCCACCTGTCCTTCAAGATTGGCGTCCTGGCACCCGTAATACTCAGGTGGGAGATCCCCCAGGGAAGCCCAGTCTTGCAGGAGACACAGGTGACTTGGACGTGACACTGAAAGACTAGCTGTTCTGTCCTCGGCCCATCTGGCCGGCAGGAGGTCAGCTACGTGGGGATGAGACTTGACATATCTGGCCTGCTTTACTCTGGAATCCTGATTCAGGGACAGTGTCAGAAGGAAGACAAACATTGGCTTGAGAATTGCATACAACGTCAATGAATTCTGATTGCTGAATAAGTAAACTTTCAGTTGAAGGAACACTGCAACGACAGACTCCCATGGGACTCAGTTCTCCGGAAAACTGCCTTTGGAGTACCCCAGGATTCGGTGACAGAGCCTGGAATCACCAATGTCAGCTCTTCTCCAAGTCTGGATGACAGTGCATTTCAAGTCCCAGTGGAGGGCCCAGTAGGCTAAGTTTAAGTACGAACTTTCCAAGGGCCTGCAGCCTGAGGAGAGAGTCAGAGGGGAGAGTGTTGATTCCAACCTTTGAAAGAAAATGCAGGATCAACATTATTTTAGTTAAATATCTGTAAGATGTATTTTTAATGTCAAATAGTCAATTACAATTTTACTGATATATAGTGAGATAAAAGTTGCATTTGCTTTTGGAGGTGGGGACATTTTAATATGTTTGGTATGATGGGGTGGGGGTGGGGAGTTTCGGTGTTTTAAAAAGAACCCGAAGCAAACCAGGAAAGTAGGACACAAAGATAGAAGGGTGGGAAGGAAAAGCACAACCTCAACAAACTTAGGCAAAATTATGCAATCAGAAACTTCGGAAGACAGCCATTTTCATGTCTGTTTTGTTAAATGGGGTGGGTGTTCCATTACGGGCTCAGTGGTCAGGGTCTAACCTGGACACCTCCCCCCGCAGCTGCATGGAGGGTACTTTCTGCTCCTGGGTACCCCAGGCTGGCCACACCCAGCACCTCTGGTGCTCGGCTGCTGATACCCCCAAGGATGGGGTCTCCAGAATTCTGACCCCTCATGTGCAACAGAGATAAGTACTCACCGCAGAGGAGGGAGGAGGCCCCCAGGTCACCATGGAAGAGGCTTGGCCAGTTTGCCAGACAGACAGGAGCTCAGCTCTGCCTGGAAGTTTAAAGCGTAAGAAGTGCCACCATTCGATGTTGGCTGTTATGTTTGGGATAAGGCCGGGACTCCATTCTATTTCTCCATGGGCAGGCCAGGACCCCTACATGGTGCTGCGGGGGCCTAAACCTGCAACCCACAGCCAGCTCTGCCCACCTCTGCCCACTAACACCCTCCCCACGTTTGGAGCCATCTATGGGGTCTGTGAGCCTGGGACACCCAGCCCCATCCATGTGTGTTCAGGACTCCTGTGCATGGAATGGAAACACAGATTATATGGAGGAACTTAGAAGAGCTACAGGGCTGTACCATGTCCATATAGCCTCCTGACACTGAGGAATAATAACAAGAGAGGAAGTTACCCTGGGAAGCGAAGCCAGAAGCACAACCTGGTGGGGTCCGCAGGACAGAGCACTGTGGGGGAAGGCCCTCCCACTGTGTGTTTAGGGTCACAGTGCGCTGCCCCCTTTTGAGTGTGGTCGGCCACCATGAAACTGACTTATCAAGTCTTAGCTGAGCCCTTTTGATGAGCCCGCAATGTACTGAGGAATCAAAAAAAGAAGTCTGCTCCAGGCAAGTGTGATTTATGGACGTTAATTGCAACCACGTTCATTTCCTATAACGTGGGGATGAGGCTGCCATTGCTGATGCAAGGAAAAGATGTGTCTAAAATATTGGCTAGGGTCATCAATACTGGGAGCTCTTGAGCCAGGTCCCTTCTGCATTCTGATGAGGTAAGGCTATTTGGGAAGGAAAATGCCTCCAGAACATAAATCTATTTGACACCAAATGTCTACTTCCCATGGTGAGTCAGACCCTTCATGAAGGAGGCCAGAGATGCAGACATGGAAAGAGTGGAGCTGGTCCCTCCTTCAAGGAGAGAAAGGATCAAAAACCGCCCTGGGTTAAGGCAGGCCCTTTGCTAAAAGTTGTTATGAGCTCAAACCCTACTCCCACATTTCTCACCAAAACTATAGCTCTTAACAGTGATGAAAAAGCAATCTTGTCCTCTTTGGTTATTTGGATTATGAGCAAAGGCAAAGGCTTTGAATGAGCATGTGCAATTTGGCTCAGCTCATGGGTGCTGCCCATTCTGCTTGAGAAGAATATGTCCAAGGCACTGCTGGTCAGAAGATAAGAGGCCCTTAGAGCATGAGCTCAGTCAAACTCTGCCCAGATCGGCCAAGCCCAGTGACCCAGAGAGCCATGCATAGAGTCAATGCTTGCTGCTGCGAGCCACTGAAACTTTGAAAGTATTCATTCTACAGCCTTACTGTGTCCATCACCAGACCTAGGACTTTAGAGAAGTAATGCTTCTCAGAATTATTTTATAAGCAACCCTAATAGCAGCATAGTTTTCTTCCTCTCATGTCTTCAAATATTACATTACTTCCCACTCTGAATCAGGGGTTATTTTATTTTTAAAGTTTGCTACCTCCTCAGTATATATAATATACTAATTTGGTCCTAATTTGGTCCTAATTCTGTAAAACATGAATATATGTATACAATCCCAAGAGAAGAGATTGAAGTGTTGAAGATGGTGTCAATGGTATTTCTGGGTTGAGGGATCTAGAGTGACTTGTGTACTACCTTAAAAATTTTCTGTATTTTCCAAATTTTCTAACATAAATAATTATTTTAGAATCAGATCTATAGGTGGTGGGTATTAGAGAGGGCACGGACTGCATGGAGCACTGGGTGTGGTACAAAAACAATGAATACTGTTATGCTGAAAATAAATAAAATTAAAAAATTTTGCTATAAAAAAAGAATCAGATCTATATGCCTGATTTTTAAACAGGTAAAGTTTAACATAAATATATTTTTTTCATAAAGATATTTTAAACATAAAGCTTACTGCCTCAGAAACTTGATGCTGGCTGTCAAAAGCACAAACCAGGAAGATGAGTAAATCCTCACCCACTGCAGTCACTGCCCACCTTTTTCCAAAAGAGGAAACTGAGCGGAAATCTAAACAAAAAATTTTCAGGTGTGGTTGGCCTCTGATGCTCAGGATTTGATGGAAGAACAAATTGTCCTTGAGATCAGATCTTAATTAAATACAATTGTGTTTTGATGCAATGCCAATAAATCATTGCAATAACCCCATTTGGGCATTTAGAGTGAGCAGGAGAGCAGTGAGCAAACCTTCCCAGATCCACTTCTCAGAAGTAGATCATGTAGCTCACTTTCTCTCCAGAAACTGAAAGGAAAATCCGATTTATCAAAAAGTCACCTTCCCATGCATGTGCCTAAATGGATATGTGAGGTTATGAATAATACCTTTCTGTTTTAGAACTTGCCCAAATCAGAGCAAAGCTGAGGACTAACTCAACGCATCCTTTAGTCTTTGTCAGGGAAACAGAACCACAGGGATGAGGAATCTACAATGGGAATGAGACCTTACCAGCTACTGGAGGAACCAGAGACGTGAAGGTCTGAGAGGGGAAGTTGGAGGGCTGACCATAAGCCAGCCTGAGAAGTCAAGCAAACCCCACCATCAACATCCATTAAAGGGGAAAAGGAGTCCCCGGGAAGCTGTTCCTTGTGTGGGATTTCAGTCAAACATCTGGAGGTGGTCTGGGGTTGCTATTGGCCAGCAGGAAGGAAGAGATGGGTGTGTGGCAGAGGTAAGCGAGGGTGAGCAGGATCCTGCCGGGCAACCCCACATGTGTCTGTCGGTGGCTGCCCATTGACCAGGACTGGCTCAGTCCATGTCGTCATGAAAGACGGGCAGATGAAAGGAAATCTGGCTCTGTCAGCCAAGAAGAGTGGCTATTAGGCAGGCAGCCAAGAGTGCCTGTGACAGAACCAGATAATTTAATTAATTCAAATAATTCTTGTTTGTGGGGGACTGATGTGGGTTAGCCCCATCCCTGACCTCTCTCCACAAGACGCCAAGAGCACACCCCTTCTCCCAGTGGTGGCAACCATAAATGTGTCCAGGCATTGCCAAATGTCCCTGGTGTGGTGACAAGTAAAGTCATTCCAGTTGAGAAACTTCTGCATTATAAAAGGTTGAACCAAGATTTTAGAAAGTAGTGACACTTCTTCAGTCACACTGGTCTCACTACAAATAACTTGGTTTTTAGTGATTTTTAGTGAGAATAAAAGTTATTTCTGTGCAATTAATAAATAAATATTTTTAAAATATTTTATTTGATCTTTATCTTTAAAAAGATTTTTAAAATAAAGCATCCATAGAGAAAAGTACAAATCATGATAGTCCTCAGTGCAAGGGGTCATCACTTAGGACACTTTAACACTTTAAGTTAAAATTATGCTTTTTACATAATTAATTAATTAATTATTATATTAATTAAAACACATCTGCCTCAAATGTGTCAAAATGGAAAACTGTATTTCAACCACAAGTGATTCAAACCAGCCAATGCTGATAAATGTCTAAGAATCCTACTGTGCCAGGCCCTTACTGGACCTGAAAACTCTTTCCTGACCACTGACATGAGGAAACTGTGTTTTAAGCTTTGTAGGGACTTATGGACTCAAGCCACCTATTGCATGGTATAAGCTTTAATTCTTGATTAGTATAATCACAAAGAACTGAATTTTTAGAAAAAAGGCCCTAAGGTCTTCCTTCAAATAGCCACTCAGTGGCTGTCCCCATGGATTAGTATATTATTGCTTGGCAAGTAGATAAATCCAAGATTCTATTTTCTCAATCACTGGGGAGCTCATTTCTTTCCTTTCACAATCCTTGAGGTTCCACTAAGATTGCATTGTGGACTGCTCATCTGCAGTGGCAGGAAGCCCAGTGCAGGGAGTGTGCCCATAGTCAAGGAATCTGCTGCTTTTGGTGGTGAGTCACTCAACAGCAGTAACATCTTTCTTTCTTAGTCATCAGTGGAGTCTTGATCAGTGGTCAGGAATATTCATTGCATGAGACATAGTATGAATTTTTTTGTGTGTGATGCTAAAGTGCTGGTTGAGTTTTTAAAATTTAATTTGTAATCTCTAAACTATCCACTGGAAGAAATGTTCATCACTGGGCCTGAGAACAAGGAGTTAACTGAGCTACTGAACATTCAGTCCAAACTCTGTCTGCAGAGTCTCCACAGATCTAGATCTTGTGTATTCTAATTATTGACTGTATCTTCACATTTAAATATACATCAACTCATAAAAACCAATGCCGGCCAGAATACTGAACCACTTTTGACTCAGAAAGTCTGTCATTCTTTTCTGTATGGTGGCTAACATAGCATAACAAAAATAATTGTTTTTTAAAAAGGGTGAGCCTGGTGGTTGGTATTATGGAGAGCAAGTATTACATGGAGCACTGGGTGTGGTACATAAACAATGAATTCTGGAACACTGAAAAGAAATTTAAAAAAATAAAAATTCTTTAAAAAGGAAGTCTGGGGGTGCCTGGGTGGCTCAGTGGGTTAAGGCCTCTGCCTTCAGCTCAGGTCATGATCCCAGGTCCTGGGATCGAGCCCTGCATCGGGCTCTCTGCTCAGCAGGGAGCCTGCTTCCTCCCCTCTCTCTCTCTGCCTGCCTCTCTGCCTACTTGTGATCTCTCTCTCTCTCTCTCTGTCAAATAAATAAAATCTTTAAAAATAATAAATAAATAAATAAATAAATAAATAAAAAGGAAGTCTGTCATTTACTACACTTATCACCGTTGTCTATGTTTTGTCTCTCTGGGTATTGTTCTAAAAATTCTGCAAAAAGTTTGTGGTTGAGCTGTGCCTCACTCCACATCCACTCAGGGACTGATGGTTACAGAAATGCTGAACTCACCTTGACCATTCATTTGAGAAAGCACCATGTTATATACTTCAGTAAACATCCTGCCTTCTGACTAGAGAAGGAATCCCTTCTGTTGTGGTTCTTTGTTAAACTGAAAACAAATGGCATTTCCCCTGGGGTTCTCTGCGTTCTTATATGTATACTCATGGTAATAATAATTCTTTTGTTTACTTGGTAAAGTGGAGGGCTTTTGCCAAGGACAATTTAGTGATATAATGATTATTATGAGGGATATTTGATTTTGTAAGATTTTACATCCATGAGGAACACTGGAAATAAGGCAAGATGCCAAATAAAACAGCCATTTTTTTAATGGTATGCAAACATTTATAAATGCTGAAAATGATCCAAATTGGACTTCCTGAAAGGTCCTTTAGCAGGACTAAGGAGAAAGTTGATCAGGAACTTCTCTATCCCGCACATACCCAGCAGCCCCCCAAAGTCATAAAGTCTCTGTCAGCCTGCTTCTCCATCATTTCTCCCCACTTCACTTCTCTGCCTCCTACTCCCCCGATACCTCTTGTGAGGAAGATAGCTTATGCCACACCAAATCCCTTGTTCTGTGGGTGGGTGGAGGGGACCTCCCAAATCTGACTCAAACTCTGAGAAATCTTCTCCTCCTCTCTGGCAATCATACTTGCAGTGCACACGATATCATAAATCAGTTTCCTGTCAAGTCTTTATTGCACCTGGCTAGCAGTGTTTATGCAGTAATATTTAAACCTTGGACAACAGTATAATTTAGAGCTATAATAAATGAATTTCAAATCCCACTACAGATAGGAAAAAAGTTACTGAATAATTTACATGCTTATTAGATACCTATACTCTGGGCCTTAACTTCACTGACTGATTAGGCTAATTGTCATTACTTTGTTTTTGTTTTTTGAGGTTTTGGGGTTTTTTTTTTAATTATTTTTTCAGTGTTCCAAGGTTCATTGTTTATGTACCACACCCAGTGCTCCATGCAATATGTGCCCTCCTTAATACCCAACACCAGGCCTATTCAACCTCACACCCCCCTCCAAAACCCTATTTGTTTCTCAGAGTCCACAGTCTCTCATGCTTCATCTCCCCCTCTGATTTACCCCAAATCACTTTTCTTTTCCTTCTCCTAATGTCCTCCATGTTATTCTTTATGCTCCACAAGTAAGTGAAACCATATGATAATTGACTCTCTCTGCTTGACTTATTTCACTCAGCATAATCTCCTCCAGTCCCCTCCATGTTAATACAAAACTTGGGTATTCATCCTTCCTGATGGAGGTGTAATCTTCCATTGTATATGTGGACCATATCTTCTTTATCCATTCATCTGTTGAAGAGCATCTCGGGTCTTTCCACAGTTTGGCGATTGTGGCCATTGCTGCTATGAACATTGGGATACATATGGCCCTTCTTTTCACTACATCTGTATCTTTGGGGTAAATGACCAGTAGTGCAACTGCAGGATCATAGGATAACTCTATTTTTAATTTTTTTGAGAATCTCCAGAGTTTTCCAAAGTGGCTGCACCAACTTGCATTCCCACCAACAGTGTAGGAGGGTTCCCCTTTCTCCACATCCTTTCCAAAACTTGTCATTTCCTGTCCGGTTAATTTTGGCCATTCTAATTGGTGTAAGGTGGTATCTCAATGTGGTTTTGATTTGAATTTCCCTGATGGCTAATGATGTCATTACTTTGGAAAAAAATCACAGTTATATAAGGCAAGATGTAACCCCAAAAGTTATAATGCTTTTGGTATTTAGAAAGCCTTAAGTGTGCTAAAGAAATTGATAGGAAACCACTCAGGGATATACATGAAGTTACCTTGGTTAAAAGAGATTGAAACCAAATTTCAATCCATTCAGAAAATGTTGGAGATGTAAGATATAGGTTAACTTTTCAGTTATTTATGCAAGAGTTGGGTATAACACTTAACATGGTTAAAAAGAGAAATGTTATGAATATTTTACTACCACAAAAAATAAATAAAATTCAGGCTGCATAAACTTGAGAAAACTCAAGCATATATTTATAAGGTGCAAGTATATCAGTGCTTTGGTGGGAATTTAAAATTGTAAACACCTATGTTAGAAAAAGAAAAGAAAAAGAATCTCAAATCAATAACCTTAATTTTCCACCTGAAGACACTGGAAAAGAAGAGAAAAATCACCCAAAGCAAGCAGAAGGAAGGAAAGAATAAGAATTAGAGAAAAATTTGATGAAATATAGAACAGAAAAATTATAGAGAAAATCAATACAACCAAAAGTTGGTTCTTTCAAAAGATCAACAAAATTGACCAATCTTTAGCTACAGAATAAAAAAGAATAGAATTACTAAAATCAGAAGTGAAATCTTTACTACCATTGTACATAAATTTTTTAAAAATCATGAGGGAAAACTATTAAAAACTTGTGTGCAACCAACAATTTAGATAACTTAGATGAAATGGAAAATTCCTAGAAAGACCCAGACTATCAAACTTGACTCAAGGGGAAAATATATATATATATATATATATATATATATATATATATATATATATATACACATACATATATATATGTATATATATACACACACACACACATTCAATTTCTTTCCTTCAAATTGAATTAGTAATTGAGAAAAACAAATACTTCCTACAGAGAAAAACCCAGGACCAGATGGTTTTACTAGTGAACTCTATCATTTAATGGGGTCTGAACTTTCATACATCCTCCAAAAAATAGAAGAGTAGGATATACTTTCCAACTCATTCTATGAGGTTAGTATTAGCCAAAGCTATCACAAGAAAAGAAAACACAGACCACTCTCTTTTATGAGTACACATGCAAAAATCCTCAACAAAATACTAGTAAATGGAATCAAGCAATGTATAGAAAGAATTACACACCATGAGAAAGCAGGATTTATCACAGAAATGCAATGTTGGTTTAATATTCAATGATTGTTATAATAAACTTAATTAGTAGAATAAATGACAAAACATATGATAATGGTAATAGATGTAGAAAAAGCATTCTGAAAGTTCCAACACCTTTTCATGGTCTAAAAAAAAAAGAGAATGCTCTAAGAACTAGGAATAGAAGGGAACTTCCTAAATCCCATAAAGGGCATACAAAGTGGGAAGAGACTGAATGTTTTCACTCTAAGATCAGAAATAAGATAAGACGTCTTTTCTTATCACTTCTATTCAACCTTGTACTGCGGTTCTAGCCAAGAAAATTGATCAAAAAAATGAAATAAAAAGCATCAAAATTAAAAGGAAGAAATGAAACTATTTATAGATGATGATCTTGTATATAGAAAATACTAAGGAGTTCATGAAAAAAATTAATATTATTACTATTAGAATTAATAATAAATGAGTTCAGCAAAGTTTCAAGACTCAAAATCAATATGCAAAAATCAATTATATTTCTATATACCATCAATGAATAATCCAAAAATGAAATTAAGAAAACAATTCCATCTATAAGAGTATCAAAAGTTATAAAAAATAGTTAGGGATACATTTAACCAAAAAATGAATAACTTGTATTCTGGAAACTATAAAACATTGTTGAAAGAAATCAAAGAAAATCTAGAAAAATGGAAAGACTTCCCATGTTCATGGATTGAAGGACTTAATACTGCTAACATGGCAATCTCCAGAGTGATCTGTAAAATTAATACAATACCTAGGAAAATCACAGCTAACCTATTTTCAGAAATTACAAACTGATTCTAAAATTCTTAAGGAAATTCAAGAGACCCAAAATAATGAAAAAATTCTCGAAAAAGATAAGAGTTGGAAGATTCACAGTTCCCAGTTTCATAACCTAACACACTACTGGTAAGGATGTAAATAGTTCAGGCACTTTGGAGAACAGTCTGGCAGTTCCCTAGATAGTTATTGTATGACCCCGTAATTCCACTCCTAGGTGTATACCCAAAAGAAATAAAAACATATGGTTACACAAATACTTGTACACTGATATTCATAGCAGCATCATTCATAATAGTCAAAAAGTGGAACGACTTAAATGTCTACCAACTGTTGAGTGGACAAATGAGATGTGGTAAATTCGTACAATGGAATTTTTTGGCAAGAAGAATAAATTAAGTACTACACATGTTACAATATGGATGAACCTTGACAATGTTAACGCCAAGTAAAAGAAACCAGTCACAAGGGACCACATAATGTACAATTTTGTTTATGTGAAATGTCCAGAATAGGCAAATCTGTATAGATAGAAGGTAGGTTAGTGGTTGCTGAGGGCTGCAGGAGGGATAATGGCTAAGGAGTGCAGTTTCTTTTTGAGACAATGAAAACATCCTAAAATGGATTGTGCTGATAGAAGCACAACTGTGTGAATGAATATACTAACACACCTTTAATCATGCATTTTAAATTTAAGGATAGATTGTCTCATATATGAATTATATTTCAGTACTTAAGGAAATTCATGATAGCATTTAGTCCCCAAGTTGCTGAATTGATAAGAAGAAATTGGGTGCACTCTGATCTTAGAGGACCTGCAAAATAGAGCAGGATGTTATCAGAGAGCACTTATCAGAGAGATGAAGAATATGGAAAAGGAAAGAAATCCAGGGTCCTCTAGGGAGCTCATACCAAACATGACCCCCAGAGGTGATAAGACATGTGAGAATTCTGGTTCTCCGTTAACCCAGAATAAAGTCTTAAACAGTGAAAAAGATAGACAGAGATACTGCCAACTGCAGGGACTTTGAAAGAAAAGAATGTGTCCAGCATCAAAGGAAGACTCAAAGGCAAAAATGTCTGGGAAAGAAAAGGCCAAGTTTATGGGCAAAGAACAAGGGGATCAGACTTCAGAAGCATTTACTGGTTTAATATAAAGCACAAGTGTTTAAAAGAATGACAACAAAAACCACACACACACACACATATACCCACACTTCTCTTGCAATATTGCCAAGGCTGCCACATATACCATTGTCTGTTCCTAGTGAGAAATCAGTAATGTGCTCACACGTTTCTCACTGATTGTCATATTCATAAACATCCCAATAGTTGTCTGGGAAGTGCTTGATATTTTATTTATTTGGGGGAACTAGGATAAGATGTGGAGACCCTGCTTTTTTTTTTTTTTTAATTTATCTCAGTGTGAATTATGTGCAGTTCTTCCTGACTGTGACACGTCATAGTGGAGGTGAGGCAAAATATGAGGTTTATGCTGCCACACCAGGCTCATCTTGAAAGCAAAAATGCTAATTGCACCCAATAGAGGTCCAGGGACTCAGTTCCAAAGGCCATAAAACTGCAGAGCTATGTTCCCCGTTTCCTCTTTCAGAAAAAGAAATTATTGTGTTAATTTCCTTTTGATGCCTAAAAACTTAGCAGCTTAAAACAACATCCATTTACTGTTCCAGAGTTCTGTAGGTCAGAAGGCAGTTGGCTCAACTGGGCTCTCTGTCAGGATCTCACAAGGCCGAAACCATGTTGATAGCCGGACTAGGTTTTTAGCTGAAGACTTAGGAAGAGAATCTACTTCGGAGCTTATTCGGAAAGTTGACAGAATTCAGCTCCATGCAGTGGTGGGAAACTGAGGTCCTGGTTTCTGGTCTGGTTGTCAGCCAGGGGCCAGGGACCAGGGGCTGCCACATTCCTTCACATGTGACCTCTCCTTCCCACCCACAAGGGCACCTGGGTTCCTTCTCATTCTTGGAATTTCTCTGACTTTCCTTTTTGCCTTCCTAGTCTACCTTCCTCCTCTCAGATGGAAAAAGTCCTCTGCTTTTAAGGACTCATGAATAGACTAGATGCACAGAGAGAATTTCTGAATCTTAATGTCACCTGACCCGGAACTTTCATTACAACTACAAAATCCCTTCTTGGCAGTGCCTAGATTAATGTCTGATTGAATAGCCACTGAGAGGACTCCTAGGGCAGGAAGGCATTATTAGGACCCTGCCTACCACATGTGTAAACATAAAAGAGACAAAAAGGCTAATTCCTAGTTGACACAAGGGCTCCCCTTTCTATCCTGAGCCCCACTGCAATAAAACAGCCAGTCACTCCGAGTCACTTTTCTACACATATTGAACCTTCGACTACCACATTAGGACCAACAGTAGAACAAGACTGATTATCCTTTGTGCTTCCATGCCTGTCAACTACCTGGCAAAAGCCTTTTATATAAATGTGGCTGTCAGATTAAGTGTGCACCAGAAAGACTGTTCTTGGAAAATAAAAAATCTCCAGAAACACAATTTCACAGCATATTATTTCTGCACTTGACTTTCTTCAACTGGCCTAGGCAATGACTCTTGGAACTTTAGATCCCTTACTCCAACTGGCACATGACAATTTATGAGCAAAAGCTCTATTGATGGAAGGACTATGAGGGGGACAGGTAGATCCTTCTAGGTCACTGTATATGCCATTTTAATATCCTCTAAAATCAGAAGTTATTCAAGGAATAAACCAGCCATAGAACAGAACAACCACAACAAATTCCTTGTACAAGTCTAAGCACAGCCTCCTTACAAACCTACTAGAAAGGGATATCAGTCTGTGCAAGACCAAAGAGCCATGCATGGAGTTATTCCTAGGTTTCCAGAAGTCCATAATGCTAATGTTCTTCTCTCTCCAGTTCCACTATTTATAAGTAAATAGTCATTGTCCTGGCCTCACTCACCTTCATTAGCATTTTTGTAAATAAAGATTGTTTAGTTTTCCTTTATTTGGAATAACTAACAATATTTTTGGTCCATAATGCCTTGGAGATTCACACAGGCACCTTAATTTTCCTTCCAGCCTTTAAATAATAAATTTAAAAAGGCAACACTCTTAAAAAGTTAAGATTTCATTCAATACAAAAGACCTTACCTTATATTTACCTCTTCTAGAAAACAAGGATTCCATCTACTTCTTGGAAGAGCATGTGGCTGAATATGGTAAAGCCTGAAGGAAAAGTTACAATTTTGCCAAGAGATAGTACATTAGTTAGGAGGTGACCTCTCCATCAAAGAGCATACTCTACCCCAAAATTGAATTACACAGATCCAGCAACATCCAAACACAACAACCAGATGGGACTTGATAAGATTAGCAGAACTTAAGAGATATTACAGGCAATGGGTTCCCAACTTTTTCAGACTAACTGGAATCCTTCAAGAAATTACCAAAAACAGGTGACCTGAATTTACGTGAGAAGCTGTAATAGGCTTTGTCATTTCAAAATCTAAATTGTAGGTGACCCCAATCCCAGGTCTACCAGAATACAAAAATAAATAAATAAATAAATAAATAATCACTTTATGTCCTTTCAACACATTTCCTTGTGTTGAAACAACAACAACAAAAGGGTGGCAGGAGGGTACCAATGTGATGGAGGCTTTGGCTCGACGCCATGGGAAATACCACTTCCTATTTAGGTATTTCTCTAGATTCAATGGCTGTGTTTTCCTCCCTATTATGTGCCATGACTGTGGTTGCAAAACTGGTTGATGTTTCTGTGGATGTCACCCTTGCCACACTGCTAATTTCAGCTTGTGGATGCTGTTCAATCCTGTCTACTAGCTAGCAACATCCAGCATTGCTCAGTAGGCAGATTAACTATGACTGATCACTCTTGTTGGTCTCTTGTATGACCTTGTCACTGATACAATCTCAATCCTGCAGTGTCGCTTCCACCACTTGATGAAGGAGAGCCTCATGACTCTATGACAGCAACTGTAAAATTGAGTGTCCAAGAGGAAGGTCAAGTTGTTGTTTCCCTAGGGAATGTGGAGCAAATGTTCTTTTTAAAGATTTTTATTTATTTTTTATTTATTTGAGAGAGAGACAGTGGGAGAGAGCATGAGCAAGGAGAAGGTCAGAGGGAGAAGCAGACTCCCCATGGAGCTGGGAGCCCGATTCGGGACTCGATCCCAGGACTCCAGGATCATGACCTGAGCCGAAGGCAGTCGTCCAACCAACTGAGCCACCCAGGCGTCCCGCAAATGTTCTTCTTAAATGATCAACGTCGATACTATTGAGGTTTGGCAGAGACTACATAAAACTGTAAGAGGATAACCTTCCACCCACAGCTGGGTCAGCCCAAGTGGTGGAACTAATAACCTTGACAAGAGCAGGTGTCGAAAGGTACAAGTTAAGGCACGTAGTGAGAGTAATGATAAAGAAGGGGAAGGGAATGTGCTGGTAGATCATTAAACAAAATAAGTGGCACTTTTGTCCTTGTTGACAAGACTTATTTATGATTTATGATTATGATAGGACTTATTTATGATTTATGATTACAATTGGACTTATTTATGATTTATTATTATGATAGACTTATTTGTAAGAAAATGAATATATTTATAGATCAAATCTGTTTCAGATATAGGATATTAGCCTCAGGTTCAGGAAAAAAAGAAACATTTGCTAAAATCAAGTTGTTCTGTCAATTTCAATAGGTCCCAATGCAGCTAAGATGGCCCTTTGGTTGCACCCAAAAAATGAGGTGAAGTTTGACCAAAATGTAATAACACTGCTTCCACCATGAATAAGAGTTTATGGGGGAAATTTCTTCTTGGTAGCTAGAGATGTGGAGGGCTTATGCTTAATTTGTACCATCATAACCCAGAAAACAACAACAACAACAACAACAACGACTGTGAAGGTGGGATACAAATGGGTCTGAGCCATGTCCCAGAGGAGTTTCAGACACATAAAGATAGGCTACATCCAGTTACCCAAGTCACAAGACTATGAATATTGCTTGGGATGGCTTATAAACTCTCTGGATGGTAAAGTCTTCTCAAACAGAAAAGCCATGGCAAGAAAAGATATATCTACACGAATTGTTAGACAATGTTTTTTCCCACCTGGGGGATACTATCTCTACTCCCTAGTGTTAAAGATACTGGGACAGTCATGAAGGAACTTGGTAAGGTTCTCTCATTTAATCAAAATCTTATTGCTCCTACTCACCACAGTTTCCAGGAAAAGTAGAGGTACCAGCGGAACTCTCAACAACTTTAAATTGGGGCAGCAGGAGGAGGAAGGTACTTCTTTGTGACAGTCTGGCTATTTTTCATTTCAGTTGTGGTGGTTTAAAAGCTGAGGGGATATGGAAAAGAGCTACCACTCCTAGACTTCTTTCTCCTGAGTTTGTGACTCTTAGGTCCAAGATAGGCAGTCTGCTCTGTTTTGGGGAGGCCCCAAGAGCACTGGCATGGCAGTAGCCGAATTAATGCCCCCAGAAAGTCTACTGATTGCCATCATCCCCAGAAGTCTGGAATTGGCCAAAGCCACTGGCTCTGATGACATGATCTTGGTGGAGATCATTTGACATTTAGCTGTGATGCTGCCAAGGAACATAAGGCTCAAAATACATTTGAAGAGATGGAGAAAAATTTAGGTCACTTATCTCTTGGTAAGTGCAGCTAGAATTAACAGGAATAGCCTTTTAGTAAGAAAAAAAAACCTGAAGGTACAATATCTCAGCAAATACTAATCTCTTGGGTTCCATGCTGACTTGGAAAGCTGCCAGGAAGACTATGATTCAACACCAGAGAGGGTCTATTGTTACTGTAGGATGCATTATTGGCTTAAAAGGCAATTCTGGCCAGTCTGTATGGTGCCAGTAGAGGAAGATTCTTTGGATTTTCTCATACTCTTGCTAACAAGAAAGAAAATTACAGTGGTGAATATAGTTGCACCAGGATTTGTTCACACAGATAGGATGAAAGACTTGAACATTTAAAGAAAAATAGCTCTCTTGGGAGGTTTGGAGAACTTACTAATGTGTACGTGACATTGTGCTTCTTTTGGAATCACCATATATGGTTTTAGAATCACCATATATGGCACCTTCATTGTGCACCAAATATGGTTGTACCTGGTTGATTTCAGGGTCATGAGTTAAAATCATGTTACAGAGCATGTTCTGGTAGTGGAAGAGGGATGACAACTCATGATATAATTTACAGATTATTAAGTTCAAATAATGATTAGAATCAAGGGTACATTTTGTTTGACTCTTGATTTGAGAGTCATACATACATGGGTGGCATTTGTACAACTAAACATAATGATAAGAAAATACTAAAAAAAATAAAAAGTATGTACCTTACAGTCTGCAGCCATTTTAGTAGACAGACATTTTGCAAGTGATATAAACAGGTATTATCTTAATTTCTGTATTTTCTCTCAAAATTATATAGTCTAGTTTTTTGAGTCATTTTATTGGATTAGACTAAGTTCTCTAGGAGTTAACTTTGTGGGCCACTGCCAAAATAGAAGTATTTACAGGGCACTGGTTGGTTGTCAATACTTTAGGAACCCTGCTAAAGTTTTCTATCCCTTTTCCATATACCTTGGAAGAAAGATCACTTGTTAAAAACAAGTTAAAAAATTATCCGTATCAGTTAAAGACAGATATGAATTTAGATTCTGGTTCCTTTGAGTGACATGACTTCTGACTGAGCAGCTGGGCAAAATTATCTATGAATATAAGTGTGGTACAATTGACCTCTATAAAAATTCTCAAAGATGATGAGGATTAACCCTGGAGGTTTTACTATCTGGTACAATAATGAGCTACATAGACCTCATCAACATAGGAAATGGAAGTTTTGTGGGTTTCTTTTTTTTTAATCCGCTACACACTCAGTAGGACAAATACTTAAAAACAGTCTAAGTGGAGTGCCTGGGTATATCAGTCAGTTAAGCACCCAACTCTTGGTTTTGGCTTACGTGGTGATCTCAGGGTCTTGGAATTGAGTCCCTCATGAGGGCCATACTCAGCGAGGTGTCTGCTTCTCCACTCCCTCTGCTCCTCCCGCAACTCATACACTCTCTCTCTTGAATAAATACATAAATCTTTTTTTTTAAATCAGCATTAGAAATAATGACATTTTAAAAATTGAGAGTATTCTGGGGCACCTGGGTGGCTCAGTTGATGGGCGTCTGCCTTTGGCTCAGGTCATGACCCCAGGGTCCTGGGTTCGAACCCCACATCAGGCTCTCTTCTCAGCAGCAAACTTGCTTCTTCTTCTCTCACTCCCCCTGCTTGTGTTCTCTTTCTCTCTGTCTCTCTCTCTGTGTCAAATAAATAAATCTCTAAAAAAAGAGTGAATGAATAAATAAAAATTAAGAGTATTTTGCATTAATAAATATAATAATGATTCCTAAGCTAAAATTTTAGAAAGATGATAGCTAATTACTTATGATCAGTCATAAATGATAATGTAAATAAATATGCAATAACAATGAATTAAATGTCTTTACAAGGAACAGGTAAAGCATTGGCCTTAAAAGAAAATATTTGCCTGAAAATAAAAGATAAAGAGAAACTGAATATAAAATATCAACAGCATCTATTTTGCATTGAACTCTTTGGTGGTAAATAGTGTGATATTTAAACATCATTGGATTCATGTTTATTTTTATTATTATCATTTTTAAAATATTTTTTCAAATTTTTATTTAAATCCTAGTTAACATATAGTATAATTTTGATTTCAGGAGTAGAATTTAGTGATTCATCACTTACATACAATATCCAGTGCTCATTACAACAAGTGCCCTCCTTAATACCCATCACCCATCAATCCTATCCCCTGCTCACCTCCCCTCCATCAACCCTCAGTTTGTTCTCTATTATTAAGAGTTTCTGGGGCGCCTGGGTGGCTCAGTGGGTTAAAGCCTCTGCCTTCAGCTCAGGTCATGATCCCAGGGTTCTGGGATCAAGCCCCACATCGGGCTCTCTGCTCAGCAGGGAGCCTGCTTCCCTTCCTCTCTCTCTACCTGCATCTCTGCCTACCTATGATCTCTGTCTGTCAAATAAATAAATAAACAATCTTTTTTAAAAAAAGTTTCTTACAGTTTGCTTCTGTCTTTTATTTATTTACCTATTTATTTATCTATTTATTTATTTTGCTATTCTCTATGTTCATCTGTTTTGTTTCTTAAATTCTACATATGAATAAAGTCATATGGTATTTGTCTTTCTCTGACTTATTTTGCCTATCAAAATATACTCTACTTCTATCCACATTATTGCAAATGGCAAAATTTCATTCTTTTTGATGGCTGAGTAATATTGCTATCTATCTATGTATATATACATGATAGATAGATAGATAGATAGATAGATAGATGTGCATACATACCACATCTTCTTTATCCATTCATCAGTTGTTGGACATTTGGGCTCTTTCCATAATTTGGCTATTGTTGATATTGCTGCTATAAACATGGGGAGAGAGAATGTGCCTCTTCAAATCAGTATTTTTGTATCCTTGGGTAAATTTGTAGTAGTGCAATGGCTGGGTTGCAGGGTAGCTCTATTTTCAACTTTTTGAGGAAATTCCACACTGTTTTCCAGAGTGGCTGTACCAGCTTGCATTCCCACCAACAGTGTAAGAGTGTTCCCCTTTCTCCACATACTCACCAACATCTGATATTACCTGTGTTGATAATCTTAGCCATTTTGACCAGTGTGAGTGGTATCTCATCACAGTTTTGATTTGTATACCCCTGATAATGAGGTTGAGCATTTTTTCATGTGTCTGTTGGTGATCTGGATGTCTTCTTTGGAAAAAAGTCTATTGATGTCTTCAGCCCACTTCTTAACTGGATTATTTGTTTTTTGGGTGTTGGATTTGATAAGTTCTTTATAGATTTAGATACTAACCCTTTATGAGATATGTCATTTTTAAAAATCTTCTTTTAGTTTCATTGTTTCCCTCACTGTGGAGAAGTTTTTTATCTTGGTGAAATCCCAGTAGTTTAGTTTTGCTTATTTCCCTTGCCTCCAGAGGCTTGTCCAGTACAAAGTTGTTACAGCCAAGGTCAAAGAGGTTGTGCTGTGTTCTCCTCGAGGACTTTGATGTTTTAAATATTTATTGCATTTTTATAGATTTGTTGGAGCTGAACATTATTTTATATAAACTTTTAATTTTATAATGTATATCACTGCAAAAGTATGACTAGGATATACTAAATCAATATAATATAATAAAAGTAATGAAAATAAAAAGTAGTAAGTCTAAGCTCTAAATCAAGAAAAAAAAATTTTAACTGGTCATGTTCTCTGAAACTCTTGGACGTCCCTGGCTAAGAATTTTACCCCTAATGGCCATCAGGTCAGCCCATTCTGGAACTCCTAGACTATAAACTTATGAGACAATAACTAGAAGACCATGCACCTGTGAGTCTTAGCTCCCATCACTGACTTGACTTTGCATCATACAGAACTAGCTAAGTGCTGTCAAAATGAAAATTCAATAATTACTCTTATCTTCCAGGGCTGCAAGGTGGATTCTTAAAACTTTCATCTTTAGAACCTCTTTACTCCTTCAACTTAGATACTCCATATTCTGGAAAAGACACCAATTGGAAATCTTTCTATGGTGCAATGCTGGAAAGGATCCTATGAAGGCATCTTAACAGATACTGTCATGAAACCACCAAGAGTTTATTCTTGAATCCACGAATCTATTTCCCATGCAAAAGAAGGCCATTGAAATTGATTTGATAGTACAGGACTACTGGGACTATATATATCATCGGGTATCTCAAAATAAGACTTAAAAATACATCTAGATGAAGTAAACTGTCTGATGACTGACAGCAGCAACCCAAGTACTTTGAACCAAGCTGATGAATATTTGAAGTAGACAGCTTCTACCCAAGATTACGAGAAAATGACCCATTGCCCAAAACTATTAATTTTCTTTATTCCCTTTCTTCCTTCTTTTTAAATTATTTTTTCTGCTTTCTACTTGTCTCTAATTCTTATAGATACTGATTCCTTTTCATTGACTTAGCCTTGCTGATACTTAAAGTACTATGAATTATTTTATGTTTTTAAATCTTTTTAAGGCATAGAGATCTTATGCTAGTCATGGCCTTTTTTCTCTTTCTAAGAGTGTAAATCCTCCTGGATATCTGACAAGTTGCTGTATTTTTGATCCATCAGCAACCTCTGGTGTATCCCATATAATTAGATATCAAGCATTTCATATTTCTATTCAAGATTTCCAACCTTATGATACTAACTTGTCCTATTAAATCACATGTATTAAACACGTATCTTCAATTATAGACACTGATACCATTGTTATAGTTATACTTATCCTGAATATTTGACTCATCCTGGACCTGAAATCTTTTCCAAAGGTTGAACTAAAAACTGAGTAGGTTTTCTCTGATTATTCTTGATGTTCCTACCCAAATTTTTGTAAATGTATACTAAATTCCATGACTAATTAAAAATTGTTTCCTCAAGCAGTAGCATGTATGTCATGGAAATTCTCATCAAACCCAAATCAAACTCAAAACTAAAATTTGGACCAAGAAGCAAAAATTGTGCTAACACTACATAGAGGAAGGTAAATATATCTGTGCAGTTGGAGAATTCAAATATATCAAGCAATTAACATTTATTATATACCAAGAGTGGAACATAAACTTTGACCATAAGATTTTATTTTATTTTATTTTACTTTGGGTTATATAAACAGTCTTTACTCTAGGATGATTTCTTAGTCTGTCCACTTGATAGTGGTTATTATGAAGTTCAAATGAAATAATGTGCATTTTGAAAGTAATTTTAAGCTATAAACCACTTTATGAATATTGGTAATGGTTCTTTATGACATTATTACTATTAATGCAGTCAAAAACTCATCTGGAACTTCTTAAATTATTTTCAAGTACATCACAAAACTATGTGGGATAGAGGATTTTTAAAATTACATTCAGTAGTCACCATATAGTACATCATTAGTTTTTGATGAAGTGTTCAATGATTCATTAGTTACATATCATAACACGTGCCCTCCTTAATACCATAAGATTTTATATAAAAGCTGTCCTGACTGGTAAATTCTTAATTTGTGGAAATCAAGAAATTCATTAATATGAAGATCCACAGATTTTTAAATTCCCATATCTTTCAGGTACCTTTAACACCCACCTGATGCTTCCAATGAAATGCAAATCTATCTGGAGAAATTAGAGATGGTGGGATTCATGTCTTTATGAAGGCATAAAACTATTATTATGGTAATCATTGAAAATAAAACTGTGCACTACAGGCTTGAAAATGAGTCTGGACTTTCTTGGTGAAGTGGTCCTAACAGAATTGTTTTAGATTATACACTATCAGACCAAGGCAATATCTGTGCGCTGGCTGAACCTCCTGTTAAAACCAGATAAATGAGAGTTCCTTACATAAAATTCAAGAACAGCCAACTGGTTATCCAAAATGCGACAACATGTACCATAGGATCTTTTCACACAGCTTGAGTTTGGCAAAAGAAAGAGTACTTTGTAAATATTAGTTATGCTGTTTCTAGCTCTGTTTCTAATCAGTACAGTTGTCAAATTATTTATAAACACGTTCTAAAATGCTGCTGCATACTTACCATCTCATCAAACATCAAATGATCCTAAATAAAAAAGATTCTAAAGCAATTCAAATAAACACATTTCTGAGAGATTGGCACCTATGATAGAGTGTGATGATGGCCCCAATTCTTCATGCCTCTTGCTGTCCTTGGCTTCTTAGGTGTGCCCTCTCTCTTTGAGTCATGGGATCATAAGAAAAGAGTAAAGCTGAGAATATAACAGGAACATGAGAAAAACTCTGCACTCAGCCCCAATCTATGGACAAGATAAAAACCAGAGGATTTCGGAGCCTGTGGTGCACTGAAAGTAACCATAGCAACAAGATAACCCAAACCCAGATTAACTATTGCTTATATTAACTTAACTTTCCACCCTAAAAGCCTAGTAGGCGATGTTCCCATTCCTACTTCAGTGCAAAATACCAGTTACTTCAGCCTTTACTGAGCAACACACTGTGTCTGGCTTTTAACCAGAAATTGCAAGATATAAAAAGGCAAGAAATAAAACTGCAATATAAAAAGGCAAGAAAGAGAAAACTCTTTTTAAGAGACAGAGCAATGAACAGAAGCAGATTTAGATATGACTGGATGTTAGGAGTACAGATAGGAAATTTTAAGTGACTACAATTAATATGTTAAAGATTTATGGAAAAGCTGACAATATGCATGAACAGATGAGGAATTTCAGCAAAGAAATATAAACTATAAGGAAGAATCAAATGGAATGCCAGAATAAAGCAAACTTGGTCAAAACTAATGACGAACGCCTGAATGGGCTCATTAAGACTTGACACCACAGAGGAAAGGATCAGTCAACTGGAATAGAAGTCAACAGAAATTACCCAAACCAAAACACAAACAAGGAAAAAAAAGAGAGAGAGAGAGAGAGAGAGAGAGAGAGAGAGGATAATCCAAAAGCTGTGAGACAATATCAAACAGCCTAATATTGTATGATATGAATCTCAGAAGAAGAGGGTGAGAAAGGGAGAGAAAAAAATATTTGAAGAGATAATGGCTGAGATTTTTACAGAAATAATGAAAGAAATGAAGATGCTTGGTGAATACTAATCAAGATAAATACTGCCCTACCTCAAAACCATCCACCTAAACACATCATATTCAAATAGTCAAATTCAAAAAGAGAGAGAGAGAGAGAGAGAGTGAAAAAGAGAGAAAGAATCTTGGAGGCCTGAAGGAAAAAAATACACAAGATGTAAATAAGAATTACAGTAGATTCTCATCAGAAACTATGCAGGCCAAGAGACAATGGAACATTTTTAAAGTGCAGAAAGAACAGAACCCTCACCTCTGAATGCTATACCCAATGAAAATATCTTGCAAAAATTAAAGAGAAATAGACTTTCTCTGACAAAAACTGAAGGAATTTATTACTAACAGATCTACATTACATGAAATAGTTTTTAAGGAAGTTTTTAAGGTAGAAGAACTCATAGCAGACAGAAACTTGGATCAATACAAAAAAATGGAAAGATGTTCAACATTATTTGTCACTGGAGAAAATCAAACAAAACCACAATGAGACACCACTACACACCTCTTAAAATGGCTGAAATTTTAAGAATCAGACAATACCCGTAGTGAGGATCAGAGCAACAGTTGCTCTCATGTATTGCTGGTGGGAAAACAAAATGGTGCAGCCCCTTGGGAAAAGAGTTTGTTAGTTTCTTATAAAGTTAGACACTTACTAAATGACCCAACAGTCTTACTCCTATGTATCACCCAAATGAAATGAAAACTTACCTATATACAAAAAATCTGTATACAAATGATTAAAGCTGCTTTATTCATAACCACAAAACACTGGAAATATCCTAATTGTCCATCAACTAAGGTGAGTTGATAACCACATTGTGGTACATTAATACAATGGAATACAACTCAGCTATCAAAAGGAATGAACTACTGATGTACACACGGCAGGAATGAATCTCAGATGTCTTATGCTGGATGCAAGAAGCCAGATTCAAAAGGCAGATGACATGCTGAAACAGGCAAAATTAAAGGGAAATAAAACAAATCATGGGTTGCCAACAGCTGGGAATTAGGAGTGGGGGTGATTTTTAGGGGTGAGGGCATCTTCATGTATCTTCATTGCATGGATGGCAATATCATTGGTTACACAAGTAGGGGTGCTGTCAAATCCCAGAAAACTGTGTATTAATATGAGAGAACCTTATATTTTACATAAATTTTATATCTTATATAAAAATATATTTATATTGGGATGCCTGGTTGGCTCAGTGTGTTGAGGCCTCTGCCTTCGGCTCAGGTCATGATCTTGGGGTCCTGGGATCAAGTCCCACAGCAGGTTCTTTGCTTGGCAGAGAGCCTGCTTCCTCCTTTCTCTCTCTCTGCCTGCTTCTCTGCCTACTTGTGATCTCTGTCTGTCAAATAAAAAAAATCTTTTAAAAATACATATATATATATTTATATTTATATATTATAAAATAAGGACAATTTTATAATATAAAAATATTTGTATGTATATATTATAAAATATATATAATTAAAAATATATTCTAAAATAAGGACAATTTTACAATGATTGCAACACTTGCCTGGCACTTAGCATACCTGAAAGCTGTTCTAACCTGCCCAAGCTGATAAGTGTCTCTGAGACATAAGCCGGTAAGCAGACTTTGAGCAGCACACTAGCAAAGCGGATGACCAACCAAGAGTTTGAATGACCTCCGTTAGGCTCACCCGAAAACTCTGTCAGCTACAGAACGAGACAGGCTTCACACAACCATGTACATCCATACGGATGCCTCATGTCCAATTCAGAGTGCAAGCTACACTCTGTAATTGGCAAAACCACAATGAGCCTCTCTTTTTCTGTGAAATCTGTTAAATTTTTCCCTTTGGGGAACTATTCAGTAAAATATATAAATGCAGCACTCACATTTTCAGTCGTGGAGTAGTAGCCCTTCTTCCTTTAACGACATAGCAGGATAACGACCACCCGGGTCAGGAAATAGCCCAGCACCCCTGAAGTGAAGCTTTCTTCCAAACATTGTCCTGTCCCTCCTCCCCCCAAATAACCACTCTCATTCATCTATCTTTTTAAAAGATTTTATTTACTTATTTGAAGGAGAGAGAGAGAGAGAGAACATGACCTTGATACCAGGACCCGACCGCTATCATATTTCTAACATCACAGGTTAGTTTTGCTTCTGGAACTTTACAGAAATAGAATCATACGAAATCATCCAGATACTTTTATGCCTGTATTCTTTCCCTCCACATTATGCTTGCGGAAATGCCCGTTGCTGCCTGAGTAAGTTGTTGTTCATTTGTATCGCCGTATGATACTCCACTGCACTAATATATCACACCACCATTAGCACATAGATAATAAGGAGCATTCCGTTTTATGCCTTTTAGATATATACCTTTTGGGTTTTGAACTACAGAGTGTAATCCTACTTTAAAATTAAATCAAAATTTGAAGTAATGAACAAATCAGTATTTCTTTAGATTTCTTGCTGAAAAACAGTACGAAGCGTACAAATACATGCTTGCATGTAAACGTTGTTTTTTGTTTTTGTTTTTGTTTTGAGGGGAGGAGTGCAGAGGGAGAGGGAAAGAATCTTAAGTAGGCTCCATACCCAGTGCGAGCCTGTTGTGGGGGGTTCAATCTCACAACCCTGAGGTCACTACCTGAGCCAAAATCAAGAGTTGGACACTTAGCCAACCGAACCACCCTGGTGCCCCCATGTATAAAAGTTTTTAATGTTTATTTCCAAACTTTGTCATTAGAATGTAGTTATTAAAACTATTCTGAAACATTAATGATATTTAGATGAATTAAGAGTATGGTTGTGGGGCACCTGGGTGGCTCAGTGGGTTAAAGCTGCTGCCTTCAGCTCAGGTCATGATCTCAGGGTCCTGGGATCGAGCCCCGCATCGGGCTCTCTGCTCAGTGGAGAGCCTGCTTCCTCCTCTCTCTCTCTCTGCCTGCCTCTCTGCCTACATGTGATCTCCGTCTGTCAAATAAATAAATAAAATATTTAAAAAAAAAAAGAGTATGGTTGCAACTGTCACATTCTTTCCTTTTCTATTCTTTCCTTTTTTTTTTTTTTTGCTGATTTGTCAGAATTCTTTTTTTAACGTAAATTGCAAACAAGGCCAAAAATGTTCTTTAGTGTTTTAATTGAGAAAGGAAATTAAAATTCCATTCGGAAGAATGCAGAGAATTATACCCTTTGAGAAGAAGAAACTTTGTATGATAGAATGCAGATGCCCTCCCTGTGTTTTAATTCAGCTGACCTAATTTGTCTCTGAGATTGTACTTTAAAACCTGCGTATACACAAAAAGGGCCACATAATACTACGTGGAATATTACAATTCAGTAGAACATTTAATGAGCTATACACACACACACAAATTTACAAGTATCCACAGCTGTAATACACAGAAGTCATAAAACCATTAATGGCTTACAGTCTCCTTTTCACTATTAATGGTTCCTCTCCGCGCCATTATTAAACTCACATAAAAAGTATTGCCCATGGAATAAGTTATTCCAGAACAGTGTTCTTGTCCATTTGAATACAAATGTGAGCAGTGACACACTCCTTAGCCTTTAAAACATAGTTTTTTCCACGCCCACATCTACTTGAGAGATCAGAATGCTATTTACCTAAGGAAGTACAGACACCTGATTAAATGCTCACAAAGCTGCTCTACTTGGGGTTACCACGGGAATACTTCTTCTGGAAGACACAGTAGAGGGGTTGAAAAGACAACTGAGTTTTGGTCTCACTGCTGTCTTATTGTGCCTGCTTTTTAAAAATCCTTAGATTTGTAAGGATTTTCCCCAAAATGAAAACAATTTTTTTATATAATAGGGTAATATATGTTCCGGCATAGTGATATTCATGGGCCATCGTCTTCACAGTGTTGTCCGGGCTTGGTGACGTTTGTGACATGTCCACTTTCACTGGCTTAGGTTCTGCCGCCTGGCCTGACTGAGGGGAGTATCGCTTCTCCCAATGGGGGGCACCCCACCCCAGCCTGCAGGCACATTTCTCTCTGCCTGCCCTCTGCTGCCCACTCCATCCACAAGATCGAACCTCTCCCAAGACACTTCAGTCATTGCCCTGACCCCACGCCCAGCTCGGCAGAGCCCTGAAACCCTCATGGGGCTCTGGGTCTGAGTCCCAACAGCTCCGAGCCTCAGCGTCACCATCCGTGACACACATGTTCAGTGTGCTTCACAGGGAAACAGGAGGAATGAGAGGGAGTCATTTCTAAGAATCATTTTTAGTAACCGCACTGGATTTTGCCATAAGTCACTTGACTTTATGTCAATAATAAGGCATGTCATAAAAGTATACTAAAATCTGAAGCGTTCTTAAATGTGAATTCATTTATGCTATAAAAGTCAAGTGCCATGTTTTCTCAATGCGGTGAGCTTTTTTGTTTTGTTTTGTTTTTGTTTTTGTTTTTTTACTTTTATTTTCAAGTAGGCTCCACACCTAGCATGGAGCCCAGTGCAGAGCTCGAATTCACAACCCTGAGATCACGAGTTGGACGCTTAACTGACTGAGCCACCCATGCTATGATCTTTTAATTTGGTGACACAGTCTGTTCCTGGGACTAAGGACAACTGTGTTAATAAACACATGGTGGTTCTGCCTCATAGATGGGGGAGGGGGTAGACCTTGGTTTAGGGCTGCGGCCATAGCGCCAACGACTTTACCTCTATTTGGCATCTGCCGAAGCTCGCTTCATGGCCTCTCCATCTCTTTGGATTTCCCTGCACCAAACTGGGGAACCCACCGCTGTTGTGTCCCAGCAGTCCTGAGCAGCAATGAGGTCGGTCTTTGAGCCTTCTAGTACTATTTTCCAGTGGGAAGAGATTCTTCTTCTTCTACCTCCCATGGGGCTTTCTCCCTCCCATCTCCCCTTGTAGCATTTGGATTCCATGGTCCAGCTAGTCACCTGCAGCTGGGACTAAAGCTAATGGCTAAATCTGTCTCCCCCTTTTGCCGGCGTACATACAGCTACAGTTTCCCAGCATCCCTTGCAGCTAGAGCAGGTTATGCCTATGCACTACTGTTGAACCCTTCTAAAATGGCTCATGCATGGTATCTGGTGCTCTTTCTCTGTGCTCAGGCTGGATGCTGTGAGTGTCCCACTGGCCCAGCCCCACCCTGGGCTATAAGACTTAGTGTTTAGAGTTCACTAAAATATGGGCATTTTAATGATTAGAACAACCCACACTCACTAGTTCCTCAACCAATCTTGTAGTCTCCTTGCCAACATTTGGAACTCCCTTGAGCCTTTGTCCTTTTACACTTATCTCTGTCTTTCCTGCTTGCACGCAGATGCTGTGGGGCACATCCAGAGAGAAATCTCAGCTAGGCATATCCTCCATGTGGGGCGAGGGGGGGCGCCACCTACCAGGCAATCTGTGTGTGTCCCCAAGTCAGCCCTCTCTCTATATATCACCTTCTGTGATGACGATTTCAAGTCTTTGGTTTTCTGAAGCCCTTGATTCTCATGCTTCCTTCCTCCTCCAAAGGGAGGGTTGCAGTCGTTGGCTGGGAACGTACCACTAGCGCACCATTCCGAATTCTCCTTGCCCCACCGGTGAGTCACCACCGGTCCTTCCCAGGACACTGGATCCCAGCCCCCGACCTCTGCAGGGACACTCATGCTCTTTCTCTCCTGCCTCTCCCACTCTCTTAGGGCCTCGCTTTGGTGCAGGGGACTCCGCATGCGGAATTCTCTACACGCTGAGCCTAGTTCAATAGTAAAACACACACAGCAGCTTTAATGCCTCAAATACCACTTAGAGAGCAGCTGCTGAGGACGGTCAATCCTGCTAAAATGCAAATAGTGCTCGGCTCTCCTGGTCTCTCTCTCCCTCAACCGCTGTACTCCCCCTAGATAAAACGGTTCTTTCCAGAGGGGTGGCACAGATCATGGGCAGGGAGGGAGCACGAAACATCACTTGCTTTCTTGCTGGGGATAATACAGACCCTCCGGGGAACACTTACACCCCTCCGACTCCCTCCTCCTGGGAGGAAGCTGGGTTGTACTAGAAAACGTGCCATGAAAGGCACACAGTCTCTGCAGAAGTGCACTCACAAGCCGCAGGAGCGCTTGGCCCATTTGTGTCTGTCTTCCCAGGCAGCACGCCGCCCGCCACGCAGCCAGGCCTGACCCCTGCGTCCTCCTCTCCTTTGACTAACATGACGGCCAGGCGTTTTTAGAGGACCTGTTTTGAATGTCTTAATATTCTAGAGATGACCCGTCTGCATTATGCAAAGTATAGGGCGTGTGCGTTTAGGAAATGCTTGGGCACGTGTTGAAATCCTCTTTTGAGAGAAAACAGAAGTTGTTTATACACTTGGGTGTCTAATCAGCCTCTTAAACTTCACATGTCTAAAACGGAATTTGCATTCACCTTCTTCCCCTGCCACTTCCATCTCCCCGGGTGTGTCAGGGGCCCAGGAGGAAAATCTGGCAGCGAGGTTTGACTCCTCTGGTTCTCACGCACCCAATATCCCACACACACACAATGTTGTTGTTGGCTTGACTTTCCAGTTATGCCCGCACCGCCTCTGCCCTGCCTGCCCCCATCATCTTTCCTGGGCAGTTTCCATGGCCTCCACAGGTCATCTTGTTCCCACTCTTGTCTCATCAATGCTATTCTCTACAGAAAAGCTAGAAGGGGGGTGGGGTTGGGTGGCTCAGTCAGTTGAGCCTCCCTCTGTTGGTTTCGGCTCAGGTGGTGGGTGATCCCACTGTGATGCGATCAAGTCCCACGTGGGGCTCCACACCAGCAGGGAGTCTGCCTCAGATTCTCTCTCCCTTTCCCTCTGCCCCTCCCACTCATGCTGTTTCTCTCTCTAAAATAAAATGCGTAAATCTTAAAAAGAAGGAGGAGGAGGGGTAGGGGGAGGAGGAGGAGGAAAGAAAAAAAGAAAAGCCGGGGCACCTGGGTGGCTCAGATGGTTAAGCATCTGCCTTCGGCTCAAGTCATCATCTCCAGGTTCTAGGATCAAGCCCCACATCAGCTTCCTGCTCAGTGAGGAATCTGCTTCTCTCTCTTTCTTTCTCCCTCTGTCCCTCCTCACCACTTGTTCTCTCTCTCTCAAATAAGTAAATAAAATATTGGAAAAATTTTTAAAAAGAAAAGCTAGACGGTTTTCATCATGAGAATCAGATTGCACCGTTCCCTGCTGAAAACGACCTTCTACCTTTACAGAATCAGATCCGAAGTCCCCAAGGTGCCCATCCAAGCTGGTGGCCAGGTGCTGGGGTCCCCAATCTGTTCCCTGCAAGTGCTGCCTCCGGCCTCCCTGCACCTTACTGCTTCCCTCCCCAGCTCAATTGTGACATCACTAACATATAACATCATGCAAATTCACTGTGTACATCATGATGACTTTGACTCAGGCGTCTACTGAGAAATAACCAACCCAGTAAGGTTAGTTAGGTCTCACCACAGACTCCTTTGGGCTTCTTGAGCCTGCCAGGCCAAATCCCATCTTCCAAATTTTCTACTACTACTCTGTGCTCACCCAGGAAAGCTCTTCCCTGGGATGTGAGCCCTTCCAGTGGCCTTCCTCGATGCCTGTATTAGTTTGCTAGGGCTGCCGGAACCACAAGCTGGGTGGTTTAAAACTCTGGCTCTGTGCAAGAAACAGATGCCCTCACAGTTCTAGAGCCAGAACCCCAAAATCAAGGGGTCAAGCCAGGCCATGCTCTCTCTCAAGGCTCCAGGGAATAATCTGTTCTATACTTTCCCTTAGTTTCTGGGGGTTCCCGAAAATCCTCATGTCCCTTGGCTTATAGGTGGGTCCCCCAGTCTCTGCCTCCACTTTCAAATGGAGTTGCCCCTCTATACCTGTGTGTCATCCCCTCTTCTTATAAGGACACCAGTCATGTTGGGTTAGAGCTCCCCTAATTCAGTAATGACCTTATCTTGATTACATCTACACAGACCTTACTTCCAAATAAAGTCCCATTTGCACCCCCACTAACTGGGGGTGAGGATGCCAACACGTCTGGTTAAGGGTCGCAATTTAACTCATAACTACCTCCTGTCTGTGCAGAGTCCTGATCTACTCTGTCATTTCTCTGCCTGCTTTTTCCTATGCCATTTTCCACTATCCAAAGTTATGCACGTGGCTATCCCAAAGGATGATGACAGCTGTTGAAATTAGACTCTCTCCACCCATGTTCCTAAAAATTGTACAGATAAGCAAGGAGAGAACACCAAACCACCCATTGCTCACGTCCACAGCACACCTAAGAGGCAGAGAGAGAAGAAAATAGCTAAAAGTCAGGGCCCAGCCCCAGCAAGATGGCATCATCCCAAAATATGGCAGAAGATGGCGTCGCTGATGGAAGAAAGCGCCCTTGACTCTCTGACAACAGAAGAGGGGAGCAGTTGCTCTGCAAAATCAGGTCGACCGACACTCCCCAGTCCCCTGGTCCATCTCCATTCTACCATCCCCTCCTGCCCGGCCAGGAAAATGCAACATTCAATAATCCAGAAAAAGAGCCAAAGAAACCTAGCAACCATACAGAGTTACAGTAAAAATAAACCGAAAAAGAGAACCAAAACTTCTCAGCCACTTTGGGAAAACAGTTTAGCAGTTACTAAAAAAATGAAGAATAGGGGCGCCTGGGTGGCTCAGTCGGTTAAGCCTCTGCCTTGGGCTCAGGTCATGATCTTAGGGTCCTGGGATTGAGCCCCACATCGGGCTCTCTGCTCGGCGGGGAGCCTACTTCCCCCCTCTCTCTCTGCCTGCCTCTCTGCCTACTTGTGATCTCTCTCTGTCAAATAAATAAGTAAAATCTTAAAAAAAAAAAAAAAAGAAGCATAGAATTACCACTGACCCAGCAATTCCGCATCTAGGTAGGGACCGAAGAGAGATGAAAAGAGACGTCCCCACAAAAATTTGTACATGAATGTTCATAGCAGTCCTACTTTGTAGTAAAAGTGGAAACGACTTACATGCCCAGCAAATGATGAGTGGAAAAGCAACATGGGGCATAGGCACCCACGGAAGGCTATGAGGCAGCGAACAGGAGGGAAATACTGACTCACACTTCCACACGGAGGGACCGGGAGAAGCCCACGCCAGGCGAGAAAGGCCAGTCCCAAAGGACCACAGAGTGTCTGATCCCATTGACAGCAAATCTCTGGGAGAGGCAGCTCCGGGGTTGGAAAGTGCCATCAGTGGTTGCCAAGGGGCTGGGCAAGGAGGGGAATGGGGAGCAATGGCTAACAGTGTAGGTTTCTTTTGAGGGGGAAAAAATGTTCTGGAATCATATAGTGGTAAAGGTCGCACAACTCCTGTGACTAGACTAAAGCCCACTGAATAGTGAATCTTAGGGTATGTGATTTTTTAATCTTAATAAGGGACAAGAGGAAGCATTGAAAAAAGTTTTAATTATCAATAATAATAATGAAAAAAAATAATAAATAAATTTTTAAAGCTGGGGCAGATAAAAACCCACGCACGCGTATATCGGCGCTGTGCCAGTTATGAGGGGATTTCCTTTCAGTTCCAAACCTGCTTCTTCTACGGTTTTACTTACTTACTTACTTACTTTATGTTGAAAGAGAGAGAGAGCTTGCGTGTGAGTGGTGGGAGGGAGGGGCAGAGGGAGAAGGAGAGAGAGGATCTCCACCAGACTCCACACTCAGTGCGGAGCCCCACGCGGTCTCGATCTCACAACCCTGAGATCGTGACCTGAGCTGAAATCAGGAGTCTGACCCTTCACCGACTGACCACCCACCCAGGCGCCCATTCTACTGGGCTTTACGGTGAGACCCTGTCTCTGGACCTGCGGTGCAGGAAAAATAGGATGTCTTTGAGGTTTCTGGAGCAGCAGAAGTTCACACAGTGGGTCGCGTACCTGTTTCACTCACGTTTTATTCTTTACATTTCCAGGAATCCAAACTCTTAAATGGTTACATTTTTGACCCAGTAATTTAGTTTCTAGGAATTTATTTCAAGAACCCACAGGAGACACTTTTTGTAAACTTGAAAAAATGGGGGCTCCCGGGGGCCTCAGTCCATGAAGTATCTGCCAGAGGCTCAGGTCATGATCTCGGGGTCCTGGGATCGAGCCCCATGTCAGGGACCACGCTCGGAACAAGGTCCTCTGGAGATTCTCTCTCCCTCTGCCTCCACCTCTCTCTCTCTCAAATAAGTAAATAAATCTTTTAAAAAACCTCTTGCCTAGTATATTTGGGGGATTTCAGGATGGAGCGGCTGGAAGCAGGAAGCCAGGTGCCAGCCTGCTTGGCCTGCAAGGCGGCTGGCTGTGAAGGTGGCGGCTGCTGGGAGTCCCAGAGCGCTCGCGCCTCCCTCCCGCCTAGAGAACCCGCCCCGGGGTCAGGCTCCCCGCCCTCGGGTTAATGAAACCGTCCCCCCCACACACACATCCTCACAAATATACACACTCTCACACACATATGCACACTTTGTCTTATACATACAATTCATATCCTTTCTGTCGCAGGCACACACCTTGCACGCTCACACACACACACACACACACACACACACACACTTCCTCTCATACACCACACACGTAACTCACACATACTCTCTTATACGCATTCCTGTGTTCTCTCATCTTTTACATAGACACACTCACTGAATCACACTTTTTAAAAAAAAGATTTTTTCTGGGGCGCCTGGGTGGCTCAGTGAGTTAAGCCACTGCCTTCGGCTCAGGTCATGATCTCAGGGTCCTGGGATCGAGCCCCCCATCCGGCTCTCTGCTCAGCGGGGAGCCTGCTTCCTCCTCTCTCTCTGCCTGCCTCTCTGCCTGCTTGTGATCTCTCTCTGTCAAATAAATAAATAAAATCTTTAAAAAAAAAAAAAGATTTTTTCTATTTGAGAGGAAGAAAGAGAGCGAGCAGGGGGGAGGAAGAGGGAGAAGCAGACTCCCCGTGGAGCAGGGAGCCTGACTTGGGGCTCGATCCCAAGATTCCGGGATCATGACCTGAGCGGAAGGCAGACACCCAACCGACTGAGCTGCCCAGGTGCCCCAACCATTCTCACTACACTGGCTTTGCTGTCACTGACCATGCTCAACCCCCAGCCGCACCCCTGCAGGGGGCCACCACAGCTTTTCCACTTGGCAGAGCCAAGGTGCCTTCAACAAGAGGCGACAAGGCTCAAGGGCGCTTTTCGCCTAGAACTACTTCGGGAGGAAAATGTGCTTCTTGAGGACTTGCTCCTCCTCGCAAGGAGGGACCAGAGGCAAAGCTGATCCTGTTCCCCAGCTCCCGGCCCCCAGCCCCCTCACCAGGGGAGGATGAGCACTCTCTGCCCTGCTGGGGCAGTGGGGAGTGTAGGGGCAGGACCTGCCTGTTCAGGGTCTTCTAGAGTCTCCCTGCCTCGGAGGGCAGAGATCGGGGCACTTCCCCACGTGCGTCTAACTTGTCACAAGGAGCTGATCACTGTGACCCGCACCCCTGCACCCTTCCCCTAGGGTCCGAAGGCAGGGAAGTAACCGCGCTGCCCGTTGGAAGGGGAGGTAAGGAGCTGACCCCTGGGCTGCCTGATCCACAGACACCGTGGCTGGGCTCACGGGTGACACTCCCGGGCATCCCAGGGCTCACCGCCTGCTCTCGCCACCTCCAGTCACAGCTTCCAGGTGCCACTCAGTGCAAAGCCACGTCAGCTCTGCTGTCAAGATAAAGGAGTTGATTGCATCTCTTATTTGCCACAAACTTGAGTGACATGCAGATTCTGAATATCTTATTTTGCTGCAATTTTAATCTGGGTTTTATGCAGCCTGCCAAATTCACCTTCCAGACAGAGCGACAGTGGGGGCTGGGAGCTGGGGGCTGCAGGGAGAGGACCACCCTGGGGTTAGCAGGCAGGGAAGAGTGGACGCAGGGGACAGGGAAAGGGTACTGAGTCGCAGCACTGGGGACCCAGAGCCAGACTTGCCCATTGGCCCTGGAGTGGGGGGCAGAGAACGGGGGTTGCAGTGTCCATTTCCAACCACCAGTTTGTTGGGGGATGACAAACTATGTCAAGACACCAGAAGATTCGGGTCTCCCAGGGCCCAAAGGACACGGGCCAGCCCTTTGAGGCCGCATATCCCAGGGGCCCACACCACCACTATGGCTTTATGAAGTTGCTGAACTAATCACTACTCTCCCCAGAGGCTTTGCGGGTCTCAGAGGTTCTGGGACTAGAGAGCACTTTCTAAGAAAATAATACAAAATGATGGCTCAGAATTGCCAGGGGCCCAGCGAAGGGGTCTGCAAGGCAAGGGCCTCTGTCCCCTGGGCCCAGAGGACACTCAGCCTCAGGCCCACGGGAAAGCGCAGCTGGAAGCTGTCCACCATTGATCAGTAAGGCAGCTTTTGTTTGATTTGCTGTTCCAACATTTCATTTTTCACCTGGTAGAAAGATCACCTTTTAACAATAAAAATTGGCTCCAGATATGAGTCCCCTGGCTCTCTGTTTGTACGGATGATCCCAACGAGCCTCCCAGCTTCAGAGGCCATGAGGCCATGGTCCCCTTCAAAGGTAACAACACTTGGTGTCCCAAAGGAGTCCCCTGTTCCTTGAATGCCCCCCACAGTGGCATCACCATGGGCAGTGCCACAGCCTGCCCCCCCAGGGTTTCCTGAGGTTGGGAGGTGATCTCTCCACACAGAGGCTGCACAGCCTCACAGTGGCATGCTCACGTTTTTCTGTTAAAGTCCCACTTTTCTGAAGAAGTCGGTCATAAGCCTTCCAAAGTGGTCCTTGACCACCCCACAAGGTGCAAAGATTTCCAGATAAAAATTTAAGAAAAACACTGCTGCATTCTTTTTTTCCCCCCCTCTTAAAATCAAATGAAATATGGGAAATTCCAGTTATTCAGAATGACTGGAGTTTTTCTGGCTCTTGGGACACTGAGATTGATCGGAAGTTACTACACAGAGCCCAAGGGAGCCATTTCCTGAAGGCTTACCATTAAATGCACGCTTATTCTTCATAGGCTGAGTTTGGGATGGGCTGATCTGCAGGTATGTCCCTTTTTCTGGGACATGGGGACCCTGGTCCAGTTGCTGTGTGTGTTCAGAGAATTCTGGTTGCAACTGTTGGCTCTCATGGAATCTGGAAAAGCCAGTATGCATGGCCGCCTGCCCCACTCCCCTGCAGGCCAGGCAGGAGGGTCCCTTAGGAAAGCATAAAGGGTGTCATGGGTTCCTGCTGGCCTTACTGCCTCAGTGAGACCCTCACTGGCCCTCCGAGGTGGTGCTCTGGGCCCTAAGCTGCCTGGGTGTTGCTAAGAGACACAGAGACTGTAGGAAAAACCAGTGCTAACAGGCCTGGGACACAGGTAATCCCCCTCCTCACCCACCCGCCCCCACCCCTGAGTCAGCAAATGCTCCCCTGTCCTCCTGGCTGGCCTGAGCAGAGTTTTGTTGTTGTTGTTTTAAGATTTACTTATTTACATGTGAGAGAGAGAGAGAGAAAGAGAGAGAGAGAGAGCATACCTAAGCAGGGGGAGGGGCAGAGGGAGAGGAAGAGAGAACCTCAAGCAGACTCCCCACTGAGCATGGAGCCAATGGGGGGGCTCGATCTCACGGCTCTGAGATCACGACCTGAGCCAAAATCAAGAGTCAGTCCCTTAACTGACTGAGCCACCCAGGAACCCGGGGCTTGAGCAGAGTTTTAATCAGATTTTTTTTTTTCTTAAGTCCCTACAAGATAAACTGTGCTGTGGGATTAAGAATTTTGAGGAAGGAAAGGAAGAATAAAAGAAGGGACAGTTATTCCTCTCAGCACAGAAACATATGGAAATCTTTCAAATGAGAAACAGGAACCAGGCCAGGGAGGTGTGGGAGAGGGGAGAGGGAGGGAAAGATGGAGGGGGTCCCTTTTACGGGGTCTGCTTCCCTTCCCTGCACCTCCTGCCCCCTCCCTGCCCCTCAGAGCCCCCGGTGATAGCCTCCATCAGGCCAGATCTGAGGCCAAGACCCCCCACTCCCGTCCCCTGCTCTGAAGCCGCCTCCATGGCTCTCACCCTCTCTGTGCTCCTCTTCCTCCTCCCACACGGCCCTTCAGCAGTTGGAGGCACTTCCTCGGCCTGCTCTGGGTTCACTCAACCCAGCGAGGTGACGCTCTTGTCCACAGGATGCCCGAACTCTCATCGCACCCTGCCACTGGGCATTCAGTTCCCTCAGCTCGAGCATCCCCTCCTCCTCCCCCAGGCCCTTCTCTGCTGGCAGGAGTTGTGTCTCGGGGTCTCCAGCCCCATCACCCCAAGGCTCGCACCACACGTGCCCCAAGAGCCCTTGACAACTCCCCCTTCTCAGTGTGTCCTCAGTGTCCCCTCCCTGCACCCTTCCGAGGGTCTGTCTGGTGGCCCCCTTCCCACCAGCCCCCTACAGATACCTGCGCACCCCCACCTCTGCTCCGTTCTACTAAGGCCAGTGGGTTCTGCCCCCAGGAGCTCCGCCTTCCTTCCCCCTCTTTGCTTCCCCCCCACACCCCATGTCCTGCCGTGGCAGCAGGTGTTGGGTGGCTCTGTGGACGGCTCCGAGCCTGGCTCCGATGCGGACGCAGCCCAGCCGTGGTAGAGAGACTTCCCCATCCCATCTGGCCGTGGAGGGCTTCTGGCTGTCTCAGCCCCCCGGCTGTGCGTGTGACCAAATCCCAGAGGGCGTCGCCGTGAGCTTTGTAATCTGCCAGATCTTGCCCGATGGCCCTCCGATGTGGGGTGCCCCGTAGGCTCTTCCCCCTAGAAATGGTTTTTTCAGTTGGGCAAATAGTAAGTGGTCCGTGTCTTTCGCAAACAGCTGAAGATCATCGCGCACACGGTAAACGTCAAAGGCCTGGTGACTGAGCCGTTTGTGTGGGGACAAGTCCTGCCCCTTCATTCTGGTGTTAAAAGTTGAGACGTTCTGTCCCAGATGCCAAGTTCTATAGTATTGGAGCTGAGTGATGGATCATGGAGAGGGGGCTTCATGGAGGCGAAATTCAGGAGGCAGGGAGGGTGGCAGGGAAGATGGGGGACAAAGGGGAGGGGTGATTCAGGCTGCAGACACATTGCAGAAGGCCTGAAGTGATGGCCACTGGGAATTCGGTCCAGAAAGTGCTGGCCCTGGCCCTATCCTGGGCTGTTCCGAGGAAGAAGCTCTTACAGGAGGTGAAGGGGGAGGGGAGGGGTGCAGGTGGGAGGAGGGGTACAGGGGGAGGGAGGAGGAGGAGAAAGGAGAGGGGAGAAGACAAAGGGGAAAGGGGGAGGGGGAAAGCTGAGGGGAAGGGGTCAGGGGAGGGGAGGAGAAAAGGGGAGGAGGAGGGGTGAAAGCTAAGGAAAGCTACAAGCCCGGTTGTGGTGTGAGAACAAAACTTCCAAGCTTGTTCCTTTTAGAAGGAAAAATGAGGAGTAAGAAACCTGGAGTTTCTCCTTTGTGGCTAACAGCCAGCTTTCGGGGGCCTGGGTGGCTCAGTGGGTTAAAGCCTCTGCCTTCAGCTCAGGTCATGGTCCCGGGGTCCTGGGATCCAGCCCTGCATCGGGCTCTCTGCTTGGCAGGGAGCCTGCTTCCTCCTCTCACTCTGCCTGCCTGTCTGCCTACTTGTGATTTCTGTCTGTCAAATAAGTAAATAAAATCTTTAAAAGGGAAAAAAAAAAACAAAAACCCTTTTTCCTGAAAAGGGTGAGTTCCTACATCCTGTCTTCTTTGGTGACAGAGTGAAGACGGGAAGTCCCACTCACCAAAGGCCAGGCTGTGGTGTGCCCTGGGCGCAGGGAGCCTCCCCTCCCAGTAAGGGGACACCCCTATGTCGAACACCCTGAAGCCTGGAAAACAGAACCGGTGAATTGCAGGCTTGCTTCAAGGAGAATTTCTGGGGATAACATCAATGTGACAGGTTTTGCCCGGGGAAAAACCTCTTTCTTGGGCACTTGGGGGCTTGAATGATCTCTCCACAGGACCTAGGGGTGCCGCCGGCTGCTGAGGGGCCAGAGGCCCATTTGTGGAATTACTGCGAGACAGGTCAGCAGACACGTGGTCCCCAAGCGGCATGACCGCTAATAGGGAAATGAGGTCATTGGGCGGAAATCAAGGTCACGGACTGCATGTATGTGTCCCCCTAAGTTCATATGCAGAAGCTCATCATCCCCACCCAGATGGAACGAGGAGGTGGCGCTCGGGGGAGGTGATGAGGGCATGAGGGTAGAGCCCTCACGGATGGGATTCGGGTCCTTACAGGAGGCCCCAGAGAGCCCTCTTAGCCCTCCACCACGTGAGGATACAGGGAAGAGATGCGTCCCTCCGTGAGGAAGCAGGATCTCCTACTGGCGCCCTGGTCTTGGACTTCCAGCCTCCAGAGCTGCGAGCAATCCATTCCTGTGGCTTAAAGCCCCCCAGTCTATATACTTTGTCACAATAGCTCAACTAAGACAGCCAGGTGTCTCCCCAAGGCCCTTTCTATTCTTATCCTTCCCAATTACAAAAATAAACCCTCCTTGTTAGGGAAAAATGTAAATGCACAGGCACTTATTAACAGCCCCATAATATCGGCCTCCCCTCCAGCGGCAGAGATGAGCTCTGGTAACGATTTGACATCTCTTCCTCGAGAATGATTTCTGTGTGCAAAGGGACACGTCCCAGATAGATATGGCCATTTAACCATCTGGACTTGAGGAGGGTAAACTGAATGTTTTATGTTTTTGCACTAGGAAAAAAAAAAAAAAGATCAGTTCAGTCGTAAAGAAATGAAGACACTACATTTTCTTGTCAAACAAAACAATGAATCTACGGTAATGATAGTATTTCCTGAAGACGGACTGCGTGCTTTCTGTGGATTTACTCATTAACAATAGTGATCCTTGGGACACCTGGGGGAGCTCAGTTGGTTAAGCGTCTGCCTTCAGCTCAGGTCATGATCCCAGGGTCCTGGGATCGAGTCCCACATCAGCTCCCTGCTTGGCAGGGAGTTGGGTTCTTCCTCTCCCTACACTGTGGCTTGTGCTCTCTCTCTTGCTCACTCACACTCTCTCTCAAATAAATAAATAAAATCTTAAAAAAAAAAACAAAAAACACAACAACCCAGCAGTAGTGATCTTACCGGTTCTGTCTCAGCTCGGTGGGCACAGCACAGTGCCACAGGCTGTGGACTTAACCAAGAGAGATGTACTCTCCCACAGCTCTGGAGGCTGGGGTCCTCAAGGTAGCTGCAGAGCTGGGTGCTGGTGAGGACTCCCTTTGGGTTGCTGACAGCCACGTTCTCCCGGTGCTCATGTGACCTTTCCTTGATGTCAGCACGTGGGGGATTGGAGCAGGGAGAGCTCAGGAGAGCCTAAACACAAGCATTACTGTGTCTGTCCGTGTGAGTCCACCAATCCCATCATGGGGGCCCCACTCCTCATGACCTCCTCTGTCCCTAATCACCTCCCCAAAACTCACCTCCAGCCCGTGGGGGTGAGGGCGTGATATAAATTTGGGGAGGACACAACTAGCCCATAGCCCATGTGGTCACCAGTCCTGTCCTAGAGATGGGGAGGCGGAGGCAAAGAGAGGCAAAGCCTCCTGGAAATGTTCCGGGGTGCATGGAGGAGGTGGGCTCACCCAGGAACCCAGCCGAGTAGTGCTGTGCCTCTGGCTCATTGTTCCTCTGTGTCCACCTACCTGCCAGCTCCTGCAGCCCCTCTGCGACCCCATGGGTTCAACTGCACGGTTTGCTGTGACCATATCACAGCCAGGCTGGGTTTCCAGCCCTTTGTCTCTTATTCCGTAATCATAGAGTGGATCATTTCTGGCTTTTTCTCCATTACAAAGAGCACCACAGCCAACGTCCTTATAGACCTGACTTGGGTTTTTCCTGTGAGATAAATTTTTAGCAGCAGAATTGCTGGGTCCAAAGGGCTTGGAAGTTTTAAATTCAAGGTCTCCTACTCAGTCGTCCTCAGAGAGGAGGGGAACCACCGTCCTGAATGTACACCCGAAACCAATATAATACTGTATGTCAACCGTATTTCAATTAAAAAAGAAAATCTGGGGCGCCTGGGTGGCTCAGTGGGTTAAAGCCTCTGCCTTCAGCTCAGGTCATGATCCCAGGGTCCTGGGATCGAGCCCCGCATCGGGCTCTCTGCTCGGCGGGGAGCCTGCTTCCTCCTCTCTCTCTCTGCCTGCCTCTCTGCCTACTTGTGATCTCTGTCTGTCAAATAAATAAATTTTTAAAAAAGAAAGAAAGAAAGAAAGAAAGAAAGAAAGAAAGAAAGAAGAAAGGAAAGAAAGAAAATCTGAAAGAAAATGTGAGACTAGAGATGAGGTCCCCACTTTCAAAGTGATGGTTAACTTCCTGCCAGTGAGCCGGGGTATGGCTAGGGGGAAGCAGAGACAAGCTGGGCAGTGGGACACCAACTGGGTGAGACTCAGTGGACATGGGCGAGGAGGAAGGTTGAGGGGCTGCAAACTGGGGTTGCGATGTAGAAAAATGCTCTGGCTCCTGCGGAATGCAGAGTGGGGAGGTCAGGCCGCTGAGCAACGCTGCGGGAAGAGCAGCGCCTTGGCGTGGGGAGTGTGGAGGCCTTGCCTGGGTTGAGCTGGGGGGACGGGGGTGGAGCTGTGACTTCAGTGTTGGTGGTGGCTGTGCAAACAGGAGACTGGCTGCGTTTGTGGACACAGTTCCCCTCTCCCTAAAAGAGCGGGGGCCACGTGTCACTCACCGTGGCCCCCACCCGTGGTTCCGCAGCGTGGGTTAAACCCAACTCCCTTACCTGAGTACCCGGGATGTTTGCCTGGGATATAGAGAAGGCAGAAAAGAAGGATGGGGAGGAAGGGGGGGGAATAGGGGGAGGAGGGGGAGGAGGAGGAGAAAAGAAGAAATCAGAAAGAAGAGGTGGAGGAAGAGAGGCCCACACCCGGATGCGGAAGGGCAGAGGCCCTGCCTGGCCAGGAAGGGACTCTGTCCTCACGGGGCCCTGTTCCCTCCGCAGAGCGGTTGGTGACACCTTTTTCCTTCCAGTGCATTTCAAACTTGGAAATTGTTCAGTAGGTAATAAGTCTGGGGTTTTTATCGTTTTCTTCCTAATTGCAAGGCTCATGAGAACAGGAGCGGGTGCCATCTGTACCGTATTCATCATCCTGCCGCAATGGGGGAAAATGAGTAATTTTAGCATAAAATGTAGAACTGCCATGAAATTCAAATTGCAGTAAGTTGACAAGAATTATAATGTTTGCGGAAAAACTCATCTAGGAGGCTAAAGTCATCACGTGGAAAGCAGCAGCCTCGCGGCCGGGGAGAAACGGCCGTGGCCTCTGCTGAGCTGGCGGGACCCAGTGCACGTGCCGGTTGACCGTCTGCCCAGGGCGGCAGCGTGATCTTTCCTGCAGCCTTCTGCTCTCGAACATACTCTGAGACGGAGAAAATAGGAAGGTGGGCCGCGCCCCTGCAAATAGAAGAGTTCTGCGCACATGAGTATCAGCTAGGTAGGCAGGATGCTTGCCCAATCAGTTATGCATCGGAGGGGACGTTTCGTTGCCTTCTGGAAGCAGGACTGTTTCCTGAAATGGGTTGCCAGTAACACCCACGAACAAGGAAGCTGGCCTTCAGCCTGTGATCTAGTCACAGATCCAGGGACACGGATCCAGCAGGAGGAAAGAAACATTCCCACAGATCCCGGTTGCTCTCATCAGAGCAAAAGCAGGCAGGAAATGCGGCTGCCCATTTGCAACCCAACAGCTCTCTCTGGCTCTAGGAACTTGTAAGTCGCTACTTGCCCTTGAAAGCGAAAACCACCCAGGCTCTCAATTGTGCGAAGGCTGAGCGTGCGCAGATCTGTTACACTGTCCTCTCTTAACGTGGCAGACGGCCCAGCCCCTTCTGTCATCACTACCACTGGAATTAGCAAGTCCTGCGGTCTGTGGACCCCAGTGGTGCCTAAATTTAATACGCGGTCACTTTCACAAAGGCAGGCTGGTCCTGCGTGACTTTTCCCCAAATACTGTGGTGGAGCTACAATGTGATTTCGTGTCCCCTGTGCACACCGATTCTCCAGATCCTTCCCAATGCCATCAGACCTAAGCAATGCAGGCCGTTTTTGCAGAGCAGGAAGCCACACGCACTGGAGTCCTTCCCCTCGGCGGGCAGGCAGGAGTGGCTGTCAGCGGGGTGAGCCGCTGATACTCATCTGTCAATTTCCGCAAGTTAAGAGTTTCAATGCGGCCAAGCGTCACCGGGAAATGGGCGCTCATATTCCCACCTGCCCTTGATAAGACCCAAACGTGGGGTGGAACCGGCAGGTAGGTTTCACCCAGAGGGGTTGTGACTAGTGCGTTGCCATTTGTTGACAGGGCACATGCCACGCATGCCCTTCTGTGCTGTACTGGTTCTCAGCGGTGTCCCAGGCCGTTCCCCAGGGCGGGACGTGTAGGGAAGCTCCAGTTTGGGCCAATCAGGGTATGTGTCAGGATAGAGCCGCTGCAGCAGCAAGTGGCCCGCTCAGCTGAGCAGTTACTGGGGGGGGGGGGGGGAGTCCCAGGCGGGGAGGGCTGTCGGGAAAAGAGCAGGGAGGACAACGTGGGAGGCTTTCTCCCGGCTGGGCTGAGAGTGTGGCACATTCAGGGGTGACAAAAGTCACTAAGAGCAAGAGAGGGGAGGAGGGTGTCTGGCTGAGTGCCAGGACCAAGAGGGGGTGCCAGGGCACTGTGAGAATGGAATCCTCGACCGCTGGATGATTTCTTTGAAGGTAAAGAAGCCAAAGAGCTTGGAACCTTCTGTAACTACTGTACTGATGCTAGCTAGCACGTTCCTGGGAGATCCGCGACTTCTCTTGGGGTACAAGGCAGTTTGTGCTTCCTCCAAATTCTAATCAAGATGAGTTAGAAGAAATTTGTGTGTAAGAAACAGGAGTGCACTTGAACGAGGAGCTAAGTGCCATCTGGGAGGTGGTCCCTGCACGCAAGTGGGTGGCTCAGTTTTCAAGATAATGGCCACATGCCTTCATTAACCCTGCTTGCCCCAGACTGGCAGAACATTCCCAGCACTGCTCTGTCAACTTCTGGCCCTGAGGGAGAGCCTTGACCTTCTGATCTCGCTTCTTGTGGGAGACAATCATCAAAACTCTTCGAGGGGTGCTGCATGTTTCTGGGGCTTGAGGCCGGCTTGTGAGCAACGCTGGTCTGAACTGGTTGGTTTCCATTTGCTCTCAGGACTGCCCTGTGTCCCCACAACTTCTGCACACAAGCCGGCAAGACAGGCTGACCTCTGGCAGGAGAAAGGACCAGCATCCTGGACACGTACTCAGAGGCTTCCCCGTGTTACAGGCTGTCACAGATGGGAGTGTTAACACTTGCTACAATTTGGGGGACGGGTCCCTGAAGCCGGACAGAACACCTCAACTGTTTATTGAATATTCAAAAACAAAGGGAAGAAGAAAAGCTTGTCACATAGGGGAAGAGGCATGAAGCCATGGAGCGTAGGCTCCAGTTCCACGGGGCAGTGCTTCCACGTCGGGGGGCCTCCATTTGTACCTCCATCCTCCTCTCTGGCTCGCTCTCTCTCGAGAAACCCAATGAAACCCCGGGACTATTGCATTACACTAATAACAATCTGCTAAGAAAGTCAATTTTGCTCTAAATCACTTGGCTTCAAGGGTTTCTGAAAACTTATGGATGGCTCCCCTCTCACGACTCCCATTTCTGCCTGGTGCGCACCAAGACTGGGCTGCCTTAGGCCTCAAGCTTTGCCTTCTGCTTGGCTTCCCCCCCCCCCCTTCAAATTGTCCCCATACAACATGGAAGGGACACATTCTTACAGATGCTCTGGGAAATGGCATGTCCTGGAAGTCCCCTCCAAGAAGTCCCAACACCAAGGTTCCAGCTAAGGGAACCCTCTGGCGTCTGATTTGAAGCTTGTTTGTGTCACAGACCAGTTGCTAAGCACCGAACAGTTTTAAGTGAGAATACTGTGCTTTTCTCCCCAACACTTAGACATTAGCAAATTGGTTCCGTGTCTGTTTTCACATTTTCCTTATGTCTCAGGTTCTAGTAAAAACAAAGACAAAAACAAGAGTGGTGTGTGGATCAACTTTTTCCTCAAAATAAAAAAAATTGTGGGGTGCCTGGGTGGCTCAGCCAGTTAAGGGTCTGCCTTCAGCTCCGGTCATCTTGGGGTTCTGTGTCAGGCTCCCTGTTCAGTGGGGAGTCTGCTTCTCCCTCTCCCTCTGCCCCAGCCCCCCCACTTATGCTCTCACTCTTTTTAAAATCTTAAATAATTGCGACCTCAAGCTTAGCACAAATACACCAGCATCAAGACCTCCGCACCCCCGTGTGTGTGACCCCCCGATGCGGCACACAGCAGGGTAGCACGACGCAGGGCCATCTTCCACAGTCTATTCCCTGCACTGGTCAGGAGCACCAAGTGAAAACCGGCTTATATATTCTGGGCCTGGCATCCTTCTAGTAGGGAAACAGTGCTAACAGAACTCGATTTTTGATCTTCAGAGGTATGTGGTTTCTAAGACAACTGGCAATAGTTCACTGGGAATAGTCTGACCTGCAAGCGGGGAGTGCAGACAGAGGGCTCCTGCACGGCATGCGTTTCTCCAGCGAGCACCTTCTGTGCCAACTTCCGGCCAACCCGAGGGCTCACGGTGACCTGGACAAGACACGCTCTAGCGTGGGCCATTTGTAAAGCCATGGTCTCCTACACGACAGGACTGGAACAAGTTTAACCTACACCTTCTTTGTGAATTCTGAAAGCACCAAATTTGCTACCCCTGGGTAGTCCCTTCACTGTCAAGTGGTTTGAAAGGAAAGCACAGAGAAATTAAAAATGCCATTAACTGAGCCTGCTTTTACTGGGACACTTGTTGAGATGACACGTGGTTCTGTCAGTCTGCACATTACGGCGGGTTTCCCCAGCTCTCGATCTGGGGGAACTTGGCTAAGGAACCCGACGTGGGACATCTCTGTGCCCAGTCATTCTGCAGAAACCGGAGCCAGCCTCTTAGCCAGCAAATGACTTTCAAACCACCCGTCAAGGCAAACGACAAACGCTTGTCCCCCATTTGCCTGCCTCTGCTGCCACATCCCCATCCCCTTGCCCGGGTCCCCACCTGTGTGGTGCCCAATGTGTGCTGCACTGAGTGAAAATGGGCGAAGTCAAAAGGAGGAGGAACTGACTCGAGTCCCCTGGTGGACGGACACTCACAAAATGTTCTAGTATGAGAATGTGAGTCATGTGGCAAAGGGCAAAACCAGCCTTCTGACCCCAGAACTTGGCCCTCTGAGTCATTTCAGCGGTCCATACTCAGTGCTACAGGAAGATGGTCTGAGGGAACAAAACGCTTATTCCCATAAACACTGAAAAGCACAGGGGTCTATAAACCTTGCCTGGGATTCATGTAGTGCAGTAAAAGCCAAGTAGCTAGGAACACACAACAGACTTACAGATTATGTTCCTTCCGCTGATACATGCAGACACGGGCAGTCTTGCTGAGGCCTGTGTGCGGGGGTCTGTGTTCACAGTAAGGACACATTCTTAACAGAACACACTAGTACACCTGAACAACCAAGGTAACACTGTGCCAACTGCCAATAAAATAAAAATAAGGGGACAGACTAAATGGAACGCAACATATATCTCACGCTATGTATAAAATTAACTCAAAATGGATCACAGACATATAAATAAAACCTGAAACACTTCTGAAACAGAAAAATCATTGTGCTTTGGTTTAATCAAGATTTCTCATATAGGACACTTAAAGCATGATCTATAAAAGAAACGAACTGACCTTGTCAAAATTAGTAACTTGGGCTCTTCAGAAGACACTATTAAGAAAACAGACTGAGAAAATGTACTTGCAAATCACACATCCGATAACAAATCTGCATTCAGGTTATATGAAGAACTCTTGAAACGGCGAGGAAACAATGCAACTTGCAAAAATGAAGATCTGAACAGATACCTCACCAACGAATGCCTGGCAGGTAAATGAAATGATGCTCGGCATCCTGAGTCATCAGGGAGGCAGCCCGTTAGAATGTTCGGCTTCACAAGACTACCGAGCACGGCAAGTGCTGGTGAGGGCTGGGGGCCACCGGCTGCTCCCACGTGGCCGCAGGATGCGGGACAGGATGGCAGTCCAGCAGGTGGGCTGGCAGTTTTTTAGAAAGTTCAACCTATACTTCAATACGAGCCAGGGGTCCCACTTAGGGCCTTCAGTCAAGTGAAAGAATTAATGTTCACACAAGAACCTAATGCAGACGTTTGTAGCATTTCTATGTATTTTATTCATTCTCTCCAGACCTGGAAACAACCCCCAAGTGCCCCTGGGGCTGGAGAGAGAGGCGGAGGCGTGCTCACTTGGCGGAGCAGGAGAGACACTGCTCTGTGGTAAGGAAGAACTACTAATACTTGCAGCTTCGTAAATGAATCTCAAATGCTTTGTACTGAGTGAAAGGGGGCACACTCAAGGCTGCACACTGTGGGATCCCATCACGGGATCCGCAAGGAGGAACTACAGGGATAGAAGAGAGATCACTGTCTGTTAGGGGCTGGACAAGTGTGGGGAGGGGAACAATGAACTTTCGGGGGATGATGAAACTGCTTACGTATTAATAGTAATGGTTATAAAACTACGTATGTCTGTCAAATCTGGAGAACGGGGCGCCTGGGTGGCTCAGTCATTGGGCATCTGTCTTCAACTCAGGTCATGATCTTGGGGTCCTGGGATCGAGCCCCACATCGGGCTCCCTGTTCAGTGGGAAGCCTGGTTCTCCCTCTCCCACTCTCCCGTTTGTGTTCCCTCTCTTGCTGTCTCTGCCAACTAAATATTTAAAAAAATCTTTAAAAATAAATCTGGAGAACTATACACTAAAATGGATACTTTTCCCGTACAGACATTTTAACCATGACAAAAAAGAGGAAGCAAACGAAAGTGGATCTACATAGATATTCGCTTTCTAGCAACAACCTAAATGTCGTTATGGTGGTGGTTAAATAAATATGCCAATCACGATAGAACATTTATAGCCATTAAAAATCATTTTCTACCCCCAAATGTAACAACACAAGAAAATGCCCATGTTGCTTTTGGACAAAAACAGGAAATGGGAAACAAAGCTATATACAAACTGGTCTTAAGGAACACGAATGCACACCTCACTATATGGATATTTACAACGCAGCGGGAACGCCACCGAGAATTCTACAGCTGGCCTCCCTCCTCTTTCTGTGTTTCAAGGTTCCCGTGACCAGCGCTGCTCATCCATCACAGTGCACTGGCCGCGGGGACACACTGCAGATGTCCCACCAGCCCAGGGCAGCAGAAGGGACTAGGTGACGAGCGCCAGTGTGTGGGATTTTAAACAGGATTATAAAGTTGCACGAAGCTAGAAATAGTGGGCAAACAGACCAAACCAGCACTTTATTTTAAAAAGTTTTATTCTGCAGATTTAGAAATTTGAGATTTTTTTAATAACTGCAAAAGAAATTCAGTCACACCTAATGATTGATTAACAGAATGTAGTGGTGTATTATCTAAACAGAAATCGTGCTGATGTGCCATAATAAATTGTCTATTAGTAAAAAAATACACTTTCGGGCACAGCATGGTATCACAAATTACAGTCAGGGTACTTTGCAAGAATTTAATCAAACTAGAGAATTCTGAGTAACTGTATCTTTTAAATGCAGCACTTAAAAATGTAACAACTCTGTGCATTCTTTTTCTTAAAAAAATGACCTTGTATGTGTCATAGAAATGCTGCTTTATTGCTGCAGAGGTCAAAGTTCAAGGCTCGAGAGGTACAGGAGAGAAATACAAAGGTAGCCTTAAGAAACTCAGTTTTGTTTATGTATAAAAAAGGTAAAGTTTATAAAAGTTAATTTACAAACCAAGAACAAAAGTGGTATGCACGCATTATGTACAAGCATCCTTAAAACGTCAAAATTTTCAAATGCATAGCCAAAAGAACAGAAAACCACCACTGCCCCTTGGAGGGGAAAAAAAAAATCCCCAAATCACACCATTATTTTCTTCTGGGTGATTATACATTTCTGAAACCACCAAATCCACAATTTACTCAATCTTTTTCATGATACAGTATCTAGATGCGCACAAAAGCCATAAAAACTTAGTAATACACAGAAAGAATGATCTAAGAATTAAAAACATGAGGGTAAGGCATTCCTGCTGGTTAGTTTGTCTGTGGTGATATGGTTAATTTATAGATCCGATGAGGCCACAGAACCAGTCTCACATGCTTTGGTGTCCTTCCCTAAAAAAATGTGTTTTCATATACAATAAGTAATTGTCTTCACTTCACTCCCTACCCCCCCACCCCCCCAAAAGCTGTAAATTCCCATTGCTGTACATTTCTGTTAAATTCACTACACTGGTTTATATGGTCCAGTACGTTTTTTAAATGTGTGCACATTACCTCATGCATAATAAAATAAAATGTGTATGCCAGGCCAGGGCCATAATAAAATTTGAAACAGTGTACTTTGGAAAGAGTAGAACTCAAATGCACCCCATTTACTGGCTGGTATTTTAACGGAAATCAGTAGATGAAGTAAGCAGTGACCATAAAAAAGTACAAAAATCATTACAAAGCAAACCATCTCTGACCGTGCGGCCAGCGCCGCTGGCTTTCCCTCCACAAACACGCAGAGCGCAGCATGTTCTCGGACCGCAGCGCAGGCGCGTGCTCACTAATCTTCATCTGTTCAAATAAAATGCTTAATACTAACAAACTGCAGTATCAATTCTAAGAAAAGTATAATACTTGATAGAGTGTTTCCACTTAGATTTAGTAAGTTTAACCCAGTTTCACATTATTTAATCAATTTCCTATATTTTAAGAATTAAAAGTGGTCAATCAGGACAGAAACACAGTTTGCTCCAACAAGGTAATTTGGATCTCCAGGAAGACACTTGTTTTGCCAGGTTTTAGGATCACCTAGAAGAGAAAAAGAAGTTTCTGTCATTTGTAGTTGGTGAAACCACTAGCCAGGGTGCTGTGTAATCACGGGCAAACACGAAAACTTACTCAGATACAGTTCTCCCCTATTTCTAAAGAAATGTGCACTTGTATAAAGACTCTAGGTGCTGTACTTCAATGAGGACCCACGGGAATCTAAGGACTCAGAGCTGTTTCAGATTTCTCTTTAACTGTGTTTCCATGTTCATGCCTTTTCAAACAGTGAACAGAAGCTGGGGCGATCATTTATGCCTGAGGTAGTCCCAGTGCCCGGGGCCACATGATTATTAACAGCACTTCTGAAAGCTGAGGCAAAAATGGTATGCTCACCCATGTGAACTGAGTAGAAGAATATTATTTCTCATACTCAACTACGGACCAACATATGAATGCCTGAAAGTTCTGCAGAATATAGTCCCCTTTACAAAAATTTTTTAAAAATTAAAAAAAAATAAAATCAGTTGAAGTCTGGACCAAGAGTTTCTCAGCCTCAATGTTAGCTGTACAACAAAATCACTCACATAGTTCTGAAAACTCATCAACTGCTGAATCTGAATCAGGGCTTGGGAATCTGAATTTAACAAGCTCTTGGTGATCTGAGATCTGCAGCTAAAGCTAAGAAGCCCCAGAGAGCGGACACCAAGTATGAAGAAGGCTGGGATGACTGTATGGCATCCAATTGAAAGCTGCTGACTTTGCCTTCCTTCTGCACCCCCGCGGGACGATGTCTGGGGATGTTTTTGCTTGTCACAACTGACATCTAGTGAGTAGAGACAAGGATGCTGCTAAACAGCCCACAGTGCACAGGACAATTCTTATAACAAAGCATTATCATCTGGCCATAATGTCAACAGTGCTAAGGGTGACAGACCCTGCCTACACTGAAAGGGTCTTTGAGTCATGATGGGCCCAGCAGAGTGATTAAACAGAGTGATTAAACAGAAGCAAAATCACTTTACAAATATATAGGGGCTTATGCTGTACTGCAGATAACAAGCATCTTTAGGAAATGAAGTAGAGCTATGACAACTCTTTAGAAGTAAATAAAAAATCTTAACTTTAGGCTCCAGTTTCCTTCCAATATAGAAACTTTTGCTGGGATTAAGTCAGTCTTCATCAAAATCTACCCTTGACTTTTTGAACAGAAACTCAGAGGAACAAAGCATTGTAAAACCATACAGGATTATACAGATGTACATTTCTGCTCTAGGTGAATGTACTCACATTTAACACAGGAAAAAGTTGTTTCAATCTAACAAATAACTTATGTTCTGTGGCATAAGATACAGAACAAATAGAGAAATCACTTATGGTTCATATAATATCTGGTGGGAAAATCGCTACAAAACAAGTAACTGCAACAGTTACTTTAAAGCTTCTCATCCTAATTTGTTTAGAAACGATCAGAGCTCATGCTACAACCTGAGTTTCAGAATATGTTTAATATGTAGTTTCATTAACATTAACTCAAACTGGGCTAATAAAATGCTTTTCCACTGGTGGAGTCCCTGAGGAAATAGCTCTACTATCTAGTGTGTTAAAGCTAATTTATTAGCTTTCTCCAGAAAATGTAGTTATCAGGAAATACATATTTATAATACAATTTTTAATCTTGGGTAGTAATAGAATATGTTCCTGTAATCTTTGTATCCTAAAGCTCCATTTCATATTAAAACTGTATAATGCTCACCTGGTTTACTAAAAATTCAGAAACAAAATTTTAAATTCTTGTTTTTCTATATGAGGTTCAATTAAAGTGTTCTACACCAAAAATATAGAATGTTTCGACTGGTAACTGATGTAGTCACCCAAGGAAGTGAGAAATATGAAAACGCAATGGAAGCTTTGAAGCTATGATCTTAAGAGCAAAAAGCCATTTAAAAGTAGTGTGTTTAATAGAAGATATTTAGAGTTTTACACTGAGAAACCATGGCCGAGTATGATCACAGTGGAAGGTACTTTTTGTCTTTCAAGTTTCTCTGGTGTATATACTTTGTAGGCTGAGAAATTAAAGAATGGTAACCAAAACTAGAAATTACTGTATAAAGGAATCCAATCATTTTAGTAAGAAGATAAAAGCACCTATATATGTAGGGCAGTAATAATTCTCCCATTGCATCTTAATAATTTTAACAGAACAAACACCAAGAAAGAGTCAACCTTTGGCCAAATCATCAATGTTTAAAAGGAAGAAACTTCTGTACCTTTCCACATTCATTTATGCACCACAAAGAAATGTTAAAACACTGGTGATGCCTACAAGGCCACAGGAATGGAGGTAGAGATTTGCTCACGAACAGCATGGGTAGCTCCAACAGCCCAGGGATTAATCAATGACAGTACCCAAAGCCCCCAAAGGACAGAGTGAAGACAGCATACCCGACGAGGAGTCGGATGATTTTAGAGCAAAAGACCAACCGTCAGGGGTCATAGACGCACAGTGTGGTAAGCGCAGCTCCACGGGCTTCAGGAACTTGAGGCCATGGGGCCCACACATCACTAAGGGGCTCAGCAGTGTCTCACCTGCGGTCAGGGAGGGGGTAAGGGTGAGAGATTAGATGGCCAACTTTTCCTTCTAGACCACAGTTCTCCTCACGCCTTCTAATGACATGCTTTAAAGCCAAATGCAGTTAATTCTCTACAGACACAGTGACCAAGAAAAAGAAATGACAAATGTGTAATCGAGAATTTTCTAGTAGCCACTTTAAATAAAAAACAAAATAAATTTTAATATTTATGTAACCCAATATATCCAAAACATTATTTCAACATGTAATCAATATAGTGAATTTCTGCATTTCAGTGTGTATTTTTACACTTTCCAGCACATTTCAATGCATAACAGCCACAGGTAATTTTAAGAAACAAAACAGATGAACACAGGGGAAGGGAAGGAAAAATAAAATAAGATAAAAACAGAGAGAGAGGCAAACCGTAAAAGATTCTAACTATAGAAACAAAGTGAGGGTTGAGATGAAGGGGAGGTAGGTGGGAGATAGGCTAGATGGGTGATCCGCATTAAGGATGACACTTGGGTTGTGATAAGCACTGGGTGTTATATGTAAATGATGAGTCACTAAATTCTACTCCTGAAACACTGCACTATATGTTAACTAACTTGAATTTAAATAAAATCTTGAAAGAAAAAAAGTGAAAAACTAGGTAGAAAAAAAATTATTACATGAAAACTTCTTGCAAAAAAATTAATCTGGGAATCAATTTTATGACAAAGTAGAGAATATGCACATAACAGACAGAAACTTTGCCCCAGCTTAGTAGTGTTATAGTCATTTTTATGATTTTTAAAATAACCTGTCATTTCCTTACTGTCACAACAAAGATAATACTAGCCCATTAGGACTGCATTTCAAAACTGCTTATGTCTATCACCTCTCCTTTTTAAGTTTTCAGTGAAATAGTATTTTATTTTGTATCTTTCGTTTTCAATGAAATTTTTAACCAAGGATGTAAAATTAAAAAAACAAAAACCCCAAACGTAGCTACAGGTTGCTGGTGGCAACTACATTATATCATGAGGTTTTTGTAAGAAATGTTCAAATATACTTTTTACAAAAGCTACTTATAGGGCACCTGGGTGGCTCAGTTGGTTAAGCGTCTACCTTTGGCTCGGGTCATGATCCCAGCATCCTGGGAACGAGCCCCATGCTGGGCTCCCTACTCCGAGAGGAGCCCGCTTCTCCCTTTCCCTGCCACTCCCCCTGCTTGCATATGCTTTCTGTCAAATAAATAAAATCATAAAAAAGAAAAATGTTACTTATATCTGGTGTTTTAAATGTATTTGCTGCAGACCTGGTTTAAACTATTCATGCAGGGCCCACATATGTTAGTATTCCACAAAATGTAAGAAACTGAGCTAAAGTGACGTATTTAAGCAAGTAAAGCAACTGCTACAAGATTCCAAAAGAAGTCATCACACAGTTCATCACATCGTCTTGACAGATCCAGAAAGATTATGAAAAACAAAACAAAACAAAACAAAACAGCTTTCCTAGATTCCTTCAAGTTCAGAAACACGCACAGTAATACTCGATAGGGATATGTTGTTTACTCTGCTGAGTCTTACCGGGATCAGGGGTGGGAGATGAGCACCTGCCCTAAGACACTTCTATTCTACAATCATGTGACAGGCATGGAGCAAAGCCTTTCTAAGCGGGTGTTACCTAGACCCATCTCCAGAGATGGGTGAATGGCTCAAAGACAGATTTGGTGAGCTCTGCTAAGACCACCCAGCAGACAAGTGGAGGAATGCCCAAAGGCCTGTCAACTGTCAACACTGTCACTTTCACACTGAAAGCAGAGCCCACCATGTGCAAAGTCTAGTGTGCTCACGATGCGAGTCCAGGGCACGCTCATTTGCGCTCATTTGAGGGGCCTTCCCTGTGGGAAGAACATGCTGGGGTTGGCAAAGTAGAAAAGGGGTCCAGATTATGTTCTCAACTGAGCACTACAAGCTTTGAAGAGCACAGAAGGCAACTCTAATTATTAAAACTGCACAGAAAAATAAACACACTTACCTTTCTCCTTATCCAAAGGTGGGAGGATGCTGTTGTCTCGACAGACCTTGAAATAGATTTCCTGCTCAATTCCCTCAGGAATGGCTCCTTGTGGGATAATTATACTAACGCCAGTTTCTATGGAACTCAACACCCCGCCATTGCTGTTAAACACGCCTCGGGCTGTGGCCACCACAGTATGACCATCCTCATCTTCATCTTCTTCCACAGCTGAAGGGCTGAGAGTTCAGTAACATCAATGAGTAAACCCCCAACAACACACAGGCATTCCCACTATGACTCTAACAGGTGGTTTCATTTTATTTTATTTCTCCATATAATCAAGAAGGTAAGCTTTCAGTGACACGTTTTACTCACAGGAAGGATAAATCCTAATCCTCCCCGAGAAATCAACTTCACGTTTGAAGATAACTACTCAATTTCCCTCATTACTAATTTTTGCAAGCAGAAAGTACAAGGCCCAACCATCTTGCTCGCCTAACTGCTATGGTTCATTGGATTTAAGAAACACATTTTCACAACCACGAAGCTCGTGTTTTACAATCGGCAGTCACGGCTTAATTGGCAGCACTTTTTCTCCTTCTTAGTGATACACACACAGTGGTGCATTTATTTCCCAACGGAGGGCATCTGAGACCTGGTAAGTACTCATCAGGTTCTCCACCTCCCTGGGAGTCAGTGCCATGAGGTAACACTTTGGTGTGGGTACACCTCAAAGCACCCATGGGAAAAAAAAAAAAATTCACTTAGTACATAAAGAATACCAAAGACCAAGGGGATGTGGTATCAATGACTGCTTCAAAAATGTAGGCTATCAAGACTTCTTGAAGTAAAATTTTAAGTTCACAACCTGAAGGTGAGCAGAAAGATGGAATGACACAGTAAGTGTGTGAAGGGAAGCTGTAGCTTCATTCCCGCACAACCAGAACATCAGGGACAGTGCTGGTGTGTGTGAGGAAGAACAGGCTTCCCATCCCCCACTAAGGGAACGGTTCACAAAGAGAAGAAGGCAACATATTTCCATGAGCGTTCTTGCTCTCTGGACGCAGAATGAAGGTGGCCCTCCTGGCGCAGGTTCTGCCTGCTGGTGCTTCTATTTCAGCGGGCGGCCTGACAATTAAGTGGTTTTGGGAGGCTGAAACTGAGTCTGAGGTGAAAAAGAGCGGACAAGAACACAAATGCTTATGTTTTTGAGAGATCCTCACCAGGCCAAGGTTAGAGGTCATGGAAAGCTATGGTTGGTTGAGTAAGGGCTCTGAGGTCAGATGTAGCCCCCCACCCCCCAGCTGTGTGACTCTGCCCAAACCACAATGTCACTCATCCTCAGTCCTTGGTAAAACACAGATAACAACAACACCTACTGTCCATATGTGATCGTTCGCTGTATTACTTTATTAACATTATCTTGTACCTCTTGCAGGACCTTTCACCTAACAGCATTCATTGCAATAACACTGTGGTTTAAATAAAAATGTTAATAACGTTGGCTTAACAGTAACGTTCGGTTTAAAGTTGAAGTTAAAATATTCATTTTAAGTCCCAAATCACAGAAACTATATCCACACTCACATTAGACAAATCATAAGACAAAGAAAAAGGCAAAACTCTTACCTCACAGGAACAGCTTTAGGCACTGTGCTGATACTGTTCATTTGATACTTGGGCTTATCCGCATGGATGGAGAACGTTTCGACCCCACTGTCAAACTCAGGAGGCTGAGCTGCACAGTGTGGTTTCACAAGAGTTTGGGGAGAGGCGGGAGCTTTTGAAGCCAAGTCCGGCTTCTGCGCCGTCTCACTTGGCAGAAGGTTGTGGTTGAATTTAGGACTTTCAAACTTGCGCTCAAACGGCCGGGCGGAACTTGTATATGGTTTTGGTGTGAATCGATTATAGGCTGGAGTGACCGTTTTCTGAGTCTGTTCAGCTCCATTAATTGGAGCTTTATCTGGGAAACTTTTCTGGGGATAGAAAGTAGACTGAACAGTGTCTTCTCGGTTTGGTGGTCTGAAAGTTGCTGGCTTATTCTGAGACGGAGGTGGTTCTGGTTTGGACACTAAAGAATTCTGAAAATCCAGTGACACAGAACTACCTGAAAAAATAAACATATATAAACACTTTTAAAACTTCCTCAAAGAAGTTTAACAGCCCATCTGGTATCTCTTCCATTCTAACTTGTCTTGGTACTAGAGCTGAGGCCCAGGTCAGGGTCCCCACTGTTAGAAGATGGCTCTTGAGCCTCGGTGGCTGTGTCTGACATTGAGCGACCAGGAGCAGGATGGACACACTGTGGCGCTTTAGCGTGTCCTGCTGCCTTTGGAGGCAGGGTCATGCTACTAGGAGTCCAGGCCTCCAGAAACGGGTGGCTGAGTTGTCCCCTCTCCAACATCCGTAACAAAATAGAAACAGAATGACAATACAGCTATATTAAAAAAAAAAAAAAAAAAAAATCAGCACTATAAAATTCATCTAACTAAAGTCAAAAGGAAAGCCAAGGAATGAGAAATGCTATTTACAACCTGTATAATTGTATGGAATTAGGATCTAAAACCTTTGAAGAACTCCTATACACCCACAAGAATATTCTACCAAAGAGAAGATGGGCAAAGCTCTGCAGAGGCAACAACAGAAGTGAAGGTCGGAACGCTGGGTTACAGGATACTCAACCTCACTACTAGGAAAATGCAAACCCAAAATAAACCCCAAATACCATTTCACCCCCATCAGATTGGCAACACTTCACTTTGGTAATGCCAAGAGTTGGCAAAGATGTGGAAGAGGAATTTCCATGTATGGCTGGCGGCAGTATAAAGTAGTATCAACTGAATTCTAGCAATTCATTCAGAAAAAAAATAACATCAACGCTATACAGTCTTTCAGAAAAAAGAGAAAGAGGGGAACATGTCCTCAGCTCTCTTTTATGAAACTAGAACAACAATGACAGCAAAACCAGACAGGGACATCATTCAAAAGTAATGAACCCAAATTCCTTATGAACACAGCAATATATTTTACTACATTAACAGAACAAAGAAGAAAAAAGTTATGATCACCTTAAGGCATGTGACCAGATGCTTTCAGCAAACCACAAGGGAATAGAAGGGAACATCCAAAACATAATAAAGGGTAGCTCTGAGAAACCACAAAAAAACCAATAGCTAATGTGTTAAGGGAGAAATAGTAAATCTTTTTCTCCCTAGGATGGGGAAGCAAAGATGTCTACTCTCATCACTTCTACTCAACATTTTACTTGAGGTCCTTGCCAGCACAAAAAGGCAAGAAAAAGAAAAGGTGTTAAGAATTGGAAAGAATTAAAACTTCATCAGCAGATGTGAGTGTGGAAAGAAAATCCTAATATGGGGGTAATGTCAGTCTACCACTACAACCAGCTCATCTGGTTGAAGACTTGGCCTAGAATTTGATTCCTACATAAATAATTGAGAAATGTCTATAGTAGAAAAAGGCAATAGAAGAATGATAAACCATGGTATATTCTTAGGGTAAAAGAGAAAACCCTTTTTTTGAAAGGGCCAAATAAGACTAGGGGCATTTGGAGGTGAAGTCAGCAGTCCCCCTTTCAGGGAGTCTGATGGAAGGCAAAGAGACACAGACAGTTTGAGGAGGCAGCAAGAACAAAGCAAGGTGCTCTGAACAATGGAGTAGTGAGCTGCACACATCTGAGGGCAGAGGGAAAGGAAAAGATGAAGCTAGCAGGAATGCGGGAGAGGAGCCGCACCAGTGGCCCAGGGAGAGAGACAGCATGGGTAAGGGGAAATAGTTACTGCGCAGAGACCTGTGAAGGAGAGTGCGGGCAAAACCGCAGGGGTGCAGCTGTTAAAATGAATCTACTGGAGCTGCTGGCCCCCTTGCTGGGATTCTGCCACAGTACCTAACTATAAGATGCTGAGTGACACATGTTACGTGGAACTTTATAGCTTTCCTATATCCACGTGTGAAGAAGGAACATGATTTTTACAAGCCACCAAACATTTAGACATACTGGCAAACAAATACTATTTCCAAAAATTGAGCTGTGCTAGTAAAGGAGATTAAAATCTATTTAGCTTGCCTGATAACGATGGTCATAGTCCTAAAAACTGGAGATACACTTTTACTTACCAAAACCCTTAGTTTTCATTGTTCCCAGGCTAAAGGTTTTAAGCATATACATTTTAATGAAAAACCCTTCAAGAATTCGATTTTGTGTTACTCTATTACAGCAGTAATGCCAATTTTTGAACTTCCTACCTTCACCATGTGTCCCCTTGGCATGCGAGTGGAGGGCGAGAGAGGAGCTGGTACTGGGCTGAGCAGGCTGGGCATACTGGGAGGGCAATGGGGGAGGAGGAGGTGTGGCCTGGACGGGCTCATAGCGCTTCTCACCAAATGATCTATCCATGCCGTCAGCTTCAGGAGATTTTCCCCTGTAAGGAAACGAAGACAACGCCAACATATGAAAATGGATTTACATTTACAAAACAAGTTCTCATTCCCCTAGGTATCCCTGAGTTTAAAAAACAAAAGTCTAGAAACTTCACAATTTATTCTTAGGAATATAAATGGTTAACTCCACCCAAATATACAAACAAATTCAACCATTTATCAGCACGAGAAATGTGTAAGACAGCACAGATACTCCAAGAATATTAGTAAAACATCCAGAAGATGGCAACCAAAAGGCAGATGAAATTTTGGGTATACTTGTAATTTTGTGTCACTTACAAAAACCAGTAATGGTTGAGAGGTTTGAGAAGGTCTTCCAAATTTTTTGAAAAACATGTATTGGCCCAAATCTTCCTTAGATTCATTTCTGATTTTGTATCTAAGTTACAAAAAGCCTTGGCTGCTGGCATGTTCAGAGCACCACAAAAAATGGTTTTTCAGACTAGAGATTGGCAAATTTTTTTATCATAAAGGGCTAGACAGTAAATGTTGTTGGCTTTTGGGGCCATATAGGCTCTTGCACAATTACTCAAACTCTGCCCCAACACAGCCTTAATATGCAAATTAAATGGGTGTGGTTGTGTTCCAGTGACACTAAAAACACTGGACCTCTCTCACTTGGCAATTGCCCTTAATTTACCAGATCCATTTTTTGTTCCAACAACTGCTGGAGTAGCAGACATTGCCTGACTCTACAAGCTCATTTAAGTCAGATTGTGCCACGTGTGCTTATTTTTCCAGATTGCCAATTGTTAATATGTAACACATAAAATTCAAAAACAAAAGAAATCTTAAAAATAGACCCATAATTACAACACTGCCATCTAAACCTTTGCAAAGAGCCAAAGCTGCACTGGCTTTATGTGCACAAATAAAACAGACATTTGGAGAACGTATTTTCACAGAAAATTTCATTGACAAAGTCTAGTCTTGTGATTATCTTTAAAATGACGCTGTTACGTTGCTTTCAGGCTCTTACGCAAAGCACTTCAAGACTTTAAAATCTGAGAGTGCACATAATGCCAGTGACGCAGTGAGGGACACCTTATGTAACAGCCTCACATTAATGCCAGTCTTACCACTTGACGCTCCTTTTCAAGTAGTCATAGCTAGCGTAAGAGCCAAGAAATCTAGGTGACGGCAAAGCAAGCGCAATAGAAAAACGAAAGGAAACGGTCAATCTAACTAAGTACATTTGCAGCAAATGGAACTCAAATGTCATTTTAAAATAGCAACCAAAAAAATATACATCCGTTTCAGAAGAATTTGATCTATAAAAAAAAAACAACACTAACTCTCATGTAAGCTAGGAAAATCACCCGTAATTACAATACAATAACAGACCCTGCCCGCCCGCCTGCCCGCCCTCCACGTTTTCACTGCACAGCTAGTGAGTTGTAGCAAGGTACGTGAGCTCTACTTCTCTTCCACCTCTGCCATTTGCTTCACTTGCTAGTGGTGAGTAAAGAAGTGAGCTAAATAAAGGAGGGACAGTAGGAATAAGCAGCAGGCTCGGAATAAGAATGAAATGCTCCACTGAAAGAAGAGGCCCAGGCAAAGAGATCCTTAAGTGGACAGAAGCAGCGCTCCAGCACACCGGCTGCCGGGGCCCCCAGCGGGGTAACCAGGAGCGGGTGAGTGGAAACAGGACTGCTCTGAAACACGACCGGCGAACCTGCGCTCCTTCCTGGCAAGCCCTCATGTGTCACCAGTCCCCGAGTTAAGTCCTGGGATGGATGGAGCCCACTGCTAAATCAGCCATGCTTGAATCTCACAGCTCTCACGGGTGCACAGAAACCACCTAACCGCAATCTTACTTGGTTCTTAAAAAGCTGAAAATTGCTAACATTTACTTTGAGACCTGGAAGCCTCACAGTAAGTGTTCTCTTCAGAGAGACAGATTCTAGTGCCAGTAAAATTCCTCCTTGCCCTGAAGAAACTGAGTCTCTAGGGGGGGGACAGGTGCACATCCCCAAAGGCACTTTGCTCTTCCAGCCCCGTGGTGGGATCCTGGAAACTCCTCACCACCTGTGAAGACGAACAGCTGGGCCACTATTTCCAAATCACCCCAGTTCCAACCCACCTCTCTAGAATTATAAGCCAGGCAATAGCTACCTGCTTTCTGGGGATCTGTCCTACGCTAGCAGACTTCTCCCCTCTCTAACTCCTACCATGTTTGAGGTGTGTTTTTAAGTTAAATGTAAGCATGTATTATCCGGAAGAAGATACCTTTGCTATTTCTATATTTTACTTTAGAAAATAAAGGCCTGCAGGCAGTGTCCTCATGACAAAAACCAGTAAATGGTTTTGAAATACAGGACAAAAAAGGTCATATATTTTAAATGATTTCCTTGTTGTTGAAGTTGTCTTAATTGGGCACAAGCATACAACAGCACTAGAAGAGGGAGATGCAGAAACACCTCCTCTCTCTGTCATCCTTTCTTATTCCTCATTCCCCTTCCCAATGCTCTACCCACTGGATACCCACATGGGGAAACGCAGCACAACTATGAAGAGTTTTCACTTTATGACAGCCACAAAAGAAGGAAATGTAAACTAGTGCCCATCTTAAGTCACGCTTTGCTGCTCCCAGAACACTCACAACAGGAAACAATAAAAGCAAACACTCAAGAGTCCTGGGCGTATTCACAAAGACAGATGTTATCTCTTTCTGTCAAAGGCATATATCCTTGAGAAATCTCTGACCAGCTAAGACTTGTTCCTCCCAGAGCTGCATTAATGGAAAAGGGGGAAGCTGACGCACCTAGTACACTGTGCCCTGCACTGCTGAATCCCCACCCACCAAACACTAGGCAGAGTTCTAGACCCTGTCGGAAAATTATACATCACAAATATCTCACTAAGCCTTCTTTGTAGAAAACCCAATTAACGCAAAACCAAAAATGCTTCATCAGTTGATTCTCTGAAAAGACTTTTTATGTACTTTTTAGACCTAAATGTATTCTTTCAAGGCTATATTCTGTTCACCAAGTACAAAAATAAAATTTAAAAAATAAAATAAAATCTCTCTCCTTACACTACACCCTTGGACCTGCTTCGAACAATGAATGTGGGGCGCCTGGGTGGCTCAGTCGGTTGAGTGTCGGCCTTTAGCTCAGGTCATCATCTCAGGGTCCTTGGTATCATGCACCCCCATGTTGGTCTCCTTGCTCAGGGAGGAGTTGGCTTCTCCCTCTGCCTCTACCCCTCCCCCATGCTCATGCTCTCTGTCTCAAATAAAATCTAAAAAAAAAAAAAGGAAGAAGAAGAAGAATGAATATGTTTAACTAAATAAATGTGAGCTCACTAAGGCTCACTGTCTGAGTCTGGAACACTGGACACTGTCTGCATTTAACAATGCCCGCTGCAGCACTCAAAGTCTGCATCTGTAGTTCTCACAAACAGCTTTCTTCTCTAGACAAAGATTAAAATGGATGACAGTGGAAAAAAGGTTTTTAAAACTTCACCTCAAATGATGTCTAAGAACAGAGTGGTAATTAAAATTAGGTTTTTTTAATATTAGAGGTTTTAAAGTTTATTCTAAAAAAATTTCCACTCAGTTGTAAATAACAGTTAAATCCACATAATCCCAAGCATCTAATTCACTAAATATCTGGGTGCTTTGGAGCTTAGACACAAGAATGATTTGTGATGGCTTTTTGATGTGTCAAGTTGGGTAGGCCAAACTCCAACCCCCATCATTTGCTCAAACACTAATGTAGGGGCTACTGTGACAGGGTTTTATAGATATAATGCCTCTAGTCAGTTGAGTTCACTGGAAGATCTGCATGGACCCTTTAAAAGAGAACCTGGGCCTTCCCTGAACTCAGAGATTCCCAAACAGTTCTATATCTGCTCTTCCTGTTCTGTGAACTCACATCTCCCTTATCAGTAGGGTCCTAAAATGGTGTAAACGAGTTCCTTGTAATGAATCTGCATCTGTTTCTCATTCTTATGGGTTTGTTTTGCTGAAGTATGAACCCACCTTTGTCTATGTGAGTTTATATATCCTTCCCTCAGTGAGAATACAATACCAATAAAAACCCCAAGAAAGCAAGCATCAACAAGATCCCCAACAGACAAGTCAACAAAAAGGAGAACAGAACAAGGAAAAGAAACTTAGGTGCTAGGTCCTAGCTCTACCCCGTCATGTCACCTCACTGGACCTGTTTCCTTATGCATAAAACTGGACCAGAAATCTTACCTTGGGGAAAAAAAAAAAGAACTCGAGAAAACTCTACTGCCCTCCTTCAAATAATGTTGCCCCCTGCCATGCTATTTTATTTAAAAAGCAAAAACAGAAAAGAGGGAAAAGAACCATCATTAAGTGTGTTGCACAGAAGGGAGACTTATGATTCACCTAAAACCCAGGGTCTTCAGTTTACTCCCTTACCTAAAAACACTGACTGCGCTGGTACACCCTAGAGCTAGAAACTATGGACAGTGCTAAATGACTAGAGCTGATAGAAATCATGTATTATGGTCTTAACTTCCAAATACACTGAATTTCACATGATTAATTCTACCCTATGCAACTAAGCCTTTATGTCTCTTATTTTTAAAAGGCGAGTCTTAGGTGAAATAACTTACTTTGAAGAGTAATTAGAAAAATTTGGTTGATTCTGAGAATGAATTGGCTTGGCAGGCTCTGAGAGATGGCCAGCCGGAATGTGTGTAGGAGGCTTGTTTTCAAAACTTCTTCGGTCAAAGTATGAGAGCTGTTTTCGATAATATTCTTCATCCTCCTCGGGATCATAATGATTAGACCGAACAATATCTTCAGGTGGCTTCATCTGAGGTTTTTGAGGTTCTGGGATCCTAACAATGAATGACAAATGGAACAACTTTTTAGATGATAATTTTACAGAGAAAATGGAATATATATTTTATCTTGACCTTTCAACGCTATGATTATTTAAGGATTGAGCTGAGCAGTCTGATAGTCAAAATGGGCATTTCAAATACTCAGAAGGCAGCCCTCTTCTGGCTCCTGGAGCCTTTAACACAATCTAGTAAGCTTGATAATGATCTGGTTAGAGCCTCATGGCAGGTTAGAAGCAGTTAACTGGAAAGACAAAAGGGAACATACAACTAAGTGGAGAACTTCCCAAGTACTTACACCAATTTTAGCAACAAGTAATAACTGAGAGAATTCAAGAACTTTAATCCAGGATCGATAAATGATTCTCATATAAGGAAATGGCTCTATATAGTCCAAAGTTCTAGAGAGCACAGGAAGCAGTAGGGAAGAAATTAAGTTGTTCAGCAAATTAAGAGAGGTCTTCTTCAATTTACGAGGGATTATAGCCTGATAAATCCAGAGGAAGGTGAAAATATTATTCAGTCAAAAATGTACTGAATACACCTAATTTACCAAATACCAACCATAGCTTAGCCTAGCCTACCTTGAATGTGTTCAGAACACATACTTTAGCCTACAGTTGGGCAAAATCATCTAATGCCAAGCCTATTTTATAATAAAGTGATATTTCATGTAATTTATTGAATACTATACTGAAAATGAAAAACAGAATGGTTGTATGGCTACAGAATGATTTTAAGTGTGCTAGTCGTCTAACCCCCCTAATCGTGTGGCTGACTGGGAGCTGCCCCTGCCCAGCATCAGCAGAGAGTACTGTGTCATATATGGGGGGAAAAAAGCAAAATTCAAAAAGTACAATTTCTACTGAATGCATATTGCTTTCATGCCAATGTAAAGTTGAACAATCATTAAGTCACATCACTGGAAGTTGGGGACTGTCTGTACATTGTTATGTATGCTGTGCTTCGCAAAGTTTGCCTCAAAAATAGATAAATAGGTTTCACACCAAAAAAGGGGCTAAGCTTTCAGTAATTACAAGTTTATTTTGTGTGAAACAACTCATTTGCTAATGATACTGGCTAAAGGAGACCCCCCGGTAGTTTACATTATCATGAAAAGCACAAGACATCATTAAGAGGAAAATCTGTATGTTAGATAGTAGTTCCTCTTTATCAAAAGTACAAATGTAAGCAAATTAAACATATGAGTTAGGCAGAAAAACTGTATTCAAACCCAGTCTGTCACTTGCAGTGTGACAAGACCCCTGCTCAGAGGGCTGTTGGCCAGGTTTCTCTCCTGGCTCCACCAAGTCCCAAAGCTACTCAACCTCTCTCAGCTCCAGTGCCTGCCTCTCTTTCAAATGGAAGAAAGGACCGTCCACCCACATGGCATTGAAGTGTTTAGAACAATGGCAAGCATATGGCACGGGCTCACTAAATGATTAATTTTTGTTATTTTAGCCAAACTGAGTCTGTTTCTTTACCCCTAAAAGCCTAAAAGAGATTGCATGTCTAAAAGCACAAACCAAATAATGTAATACAAATATAAAAGGCTTCTGGGGCGCCTGGGTGGCTCAGTGGGTTAAGCCTCTGCCTTCAGCTCAGGTCATGATCCCAGTGTCCTGGGATCGAGCCCCGCATCGGGCTCTCTGCTCCGCAGGGAGCCTGCCTCCACCTCTCTCTCTCTGCCTGCCTCTCTGCCTACTTGTGATCTCTGTCTGTCAAATAAATAAATAAAATCTTAAAAAAAAAAATAAATAAAAGGCTTTAACATTTTTATTTTAATCGCTTGCTAGAAAAATATCCTTTTGAAAGATTTGATTACTAAAGGCGTAACAAAGATCTGTTACAGAAGACATAATCAAGACCTTCATTTTTCTTTCTAGGGCCACTGTCTTAGTTAAAAAGACTGGTAGTTTTCATTTAAGGACAAACAAGGTCCTTTCCCTTTTCCTTCCTCTCCTCTACTTACATAGTAAAGAGGCTTCCTCACTGACTGGAAGGGTCAGACTCCAGGTCAGTTCCATGCCATGAACACCACAGAGCATACCCACCTGTACAGTGTTTTGTCGTGTTCACTGAACTGATTCTGAGGAGTGGCTTTAGGACCAATGATGGGAGCACCTGGGGGTTTAGATGCTACCTCTGGAGGCTGCAAAACAGAACACAAACATGCCCCAGGAACAGATAATTAAAAAAGAGGCTTCATTTAAGCAGGGGAGGGAGAGCTAGGAAGCATTCTGAACCGCTCCTTCACTGAAGGTGCCCATGCATCCAAGGCAGGAAAGGCATGGTTTCATGCTTACCTTAAAACCAGCAGTGTGGTTTTCATCCTTCTTGCTCTCCAATGATGCAGATCTTTTGTTTTCAAACATTTTAACTCTAGTGAGCACAGACTGGGGTTTCATTGCTGGATCTTCCTCCTCGTCAGTCAGAGTTGGGGGTGGAGGCAGTGGTTTGGTATTTGAAGGCAGAACTTCTGGCTTGTGTTGAGATGCAGGTATTAGAGGAGGGACAACTGCAGCACCATGGAGAGGCTCATAGTGGCCTGCTTTAGAGGTAAATCCTTGTGATGGTACTTGCTCGTAACTTCGTGGATATTGGTCAAAATACTGTTTGGGTTCAGGCGCCTTTGGGCCTGCTGAAGAATAGGACTGTGCTTCTGGTCTGTATCTAGTATGCATGTCATACCCGGGAGTTGGCTGCTCTTCATGTCGTAGGGTGGAGGTTCTGGGTGGCTGGTCAAAGCGTGGTCTGCTGTCATAGGGCAGAGAGGCTGGCTCTTCAAAACGTGGGTAATAGCCTCGTTCTGAGGACTCTTCAGGATGCTGTCTGGAGTCAGGGTCCCGAGGGTGCTGATTATCAAAAGAAGGCCGAGGCTGGTAGGGCTGTTTGTCATCATAATAGGACCACTGCTCTTCATATGAAGGAATGCGCTCTTCGTAGCGGAGACGATGGTCATAGTTTCGAGAAAACTGGTCTGTGTAGCCTGACGAGTCATATCTGTATGTGGCCTGCTCGAGGTCTCTGTTGGCTTGTTTCTCTACATATGGGGGTTGGGATTCATAGCTCAGATTAGGCTCTTTGTCTGGCCTCTGCCCTGTGTGACCGACAGCTGGCTGTTTCAAAACATGATTCTGTCTCATCATTTCCTCAGGATAGGGATCTTTTCTATATACCTGTATAAAATATTCATGTGTAAGTACAAAGGCTTGTTTTCAATTCTAACCTACTTTAATAAACAAAAATAGAATTAAGTATGTGAAAATGGTATGTTCTACCATTTATTACCAAGACAGGAAAGAGATTAGTGAGAAAGCTAGTTTAAGTGAAAGCTCAAAATTTATAATGCAGGTAGGGGGGCTTTTATGTTTTAGCATGTTCTAAATGAAAAGGGAGTTAAAGATAATTATTAAATTTAGCAGAAAATTAATACACTGAACCGATTCCACTTGATTTGGACACCAAAAATAAAAATCGTAAAGAAATCTTATGGACACCAGAATTTACAAAACACAAAAATGCTTATGATGAATCACAACTAGTAATTATAAGGAATTCTGGAAAATACTAAAAGCCAAAAAATGAAAATAATAAAACATTAAGCACAAATCCCAATTAAAAAGCCTATTTTCAAATTATCAATATACCACCAAAAGCCATGCAAACTATAAAACTGAAATGATTCGTACTGATTCGAAAGCACTATGGAGTTAAGCCCACAGTAAAAAAGCAAAAAGAACACTTAAAGGGCAAAGCAAAAATGATCGTGTGCTAGACTGATGGAGAGCGACAAATGAGGGCAACACTGCAGCACAGGTACCTTTGCTGGATCTACATGCGACGGCAATGATGGCTCTTGATCTCTTAGCATTATGTGAGCTGCCTCAGTGCTTGGTGTTCTTAAAGAATCAGCTTGTGGTGAGTAAGAGGTGGAAGGAGCTGGGATGGGCCCCTCCAGTCTGACATTAGTTAAAGTGACATTATGGTTAACAGCAGAGGTTGATGATGCTGGGTTTGTTTCAGGCGAAAGGTAAGGGACTGGAGATGAGGCTTCTGCTTTCTGTGAAGTGTTTAAAATATTTTAAATATAGTGTTTTTGTTTACTGCTAACTTCCCACTTCCATTTATAGGGGTTGGCAGACATACATTTTAAGTGTGCTGAATAACAAAGCTATGACCTCACGTCCTCAGTGAAAAAAAAAATTCAGTATACTGCTGTGTAAGACGAACACACAAAGCTTAGAATTAAGTCCTTGGTATTCTCAAATCAAAATTAAAGATTAATTCTTAATCTGAAGAAAGGACAAAATATATTCTTCAACTCAATCACCACATTCTAAAATTTAATAATGCACCTCTAACTACAAAACGTTGAATGCTTGCTGCTTACCTGTTGAGAGGCTGTTTTAAATCCAGGGGAGTCTATTCTATGAATTGGTTGTGGCTGCGCTTGTGGTGAATAAGGAGGATATGTTTGGTTTTCATGATGCATCCCAGAGGAGTCCTCTCTTACAGGCTCAGAGGACCGTGTAATGGCAGACTCCGGTGGAGTCCCAACCTCATCATTAAGAGTTTCATCTAGTTCTTGATCAGTGTAGGCCCCGCCTTCTGTATCTGTGTCTTCATAGTCAGAAGTGTGTCTACTGTCCGTGCTATACATTGAGTATTCACTACCTGGGGCTGACAGGTAGGACAGACGATCATCATGCAAATCAAGGTCATCACTTGTAGCACCATCCGCCTGGGTCAAATAAAAGTAAATTAAAAATTTTATTCAGTAGTTCTTTAAGAGATGGCCTTTATTTTTACAAGGGAGATTGAAAAGGATATTTTTCTTCGGAGAAATCACATCTATTTCTTGAAACTTCTGGCGAGGAAAGGTCAAGAAGATTGTACAAGCACACATGCAGACACACAGAGCATCCCTTGAGATCTGAAGGTCTTGGAAGAATGAAATTTTGGCTGCTTAGCCACGACAAAGCTGGACTCTGAGGCTCAGCCCCAGAGATCAATGAAGGAACCCTGACACCACTCAGGTTTACAAAACCTAATCAGTGTATCAGCCCAAAGCAAAGTGAAGAGGGAGAATGTTATCAAACCAAGCTCACATAAACAACGACACACTGACAGAACAGCGCATTTAAGAGTAACTATGAAAATAAATGCCACAGTTCAAGTTGAGTAAGAGCTTACATATATTTTTATAAATACATCTAAGTATATATATAAAGAAAACAACTTTTTAAAAAGTTGGTATTTGGCCCTCAAGTTTTTGTAAAACAAAATGGAAAAGCATCATCACCTAAGTGCCAGCTGCCTCATTAAATTAAGAATTAACTGTCTTTACTATTTTTCACAGATGTATCCAATGGATGGTGAGTGAAAAATGCAATTATGTTTCTCTTTCATAAGTAATTAAGAGCTGAGTTGGTTTTTATTAGTCTACATTATCTTCTGAGTAGACCAGAAAGAAAATGAGAAGCATCTGAGGGAAAGGAATCTAAAGAACTGCATCAACAGGCTGCCATTAGATACCAGTTTGAAACCAGTACCTGGATTAATCAGAACAGTCCCTGAAGATCTTGCCTGGACACTGTGCCCAGCTGGGCACGAGAGTCGAAGGATCTGGAATCTAGAATTCAGACAATCTTCCTTCCATTTTAAGCATAGACTGAAGGACAAACAAGGCCTGAGCCGCCTGAATGGAACATTCCACACAGTCCTATGCTAGGCTCTCTTAAGAGCCTCATCCTGAGTGCTGCCCTCCTGATAAGAATAAATAAATGAATCTTTAAGGAAAATAAAAAGGAAGAGAAAAAAAAAAAAGACTAGGGGATGTGAGGTGTCCCAGGGTCTCTGGTTTTCAACAGAGGACCTGCTGAGCTCAGGGAGCGAGAACTCCAGGGCTCTGCTCTAAGTTACAGCAGAGTCTCTCCCACTGAAATCTCAATGACTTCTCAACTCTATAACGGCTGCCGCAGAAGAGAAGTCTTTGCTATCTTCTCTAACTTCTAATGCACCAGGGCTCTGGAAGACTATTACCCAGCAGCCAGCCAGGGAAATATTTAAGTCCTTGGGGAAGAATTAACTTGGAACTCACCAATCCACCTAGCTTTTGCAGTGGTATGAAATGCGCAAAGTGAGCAAGAACCACGGATTGCTATGAACCAAGAAATGACATATGCCTACATGTTAAGAAAGTCTCAGGATGACTTTCCTTGGTTTAGTTGGGAACACATTAAGACTGTATCAGATCTTGCAAAAAAGAACTCTTTCCAGCAATTAGAACAGAGAAATTCGCTCAGGAAAGTCAATGTGAAATGAAGTGGTTTTGGTTTAAGACTCTATTATGATAAATTATACTTGAATAGAAGGGGCAGGAGATCTACCAAGCTTGATTTAAATTTTAACAACCTATTCTGATTTCCAAAATGCATCAATCTATTCTAATAACAAATGATCTGTTTTTCCTCACATAAGTTAGGGGAGTTAGACCCGTATTTTAAAATCCAAGCAAAGACAGGAAGCGCACTATAGTATCATGAAAAGAAATCATAGAAAATTAAGATATGTGGATTAAAAAAAACCCTCAGATAGGCAGATAGCATACTTTGTGCATTTATAAACTAATTTTATTTCGGGAATCACCAAGGCAAGCTATTAACCATTCTACCTGAGAAAGGCTGCTAACAGAATTGTGTTTTTACAGATTAGTATGGAGAGGACTACAAGTCTTTATATCAAAAATTAGTAATAGTGTGTTTCTGTAAAGTGATGCAGTGGTTTTTTTTTTTTTCCACCTCAATTTGTCTGTCAAGTGTCCCAGCTGATATGCCAGTTATTCAAAGTGGTCTGATCTCCTATGATAGTCCATCCCCTAAAGTGGTACTGATGAGAAAAACCACGATTCTGACACATCAATACAGGTGGGAACAGCAGACCAAACACGACCTCTAGATGTAAACATTTTCACATCCCTTCTCACAAAGGTCGTGCTTTCCGGACAAAGGGCACAGTGGTCCCAAGCATGCAGCATGCACTGCTAGAGCACCTGTAGCCAGAGCCAGGCAGAGGAAAGTAGGGGCCGTGCAGGGGCCAAACACAACCAAAACCAAGCCAACAACAAAATACTAAAACAAAACGAAACAAAACAAAACAAGAGATATTCTCAATCTTTTCTAGCAACCAAAACATATTAATACTGTACTGAAGGTAAAAGATAATAAAAGTTTCTTTCAGCTGTATCAACTTGCCCAACAAAATGAAAAGACCTTTCCCATCAAAGACTGCTATAAAACCAGAAAGACTGATAACAGAAAGTAGTTATTTTAAAGTTGGCCATTTAAATGTACATAAAAATAAAAATTTATATCTAAAAAGGATGTATTGCTCTGTTCATTATCTCCTAGTATGTTGTAACAATATGAACAGGTACTAAGCGCAAAAAAAAATCCCTAGGTAAACAAAGTAATAAAATAGGTTCTTTACTTAAAACTCCTCAAAGTCTTTCCTATGCTGGTAGATACAGTGCTGCCCCTCACTGTGCTGCTGGTCCCTTACAGGGGGGATATGGCTACAGTATTTCCCACCCATTACTTGTGGTTAAGAGTGCCTTTTTCTTCCAGACCAAGTTCTGAATCTCGTGCAGAGAACAGCACTTTGGTGAACATGGACCCAGCACACTCAACTCTCCTCGCCTTCAGAGGAGAAAACTGAAGCCAGGTGCTAAGTTATTTCTCAGTCAGAGAGGGGCAGAGCCAAAACTCTTGCTCTTTTAGTTAGCATTTGAGAATTCTCTGAGAGAGACCACAGAAGTGGTAATTCAACAGGTGGGGAAATTTCAGAACCTTTTACTATCAAAAACAGCTTTCATGACCCCCACATACAAATTATAAAAAGTTAAAAGCAAACTCTCCCCAAATTACTCTAATACATTGATCTCAACAGAAAACAATGGTAACTCAAAGGCATCTCTGATTAGTCATATCATCTACTGTAAGGGCTAAGGATCAGGAAGTTTCTTACCTTTCCCTCAGAAACCCATACCAACTGGTTCTGTTGTTGCTGAATTGCTTCTTTCAGTGCACCATACCAACCATCATTCATTGAATTTAAGTTAATCGTAGCTGAAAATAAATTAACAACATTGTTTTACAGTTAGAACTCTGTAAAAAGCCAGAATTCATTCAACCCTAAATGCGCCAGCTCAATCATCATTCCTTAGTTATTTGAAGGATAATGTTTGAGGACACACACCTTTGAAATTTCTATTTTGGCATGGTACATGTTCTCTGACTCAAACAGCAGCTGTTAATGTTAACAGGAAGCTTTCCAAGGCAAAGGTTATACATATCACTTTTAGCATTTGAACAACTCAGTATTTTTGTCTACATATTGTTGCCTAGACATTTTAAACTACATGAAGGCCTTTAATCTACTCACTTGTAAAAAGATGGTGATTATTTTTACGAAGTTTATGAGACCGTTCATATAACTTTCTGGCACTTTTCCGAGATTCTGGACATAACCTCATCCTCATGGTTTTCACACCCTGCTTAGAATCAGGGTTAAGGAATACCACAATGGGATACCACTGGGCATAATTCAGACGATCAACTGCATTTGGTGTTACATCTAATAAAGCATGTTTGTCCTGGAGGCACATATACACACAAAAAGTAAACAAGGACACAAGACAGAGTTAATTAAGAATCTTCACCTTCAAAAAAAAGTCACAGCCTAAAATACATTCCAATGGTAATGGACATTTAATTGGGCTCCAAAATGTCTCAAGAGTACATGTTAGGAAAAACTGTAATCAGAATTCAGTACAATTTCTGGCCCAATTAAAAACAACAACAACAACAACAAAAAAAACTTCGCGCTCACTTTAAGATAGCCCTGATACTTGCAAGTTGACAGTATTATCTGTGTTCTGTAAAGTGAGAGTATACAAATTTAATGTTCCTGACATGATCTTATAAAGTAACTATATTCCCTATGCATATAAATATCTTTTGATGCATGTAATACTGTTTCAGTGAAAGTGGTTATGGAATGTCCTTAAGTAGGGGCTTAATCTTCTTATGGCAGGCCAGTAATAATTTTAGAAAAGCTACTTTACTACTTTCAAATTAACTGAACTTCATCCCACTCAAACAACATTCACAGATTATAATGAAATAGGTCAATTTTCAATAACTTACCTGATCTATTATTTGCTTTATTGTATGAAGGCGAATAATGCCAGAGCTACGTTGGTCAGTTCCAGCATCTCGTGGTTCACTTTCTATCCATGACATCAAAAGACAAAAACAAAAAATCAAATGTCCATTGATTAGACCACAGTTTTTCAACTACTGGGCACTACCACATGCTGGACTCTGTAATAGTTATAGGGGCTGTCCTGTGCACTACAGCCTGTTCAGCAGCATTTCTGGCCACCTCCTACTACATGCCTCTCGTCCGTATTATGACAAATAAAAATGTCTCGAGGAGTGGCCAGTATCCTCAGTGAAGGAGATCCCTGGTCGACTGTCACTGGGTTAAATTAACACTTCCCAAGAATTCTGGGATTAGAAAAGGTAAGCAAGGCACTCGTTTCAGGAGCGATATTCAATGGGGTGCCAAAAAACTTTAGCAATCAAGTAATACTTTTGGGGGACATATGTTTGAAAGATCAAAATTAAAAACAATAAGGAATTAATAAGTAAAACTTAAATAAAAATTATTTTAGACTGTCACTGGTCAAGAAAAATTGTTAGGTGCCTGGGTGGCTTGGTTGGTTAAATGACTGCCTTCAGCACAAGTCATGATCCTGGAACCCAGGATCAAGTCCCACATCCAGCTCCCTGCTCGACAGGGAGTCTGCTTCTCCCTCTGACCATCCCCTTCTTTTGTGCTCTCTCATTCTCTCCTTCACAAATAAATAAAATCTTAAAAAAAAAAAAAGAGAAAAGAAAAATTGTCAAATATGGCAATTCTTTCAATTGAAAATGAGATTTTTAAAAATAAACTTAAAAATAATATTGATGAGCTTGCTTCCCTTAAAGGAAAATAAAATGATCGATTCTGTTTTGGTATAAGTAAAATATTTAAACTTGAAATAATGTTGAGTTTCATACATCTATATTTTATGTTTTCCAAAAATTTTCTAACTATGTTCTGGAAAAAGACATTAAAAAAGAGGTAAAAATATGTATGTATGGAGACCCATTTTTTCTTTTGCCTAACACTCTAGGATGGGTTGGCATGGCACTATTTCCAAAGGTTTTACACATTGTGACATGCAAAGAAAATGACATTATTTGTACAGCCAACAGAGATAACTTAGGAGGCCTCTTCTGGGTGAAGCCCCATCCAGCCGCTGGTGGCCAATGAGATCAATACCTGGATAGGTCCACAACCCATAAGCAACAATGCTGTAGCAGAGGGGCTGAGGAGTTCTGGGTTAGAGGACTTTTTGGAACCTGGGTGCAGAGAAGGCTGTTAATTTGTAACTGAGACAGCCTGCGGTTTCACACTGGCATCCTCTCCCTCCCTAGTGGTGTATAATATGCCAAGTGCAGCCTGAGCCAGTTACTAACCAGAAACCTCGGAGGTCTATTAATATGAAGTTCTTCATTAAAAAGGCACAGCAATGTTTATGACTCTGGTCACAAGGAAAACTTTAAAGACAAACAAAACAGGAGCTCTGGTGTTTCAGATGAGACAAAAGCAGAGATTTGGAAGGACAAAGGTCACACTGAAGGACAAGCTGAACGACGCTAGGGAATGAGACTATTGTAAGATAAAGCTCTACCAGCAAACAGGGCAGAATTTCAAATCTGGTGAACAGAGAATTAAAGAGAGATCAACTGGTAATTTTGGTTGGAGAAAATGCTACTAATTCTTTAGCAAAAGACTCTCACTAGACTCAGAGAGGATACATAACTATGCTATCCGAATACCTTTTTTAAAAGCCTGGCTGAAGTGTAGAAAAAACTCAATTAAAGCAATCAATTACTCCCTCAGGTAGAGTTTCGTAAGTCTTCACACATACTTTTCCTATATTTAAAAACCCTAAGTTTGGTTATGGCCGGGGCTACCACCAACTTCTTTAGGCCAAATGTTATCTACAAATGATGACCCAATAAAACCTCTTCTGAAAACACTAACAAACTGAAAGAGGAAGCAGAAATAAACATTTTCTAAACTTGGTCAAATTTTACTGTCATTTGTCTGCAAATCTTCTCAGTTTCATAAACATTTATAAATAGCCTCATTTAACTTTCAGAGAAAAGCAATTAATAAAAAGGCAATGCTCTTATTCTTTAAATTAAAACTGTTAATGCGGGTCTCATCTAATGACAGTAGGAACGACGACGACAAAGGCACAACCCTTCAGATGGCAACAGCGATCATATGCAACCATATGTAACCATATACAATCATATGTAACCAGAAAATGCTCATGTTCCACAGCTTATTCCTGACTGTATTTGGGAATTCTAAGAAAATTATCATAAACATGGAAAAGCTATATTTCTGAGGATTTAAATCCTTCATAAAACAAAGCAAAGCTAAAACAAGCAAATAAAATATGAACCGATTTCCACATCCTTTATAAAAGTAAAATATAAAATTGAAACCAACTATTTATAAACAGCAGAAGACTAATCAACCAAAATTTGGTTGCACAATGGATAATTTTAAAAAACAAGGTTTTATCTATTAAAGGAGGAAAACCGAATAAAGCCCCACATCCCACACTGTTTGCTTGCAAACGGTGGTAGGGTGGAAGAAAATACAATACGATAAAATTTAGGATGATGATGATGATATATGTCATCAAATTAATATTCTAAGCTTTCCAAATACTGAGTATTTCTATAATTAGAGGGAAAAAACAGCTTAAGGTTTTATCTATAGCTTAAAGCAAGCCAAAGTGGTCATAACCAAGTCTGTATATTTAAAGTACCACAATAGCTAAACTAAAAGAATCTGCAAGCAAAATCTGTTAGGCATTTAAAGCACTATATCTTCATTATTTATATTTAACACTAACTTACTATAAATGCCTACAATAACTGATGGCATGAACCATATTTTTATTACCCTTTTTATGTACTTGTTTCTGTTAGCTCAATGACTGAAAGCACTGGACTAAAGCCAGGAAGGGTTGGGTTCAAAGTTGAGTTTTGTCACTCATTAGCTGGGTGTCATCAGGGAAGTTTAGAGTGAAGAGGTTGGTTGGCAATGGTCCTAACCACCCTAAGATTCAAGTTGCTCAACTTCAGCATGGATACTCTAATATTTACCCATGGTGATATTGTCAGATTTATTAAACAAGATCATGTTCAATTTTCATATGAAGCCCAGAGCTTCATAAATGGTGATTCTTTTTATTATTAAAGGGAAGTAGTACAACCAGGACACAGTCACTCGAATTTGCCTCCAAATTAAATAAACTGGGTAAACTGCAAACTTTCACTTACAGAAAGTTTTATTTCTGCTAGATGAATGGTCAGACCTTTCCTTTAGAGGAGTACCAAGTAAGGCAACACCCTCAACCTCATCTAAGTCCGTCTTAAGTCCACTTACTTGCAATCTGATAAATATCTGGTTCCTCTCTTGCCAGCTTTTCTCTGGCAACATCAGCTATTGGTCCAAAGATAGTTACAGGCCTCAGAAATCCAGCTGGGAGAAATTCAAAGGAAAAATAACAGTTTATACTTTTCCTTTCTTAAGCACATTTACATTAATGGTATTAAGGTTACTCTATAGAAAATAAATCACCTTCTCGAAGAACAACTCTTTCATAGGCTGGAAACTTTGTTTGAACTGGCTGAGCTGACAAATCCTCCCTGCTCTTTCGGAGATTTCTCTTGGAACTGCGAAGACCCCGGAATCTCCAGAAGTCAGCACGGTCTCCCCCAGCTGTTTTTGGAAGTGTGTACTGTACACTGGCTAACTGCTCAGCCCTGGACAAGACAGAATAGAGGACAGACAGATGGATAAATATATTTGAAAAACAAAATGGAAAAAGACCCATAGATGACACAAAATGTCAAAATACTGGACAGAACTCTACATGTAGTTTAAATCTTTTTTTTTTTTTTAAAGATTTTATTTATTTATTTATTTCACAGACAGAGATCACAAGCAGGCAGAGAGGCAGGCAGAGAGAGAGGAGGAAGCAGGCTCCCCGCTGAGCAGAGAGCCCGATGCGGGGCTCGATCCCAGGACCCTGAGATCATGACCTGAGCCGAAGGCAGCGGCTTAACCCACTGAGCCACCCAGGCACCCCTGTAGTTTAAATCTTAATGGCTAAACTAAGATAAAGAAGTTCTGGGGCATCTGAGGGCCTCAGTGGGTTAAGCGTCCAACTCCTGATCTCAGTTCAGGTCTTGATCTGAGGGTCATGCGTTTAAGCCCCACCCACATTGGTCTCCACAATGAGCGTGGACCCTACTTAAAATAAAGAAAGAAATAATAAAATACAAAAATAAAATAAAATTGTTTGTACAACTAAGTCAGTCATAAATACTATGAATATAATGAAAACTAATTCTTTACATTGCCAAAATTTCCCAGTGGGATTCAAGTCTTCCATCATCATTTGCTTAACTTATTTTATGAGAAGTATTCAAACATTCATACCTGTTCTTATTAGGGATGATGCCTCGTTCTACTTCTTTATGATTTTTGCCAATTCGAATAGCGAGCCAAGAGCCTAGTTTCCCATTGTACAAGGTATCCACAACACGGAACACCTCTCCTTTGTTAAAACTAAGTCCATAGGGAGATTCCTTTTCATATTCAAAATGGGTTCTAATATAGAAAGAATCTCCTACATCTGATTCTACGATGCGACGATAAACTAAAAGGAATCAAAACAAAAACATTATCAATAGCGAGTAAGATAAGAAATTACTCTGAAGAGATAGATTATGTGAAGATGCTCTGATAATAATAAAACCAACAGCATTCAACATATGTTGGATCCACATACCACATTAGGCATTCTATCTCAGGTACAGCACCATTATCTGATGAAATAGGATGGTTTAGCACCTCCATTTTGCAGATGAGGAAAAGTAATGCAGAAACAGATCAAGCAACTTGTCCTTAACCACACAGTTCTATTTCTATCATCTAACTTAACTTTGCTGCAAGTATTACAGACAGTCACATTTTCTAAATAAGTGGTTCTCATATGAGGGTAATTTGTTCCCCCAGGGAATATTTGGCAATATCTGGAGACATTTTTGATCAGGTAAGTGTGCTATTGGCATCTAGTGGATAGAGGCCAGGGATGTTTCTAGGCATCCTATAAGGCATAGGTCAGCTTCTACAAAAAAGAATTATTTGGCCCAAAACAAAAATAGTGCTGAGGCTGAGAAACCCTGTTCTAACTGAAAAGTTTATCTTCCTAATCAAAGAAAATTAGGCATTCTCTTTAATTAATGCTAACAAAAATGTATTGCTTAGACAATATCAGTAAAAAAATTTGGAAGGTGACTATATACTTTTGTATGGTTCTGATGGCTAATAAACAACTAGGATTTTTCTATGCCTTGTGAAGAGCTGGACAGCACTCTACTTAAACTAGAATGTCATAAAGGTTGGTCCTATAATTGCATTTTCTAAAGAGCAGAGTGTTAAGACTGTACCTCTAAGTGACTTGAACTCTGAGATTAACAAATGCATTTATCACTCAACTTTGAATGATTTATTTAAAAATGGAAATGAAAATCCCTATTTAAGTTCTCAGAATTCTGTAGATTTTTTTCCATTTTCTGACAGTATCTCACCATCTTTCTTCTTCTGAGCCAATATAGTCACTTCTTCTCCTTTAGGGAGGTCGAGTAGGAAAAGGACGGCTTCTTCTCTTATGATGTTTGTGAAATCTACATTGTTTACCTGTTAAAATATATTTCACAAATTATTCTTGGCCATATTTTAAGATTATGAAAATACTTATCTACACAGAAAACAAAGATTCTCAGACTTTACGTAATTTGGAAACATCACAGCTTTCAGAGGGAAAAAACTGATTTTCCTTTGGAGAAAAATAATATACTCTAATTTAAAATATGCAGAAACCAAGTAAATTGAGTAAAGGTGTAAATTCATTTAAAGAGTAGCCACAATGCATCCCGGCATTAATGATCATCTACTGCAATATCCAACCAATTTAGACCAAAAAGACAACATCTAATTCCAAGTATCTATTATTATAAGCTTTCTGGCTTTAAATCTTGAAATTATAAACTCCAGAAATGTAACTTAAAACTAATATAATGTTGTATACCAGTATACCTCAAAAAAAAAAAAAAAAAAAAAAAAAAGATTTTAATTCTGTGAATTTAAAAATAGAGCCTTACTTTTTACTAGATTCTGAAAAAGAAATCAGAAGGAAATAAGAAAAATAAGACAGCACATGCATTGTCCCAACTCTATAAGAACATCTGTATGATGTAGGCTCAATGTCTGCAAAGTCATTAGGTACTGATATTAGAAGCTCTTAAGGACCAAAGGAAACTTATCAAAATGTTACTGGTGACTATATGCAGGATCACAGGTAGATTTTCTTCTTTTTACTTTTTGAAAATTTTCCACATTAAAAAAAAATAATAATAACATGCACTACCTTTTATGATATAAAACAAAAGTAAATTATTAAGAAATAATTTTAAAATGATGTACATAAGGGTGCCTGGCTGGCTCAGTTGGTAGAGCACGTGACTCTTATGCCGGGGTTGTGAGTTTGAGTCTCATGTTGGGGGTAGAGCTTACTTTAAAAAGGAAAATAAGAGCTTTAAAAATAAATAAATAAATAAAATGATGTATGTATGCCCTGACTATTTCAAATAGGATATAAGGTGGTTAAGAGGTATGTTTAATTTCTTTAGTGTAGTGAACATCACTCTCCATGTTGTATCTGAGTACAATGTATTATCACAAGGAGGAATCAAAGTACAATGTCAGATGGAAGCCAGCAAGTCAAAGATGATAGCTTGACTTTTATAGGAAGTTTGAAGGGAAAGGAGAGGAGGAGGAAAATGGCCATAGGTAGCTCATACAGTGGGGAGGGGACTCAGGAGAGCTCAAAGTGAAGATTCTGATGGTGGGCTGCTGACATGAGCCCTCAAAGTCGAGATGGAGACCTGTAGCAAGAGAGAAGCAGGGAGCTGCTGACATTCTCCAAGCTTTAGAAGAACCATAAAGGAAGGGTGGAAAGAACTTACAAGACTAAAAGAGCACCAGAATGACAGTGTTATGGAATCCAAGGAAGAAAGCACTTCAAGAAAGATTATTTAAGACAGTCAAAACACTGCTAGGAAATAAGGGAAAATGAGAGCCGACAGTGCCATTAGGTTGATGATGGCTTATGAGACTTCAGGTTGAGCAGTGGTTATGATGGAAGTCGGATAATAAAACTTTAGGACAGTGATGACTGAAAAGGAAGCAAGGCAGGGACTGACAACAATTTCAACAGCAAAAGGAGAGAAGTAAGACAGCAGAGAACGGATGAAGAGCCAGAGGAGAGGCAAAGAGAAAAACAAGAGCAAAGCAGCAAGGTTCCGAGTTGGAGACTGAAGCCAGGATAGGGAGCAGGAGGTAGCCCAAATGCAGGAAGACGGGAAGAGAGGTAGCAATGACAGTCTATGGTGGAGAGGTGGAGCAAACAGGAACTTATATTGAACAGATATGATCGGGTTAAACCGGACACAGTTTCTCTGCCAAGACATCTGGATATTTTAAGGAGACAGATAAAAATGATACTATATGACTAGACAGCATCACTTACGGCAAAGACAGAAAAAAAACAGCAGCAAAATAAGAGACCACACCTAAGCTGGGCTTTCTGACTTCAGTAACTGGTCTTGTCTCTTGTGGGGTATGAAGCTTCAGAGCCACAGCAGCTGACACATTTGCCCATTGGACATCCCCATTTCCTTGCAGGTAAGCCAACTCCAGGGTAAAGAAAGCCCCACAAGGCTATGTGGACTGCTGCAAAGATGGCTCCCTCTCCCATGGGAGAGTGACAACTGATGGCAAGTTGTGCCCTATGTCAGTCTTGCCAGCCTGAATGTCTAGTTGAACTTAAAAAGACTACTTGGTGGATATCATAGGGATCTAAGACCTTTATTTTTTTTGGTAAGTTCTACAAACATCAGAGATTGAAATGAACCAGAGGATCATACCCCGTAGTAACACATATCACACCAATAAACAAGACCAAATGCAGAAATGGGAAGGGAAGAGGTCAGTACAACCAAGACCAGAACGGATTCCTCATCTGAATGGATATTTGGTTCAAGAGACTATGACTTGAGATTACAACTGAATTATAATAATAGGTTTGCTGTATTTGATGTCTTTCTCTAAAGATCTAAGTACTTTCAAACCATATCTCTGATATACTGACATACCCTGAGAATTTGATCACCCTCTTCTAAGCCTTCTTTGGCTGCAGGGCTATCTTCTAGAACACCAGCTACAAATATTCCAACATCATTTCCACCAGCCAGGCGCAGACCCACACTATCTCCTTTTCTGAATTTTACCAATTTCATGCTGGGCCTGTTAAAACAAATATTTCATTTGAAACAGTTAAGAGAAGCTTGAAAAGTTACAATAAATCGCTACAATGAAAACCACACTCAGAATGAAACAAAGACCATCATCTCTGAAATTCCCCTCCTACCACTATTTACTGAATACAATTTAGTATTAGAATTCCAAATCAGCTTTACTGGCACTTTCTTTTATTCTTTGAACAATGAGTTTTAAAATGTCTAATATGCAATTACTGTTTTATAACTAATTAATAAAACTACTTTATAAAAATAATATTTTCCCAACTCTTAGTGTCTTGGATGCATACGGGGCATTTGCAATAGTTAAAAACATCTTCCACTCTTTTCATCCCAATTTATACCATATCATCTATACAGAATAACTGAGCAGTACAGTTTTTCAAAGGTAGAAACGGAAGCATGAATTGACAAACTTTCCTAATACCAGGGAATCAAAATGAGTCTCCAAGCACGTGATCTGCACATCCGAGAGATAGTGGTTTTTAAACGTGGCAGTTGGTGCACTCTGACACAGATCACTTACTCTGTAGCCCCTTTGGATTTTAAATAAAAAACTTATCAGCCTTCAGCCTTTCTGGATTAGTCACATATTCAATCTCTGCCCTTTTCTTACTAGAGAGAGAATGGAAAAGGAATTAATGTATGCCCATTCTTTTATAATCAGTGTAGTGCCAAAACCTTGTGCTAGCCCTGAAATAACAACTAAAGGACATCTTAGAAGAATGGGTAGGGAGAAATGGATCATAAATGCAAACCACTCTTTAAGGTAATTAATTACAAATAACATACATAATTACAAATTACCCATCTAGGTTTCCATAACTCTCCCACTTTTCAAGAAGACACACAATCCTATTACCTATTCTGACATGAAGTGCAAAAAAAGTCCCTTTCCTCTTAATTCACTAACAATGAACAAATGATTAGAAGCCAATAGAAAATAAAAAACACAAATCAATGAATGAATGAGCTGAGGAAAGAGAGGAGGGTCTAATTCTTTTAAACAACTGAAGACCACCTTACACTTCTGGATCTTATAAGGTATTCACACTTGTCCCATTTCCTTACCTGGAACAAACATTTACAAGATGTAAACATCAGAGCCTGTAGGTTAGATGAAGTCACTCATTGTCAGGGCTGGTGACACCCTTCCTCCTTCCATGAAAGTACTGGCCAGTGTTATCATGGGCCATGTGAATCGCTTAGATATGACAGTGTCCTACTTTTCCAGGTAAGTCCAGAGTCTGCTCACAGACTCCTCTTCCAAACCAATCATATAGAGAGCTTTTTGAAACACTTCCTCAAAGTCCTTGAGACTCCAGATCCCTGGTGGTCCTTTTGTAACAGAGACTGATCTAGTTTGCCTCAGAAAGTAAAAATCGTAGACTGTAGTCTGCATCCTTTAGTAAAATCTGTCTTTTTAAAGGACAGCTTTAAGCCCACTCTCAGGGTCACGTACCCCAGATGACTGACATTTTATACTCTGCTTTACCGGTATTACATCAACTACTTGCAGTAAGAAAAAGTAAACCATTTAACCACTTCTGCCCCAAATCCAGTCACTGGACTTTAATAAATAATCAAATGTTTCCTGGACCAGCTACCCACAACCTCAAATCCTCTTCAGTATCTGTTCTTCAGGGCTCTCTTGAGAAATAGGTCTCTGGAATTAATCATTCCAGTTTTCTTAAACTTTAAAGAGTTATAAAAGCTTTCAAGCAATTCTGAAGAAAGGAAAAAGAAGGAAACTATTCCTTCATAATTTATAAAATTTTGAATTATCAGTTATCTGATAATAACAATATACAACTTTAACCTTCTATCTTACCCATCTATTTCAGGAGTTCTATCTATCTGGGTCTTGCAGTCACAACCCAATTTCCTTAAGCAAAGAAAACAAGTAAGATCAGGGGTCTACATCTAACCCACTTAAAAGTTTGGTCACATCATGTCCCTTTCACCACAGAAGCAACAAAAGACTAATTTGATGATGAAGATTGTTTGAAATTTACATCTCAATCTCATTAAATATAAGACAGAACAGTAAAAGGTATAGAATATAAAAAACTTACTTTTGAGTTGCTAACTAATCTAGAAGAGGTTTTCAACCAAGGGTGATTTTTGTCCCCAAGAAACATTTAGCAAAGTCTGGAGACGTTTTTGGTTGTTACAACTGGGAGGTGCTACTGGCAGCTAGTGGTCAGGGATGCTGCTCAACATTCCACAATGCAATAAACAAGGACCCAACCCAAAATTTCAACAGTGTTAGAATGGAAAAACACTGGTGTTGTTTTTTTTTTTTTAAATGCTAGGGCATTAGAAAACTTGTGAAAATTCTGACTTCTAAGCAGAAAACAATTTTTAACTTTTGTAATTCCCGACCTAAAAACTAGGTAGGTGACAGTGGTGAGAGAAAGTCAACATCCAAAGTTTCTTTTTTGTTTTTTAATTTCTAATTCTATCATATAAATAATTTGAAATAAAACAATCATAACATTAAGTGGTATACACTCTTTCAAAAAGGATATGCAATTGAATTCTCACTTTATAGAACGCTGAATAATGGACAGAGAAGACAACACAAGCTTAAAATCGCATTACCGGAGAATCCCATCTTCATGAGTTGAATTAGGTAGGACACCATCAGATGGACTGACAGGTAAATCAACATCTGGTTGTCCAACTTGAGCATACACGGGCTTTGGTTCTAAAAGAAAGAAAATTTAAAAACTGTGCAGGAATCGCTTTATTAAAAACTGGAATACTAATATAAGCACAACCAGGAAAATAGCAAACAACAAAAGCCCACAAAATATATACATAAAAATTCATCAGCAAAAAGCCCAGAAAACTTAATAAGGAACATACATACTATATATTTTAAAGTACAGAGTACAGTTATAAATTCTGATTTCTTTATAGCAAGTATGCATATTACATGGTTACCTGTGCCTTCCAAAGCTTCAGCTGTTAGGGTTTGAAAAAGTCTATGGTTGGGGTTTGAGGGGGGGAAAGGAGGAAGAGGAGGAAAAAGAGAAGAGAATCCCTACATCATTTCTCTAAGATTGTCAAAGCAGTCTTCTTCACTTGGTAAAATTTGCTTTCAAATATCCACATTCTTGCTACTAAACAAGCAGAGTAAAAAGATTTGAGAGAAGGAACTGAGAGACAATAGAACCCAAATATCCCGGCCTTTCAAGGAAATGGATTTTGGAAACTTGCAGATTCTTATGTCTGGTTTCATATACATCTCTACAGGGTATAACTTATTATAACTTATAGCATTTATGAAAACACCTTCAATAGGTAAAATAACTTAAAAAAATTTCTTAAGCCAATCTAATATTTCTCCTAAATAAGCAGTGCTAGAGAACAACTTTACTCACTGTGAATAGCTGTTAACTATGAATAATTTCTATCCAGGAAAATTTTTTAAAAATTCATGAAAGCCTACTGACCCATGCCAACCTCATACCCATAAGGAATATACTGGAAGTCAGATTCAGAAAAATTCAAACACAGTAGGAGACGCAATAGTAGTAACTGTAGAAATAACAATAATCAAAATCACTGAAGCATATTTAAGTCGTCTATAAATTCTGACAATTATTTTATTTAGTCTGATTGCAAATATTTTCTGAATGCAGTGTTTTGCTAGGCTTACCTGGGAGAGTGGGTGCTTGTTTCTCATTTCTCTCGACTATAACTTCTTCTACCGTTTTAGGAGTATGATCATCCGCATGCTTCACAGGAGTTGAGACAGCCCCCGGTTTAGAAATTCTCTCTTCTTCTCTGCTCCGGAGACTGCACATCAGTAAAATTTTAAAAATCAGGGACACATAGATGATTGTAAAAATCATTTGTAAGAGAACAGTCTAAGAACAGTCAAGCAACCTTTGAAAAACTATGACAAGGGATTTGCTCTAATAGCTATCAAAATACTATGAAAACCTAGTAATTAAAACTAGAGTGGTATTGTCACAGAAACGGAAAAACAGATCAAAGCAACAAAATAGAAAATAGATGAATCTATCCACAATAGTAAAATTTAATATGGAAGTGGCAGTTAAGAATTGTGAGAAAAGAACATGCTATTTATTTAATAAATGATGTTAGGATCAATGTCCACAATTTAAAAGATTAGATCTCTATGCATGTTAATGACAAAAATACGATTTCAGATGGAATTTAAGTCAAAAATATATGTTTTAAAAATCTGTATAATCAAAAATAGAGGACTGTTAAAGACTCAATGCACAAAACCCCACATACACCAACAACAGTGACTGCATAAAAATTCAAGTAATTAAAAAATATATTTTTGGTTAAGCCAAATGAAATGGGATTTTTTGGTTCTAACAGGTGAATATAAGCAATTTCATATAGTTCAACTCAATGTAAGTAATGAGTTTAACACCTTAATGTTTCCATATTGACCAATTTATATATTGGCCTAATAACACATGAAAAATTTGGTATTTAGAACATATAAGGAACTGTAAATCAGTTTAGAGGAGACAACTCAAGAGAAAAATGAGTATTAGGAAGGGACAATTCACCAAAAATATACATACACAGATAACAATAAACATGAAAGTATGTTCACCCTCACTAGTAACTAGGAAAATGCACATTAAAATAACTTTTGTCTTATCATTCATGAGAACTTTCCCACGATAACATAAAACCTAAGGAAGGACATGGAGAAACAGATACTCATACAGGGATGGTAAATAAATGTAAACAAGTATGACTACCTAAGGGCAAAATGGGAGTTACTTAGACAAACACTCAAAAACCTGTAATTCCACTTCTAGGTTTATCCTAGAGAAACACATACATGTCCAAGAACGCATTTTTTTTCAAACTTTTTGTTATGGAAAATTCCAAATATGCATAGTAATGTAGAGAACAGTATCATAAAAATCTTGTGTAGTTAAAAAATTTTTCAATATTCTATCAGTGATTCAATCTGAGGCTAACAGTACCCTTAACACTTTGACAATGACAGGACAAACACAAAAAACATTTTAAATTATAAATAGAGGAAAAAATTCTAAATAAAAGCCTAGCTAAGGGAATACAGTAATGCATTAAAAGGTCATTTTACAATGATCACATCAGGGTTATTTCACAAGTACATGGCTGGCTTAACATTAGGAATCTATCACATAATTCATTATTACATCCAAATACTGTATGAAAAAAATACTGGTGAAACAGGAATGTAAAAAAAAAATTCATCAGCCATTCCTAATAAAAATAACAAATAAAGCAAAAATACAATATAATTAGTTATGAGACTATTTTCGAAAACCAAGAGCTAAGACCATATTAAACAGGGAAATGCTGAATGTATTTACACTAAAGTCAGTAACAACACAGTGATACCTGCCAATACTAACTATGGTTATCTACCATTATTTTGAAGACTCAGATGATATGATCATGAGCTAATAAGGCTTGAAATACTGGGGAGAATTTTAGTGAGTATAAAGAATACTAAACAAATTACATAAAGAAAATTATAACTACGTTTTTTAAACTACATTTAAACTACGTTTTTAAGACTATGTTGAAAAAAAAAAAATCAATGGATTTTCCTCAGTGTCCTCTATCATCCAGAAGAAAATGAAAGGGAAAAGTATGCCAGCAACAATAACATCAGAAACTGTAAAATGCCTGGAGAGAATCTATACAAACTTAGATTGGGGGAGATCTCCCCAAATAAGTAAGATAAACATCCAGAAGCCATAAAGATGAAAACATTTCACTATTAAAAATATCTAGTTGCAAAGAAAAAGATATTATAAAAACTTATATTTGCAACACACTCCCCAAAAGAGCTACTACTGACTGATGAAGAAGTAAAAAAGAATAACGCAACAGAAAAATGACCAACAGGCTGGGAAAGCAGCAGCACCAGATCCAAGATGGCAACCAGAAGGAGGCTGATGGAGCTTGAAGAAATTCGCAAACGTGGAATGAAAAACTTTCATAACATCCAGGTTGATGAAGCTAATTTATTGACTTGGCAAGGGCTCACTGTTCCTGTCCACGCTCCATATGGTAAGGGGGACTTCAGAATCAAAATCAGTGTTCCTGCAGAGTACCCAATCAAACCACAAGAGATCACTTTTTTTTTTAAGATTTTATTTATTTATTTGACAGACAGAGATCACAAGTAGCCAGAGAGGCAGGCAGAGAGAGAGGAGGAAGCAGGCTCCCTGCTAAGCAGAGAGCCAGATGCAGGGCTCGATCCCAGGACCCTGGGATCATGACCTGAGCCGAAGGCAGTCACATTTAAAACAAAGATCTGGGGCACCTGGGTGGCTCAGTGGGTTAAAGCCTCTGCCTTCGGCTCGGGTCATGATCCCAGGGTCCTGGGATCGAGCCCCACATCGGGCTCTCTGCTCCGCGGGGAGCCTGCTTCCTCCTCTCTCTCTCTGCCTGCCTCTCTGCTTACTTGTGATCTCTGTCTGTCAAATAAATAAATAAAATCTTTAAAAAAATAAAAATAAAAAATAAATAAATAAAACAAAGATCTATCACAACACTGAAGACAAGGGGCAGTCTGTCTGCCCAGTAATTAGTGCTAAAAACTGGAAGCCAGCAATTAAAACCCACTAAGTAATCCAGTCCCACATAGCACTGGTGAATGACCCCAGCCCGAGCACTCACTTCGGGCTCACCTACCTGAAGAATACTCTGGGAACGGTAAAAAATTCTGTGAGAATCCTGAAGAGTTTACAAAGAAAACGGGGAAAGTGACCTGTGGACTAAACTCTACCACGATGGATTCCAGCGAGTGTGAGCAGAGACCCCAAGCCACACATTTAGACACCCCACAAAGCAGGACTCTGGAAAACAGACACGTGCCACCGCCTGGTGTTTGCTTGTGGCAGTTACTAACTTTCTAGAGTTTTCTTAATCAAAAGTGGTCTAGGTAACCTGTAAAGAAAGGATTAAAAATTTAAGATGTTCTTAAAAAAAAAAAGAAAGAAAGAAAAAAGAAAAAAAGGAAGGAAGGAAGGAAGGGAGGGGAAGGAAGGAAGGAAGGAAGGAAGGAAGGAAGGAGCAACAGAAATGAACCTGGCAGTTCACTGAGGAAGCAACACTACCATCAATAATCTCATAAAAAGATGCGCAGCTCCACTAATCAGGAAACCATCAACTGGAAATAAACAGTTACCAATTTGCAACCATCAGATTGGTAAACACGGAATTCTGAGAAATAAGTATAGTCTCAAACATTACTTTTGGAAATGATCGGCATTATTCACGAACATTTAAAAATAATACTCTTAAATGATGACTTCGGAAACAAAAAGAGCCAGTATATGAAATCATGGACAAAGATGCTTACACAACAATAGTGACCGCACAAGCAAACACCTAGAATCAGAATTTCCATAATAGGTAAAGTTTCTCACCAAAAGAATAAGCTCAAAGGATGTTTACCCTGTACTGATAAGTAAAATCAGCTAGCTGGAAAATAATATGCAGAGTCTTAACTTTTTCAATTATTAAAAACATACATAGGACAACCGTCTCGCGTCCCCTACCTCCTCAGGAGCTTTGTACTATCTCGTCTTGCTAAGGCTCAATAAACCTTGTTTTGCTGCCCACCAAAACAAACACACACACACAAACACACATAAATAAGTAAAATCACGCAGAGCTAACTCTACATATGATCCTTACTTTTATTTGTAAAAGTATGTGTAAGCACGGAGAAAGGCTTTTAATTCAAGAGCAGTGGGAAATGGGGTAAGGTGGAGTTGGCCTATTTTGTTCTAATAAGCATACGATGCTTTTATAACGGGAGACAAAAACATATTAAAATAAGTTACAATGAAAGAAGCTATGTGTAAAAACATGAGAATAACTCTGAAACAAGATGTGAAGCACAAGCCGCAGAGTATCTCTGCTGTGACATCAAGAAGTGTTTCCAGAGCTCTACAGATACACCAGTGTGCACATGCCCACATGGAGAAAGACCCAGATGGGTATAACCAAACAGGCAACAGTGTTTTCCTGCAGAGGGAGAAGTAGATAAAAGAGAACCTAAGTGGAATTTGAGGTTTATCTATACTATTTGAATTTTTACAACAAAAATATGTACACGTGACTTACTGAGTAAAGACTGAAATGTTTTAAAATATTTTAAAAACAATGTTCATCTTAAAATGTTTAGTATTTTTAAATGGAATTAAGTCTAACTTTAAACAAAGAATTTGGTTCTATTAATACATATTATTAGCAGTCTCTTATCAAGAAAAAGTTTTTTCAGTTACTCTCCTGAAAAGAAAAACTAATGACGTACTATACGGTGACTAACACAACATTAAAAAAACAACAACAAAAAAAAACACAAGGCATTTTTCATAGTTTCTATTTTCTAGTCACTTAACTTCTATGGGGGTATACTCTAGTTTTTTAAGTTATGTATATTAATATGAGCTGCATGTAGATAAACCAGTTTTTTAGGAAGTACTATAAAAGTCAAAGTATTTTCTAAATCAAACCAGAATGAACTATTTTTAAATCACAAAAGGTCAAAATATTTAGCCACTGCTTATATAATAAAATCTCAGGTACAATTAGTCCAAGAATAAATAAATACAATTAAGCTTTATCCCCACACTGCTCTGGGAACCTCAGAGTATAAAGGGTAGTACAAAACAGAAGACTCCCCTTATATTCTTTGCATTAAAAATACAAATATGAACATTTTAAAGAAAATGAGATTAAAGAATGCATAATTTTAATAGTTCTACAGATTTATTGCTCTGCAACAAGTAAACTTTAAATTGGTTTAAAAAGATGTAAAAACAAATAGTTACAACTGACTTTCTTTCTTATAACTTAAACTTCCTAAATTTAAAAATGACTGAAATTAATGATAACCACCATCTTGGTAACTTAGAATCATTTATAATACTCCAATGCAAACCTCCTCTGTAATGATAACCAATAAGTTGTCATTTGTTGTGCAATAGGGCTCTTGCTCCATCACATAAAACTGCCAGTACTGTCGTCTTTGGTTAATTTTCATACCATATTGCCCAGCACCCCGCCCCCCTGTAACAACTGTTATGACTGAAATAACATTTCAGGTCGATGGAACTCATATTATTCTATGAAATTTTCCATACAGTTAATATTTGGAGAATCACCCCTCTTTTTAGTGCATTTCTGTTATCTACCAAAAGATGGAGGCATTATTCAATAATACATGTAGATCGGGAGCAGTGCTGTTAACGGGATTATGAGGCAAGTCATCTATGTAACTGCAAATTTTCTGAAATCTGTATTAAATGAAATGAGGTAAAATCAGTGAATACATTTAACCCATTACATCCAAAATATTATTTCATTAGGTAATGAAATTATTAATGAGGTAATCTACATCTTTTTGTGTGTGCACAGTCATCAAAACCCAATGTGTTATATCACATTTAAAATATGTTTCAATTTGGACTGGCCACATTTCAAACACTCCGTAACCACATGTGGCTAGCTAGTAGCAATGATGTTGGGCAATACAGATCTACAGTTACAGTACAGGAATACAATAATCAGATTTTCCAAACATTTATAAAGTTCTATTATGAGCAAACGTGATCATTATGTCTACTGCAAGACAAAACCAAATCCAAACACACCAAATTAGTCTATAATCAGTGGCGCTTATCAAAAGAAACTGGCAAGGCTGTGACAATGAAAATACATTTTCCTCAAATCTTCCGTACATGAGTCTACCCAACTGGCTCTGAAACAGTATATAAGTTTTACCCAAAAACAAACAAACAAACAAACAAAAAACAAAAACTTTTTACTATTAAGAGGAAGGCTGACTTTATACAAAAATCACGTTTGTCCTGAGTCAGACGCATGTTTATCTACATACTCTGGCTCCAAGTAGCTGAGACGGACATTTAAGACATTCTCAAGGACCTAAAGATCCTCTTAAGGGCATTACTGTTTTTCCCCAGGATGGGAGGAGACAGCGTTTATTTTCCAGAGTTCTCATTTGTACATCAATCTTACGGCAGTGATCCATTTACCCAGAAGCTCTGGGCTGGTTAAAAACTCTGTGGGAGACAGTTATTAAGAGATAGGGTGGAACACAGTCTCTGAAGAGTTTTTACAGTTCACATAAAGGGACTCATTGTAAACAGCCTTCTTTAAGCCTTACCCAGTCAACCGTGTAAACTGGGTAGCAGAGTAACATACTCTCTCATCAGATCAGCAAGGAGTAACAAGTAGTTATAAGTGAAAAACTTCGGGTATAAGTAAAATCACAAGTGTTTGGGCCTATAGGTAGAGGGCAGAGGGCAGGTGGCTTGGTCCGGGGCTCTCCCTCTGGGTTCTAGTGTGTGTTCCCTCAGCAGGCTCTCACAGCACAAAGCAGTCAGCAGTCTTTCCCTAGGATGCTTTCGCAGGAGAAGGTCTCTAACAAGACACTTGCCCAGGAAACTCCTTTTTCAAGCACACTAGAGGAAAAATTCTTGCACATTCTTCTGGTGACACACCACAGTCAAATTCTCTGCCATTCAGTGAATCCTGCATGGTGTGCCTTTCCCAACATGGCTGGCTCTGAGCCCCAGGGATGCGTAGGGGGAGCCTCCTCTTTGGCATTCCAACACAGCACCAAGGGGAGCAGGTGTTCATATACCTGATTCTCATATTCTTTAGAGTTCCCTTTACTTCTTACTAGCTAATCCTGTTACACCAATCTGGTTATATTTAATCTCTTTACATTAAACTTGCTGGGTTCACTCCCCATTCCACTTTCTGTCTTGACTGGACCCTGTTTGACAAAACATGCTAGACTGCCCGTTCTTCATGCAGCTTTCTTTCAGGCTTCTAGCTCTCAAACATCTTCTCAACTGACTGGTCAGTAATGCCTTATTTTAAAAATGGTCCTAATATAGGAAATAAACTTGAGGCTTAACATTCACTCCAGTAAAACATCCTTTTATAAAACCAACTTCAAATTCCTATTGCATGGTAAATGACTTAAACAGGCTTATACTTTCTTTTCAGAAACTCACTTGTTGCATAAAGGGAGACAAGACCTATAGAACCTAGGATGAAAACAAAAACTAGATGCTTATTCCTTTAAAGGCTACTGGACTATCTCAGCCATAATTAACAATAAAGATATGTTTAGAAATCAACTTAACCATATCCCACAGATTTTCTCCAGTAACAGAAGAGTTCAGCTGGGAGGGCTAGAAGACATGAAAAAGAAAAACGAGGGGCACCTGGGTGGCTCAGTGGGTTAAAGCCTCTGCCTTTGGCTCAGGTCATGATCCCAGAGAGTCCTGGGATCATGCCCCACATCGGGCTCTCTGCTCAGCGGGGAGCCCTCTGCCTGCCTCTCTGCCTATTAGTGATCTCTGTCAAATAAATAAAAAAATTAAAAAAAAAAAAAAAAACTAAAGGCACACTCAAGTCTGACTATTTATAATGTTGTGCCCATTGCTCAATCTTCTAAACTTTATATGGAAACAAAATGATATTTATACATTGTAGTTTCTCCTTAACAGCAATAAAATATTAATGATCTCTTTCTGCATGGCATATACAGAATTCTAGGGATGACAAAGGGAGAGATGCAGAGATTCTAAGCTGATACTTGGGCACAGAAATGAAGGGTGGTATGCTGAGAAAGTAAGGAAATAATTATACTTATTTTGCATATTTACAAGCTAATTTCCCACAGTTTAAGTTTATTCTTTACATACTGTAATCTACTGTCTGGACATACATATGTGTGTGTGTATATGATTTTGAAAAAATCTGAGTATCTATACTGCTTATTATGACAAATGACTTTCAGGTGATAACCCAGATACAAGCTTTTATGATCCTTATCATTTCGTATAGAGCTTCTCATCTTACATGTTCATTTATGATGGTGATGATGATAATGATTTAGAAGGAAAACATATCTGTTGTTCAAATTGATTTTTGTAGAAATGCACAATTTTTAATAATGAGGAGTAAGGAAGACCTTTTTTTAATTTAAAGATAGCATCGTTAAGCCTTCATCAGTGGTATAATGATTATCAGGTACTTGGGCTAATATTTGGAGTAAATGATCTTTTTTTTAAAGATTTATCTTAGAGAGAATCCCAAGCAGACTCCCCACTGAGCACGGAGCCCAACGTGGGGATCGATCCCACGATCCTGAGATCATGACCCAACCAAAATGAAGAATCAAGATGCTCAACCGACTGACTCACGTAGGTACTCTTTCAGTAAAACAATCATCTGATGGAGTGGTACATTTGGTTGATTTTACAAGAGAACAGTACAACACTCATTTTTTAATGAAGAGCCTCAAAAGGACAAAAGAAGATTGTTCTACATTATTTAAATCTGGAAGTAAGAGTTTTCATTATTTGCTATTTTTAACACATACTACCAAACAGTCCATTTTTTAAATATCTTATTTTATGTTTTATATTGTACTTGTATAAGAGCTGATGAATTAAATAAAATTCATACTTTTACTTTGTAAACTGTGGCTCTAAAGTATAATATTTAAGCCGCTTTCCTACCTTTAGATCCATAAACTCCCGTTAAGAGTTAAAACTGACCAGCATTCATTGACACACATTCTGACACTTGGGTTTCTAGTTAATTACTAGAGAAATGCACCAAGGAAGGTCTTTCCTCTGCCTGGCTTCTTAGAAAGCATATCAAAGACAAAGCCCCAGCTTGGAATTTTAACCTGGTAACCTAAAATTCCCAAAGACTGAAAACAATTTGGTTCTTAATCTAAGTAACAAAAGTTCCGGGTAGGTCATCAGTATTCCACTCATTTTGAAATGTTAGGCAAAGAAAATTATGCCCCAAAAAACCCAATTCAAGTAATAAACAACCTTTTAAAAAACTTTCCTATTTTTCCTACTGAAATAACTTTTTCCAAAACAAAAGAAAAAACTTCTTAGAACTGTAATCACTCTCTCCTTTGCTCTTGTGATCCATCCACACAGGTCATCTTGCTGTTACTCTAAGAAGTTGAGTTGAGAAAGGGCACGTGCTATTCTTATTCTGTAATAATCTTCAATCGGGAGAGCTCTTTCTTACTCATTTCAAGATGAGGTCACTTTAGAGAAGCCTTTTCTGATCATGTTATCTAATATTGTTCCCTCCATCTTCACTATCAAACTATGCCATGATTTTCTTTACAGTACTTATTACTAAAGGAAATTACTTTTCATATTTCAAAGTTACTTATCTGCTTTCTTCACCTGGTTATAAGCCCTAAAGTTCGAGGACAGCATGGATCTTGCCTGGACTGTTCAGGGCATAAATTTATAACTATATATTGATAACATACGTGATATCAATAAATAGTTTAGTAAGAATTAGCAGGATAATATCAAAATCACTGGTTAAAAAAAAAAATCTTTGAATCTTCACTGTAAAGTGTTCACTGTGCTGCATCAACTCACAACCAACTGCCTTAGTCTGACTAGAAGGCAGAAGGAGCCAAGAGGAGGAAGTCATTAATCCATTAATTATTTTCACTGAGACACTTTAAGACACTTTAAGAATCATATCTTTCTACCTGGCCCTTTTTTTCACAGATGAAGGAGAAACCAAAAACAAACCAACAAACCAACATGAGGGACGGCATAGTCTGAAAAAGCAGCACCTACACCAAGTTAATTACCTACATTATTACATGTAAATCTTGTTCTGAATAAATCATCTATCTGTTAAACAGGAGGTGAATAAAAGCTTTACTTAAGACAAAAAACTAAAACCAAAATCAGAAAACAAAATCTGAAATTCACCAGAAGATGGGCACTTCTCCAGATTTTAAAAGAGTAAAAAGAAATATCCAACTGATACATATAAATGTCCCAATAATTTTTAGCCTATTGGCAAAGTTCCAGAGAGAACCAAGCAATAGCTAACAGATACTATATATACTAGAATTAAAGAATATTTATAGCTTTCTAATATCTAAAAAAATAATTATGGAAGATAACAAAAATCATAAAGTGTGAAAGTAAAAATAATGATCTTTAGTTTAAAAGCCAAGACTTCTCGGAGGGAGGAGTCAAGATGGCAGAGAAGTAGCAGGCTGAGACTACTTCAGGTAGCGGGAGATCAGCGAGATAGCTTATCTAAAGATTGCAAACACCTACAAATCCAACAGGAGATCGAAGAAAAGATGAACAGCAACTCTAGAAACAGAAAATCAACCACTTTCTGAAAGGAAGGACTGGCAGAGAAGTGAATCCAAAGCGACGGGAAGATAGACCGCAGGGGGAGGGGCCGGCTCCCGGCAAGCGGCGGAACAACGGAGCACAAAATCGGGACTTTTAAAAGTCTGTTCCGCTGAGGGACATCGCTCCAGAGGCTTAACCGGGGTGAAGCCCACGCGGGGTCAGCGTGGCCTCAGGTCCCGCAGGGTCACAGAAGGATCGGGGGTGTCTGAGTGTCACAGAGCTTACAGGTATTAGAACGGGAAGCCGGCTACAGAGACAGAGCCGAGGAGTGAGCTCTAAACTCGGGGTTACCTTGAACCGGTCGCAGGCTCAGTCAGCTCGGAGCGCGGCGGGAGGCCAGGGTGACAGGAGTAATTGGGCGCTGTTCTCTGAGGGCGCACTTAGGAGTGGGACACTGGGCTCGCGGCTCCTCCTGGCCGGAGACTGGGAGGCGGCCATCTTCATTCCCGCCCTCCGGAACTCTACGGAAAGTGCTCAGGGAACAAAAGCTCCCGAAAGCAAACCCAAGCGGATTACTCAGCCCGGCCCGGGGTAAGGGCAGTGCAACTCCGCCTGGGGCAAAGACACGTGAGAATCACTACAAGAGGCCCCTCCCCCAGAAGATCAACAAGAAACCCAGCCAAGACCAACTTCACCTATCAAGGAGTGTAGTTTCAATACCAAGGAGTGCGGCGGAATTCCAAGGAGGAGAAAGCAAAGCATGGAACTCATGGCTTTCTCCCCATGATTCTTTAGCCTTGCAGTTAATTTAATTATTTTTCCTTTTTCAATTTTTTTTCTTCTTCTGCTAAATTTTTTAAACTTTTACCCTTTTCTTTTTTAACGTTTTTTAACTAGTTTAACTAATATATATATATTTTTTCCCTTCTTATATTTTTTATTGGTTTTCTTTTTTTAATTGTTTCTTTCTTTTTTTTTTTTTTTCTTCTTCCTGAACCTCTTTTTATCCCCTTTCTCCCCCATCACGATTTGGGATCTCTTCTGATTTGGCTAAAGAATATTTTCCTGGGGTTGTTGCCACCCTTTTAGTATTTTACTTGCTCCTTCATATACTCTTATCTGGACAAAATGACAAGGCGGAAAAATTCACCACAAAAAAAAGAACAAGAGGCAGTACCAAAGGGTAGGGACCTAATCAATACAGACATTGGTAATATGTCAGATCTAGACTTCAGAATGGCGATTCTCAAGGTTCTAGCCGGGCTCGAAAAAGGCATGGAAGATATTAGAGAAACCCTCTCGGGAGATATAAAAGCCCTTTCTGGAGAAATAAAAGAACTAAAATCTAACCAAGTTGAAATCAAAAAAGCTATTAATGAGGTGCAATCAAAAATGGAGGCTCTCACTGCTAGGATAAATGAGGCAGAAGAAAGAATTAGCGATACAGAAGACCAAATAACAGAGATTAAAGCTGAGCAAAAGAGGGACAAACAGCTACCGGACCACGAGGGGAGAATTCGAGAGATAAGTGACACCATAAGATGAAACAACATTAGAATAATTGGGATTCCAGAAGAAGAGGAAACAGAGAGGGGAGCAGAAGGTATACTGGAGAGAATTATTGAGGAGAATTTCCCCAATATGGCAAAGGGAACAAGCATCAAAATCCAGGAGGTTCAGAGAACCCCCCTCAAAATCAATAAGAATAGGTCCACACCCCGTCACCTAATAGTAAAATTTACAAGTCTTAGTGACAAAGAGAAGATCCTGAAAGCAGCCTGGGAAAAGAAGTCTGTAACATACAATGGTAAAAATATTAGATTGGCAGCAGACTTATCCACAGAGACCTGGCAGGCCAGAAAGAGCTGGCATGATATATTCAGAGCACTAAACAAGAAAAACATGCAGCCAAGAATACTATATCCAGCTAGGCTATCATTGAAAATAGAAGAAGAGATTAAAAGCTTCCAGGACAAACAAAAACTGAAAGAATTTGCAAATACCAAACCAGCTCTACAGGAAATATTGAAAGGGGTCCTCTAAGCAAAGAGAGACCCTAAAAGTAGTAGATCAGAAAGAAACAGAGACAATATACAATAACAGTCACCTTACAGGCAATACAATGGCACTAAATTCATATCTCTCAATACTTACCCTGAATGTTAATGGGCTAAATGCCCCAATCAAAAGACACAGGGTATCAGAATGGATAAAAAAACAAAACCCATCTATATGTTGCCTACAAGAAACTCATCTTAAACCCGAAGACACCTCCAGATTTAAAGTGAGGGGGTGGAAAAGAATTTACCATGCTAATGGACATCAGAAGAAAGCAGGAGTGGCAATCCTTATATCAGATCAATTAGATTTTAAGCCAAAGACTATAATAAGAGATGAGGAAGGACACTATATCATACTCAAAGGAACTGTCCAACAAGAAGATCTAACAATTTTAAATATCTATGCCCCTAACGTGGGAGCAGCCAACTATATAAACCAATTAATAACAAAATCAAAGAAACACATCGACAATAATACAATAATAGTAGGGGACTTTAACACTCCCCTCACTGAATGGACAGATCATCCAAGCAAAAGATCAACAAGGAAATAAAGGTCTAAAATGACACACTGGACCAGATGGACATCACAGATATATTCAGAACATTTCATCCCAAAGCAACAGAATACACATTCTTCTCTAGTGCACACGGAACAGTCTCCAGAATAGATCACATTCTTGGTCCTAAATCAAGTCTCAACCAGTATCAAAAGATTGGGATCATTCTCTGCATATTTCAGACCACAATGCTCTGAAGCTAGAACTCAATCACAAGAGGAAATTTGGAAAGAACCCAAATACATGGAGACTAAACAGCATCCTTCTAAAGAATGAATGGGTCAACCAGGAAATTAAAGAAGAATTGAAAAAATTTATGGAAACAAATGATAATGAAAACACAACGGTTCAGAATCTGTGGGACACAACAAAGGCAGTCCTGAGAGGAAAATATAGAGCGGTACAAGCCTTTCTCAAGAAACAAGAAAGGTCTCAGGTACACAACCTAACCCTACACCTAAAGGAGCTGGAGAAAGAACAAGAAAGAAACCCCAAACCCAGCAGGAGAAGAGAAATCATAAAGATCAGAGCAGAAATCAATGAAATAGAAACCAAAAAAACAATAGAACAAATCAACGAAACTAGGAGCTGGTTCTTTGAAAGAATTAATAAGATTGATAAACCCCTGGCCAGACTTATCAAAAAGAAAAGAGAAAGGACCCAAATAAATAAAATCATGAATGAAAGAGGAGAGATCACAACGAACACCAAAGAAATACAGACAATTATAAGAATATACTATGAGCAACTCTACGCCAACAAATTTGACAATCTGGAAGAAATGGATGCATTCCTAGAGACATATAAACTACCACAACTGAACCAGGAAGAAATAGAAAGCCTGAACAGACCCATAACCAGTAAGGAGATTGGAACAGTCTTCAAAAATCTCCAAACAAACAAAAGCCCAGGGCCAGATGGCTTCCCGGGGGAATTCTACCAAACATTTAAAGAAGAACTAATTCCTATTCTCCTGAAACTGTTCCAAAAAATAGAAATGGAAGGAAAACTTCCACACTCATTTTATGAGGCCAGCATCACCTTGATCCCAAAACCAGACAAGGATCCCATCAAAAAAGAGAACCACAGACCAATATCCTTGATGCACACAGATGCAAAAATTCTCGCCAAAATACTAGCCAATAGGATTCAACAGTACGTTAAAAGGATTATTCACCACGACCAAGTGGGATTTATTCCAGGGCTGCAAGGTTGGTTCAACATCCGCAAATCAATCAATGTGATACAACACATTAATAAAAGAAAGAACAAGAACCATATGATACTCTCCATAGATGCTGAAAAAGCATTTGACAAAGTACAGCATCCCTTCCTGATCAAAACTCTTCAAAGTGTAGGGATAGAGGGCACATACCTCAATATTATCAAAGCCATCTATGAAAATCCCACGCAAATATCATTCTCAATGGAGAAAAACTGAAAGCTTTTCCGCTAAGGTCAGGAACACGGCAGGCATGTCCGCTATCACCACTGCTATTCAACATAGTACTAGAAGTCCTAGCCTCAGCAATCAGACAACAAAAGGAAATTAAAGGCATCCAAATCGGCAAAGAAGAAGTCAAACTATCACTCTTTGCAGATGATATGATACTCTATGTGGAAAACCCAAAAGACTCCACTCCAAAACTGCTAGAACTTGTACAGGAATTCAGTAAAGGGTCAGGATATAAAATCAATGCACAGAGATCAGTTGCATTTCTCTACACCAACAACAAGACAGAAGAAAGAGAAATTAAGGAGTCCATCCCATTTACAATTGCACCCAAAACTATAAGATACCTAGGAATAAACCTAACCAAAGAGGCTAAGAGTCTATATTCAGAAAACTATAAAGTACTCATGAAAGAAATTGAGGAAGACACAAAGAAATGGAAAAATGTTCCATGCTCCTGGATTGGAAGAATAAATATTGTGAAAATGTCTATGCTACCTAAAGCAATCTACACATTTAATGCAATTCCTATCAAAGTACCATCCATTTTTTTCAAAGAAATGGAACAAATAATCCTAAAATTTATATGGAACCAGAAAAGACCTCGAATAGCCAAAGGAATATTGAAAAAGAAAGCCAAAGTTGGTGGCATCACAATTCCGGACTTCAAGCTCTATTACAAAGCTGTCATCATCAAGACAGCATGGTACTGGCACAAAAACAGACACATTGATCAATGGAACACAATAGAGAGCCCAGAAATAGACCCTCAACTCTATGGTCAACTCATCTTCGACAAAGCAGGAAAGAATGTCCAATGGAAAAAAGACAGCCTCTTCAATAAATGGTGTTGGGAAAATTGGACAGCCGCATGCAGAAAAATGAAATTGGATCATTTCCTTACACCACACACAAAAATAGACTCAAAATGGATGAAGGATCTCAATGTGAGAAAGGAATCCATCAAAATCCTTGAGGAGAACACAGGCAGCAACCTCTTCGACCTCAGCCGCAGCAACATCTTCCTAGGAACATCGCCAAAGGCAAGGGAAGCAAGGGCAAAAATGAACTTTTGGGATTTTATCAAGATCAAAAGCTTTTGCACAGCAAAGGAAAGAGTTAACAAAACCAAAAGACAACTGACAGGATGGGAGAAGATATTTGCAAACGACCTATCAGATAAAGGGCTAGTGTCCAAAATCTATAAAGAACTTATCAAACTCAACACCCAAAGAACAAATAATCCAATCAAGAAATGGGCAGAGGACATGAACAGACATTTCTGCAAAGAAGACATCCAGATGGCCAACAGACACATGAAAAAGTGCTCCACATCAATCGGCATCAGGGAAATACAAATCAAAACCACCATGAGATATCACCTCACACCAGTCAGAATGGCCAAAATTAACAAGTCAGGAAATGAGAGATGCTGGCGAGGATGCGGAGAAAGGGGAACCCTCCTACACTGTTGGTGGGAATGCAAGCTGGTGCAACCACTCTGGAAAACAGCATGGAGGTTCCTCAAAATGTTGAAAATAGAACTACCCTATGACCCAGCAATTGCACTACTGGGTATTTATTTACCCTAAAGATACAAACGTAGTGATCCGAAGGGGCACGTGCACCCGAATGTTTATAGCAGCAATGTCTACAATAGCCAAACTATGGAAAGAACCCAGATGTCCATCAACAGACGAATGGATAAAGAAGATGTGGTATATATACACAATGGAATACTATGCAGCCATCAAAAGAAATGAAATCTTGCCATTTGCGACGACGTGGATGGAACTAGAGGGTATCATGCTTAGTGAAATAAGTCAATTGGAGAAAGACAACTATCATATGATCTTCCTGATATGAGGGAGAAGAGATGCAACATGGGGGGTTAAGGGTGTAGGAGAAGAGTAAAGGAAATAAGATGGAATTGGGAGGGAGACAAACCATAAGTGACTCTTAATCTCACAAAACAAACTGAGGGTTGATGGGGGGAGGGGGGTTGGGGGGCGGTGGGATTATGGACATTGGGGAGGGTATGTGCTATGGTGAGTGCTGTGAAGTGTGTAAACCTTGCGATTCACAGACCTGTAACCCTGGGGATAAAAATATATGTTTATAAAAAATAAAATTAAAAAAAAAAAGCATCAATTAAAATAAAATAATGGCCACTTCACATATGAAAAAAAAAAAAAAAGCCAAGACTTCTCTAAGGCATTTAAGCAGATACATTATATGCCCTATATGCATTAGTATTCGGATTTACCTGGCACTCCTGGAAAAAAAGATCATGAGCTTAAATTCAACTTTGTATAGTAAAAGGCTGATAGTAAAAGGTGGACCATATAGATAAATAGTTTTCACTCCAAATATATCAGCTTAACTGGGCTCAACACCTACATTCAGTCTAGAAATTCAATTTTACCATGATGCATTTACTGTATCATAAACAGTATCAATACTGAAACCACTAACTTCAGAACTTATGTAAGCATTTTCTCTCAGGAGAAACAAACAATGAATAAAGAGAATATTTAAAAATGTTACAAAGTTTCAAACTTCTTAAAACCCTGCTTTAAAGTGCTTTTATTATAAGCAACCATTTTTTATTAAAGATACGCTAAATATAAATTAAACCTTTTCTATTTGTTAAAATACATTCCCTAAGAACTTCGGACAACAACTTAGGCCTTAAATAAACTTTGTCAGTTTATGGAATGCCTGAGCGTAAGTAATACCAAACATAATCTTTACAATCCAAATACAACATTAGCTTAGTTTGAGCTTTTACTACAATAGAATTTTTTCAGTACTGCAGCTGCTTATGATAATCAGTAGCACCACAGTCACCTTTATTGTAACAGTTCATAGGACAGAACAAAAAAGGTAAACATATGCTGTTCCAAAGGAGGAAAAGTCATAAAACAGATCTGCTAAATTGAACGTTACACAGTAGGGAGAGTAAACTATAACCCAGCAGGGAGAGTAAACTATAACCCAGCAGAAGCTTAGAACACAGCCTGCAAATCAAATACTCTCTACATGCGCAGGGATCACGCCGAGATCAGTGAAAAGAATCTTCTTGGTGAAAGCTACATGGTAATCACCATGCAACAGTGCCACCAGCTGTGGACTCTCTCAGTATCCAAGTTTTGGCCCAGAGTGGGCTCTGAAACATTACTGAATAAAATACAAAACAAACCTGGCAACAAACATCAAGGTATAAGGTGTAAGAAAGGTATAAGAAAATGAGTCAAAATTCTCTCTATACGTATATTGTTTTTCAGTTTAAAAACAAGACTATTTTAACATTCTAGACCAGGGCCTGGCAAACTTTTTCCTTATATGGTTCTTTGAGCCTTAGTCTCTGTTGCAACTTCCCAATTATGCCATTAGAGGACGGGTTCCAATAAAACTTTATTTGCAAAATCAGGCAGTGGGCTGTATTTGGCCCACAGGTTGTAGTCTGCCAAATCTTCTTCTAGACAATAGTGAAGATACACTGCTCACCTAATTATAATGAATTAATAAGCTAATGTGTTTTTCTCAAGCAGTCTGTCCATGTAATGTTTGCTTTCTCAGGAAAGAACATCATGTAGAAGAATGTAAGTAGGTCATAACAATGATGGAATGCTGTACAGGACCCATGGTGTTTCTTAATACCAGGATTTTACTCTTAACGTCTAAATTGTTTCTCAACGTGGGATAATCCTCTACAACTGCACAGTTATTTGGACTTTAACATGAACTTTAGGGGAAGAAATAAGACCTTTAAGTAACTGGTACTAATGTATATCTTGCCTATGGCCAGGTCACAGAGTTCTCAGGAATTAAATTTTCAGCACAAATATCTGGAAATAATCTGAAGACTCTGGGTCTTCTGCAGTTGAAGTATTCTCTTTTCTTTAGTATATGCTACATGTTCTAACCATATTCCTAAATCTGGTAGTGCAGAGAAGAGAATAATACCAGGAACTTTAAAAAAAAAAAAACAAAAAACCCACTATTCCTTGCCTCTATCTGAGAACAGGGCCCAGGATTCCGCATTTTTAAAAGATCTCATTTAACTGGTGTTGCCCATAAGAATACCTGGGGTTCCCAATTAAAACATCCCAACTGTAATATAAAAAATCTTTTCCTAAAAATCCCTCAACTTTTAAGTTACAGATACCAAGTGTGAATGAACTCTAAAATGAAAAAAGTAGGCATCAAAAAAAAACTTTCTAAAATTTCAAATTTGCTCACAATAAAAACTAACGGTCAAAATTTGGATTTTTTTTTTTTAAAAGGAAAATCATGTCCAAATTGTTTGATACCAGCATGGTTTCTGGGTGAGAGAAATGTGTTACAATTATAGCTGCTCCCATGAATCATCCAAGGGTGTTAGTTATATCACTGTGTATGTGTTGTGGCAGCAATCCTTTTCCAGGTAACATCTATGCTGTGTCAGGAAGATTTTTAGAACTAACATATTAACTTGTAGCAGTTAAAAATAATAATCAGCTATAAGATAAACCAGGACCGGCTTGTGACAATACTATTAATATTCCTTTTTAAAAAATCATTACAACCTTAAAATAAAGATCAGAATTAATATAATTTACAAACCTAAAATTGAAATTTAGAAAGTATCAGCTTCACAAATTTCTAAAACCAACAGTGCACAACCATATTACTATGGCTTTTGACAATCTTTTAAAGGCTTTCTTCTGGCCAGATACTCTCCCATTCTCTGTTTCCTTCTTTCTTGCCTCCTCACCTTCCTTAAGGAATGCACTCCCCAATGCACTTGGCCTCTCCAAACTTCAGTGACATCTATGGCTTGAGCTAACACCTCCATGCAAGTTAAGTCCCGAATAACTATCTCTAATCCTAAACTGTTCCAATCAAGTTTTCAAGTGCCTCCTGAAGATCTCCATATGAATTATTATTAAAAACAACAAATCAATTGGGTAGCCTACAGAGCCCTGGGAATGTCCACAAATTTTATGTAAAATGCTACATGTATGTGTACATGTGCCCTTTTCTAGAGACAAGGGCCATAATTTTCAGTTTCTCAAATGTATATGCAATCCCAAAGACCATAAAAACTCAGATAAGTCATATACTACTAGCATACCAGACCCCTTGGGATAAATACTAGAGAGTGTATTTTTATTTTTATTAGTTTTTTTTTTAATTGTGTTATGTTAGTCACCATAAAATACATCATTAGTTTTCAGAGCAGTGTTCCAAGATTCATTGTTTACACACAATACCCAGTGTATTTTTAAAAGGGAAAACAAAGTCTAGATTAAACTGTCTAGATAAGAACTACTGGTATAGTTAACTTTCCCAAGCAATAGATTCTATAAGCTAGCTAGCATCTTCTAATGCTGTGGATCAGCAAATTCCAGCTTAAGGCCAACTGTTTTTATAAAAAGTTTTATTGGAACACGACCCTGCCAGTTCATTTACATACTGTCTACAGTTACACTTCTGTGCTACAAAGACAGAGTACTGACAAGAAGCTGTGTAGCTTGCATACCTAAAATATTTACTCTTTCATTCTTTAAGAAGTTTCAGTGACCTCTGGTTTTCTAGATAATCCCTAAATTGATTTTTAAAATCCAAAAAAAACCACAAAAAACCCCTACCTAAACTTGGTAATCAAAAGAAAATCTATTTTCTAGTTTTATTTGTAAGCAATACCAGAAACATGTATCAAGCACACATAACTATATTAATGATAGAGTGTGATTTACCTGCCACTGCTGGGCTGCTGTGGAGAGTGTCTGGAATGATCAGAAGGCTCTGACCGTTGGTCAGGTGATCGTGACCGGCTGTGGCGGGGAGGTCTGTCATGTGATCGACCAGAATGATCTGATGCCAGTGACTGAATTTCTGAAATGTCTGTTAGGTAAAAGGGTGCTATTTATTTTCCCGTAAAATGATTATAGTAAATGTAAGGTACTCCAGGGATAATAGATATAAGCTACTAAATATATTTTCATATAAAACTGATGTTTTAAGCATTAACTTCATCAACCACCGATAAAAATGGTGAGCTGCCTACAGAAAATACATAGTGACAACATCAATGGACCTTGAAGGCATAGGCTAAGCGAAGTAAGTCAGAGAAAGACAAAACAAAACAAAACAACCACAAAAAAACCACAAACCCACACAACCACCAAACTGACAGAAAAGAGTTCAGATTTGTGGTTACCAGGAGAGTTGGGGGAGGGGCATACGGGGAATTAGAGGAAGATGCAAACTTTCAGTTACAAAATAAATGAGCACCAAGGATGTAATGTACAACATAATGACTACAGCTAACAGTGCTGTATGGTATATATAAAGCTATTAAAGAGACTAAATCCTAAGAGTTCTCATCACAAGGCGAACTTTTTTTGTAATTTTATCTATAGGAGTTAACCAAACATATTATGGTATTGTTTCATGATATACATAAATCAAACCATTATGCTATGCACCTTAAACTTCCACACTGATATATGTGGATTTTCTCAATAAAACTAGAAAGTAACTAAAAGTAAACCCTCTACCCCCAATATATAGATTTGTAATTCTTAGATTTTGAAGGTGTCTGGCTTGTACAAAAGTATTTCACTCAAACACATCAAATCTTCCTACTACTTCATTAGGTCACTTAAAGGGGCTCTGCAAACAGAACTGTACTCACCATCTCTCTCAGAGGCATTAGCAGAGTGGATACTGTCAGAAAGATCAGGGACGTTCAATAGGGTAGCGCGTTCATCCCTCTGAACTACCATTTTTAACTTGCCTTTAGACCTTTCTATCAATGTCTTTGCATCTGTCAGTGACATATTTTCTGTCACAGTACCATTTATCTGCAACGGAAAAGAAACCAGGTTGAAAATAAATGAAAAAAATACAAATGTTAACTTAATGTTATGGAACAAGAATATTTAAATTATCCTTGGCTTGCTGTAAGAAGCAAAATATTCCCTTTATACTTTCCTGTATTATCGAAGTACTCTTCTTCCCCGAAATAATAAAATTTTAATACGCTGTTGCTTTGTCAGAAAACCCAAATTAGTATCACCAAGCCTGTCACATTCTATTACTTATAAGCAAACTAACAAACATTTTAATAATATTTAGTTATCAAAACACTTATTATGTAAGACTAGATGTATCTACCTACAAAGTAGCTCCTAAAAAGTGAATGATATTCATTTGTAGCGATTAATTTGCCCAGGATGACTCCATGACTAAAGAAAGACATCAGTGTTGACATGTAATAACAGACAAACAATTTCTGTCCACTAAAAATGGCAAACCATCCAGTGTCCCAAACATTAGTTTTTAATTTTTTTTTTTTTGCAAAATTGCTTTGAACATTAGCAGAGGCTATATGGTTACACTAGAATTTGTCTTCTATTTCAATTCCTTGAAATGTAAGAACAGGACTATACCTTTAATACAACATCGCCTTCTTGAATATTGCCATCTCTTGCTGCCAAACTATCTTGTGAAATTTCCTTTACAAATATATGGCTGGCCAATCGAAGACCATATTCTGAAAGAATACATTTAAATGTCTTTAGTGTAAAATGCTATGAGACTTAAATAGAGTTTAAAAGCATAAGAGTAATCACCACATTGAGTTTTTAAGTACAGTCAATAATAAGAAATTATTCCTAGCTACCCTGCAAAGAGGACATATCTTCTAATCATCAAAAGTGTGCAAATCAACATGAAAGCAAAGGAAGTTACGGGATTCAAGCAAAAGACTGACAGACCTTATTCCATTTTACTCAGAGAAAAAAGTCCTGAAGAACAGACCATTTCTTTCTATGCTGTAATAAAACACTAGCTTCTCAGAAGGTTTAATGAATACAATTCTAAAAAGTGAACTGCCTGAGGTTAGAAAAACTCTGGAGAGGTTGGCAATTTTATTGATGACTTGTGTTACCAAGCATACACTGTTTTTGTTTTCTCCAATTTCCTAGAGCGAAAGTATTTCCAATCCTACAAACCTCTAACACTGGAAAGGCATATGCAGAGCATTAGGACATAAACTCTGTATTAGTGCAAAGGCTTCAACTAGCTGAGCAAATACAGGCAGGAGTTATAAATGCCAGTCCTTTCCTTTTATCATCAAGTATCCAAAAGTAAGGCAACATTAATTCTATCTGTGGGTGAGGAAATGGTCGGAGTTGCGGAAGGTACCAGAGTGTCCAGAAAACTGTCCAGGGACCTGCAAAACTGTAGAATTCTGTTTGTAAACTACAACAATGACAACAACATAACAACAACAGGAAAAGCACTGCTCCTGGTTTTCTCAGGAGAGAGAAAAGGACTGTGTCGTTCTGCATTAAGGAAGCAGGGGGTGGGGGGGCAAAACAAAAGATCTTGGGGTTTTTGTTTTTAATATGGGATGGGTAGCAGGTCGGCTAACTCAAGCTTCTATAAGTTACATCAGAGTTACAGCTTAACTTAAGGCAAATACACAAAGAGCGCTCACAAGCAAGAAAATCAGGGTAAAAAAAATAAAATGACTTTTGAGGGGATCTAGGCAAGCAAGTATATGTGTTTAATAAATGGTTGTTATACCACAAAAGAATACAGTATTGATGACAAACTTCTCCTTATTTAAGATTAAAAAGTTACAGGGGCACCTGGGTGGCTCAGCCAGTTAAACATTTGCCTTCAACTCAGGTCATGATCCCAGGGCGTGGGATGTAGCCCTGTGTCAGGCTTTCTGCTCAGTGGGGAGCCTGCTTCTCCCTCTGCCTCTGCTCCTACCCAACTCCATGGGCTCTTTCTCACTCTCAAAAAACTGAAAAAAAAAATCTTAAAAAAAAAAAAAAAGATTAAAAAGTTATAAATGACCAATAAAGAGATGACTTCAAAATAATCCTCATATATTCATTTATATTCATTTACTCCAAGTGTTTCCTTAGGTAAATATTAACTATGTGCCAGGCATTGTGGATAAAAAAGCAGCAAATGAGAGATAGTCCCTGCACTCCCTGGCAACTTCCACACACAGTAGGGGCAAATATAAGTGTGAGAGAAGGACAGATAAAGGCAATACAGGATTTCGTGTCCGGTATGGAGTCCGAGAAGGCTTCCCTAAAGAAGAAATACTAAAGTGGAAATACTACTGAACCAGAAGGATGAGAGTGTGCGTGTGTGATTATGTGGGGTGGGGGTAGGTGGTGGGCAGTGGTAGAGACAGGGTGGTTAAAAATAAATGCATCTTTGTGAAAGTGTCTGTAGAACTGACTGGAAGGGATCCAGAGGTCAGTTTTTGAGACTTATTAAGTTCACTTAAGAGGGTTGCTCACCAGACCAAAAAAAAAATAATAATAACTATTAGAGAATTCGAGTTAACTACGATTATCATGTAAATGATGGCTGTGATAAACTTGACTGTGATCATTTTATAATGTATATGTATATCAAACCATCAAGTTTGTATCTTAAATGTATAAAATTTTATGTATTTACATACAATGTTAATTACATCTCAATACAGCTGAAAGAAAAAAGATTATGGTAGTTTGGATAAGGGTGCTGGCGATGGAGAAAGGCAGTAGTGGGATGGTTATTTAAGAGTGGTATTTAGGGGACGCCTGGGTGGCTCAGTTGGTTAAGCGTCTGTCTTCGGCTCAGGTCATGACCCAGCGTCCTGGGATCAAGTCCCGCATTGGGCTCCTTGCTCAGCAGGGAGCCTGCTTCTCCTTCTACCTCTGTTGCCACTCTGCCTGCCTGTGCTCTCTCTCTCTCTCTGACAAAAAAAAAAAAAAAAAAAAAAAAAAAAGAGTGGTATTTAGGGGTGCCTGGGTGGCTCAGTGGGTTAAGCTGCTGCCTTCGGCTCAGGTCATGATCTCAGGGTCCTGGGATCGAGTCCTGCATCCGGCTTTCTGCTCAGCGGGAGCCTGCTTCCCCCCACCCCCCTCTGCCTGCCTGTATGCCTACTTGTGATCTCTCTGTCAAATAAATAAATAAAATCTTAAAAACAAAAAAAAAGTGGTATTTAGAAAGTTAGCATGTATTAAGTGGGTACAGGGAAGTGAGGAAAAGAGAGATGTTAAGGATAACTACCATGTTATCCAAAACTGGCATGAGAAACCAGGTATATGGAAATATATTGAACCAGTGACCTCATAAGAAACACAAAATTTTGAGGAAGATGTGAGTTTCTTTCAAGATATACGAAGTTTAAGGAAGCTGAGCTACATGAAACACCGAAGTGAGTATGCCTGAGGGTCAGCTGGCTCACGAAAGTACAGCCGGGGAAGTAAGTTTTGCCATCAGCAGCAGATAACTGCGCCAATGGGTAGATGAGACCACCTGAAGGTTATGTTGAAGAAAAAAGAGACTCTGGAAGAGAAATCTACCTAAGATGAGAGGGTAGGATGAGGAGAAGGAAGCTGAAAGGATACAAAAAGGGGGTGGGAGACCCAGAAGGACACAGTATTATCATTCTCTTGAAGCCGAGAGAAGACATTATTTCAAAACACAGTAACTCGAGCTTGCTTCAGAAGCACATATATAAAATACAAAAGTGCAAAATGCAAAATGGTACTGAAAAGGTAAGTAAAACAAAGACTGAAAATTTCTATTGAATTAGTGTGCATGATTTGGGGAGCAAGGTGAAACAGGTATTAGGCCAGAGAGGGTTGGAAAATGACCACAGCAGGAGTAGACAGTTTGAGAAGCCCGCTACAGAATAAGGTGGGGAGCAAGAACTAGAAAAAGGTCCATCAGATGCTGGTAGAGCAGATCAAAGTGAGCCCACATGATACTCTTAGTACAACACCTTTTTACCAAAATGGTCAGCCACAGATGATCATTTGAGAGACATGTCCACAGCAGAAGGATACCACAATCAGATTCATTCTTATGAAATCTGATTCAGGGGAGCCAGCTGGCTTTAGTTTCAAAAATGTTAAAGATGTCCTGCATTACAGAATCCCCCTACCAGGGGGATCCTTCTTCTTAATGTCTTCATTTAAAAAGTATTCTGCTCCTCCACACACCCCCCACCTCCACCAAGTCCAAAATTTCTTCCTATGGTTATGCCACTACTGATCCTAACAGCTAGGTAAACACTGATTTTGAGCTTGGTGATGGTATGAAATTTATTAGCATAATTTGTATTTGGCTATCCTAATCAAAAGAAATCCAAAATCCAACTACTGAACCATTTATTTGAAGGACTATCTGCTACAACAAAATAATTCAAGAGAAAAGTGATGATCCCTGAAGTCTGCTAAACGGGACATGACTTACAGCAATAGGACATAACAATGAAGATAACAAAAGACAACAAAAGCAAGGATAGGAAGGGATGGCAATTTTACTTCTTACCAAAATTAATGTTAACATTTTCATGTGAAAATGGTAAGTGAGTTAGTAGAGAATACCTTCATTTTTCCGGGATTTCACCAACGTGACCTTGGTGGGTTTGGCAGGTTGACTGGAGGCCACAGATCGCCTATCAGACCGTGGGGACAAACTCCTCTCTCTGCTTGCACTTCTATCCCTTGCCCAACTCTTCTCACTCCTTCTACTGACCAGACCGCCACGGCTGCTTCTTGGGTCATGGACTTCCTCATCGTAACTATCTTCTTCATTCTCAGATACCGGTTCAGGATCAGGACGACTAACTGGTATCTGAACTTTCTTCTTCCTCCGAATGGTCTACAAATAAAGTTAACCAAAAAAGCTTACTGATTTCCATATATACTTTCATTTCTAAGAGAAAGGAAAATTATAGTTTTCTGGTCCCATATCAATTAAACTAATTATGAATCAGAGAGACACAATATACAACAAATTACTATTTCCATAATGGATCTGTTTTCTGCTTTCTTGACAAACAGATCTGGTTAAGAACCAAATTTGAAATAGTGAGCCAAATGAAGTCCTTAGTTACATAATTCAGAAAGATTTTCTAGGTGTAATAATCACCAGATTAAAAAAGAACTAATAACTGTTGATGGTTGGAATGAAGGATGGAGCACTGTACTCTAATACCATCAAATTTACTGTAGTTGCTACCAAGCAAATTTGTAAGCCCAACTTGACTCCTTTAGATTTTCAGAATCCATCAATATCAAGGCCCACAACTGTCTTACTGAAACTCTTAACAGAGAAATTTACTGTACTTCCACACTAACATTCAACGAAGTTGGAGCTAAAACTCTATTATACTTCACCAATACAAACTGCTTTCAGTTTCTGTATCTCTCCAATTTATAATTTCTCATCTTGGTATAAATCCCTTCTTCTGGCTTTCTTTCCTCAATGACTCTGATAAATGGTTCAATTTTCCCTGTTCTTTTATTTTCTTCACTTTCTGTAGGTTCAAGATCTTCAAGCATTACCTGATGGAGTGGCCTCTTAATCCCTGGACTGTGTGCAACTCACCTTCTCACCCTGATATACCCAGGATCTCATCAGATATCTGTAAGATCTTCTTGGGTTAACATTCCTTGTCTTCTACTTTTGATGCTTTCATCTACTGAAACTTTTCTATTCCCATCCTCTTTTGGACTCCTTTCTCTCCTATTCTCCCAGTCCACTAATTCCTTCCTGGTTTCACCTGCCTTGCTCTCAAGTTTTCATGGAATGTCATGCTGTGATATTTAAAGACTTTCTCTTGACCTCTCAATCACCTGCTATGACAAACTCCAGTCCTGTATTACCTTTACCTTCAGATGGCTGTTTTTCCACACTTTGCTGAGTAGGTCCTCCATAAATTCATTTTATTTGACAGAATTCTTTTGCTTGTTCAGTATTCCTTTCCTCTACCTCTTGCCTCTCTATGCAATTTGCTAACATGGGTATTTCAAAACCATTCTCCAAGATCCCAATCGCTTAGCCTGACTCACAGAGATCAGAGCCACTTTATTTCCCTTATACTCCTACATTTTTTCAGTATCTCATTTAGTCTTCCTTTGGGGCTCAAAGACCAAGTTGATCCTCTTCCTGGATGAATGAAATCCTCCCCTATGAGCTCTTATTCTTATCCCTACCCACCTCCAACAACTTCTTACTTAATCAATAACAACCCCTGAAGGTACTTATAACTTTCATGACTCCCTGAAATTTGTTCTCTGCCTACTATTCATCTGCTAATTAATCCTCTATTCTTCTGTCTTGTTACACATTTCCAAGTTATCCTATCTATTCCCTTTGTGGCTAATTTTCTTCAAAGAGCTGCTCTACACTTAATACTGCTTGCTGCTCCTTTCTACTACCAAGGATGATCAGAGAAGGCCCTTCTGAGGAAACAACACTGAAGCTGAAGAAGCAGCAAAATGCCAATACATGAAAAGAGACAGGTCAGTTCCCTGTTAGGAACAGAGAGAAGGCTGTCTGTCTTTCCACCCTCTATGCCCCATATCTCGGGCCCTTATCCAGTAACACTTACTATAAAGCATTCTTAACTGACTCTCTGCATTTTAGCCACACCTCTACTTCAAACTCCAACAAACTATTTTAGAAGTAATACTTCTGCAGTGTTACTTTTTTAAATCTTCAATTCCTCCCTAGCAATATACAAACAAAAAAAAGTAACCAGATAAGGACTAGGAGCTTTCCATGGCTTCCTTCAAGAGAGTGCCTGCCACCTCTGTAAAACTGACTGCATCTGAAACTACTCTCAATCTCTAATGTGCATTATGGTTATGATTGTGTATATCCATCTAACCTGTTAAGATTCAGGTTTCTTGGAGAAGGTCCTTGCCATGCATTTAACTATACATTTAATGAAGTATTTGCAACCAGTTAATTGCTTAACTTACTGAAAAATATCCAATCCTGTTATAATTCTCTATGTATACTATAGTTAATGGTTGTATACTTACAAGAAGGTATTTAGCAGGTTTGACATTTATGCTTGATTTTATCACTGAAAATTTTGAAAGAGAAATTTGGGGGGGAAATGCCTACTTCAAAACAGTTTTGCTAAATTAAAAATTTAAATGTAAAATAAAACAATGAAATCCTGTAAGTACTAGAATAAAGTACAGGATATATACTTTTATAACTCTGATAAGGTAAAGGGGTTTATAAGCCTGACAGCAAAGATGGAACCAACCAAGTGAACATCTGACAGATTCGACAACGTAAAAATGAAGGCATTTCAGTGTTGAAACAAAATGACATAAAACAACCCCCCAATCACCATAAACAACTTAACTCAGAAAAGCATATGGGGAAACAATACATGTAGTATATATGACATAAGACTAACCATCCTAATATATACAGCTCTCTAGTATGACAATTATCACCATAAAGATGCAAAAGAATAAGCAAAAAAGAAACATAAATGGGCAGTATATACACTACGGGATAAACTCATTTGTACTATAAAATATTTCACTTGAAATACTATGTTCAGTCCATTTGGCAAAGATTTTAAAACTGGACTTACAATAGCCTATTGGCTTTCTGAAGGGCACTGGCAATATATATCAAGTCATTCAAGCCTTCTGGCTGAAAAGCCACTCCTAAGATGTTATTCCTAAACAGGAACTGAATAGGTAGGTAGAAACACAATGATCTTCAACACAGTATTTTTTTAATACCTGTAGAAACTGGATGCTGAAATGCTCACCCATGAATGGGTTAGGTAAGTAGCCCCATGGAGATATACTGAAGTGCTCAAAGAGGTCATCTCTAGGAGATGTTTCTGCCCAGTCATTTACTTCATAATGCTTTTTTAGGATAGTCAGAATTTTAATAAAATTTATACATGCTCACTGTGTCATAAACTATTTCTATCTTCACATTGTTAAATCTAAATTAGCCTACTTATGACAATTACATTACCTAGTAGAGTTCTAACATTTTAGTTCAACAGAAAAGAAACAATTTATTTGCTTAATACCCAAGGAGCTCTTAGTTTATGGAAAGATAATCATAAACAACCAACCACCCCAACGTAAGAGCATAGGGAAGAAAACTGGGGTCAGGGAAAGAGGAAGTGGTTATTCAGAATTGGAAAAAAAAAATTAAACAAGGAAAAACAATGTATATATGATCTTGAGGTTCTGGTCATGGCTGGGGTGAATTAAGAAAGCCACCCCACAATGAAAGACCACAATCTAAGACACAGGTTTTATTCCAAAAGTCATATGGCAATGATAAACTTAACAAAGTAAGATACGAGCCAATCACTTCAAATGTAGAAATGAACAACAGCTCTCTGCTGATTAAAACACCCTTCTACTCAATCCCCCTATAACCTCTCCCTATAAAGCAAAAAAAGACTTGTCCAACCTTCCTAAGTTCTGCCTATCTAACTCATGTAGCTAACTAAGTATACTCAGAGCAAAATCCATCCTTGAGCTGCCCCAAATTCTTTTCCTATTTCAAATACATTACAGGTTTTGGACCTGGTTTGGGAAAAGTCTGAGGTGTAGGAATACAACTTTCTTAGATGCATTATTGATGTGGAGTATGTAAGTTGAATATTTTGCATGGCAACAACAACAACAAAAAAAACAGCTCAACATTTCAGGAGAATAGAGAGCTTAAAAAATTGGGGTTATAGGTGAAGCTCACAACCTCATGTATAAGGGAAAAAAACCCAATTTACCTAAGGTGCTCACCTTGAAATGTGCAACTGAAAAACACTATAAATAATAATAACAATGCTAAGGATCAGCAGCTAAGGCAAGAATGCTAAAACTGACTCAGTTTTAAGATAAGCAATTATAAAAATTAGCAATTTGCTTCCATAAACACTGTAATCTCATGTTCTAAAAACTGTTTAAAACCTCTACCCACTAGTATGTATACGAACTATGATTTTAAAATGACATCACAGTTGTAAAAATATAATTAAAATAAAGTTGTGAAAATATATAACTCAAAAGATGATATCTGTCATTTGGAATGCAGTAACTCAAGAGTGGATATACTGCGATTTGAGAAAACTCTCACCTCACCAGCATTAACACTGGTGTGAAAATAAACCATATGTCAAGCAGCCTACACAAGGGAAGAAGGCCTAGCAACTGTGGGGTACACAGTCTCAGGGAATACAACTTCTAGATCTCACCCAATTCCCCAAGGTCAAAACATAATGCAGGCCTTCGCCTCACGCCCTCTCCCTTCCACTGGGTCCACTGTGGTTCTGAGTGTCTGCTAGGAAGTAGAAAAGTTCTCAGTAGCCAAGGCAGGGCAAACCACCTAGTTGCCTACTCTGGCTCTTCTTCCTGCTCTTTATACCTGATCTAAAGCCTCAAAGCAGTGCCTTTATCAGTCCTTTCAGAAGCTAGAGGGGCAAAAACGTGGGGAAGGAGCAAAGTGGGTAAAAAAATAGCTAATATGCTCCTAAATATGGATATAATTTTAAACAGGACTTTTACATTAAATCCATTTTGTGCCACATTGGCTTAGTTTTTACCTGTGATTTGAAGCCAGTTATCAAGAGTTAACTGAACTTCTTTTTCCTTATTTATTAAAAAAAAAAAAAAAAAAAGACTTCTTAGAGAAAAAATGAAATAGAAGACAGTTCCAGCTATATACTAAAACAGTAACATTAAAATGCACCCTGAACAACCCTACAATGAAAATCTTACCACTTTCTCTCTCCTCAAACTGTATCAGAATAACAAGGAAAGTGGCTGATGATGTATGTGTTCAAGGGACAATGTAAAACTTGCCCATTAAACAAATCCTGTAACAGAAAACAGGGCTAAATATTTCAAACAGACTACCATGCCAAGATTCAATCTAACATAAGTACTTTAAAAAGAAGGAAACATTAAGCCATAAAAAGGTGACCATTCAATCACCCCCCACCTTTCCTCTTCAATCAAATAAATAAATAAATACTAGATAATAAATAAATAAATCCTAGTACCTAAACTTTGAGAAAATATACACACAGTGATAAAACATATAACCAGTATTAGAAGAAACACTCTTGTAAGTTAACTTTAGAACTACCGATCCAGTTTTCATTTTCTTAAAGGGTTAAGATGAACTTAAAAAACCAGAAACATATCAACCATAACGTTGATACTTTTGCTAAATTAAAGGTAAAAGATACTTACAATTTTTGCATTCTTCCCACTTTTCCTTAGTTGTTGAACAGCAAAGGCATGTTCAACATTATCCATTGAAACTCCGTTAACCATTGCAACTCGGTCATTTTCCCTAAGGAAAAAAAGGTCACCAAAATAACAAGTTAGAAAAAAACCATACAGACAGGTTTGTGAATACATTTTCAAGATGGGTTCTTCCACAGAAATATTTCAATTATAGGCTAATCTATTTGTCTTCAGATCAATGATACAATAATGTCAAATAACTTTCTGATTTCCTGTAACATTTAGTAACTAACCTCAGGCCATTAATTTTTTTAAATCATTAATACAATGTTTTTACAAAAGAGTGAACAGGTACCACAACAAAAAATAATTTTTGGTGGTACAATTAGAGGAAATTAAATGATACATGTTACACAGCTGGAAAAAGTATTTCCTTTTTAAAAAAGTCTTCCTCCTTCCAGTTTTCTTTCAATCTTTCTGACCAGAGCTCACTTTTTGCTAGGTAGCCTATCTTCCTTCTCTCTTTACCTTGCTTATCTTAACTGAACAATAAAGACAAGATTAACGGTGAGCTGTTCCTGAAGGCTAAATTCCACCCCAAACTGTGTAACGAGTTTCCTCTCCATCTTTGTTTTTACAGTAACCACCCATTTAAGGTAAGGGATACTAGCTTTCCATTTATGGTATCTCTATTGTCTCTAAGTAGAAATGTATGTTAATTTAAGGAAATCCCTAGCAGAATTTGCCAGTGACTGAGGGTAGGAACAGTGCTTGTAACCAAGTACCAAAAGAAATGTGCTTACTGTAGCTGTCCTTCAGCAGGTCCCCCTTTCAGCACATCTGAAATTACTATGGAAGTTTCCCCACTCTGAAAATGAGGGTTGTCTCTTCCACCAGATATTGCAATTCCAAATCCAAATCCAGGAGCCTAAAGTAATAATTATCGAAAAACACTCCTATTACGAAAAAGAATTGTTCACTGTATGATACAACCTAAAAAAGTTTAAATATAAAAATTACCATCTTATTACATCTATGATCCAAACACTCGCTTGTGTGATATATATCAGAATGATCTATACTGGTATGGGAATGCATACTCTAATAAATTAAATGCTGGACATAAAAGATTATTAAAATTTGCTGATTACAATGTTTTCTAAGTACTAAAATGTATTTTAAAATTCTGAAGAACACTAAAATCCTGCATTTATTTTTATCATAAGAGCTCTTGAAGGCACTGGCAATGCATCAGTGTTATCATCACAAAACTGGCAAATAATTTATAGAATGAATACTTAATTAGTATAAACATCTGATGCCACCCTGTATAATAAAATATCAATAAGCTGTGAAAATCAAATATGTTATTTCAACCTCCTTCAACAATGCTAAAAATATCTTTAGAAGTAATACATTATAAGAATATCTTATATGCATATTGCATAGAACAGAAAGTTGAGCCATATCAAACTGTTTAATGGGGCACCTGGGTGGCTCAGTTGTTAATCATCTGCCTTCAACTCAGAGCATAATCCCAGGATCTGGGATCAAGCCCCACATCAAGCTCCCAGCTCTGTGAGAAGCCTGCTTCTCCCTCCCCCAATCCCCCTGCTTGTGTTCCCTCTCTCGCTCTGTCAAATAAATAAAATCTTTAAATAAATAAATAAATAATATTTTTAATTAAAGAAAATAATAAACTATATACTTCTAAATGACCTGAAAATCTTAATCACAATGACTGAGGGCGACCAATACAAAGAAAACTGAAAATATTTCCAAGTTAAAAAATTACTAAACTCCTATCTTCCTAAAATACAAGAATAAATCACTACACAAAACCATTCCCTTAGTATAACTCAAAGACTGAAAATATCCAAATTTCAAAACAGAAACAGGCCTAAAATTTCAAAAATATGATTAGAAAGAAACAACTGTTGGCACAGAATTGGGAAATATGAGAAACTACTTTACAGAACAAATTCAAATACATTTGAAAACCCTGATGAACCAGGGACACCTGGGTGGCTTAGTCAGTTAAGCATCTGCCTTCCACTCAGGTCATGATCCCAGGGTACTGGAATCCAGCCAGGGCAGTGGGCTCCCTGCTCATCAGCAGGGCGTCTGCTTCTTCCTCTGCTCCTTCCCCCCACTTGTGTGCACACATGCTCTCTTAAATAAATAAATAAATAAATAAGAAAGATCTTTTTTTTAAAAGGGTGGGGGGAAGAAAAAGAAAATCCAGATGAACCAGATTATTGAAATGACTCAGAAGTTAAAAATGCAATTTAAACAATGCAATTTCTGGAAATGAAATAGAGAAAATTATCCCACAAAAAAAGCACCAGCCACAGATGATTTCATAGGCAAATTCTACCAAGACATCATTGTTCAGGTAGCCTCAAAGCCCCATAAACTGTTCCAAAGCACTGAAAATGAAGGAAAGCTTCTAAACTTTTCTATAAAGCAACTATAATACTGACATCTAAATGATAGTGACTGTCCATAAAGACAGAGCCCCACTCCAAATATTAAAGCCCAAAATGATTTCTATATAACTATACAAAAAGTATTAAGCAAAAAAAGAGGAAACAGAGGGCTACTTCCTACAAATACTCCATGACAAAAGGGGTATTATTACGAGAATGCAAGATTGATGTATAAGGAAATTCACTGGTATCATACATATATCCTATTACTAAATCTAAAGGAAAAAAATTCTATGATTATATCCACAGACCTTTAAAAGGACTTTGACAAAATCCAACAGTTACTATTAAAGAAATTAAAAAAAAATTCAAGAAAATTCAATCTGTTGTGATAGTTGCTTTTTATTAAAGTACATGAAGAAAATCCAGCTTCACATACATACACAGTTAAAAAAAAAAAAAGGAAGTATTTTAGTAGCCCTTTTAGGTTATTCTGGATATTCATGTTTGATTTTATACCAAAACTTGTTGTGAGCTTCTTAACAGTTGTAATGTACAATCTGAAACATATCAATGAATTTTTTGTACTCAAATACCCATTGGCAGGTTTTGCATTTCCAATGGGTATTTTTAACCATTACTGGTTTTATAATAAATAGCATGCCTTGGTCATTTGAAAAATACTTGGGCAAATCTTTCAAAAGATAACATATTTCATTATATATTTTTTAAAAATTCTGTATTGTGGTGCCTGGGTGGACTGGTTGGAACATCTGACTTTGGCTCAGGTCATGATCTCAGGGTCCTGGGATGGAGCCTCCCATTGCTCTGGGCTCAGCGGGAGTTTGCTTGTCTCTCTGTCCCTCCCCACCCCTCTACCCCGCACTGCTCATACTCTCACACTCTCTCTCAAATTCTCAAGTAAATAAAATCACAAAAAAAAAAATAAAAATAAAGATTGTGTATTAATATCATCACCAATCTCACCAAAATCTGTAAGTACTGAAAAGCTATTGGCTCATGGTAGTAGATGAAAGCTTTCCAAATGTTGGTTTTTGCTTTAAATTCGATTTTCTTTATTGGCAACAAATACATCAGAATTGCTTTCCCTGAAGCAACAGGTACTCATTCATTTGAGAAAAATGTCTGTCAAATATTCAACTCTGGATAACCATATATTCCTTCAGGTAAACATCGTGTTTGTTACACACACAGACATATGCACAACTCATTTCCAAGTCAAAGAATCACAAAAGTACTTCAGTATAAAGTGTCTTATGCATATATACTATTTCAGTGCAAAATTTAAAAACTGTACTGAAAAGCTGAGATGCAGTAAAACTAAAACTAATAATTTTTACTGCTTCGAATCATTCAGAAACAAACTTGGAACTGTTCTTTAAACCATGAGTGTATGGCAGTGACTGTTAGTAAACGTTTGATGTCATCACCTTGATTTGGGCTATGGCAGCCAGTTTTACCCAACACTACTGCACCTTTACTACAAAAATATCAATACAGTGCAAAAGACAAATAATATTTTCATACCGTTAGGAAAATAATTTGCACTTGATCCTAAAAAGGTTTCAGAGACATGGTGGGGTCCTCAGACCATACTTTGAAAACACTGATATTAGGACCTTCTAAAAAATAAGAAAAAGAGGGGGAAAAAACCCTACCAAAATAACAATAAAACAAATCATTTGCAGAAGATACATAAGATATTAAAACTCATAATTAGAGAAATGCAAATTAAAACCACACAGTGAACAATAAAACTTAAAAGTATGACAAGACATTTTATCGAGAGGGCTGTGAGAAAAAGGTATTCTTACACACTACGGATGGATATGTAAACTTTAATTCTTTAGGAATTTGTTAATACCTAACAAAACTATAAAAGCACTAATCTTTTGACAGAGCAAACCAATTTCTAGGAATTTACACTAAAGATATATATACATCTCCAACAATATGAAAATACATACACAGTTATTCCTTGCAAATTGTTAATTGCAAATAGTGGGGGAAAATCTAAATGCCCACGGATACCTGTAGAGCAGTGGGTAGTAGAGGGTGGGATTACTCTTTTGCTTTTTATCCTCCTCAGAAGAGGCTCAGACTAATCTTTCATTCTATATACTTTAATGTTGTTCATTTACATCTTGCTTGATAATTCTTTTATTTAAAATGTTAAAATAACACAAAAATATTATAAAGAAATACTGAAAATGTCAGGAACTTTCAATAAGACAGAGATGAGAAGTTATTTTCCTTAAGATTTACTTGTGAGTATCCCTCCTCAGCCTTTAAGCTAAGATCAAGTATAGATTTACTTGTGAGCAAATCTAGGTGCAGTTTTTGGCTGCAGTGAGCCAGGGTCAAAAACCTGGCCTGGACCACTGCTTCTATGCAGCCCTGGAACTTTGTAAGGCATGTAAATCCTGGATCAGTGTTTGCTACGGTTCATTTAACGACTAGCCAGAAGTCTGTGGTCCCTAAATCTGGCTGGGGATGAGAATCACTTGGGAACAGTTTCAAAAGCTGATGTACAACCTCCCACCTCATACCAATTTAAAAAAAAAAAAAAAAAAAAATAGGGGCACCTGGGTGGCTCAGTAAGTTAAAGCCTCTGCCTTTGGCTCAGGTCATGATCCCAGGGTCCTGGGATCAAGCCCTGCATCGGGTTCTCTGCTTTGCAGGGAGCCTGCTTCCTCCTCTCTCTCTCTCTGCCTGCCTCTCTGTCTACTTGTGATCTTAGTCTGTCAAATAAATAAAATCTTTAAAAAAAAAAAAAAATGGAAGGGGCGAAATGGCAGGCATTCATTTTATTTTTTTTTTAAAGATTTTATTTATTTATTTGACAGATCACAAGTAGGCAGAGAGGCAGGCAGAGAGAGAGGAGGAAGCAGGCTCCCCACTGAGCAGAGAGCCTGATGCGGGGCTCGATCCCAGGACCCGGGGATCATGACCTGAGCCAAAGGCAGAGGCTTTAACCCACTGAGCCACCCAGGCACCCTGACATTTTTTTTTTTTAAGATTTTATTTATTTGACACAGAGAGAGAGAGAGAGTGAGCTCACACACAGCAGGGGGAGGGGCAGGCAGGGGGGAAGGGAGAAGCAGTCTCCCTGCTGAGCAAGGAGCCCAATGCAGGGCCTGGGATCATGATCTGAGCTGAAGGCAGATGTTTAACTGACTGAGCCACCCCAGGCACCCCTGGCAAGCATTTTTTAAAAATTAATTCTAATGGGCAGCCAGTGCTGACCACCTCAGCCTTAAATGGCTTGTGAACTTCAGACCAAGGTGACAATCAAAAACTTCAAAGTTTTCACAACTATTCCACACTTCCCCTTCCCTCTATCTTCACCTTTGTCTCACTTGGCCTTCTCAATAAATTTCTTACCGCCACCAGCTTAAAATTTACCCTCCCTCCTGTTTGAAGGGTTATCACTCTAAAAACAAATCTGATCCTGTCATTCCACGGCCCATGGGTCTAAACTCCTTAGTATGAAGCATCGTGAAATACAACTCCAAACTTCCTGGCACCCCAATATTTGCTCTAAACACACTGAACTATGGATCCCTGCTTAAGCATGACATGCATTAGGAAACTATGCTTTTGCATGTCCTCTCTATTCCCAGGGCCCTTCCTTATTATTATTATTATTATTATTCCCTTCCTTAAGGGCCTTATCAGTCTTGTAAGCTTCAACTCATCCTTCAAAATCCAAGTTCAGGGGCCCCTGGGTGGCTCAGTTGGTTAAGCATCTGCCTTTGGCTCAGGTCATGATCCCCAGGGTCCTGAGATCGAATCCCACAACAGGGTCCCTGCTCCATGGGGAGCCTGCTTCTCCCGGTGCCTCCCTCTTTCCCTCTCTCATGAATAAATAAATATTTAAAAACGAAAAACACAAAATCCAAGTTCAATGTCATCTCATTCATAAAACCATCCCACTTTTCCACTGGTAGAAGAGGTACACACTTTTACTTAACACACGGGGCACTGCAAGTAACCTGGCTATCAGAGCCCAGCCTGGGAGGGGTTCACATACTCATCTACATATTCCAGCTAAATACAACCCTGCAGGAGCCTAACACAAATTGGGTGTGTCAACAACTGTGAACCAAAACAAGTCTATGACTAATTATTCAATTTAATTTTAATTAAGTTCCCATTCTTTTGGGACGCCTGGGTGGCTCTGTCGGTTGAGTGTCTGCCTTCAACTCAAGTCAGGATCCCAAGGCTCCAGGAAATGGGTCCCGCTTTTGGTTCCTTACTCAGCAGGGAGCCTACTCCTCCCTCTGCCTGCTGCTTCCCCTGCCTGCGCTCTCTCTCCGACAAATAAATAAAATCTTTTAAAAAACTCCTTTAAGAAAAAAAAAGTTATCTTTTTTTTTTTTTAAACTAGCACTAATTTGAGCATTAGAAGCTCAGATTCCTGGAAAAATTAACACCCATGGTAGTACCATGGATTGTGGATGTTCTTGAATTCTCAAATAAAAACATGCAGGAAGAAGCTATACAATCAACAAAAAGCATTTACAACAAAGCCCAGTAACCGATATATCCCCACAAGGTACAAAACAGAAGCAGTCAGCGAGGAGCAACTAGCTATGAAACTTGTGTGTTCCCAACACCTACATGGAAGGAAAGCCAGTTTCCAACATACCTAAGACCTGAAGAATCCCCCAAGTAACTGATAGGTGTTCACTGGAAAGAACAGTGGGACAATTTGAGAACAGCAGCTGAAACTGGGAGGGATTTTGCCTGCTCCAAAAGTAGGTGACAGCAAGAAGCCTGGCAGTAGAACCATAATCAACTGGAGCAGGGTATCCTGTAGGAACACTCAACATTGACCTAAGGAACACTCAACATTGACCTGTCGCAGGCCTTTCTAGGACAGGGCCCCACATTGCAGAGAAACTGTTGGCAGTGGAATTAAAACTGGGTGGGACAGGAACAACAGAGACAAAAGAGAAGGTCCAGATAAAAGTGTGCAAAAGGCAAATAACTAGGAAATGTCAGAAAGCAGCAGTTACGTTTTTTGGCAGACATACATGCATGTACATGTAAACACACGCACACACAAGAAAACGAAGCCAATTTCGAAAAAACTCACTAATTTTACATAAAATGAGCAAAGAAAGTAACAGGATCAAATCCATTACAAAATTACTATAAATACAGTGAGTAGCAGAATATCCCTACAGAAAATGGAAGCTTGCCAGAATGAGTGCTCAAAAAAAAAAGGGCGGGGGGGGGGGGAGCTGTTACTATTACAAAACAACCAAAAAGACATAAGGAAATATATAAGACACGAAAGAATAATTAGAAAACTCAAATAATTAGAAAAACTCAAAAATGAGTTGACAGAATCCAAGAGTCAATTATAAATTTTAAAAAGTCATTTAAAAAAAATATTTTATGTATTTATTTGACAGAGGGAGAGATCACAAGGTGGCAGAGATGCAGGCAGAGAGAGAGGGGGAAGCAGGCTCCCTGCAGAGCAGAGAGCCCGATGCGGGGCTCGATCCCAGGACCCTGAGATCACGACCCAAGCAGAAGGCAGAGGCCCAACCCACTGAGCCCCAAAAAGTCATTTTTGATAGGACCACAAGACTAATAAATAATACTATAAAAGAAAAAGAAAGTAAAAGGAAAAATCTTTTTAAAACAAAAAAGAAATGATGCATAAGATTTTTTTTAAATATGTGAAAGAAAATTTTGGAAGATAGGCAGTAGAGATATAACATATGCATAGCAGGAGTCCCTAAAAAATTAAACCAAAATAAGGGAAAATAATAGTAAAAACTGTAAAAAACAAAACTTTTCTATTATGAATTTTTTAATTGAAATTACACACTCAAAGGACACACATCAATGTAGATACGAGAGTTATCAGAGAGTATCATTCAGAGACCAACACCAAGATCTACTCAAATAAAATGACTATATTTAAGGAAAAGGGTTCTTTGGCATCTAGGCCAAAAGATCTCATAACTTACAAAGAAAGAAATTTAGATCATCATCACATTTGGATAGCAACATGTTATGCCAAAGATAACATAGTTAAAGTACTCAAAGAAAACAGTGAGCCGGGGCGCCTGGGTGGCTCAGTGGGTTAAGCCGCTGCCTTCGGCTCAGGTCATGATCCCAGGTCCTGGGTTCGAGCCCCATATCGGGCTTTCTGCTCAGCAGGGAGCCTGCTTCCTCCTCTCTCTCTGCCTGCCTCTCTGCTTACTTGTGATTTCTCTCTGTCAAATAAATAAATAAAATCTTTAAAAAAAAAAAAAAAAAAAAAAAGAAAACAGTGAGCCAAGGATTTTATATCCAGTAGAACAGACCTTCCAGTAAAAAGACACAGATAAGCTAATAAACATGCAAAACCACAGAGAATATTGTTTTCATGATCCCTTTCTAAAGAATCTAAACAACAATCAAATTCTTCCTAAAGAATCTAAATCTGACAATAGAAATGACAAGAGAAACACAGATAGGACTAGTGATAAGCATTAAATATATTGTTACTTATAATACTAAGATTAAATGAGAATTAGGGGAGAAAGAATCAAATTATGTAATAGCTATAGGATCTAGGTATACTAAAAACCATTTTTTAAAAATGGGGAGAAGAGTAAGAATAGCCTGTATAATTTTAGTACTGTTTACAGTAATTAAAATTGATACTGTCAGAATTACTATTATTCCAGACAATGGTATACTCCGTACTGACTTAATAAAAGACTAATGCGCTTGTCTTCCTAAGGCATTTTCAAAAGAAATACAAATTATTCCATTTTATTCTCTTATATCTTTACCACAAGATAGCTGACTTTTATATATTTACCTGAAAAAATGTCCAAGATAGTGGGTTTTTTAAATGTTTTCTATTATGGTGGGGGGGGTGATTTAAAGCAGCATAATATGATCTCGTTTATTTGTATGTGCAGACACATATATAGGTCCTAACTTTTACATGGAAGAGCATCAAAGAATTTTACTTTCACCATGTCTTATCCTTTTGAGACCATAAGCAGCCACAAGTAGCAATAACTTAAATGTTTATATCTTTGCCTATAGGGAAACGGAATTTTTAGCCTGGGATCTGTTCAGTTATTTGTCCAGTTTTACTGGACACTAGCCATGCCCATTCCTTTACATAACATTATGAGAGCTTTTGCTTTGCATAGTTGCAACAGGGACCCTATTCTGGCCCACAAAGCTGAAGCAATTTACTCTCTGACCCTTTACAGAAAAGGTATGCGCACTCCTGTATGTTAAAGCATTTCTTGATTGCTTAAAAAAAAAGAAAAAGAAAAAGAGAAAAAGTATTTCCTAAAAGGTGATTCAGTTGCAGAAATAGCTAGATAATCTCTTCTCCAAACATTTTTCTCTATTCTTTTCAAAGATGTCCAATTCCCTACTTAGAGATTTCCCTGGTCGCCTTCAATTTTTTCTCCTGGTTTCCCATGCCACGTTTTTACAATCAGCTGCCTTAGTCCTAACTTTTTTCACCGATTATAGTTTTCCTCTTTCTCCATTTAATTCTTCCAATCAACCCTCAATATTCTACAGAACTTATTCTACCTGTTTTTGCAATGGACCCTGGGATCACTGAATTTTAAAACCAAACAGATCCTCTGCAATCATCCAGTTCAACTTCCTTTTTACAAACGAAGGCAGAGGCCTGGCGTCCTATGTGTGTCTCTACCACTTTCAAATTATGACTTATGTAGGAATTCTGTGGATTTGAGTTCCCTCACTTAAACAAAAGAGGTTAAGATTGTATTAACTCTGATACACTTTGATTCCATGAGGTCCCAAGGGATTTAAAAGGCCTGTTCAAAATCAGTAGTAAACCTAAACTGGATCACAGGTCACAAGACCCCTACAATTTTTCTACATTATCTTGGTAGCTTCCAGAATGTTGCTTAAATTATCGTGCCTGTTAGATTGGTTCCTTTTTATCTCTGTGTCCTTAAACAGTCCCCTGGCTACTGAAATTGTGTGTATGTGTCCCCATTTATTCTTGTACTCTTCCTCTCTTACAGTTCTTATACCCAATTTGTAGCTTCCGTTTCTAACTCCTATTCTATTCCTTTTTTCCCAGCTTTTTATAGGACACTTCCAATTGTTCTTCTCCAAAATGGTCACTTTCTACACAAAACTGACCAAACTCTGACTCCTTCCTTACCAAACTTATTACTTTTTATTTTATTTATTGCATGTAAAGGAAGCTTATGTGACACACTTACATAAGATCTGAATTTCAGAAATTACATTCCATAAACATTGTTTAAACTTAAAATTAATTTGACATATAAATAGAAAGCATTTCTACATAAATAGAAAAAGCATTATATGTTGAGTCCAACAAATTGGGTTCGAATTACAATTCTTTTGCAGCATTTCATTAGACCTCTCTGACACTCAGTTTACTCCTTGTGGTTATTAACACCTAATTCACAGAACATTAAATAAAATGAAGGGGCGCCTGGGTGGCTCAGTGGGTTAAAGCCTCTGCCTTCTGCTCAGGTCATGATCCCAGGGTCCTGGGATTGAGCCCCATATCGGGCTCTCTGCTCAGCAGGGAACCTGCTTTCCCCTCTTTCTCTGCCTGCCTCTCTGCCTACTTGTGATCTCTGTCTGTCAAATAAATAAATAAATAAATAAAACTTTAAAAAAAATTAAATAAATAAAATGAAGAGTTCAAAATATTTATTATTGTACTCTATCAAGATAAACATGGTCTCCAACTTGCTAAAACAAGCCTACCTTAGCTTTCATGCTTACTTGAGTGTAAATGTTCACTTTTATCTATCTTACACCAGTTTGGTGCTACTTAAGAGATACGTAGGATTTCTTCCCACTACCCCTTCTTGGAACAGGTTAAATGAGATATAATTCACATAGCATAAAATTCACCCTTTAAAATGTACAAGTCAACATTTTTGTATATTCAAAGAGGTGTATAACCATTATTACAATTTGGTAACATTTTCATCACCCTAAAGAGAAATTCCTTACTTGTAGCCATCATCCCCCCAACCCTAAGCAACCACTAGTCTACTTTGTCTATTTACCTGTTCTGACCATTTCATTATAAATGGAATCATACAATATATGATCCTTTGACAGGCTTCCTTCACTTAGACTAATGTTTTCAACATTTATCCATATTGTAATACTTTATTTCTTTTTACTACTAAATAATATTCCCTTCTGTGGCCATATTCCACATTTTGCTTATTCATTATTCATCAGGTGGTAGGCAATTAGGTTACTTTTACTTTCTATTATATGTAATGCTGCCATGAACACTCATGTAAAAGTTATCGTGTGAATATTTTTTTTTTCATTTCTGCTGGGTATATATCTAGAAGTGGAATTGTTGGGCCACGTGGTAATTCTATGCTTAACTTTTGAGGAACTTCCTGTTTTCCATCATGGCTACACCATTTTACATTTCCACCAACCAATATCCACATCTTTACTGACACTCGTTACTGTCCGTCAGTGAAAACAGCCATTCTAGTGGGTGTAAGACTCAGTATGAAAAAAGAGAGTATCAATTTTTGAATACTGAGTATATATAGAAAATGGTACTCTAAACATATTAAGTTAAATACGATTATAAAATTAACTTCACCTGGGGCGCCTGGGTGGCTCAGTGGTAAGCCTCTGCCTTCAGCTCGGGTCATGATCCCAGGATCCTGGGATCAAACCCCGAGTCGGGCTCTCTGCTCGGCGGGAAACCTGCTTCCCACCCCTACCCTCTCCCCCCGCCTGCCTCTCTGCCTACTTGTGATCTCTGTCAAATAAAAAATGAAAAATAAAAATCTTTAAAAGTAACTTCACCCGTATTTTACATTTTTTAATGTGAAAACTAAAAAATCTTAGATTACATATGTGGTTTGCTTTGGCAGTATTGTTATTGGACAATGCTGTTATTACAGACCTCCTAAGAGCAACTTTGTTGGATAGGTGGGCCTTCTAAATAATTAAGTTTTATTGGATATAACCAAGTACCAAGCACCAAGGGGATGTAAAATTAAGATTTCCTACCCTTTAGAAAATTATAATGCAGTAGAAGATGGGGGAAACAAGAACCTGAGGACTATCATTCATCTGTCACTGAGGACCAACAGGGAGACCAGAATCCATAAGGCAATCTTGGATATAATTCTAATGACTGCCACAGTGCTTATCAGACAGTGGCGCACCCAAAAATTACTTAGCCTTAAAGATTTAATAGGATTTCAATGGCTTCTAGTATCCTTGGGTGAAAAAAGTTTCCTCTGAGAATGCAAATAGAAGAATGAGGCAATACAGAAGACTATCATGTATTATTCTTGACAATAAACAGAAGAAAATGTTAGCTTTAATCCACAGGCATTTTGTCCTTTTAAAAGAAGTTACTTCCAACTTTTCTTATCACTGACTACCAGATGTCAAAGAATATGATTTGACCTTATTTGGCAATGCTCAATATCTGTAACTCCAGGTTACTGCCAAAAGAACATAGCTTCAAATTATTTCCTTTACTTTTCACTATTGCCAAAAGCTCACTAGCTCACCGTCAAGAGGATGACTTTTTCATTCCTCTGTCAATGCTTCTTAAAAATGTGATGCAAGAGGCCATGGCTCTCCATTTCAAACTGGAACATTTTAAAAACATGTATTAGGGGCCTCATTCCAAACCAAATGAATCAGAATCTCTGTTAGTTGGGGGATGACCTTGTTGACTTTTCTTTACAATAAGCCCAGAGAGGCACTGCTCTAGATCAGTGGTCAACAAACCATGGCTTCCAGGCCAAAGAAATAATTACAGATCTACTGGAACACAGCCATATGGATTTGTTTACCTATTGTCTGTGGCTGCTTCTGCAATTCGAACAGTTGAGTAGTTGTGACAAATTTATGGTCTGCAAGATGAAAAAAGTTTATTTATCATCCAGCTTCTCCCAGCAAATTTGGCTGATAATGTTCTAGCCTAAATTTTATTCTGGATCAATGTGGAACACCAAAAGACTGATACATTTGAAAGTTACTGTTCTGCAGCTTCAGAGAATGAAGTCAACTGAATCATGCTTTGGCATAAGTCTTTCAACTTGTACTGACAGGGCTATTTTTAGAAACCTCCAAAAAAAAAATTCCTGGAGGAAAAAAAAAAAAGATTCCTGGAGGGATGGGTCATTGAGAACTTCTATTCTGTCACAGTCTCTTTGATGAGGCCCAAAGGCAACACAGGTCTATGTTCCCAGCATAACAGTTAACATGCTTAAAAACCAAAGAATTATGAATTCTATATTCATCTCTATGTATCTTTTGATGACATTCTTCTGGGCTGGTACCTTTCTCATGGCAAAAGAAAATTAAAGCACAAGAGGTCAGCTATAGAACAGAACTTATACTAATCTTCTAAAAAGAAAACTGAGACTTGCCTATTAGACCTACCATGAGTTGGTATGAGACTACGAACACATTTAGGAAATTGGGATTGTTTTCTCAATATTCAAGACCTTTTCCTACTTTACCTAAGCTAATGAGATACAGACCTGTAGTAAATGTACTTAGCATTTCCCTGTATTTAAAATCCTAACAGAACCAGGCAAAGCAGTAGAAAGGGGAAACAAACTTTAGCTAATTTAACTCTCTTCTTTTATTTTGCTTATTTTATTTATTTATTTATTTATTTTTAAAGATTTTATTTATTTATTTGACAGACAGAGATCACAAGTAGGCAGAGAGACAGGCAGAGAGAAAGGAGGAAGCAGGCTCCCCGCTGAGCAGAGAGCCCGATGCGGGGCTCGATCCCAGGATCCAGGGACCACGTCCTGAGCTGAAGGCAGAGGCTTTAACCCACTGAGCCACCCAGGCGCCCCATATTTTGCTTATTTAAAAACTAAAAAGGTATGAGGAAAAAGAAACATAATGCGATAATGACAAGCTACCTCTACAATCTCAGATAATCTAGCTTCCACCTAAAGAAATTATATAAAGAATAGCAATTTAAACTCAATGTAAGCACAAGAAAAGAAATACTAAAAAGAGCAGAAATCAAGGAAACAGAAAACAAAATAAAGAGTATGAATGAAAACAAAAGCTAGTATTTTGAAAAGATCAGTATTTTGAAAAGATTGTTTTTAAAAAAAAGATCTTATTTAATTTTTTGACAGAGAGATCATTAAGTAGGCAAAGTAGCAGGCAGAGAGACGGGGAAGCAGGCTCCCTGCTGAGCAGAGAGCATGATGCAGGGCTGGATCCTGAGATCCAGGAGCACCCTGAGATCATGACCTGAGCCCAAGGCAGAGGCTTATTAACTCACCGAGGGACCCAGGCACCTGATCAGTAAGACGGTTAAATCTCTAGCTAGACTGACCAAGAAATAAAAGACACAAATTACCAATATCAGAAATGACAAAAGGGACATTATTACAGATCCTACAACATAAGAAAAAAGGACTAACCGTCTTATGTACATAAATTTGACAACTTAGATGAAAGGGACAAATATTTTGAAACATACAAATTACCAAAGCTACCAAAACCAAACCCCAAAAAACAAAAAGCAAAAAAAACTCACAAAGAAATATATAAAGTGAATAGTCCTATATAAAACTAAAAAACTGAATTTATTGTTAAAAGCTTTCCCATTAAAAAAACCCTCCAGGACCAGATGGTTACATTAGTGAATTCCACCAAACATTTAAGTAAGAAATAACATCAACTGTATAGGAACTCTACCAGGGAACACAACAAGAAGATATACTTCCCAACTGCTTTTGAGGCTAGTAGCCTTCCCTGATAACAAAACCAAATGAAAATGATACAAGAGAAAAGTCCTAACCGAATTTCTCAGGAACAAAGAAACAAGTATCTTCAGAAATATTAGCAAATTAACCTAGCAATATATAAAATGCACAATGTGTCACAACAAAATAGAATTTATCTTAGGAATGCAAAGCTGTTCAATATTCAAAAATCAAGAAACTACACCAACAAATAAATGTAAAAACTCATATATAATAACCTCAAAAACTATTTGCAGGAAAAAAAGTATTGGCAAAATTAAACATACATTCATGATTTTTAAGTCTCTTAGAGCAAACTAAGTATGAACGGTAACTTCCTCAACACAGTAAATGGCAAAACAGAAATACAAGGGAACTTCCTTAACCTGATAAAGTGATAACAGGCATATACAATAAACCAATAGCTAACATCCTACTTAATAGCCAAAGACAGAATGCTTTCATCTAAAATTAGGAAAATGGAAGGTTGCTAGGTGGCTCTACAGGTTAAGTGTCAAACTCCTGATTTCAGCTCAAATAATAATCTCAGCGTTGTGAGATCCAGCCCCAAGTGGGGGGTCCATGCTGGGTGTGGCGCTTGCTTGGGATTCTCTCTCCCCTTCTGCCTTCTCATGCACTATCTCACAAATAAATAGATAAATAAAAATAAAATTGGGAGGGGCGCCTGGGTGGCTCAGTGGGTTAAGCCGCTGCCTTCGGCTCGGGTCATGATCCCAGGTCCTGGGTTCAAGCCCCACATCGGGCTTTCTGCTCAGCAGGGAGCCTGCTTCCTCTCTCTCTCTCTGCCTGCCTCTCTGCCTACTTGTGATTTCTCTCTGTCAAATAAATAAATAAAATCTTTAAAAAAAAATAAAAATAAAAAAAAAAAATAAAATTGGGAGTAAGGAAAGGATGTCTGCTCACCATCCCTATTTAATAGCATAACTGGTGCAGTAAGGCAAGAAAAGGAAATAAACTGTGTATACATCAAAAACAAGAAATAAAACTGCCTCTATTCACAAATATCATAACTACCTACATATAAGTTCATTATTTTAAAATACCGTATTCCTACATATGAATGAGCAATCAAAAACTGAAATTTTTAAAATCACTTAAAATAGTACCAGGAAACATTAAATGTACTTAACTAAAAATCTAGCAAAATGTGTGTAAGATCTGCATGCCGAACACTACAAAACGGTAATAAGAAAATAAAAGAATGAACGATACACCAAGTTCAAGTTTTGAAAGACTCAATACTACTGACAATTCTCCCTAAATCAGTCTGTAGATTAATGCAATCCCAACAAAATCTCAGATTTTATTTGACAAACTTACTGTAAAATTTATGTAGAAACAAAAGAGAACTAATAGTTGAAACAATTAAAAAAAAAAAATTTGGAGGGCTCACATTACCTGATTTCTAATCCTAAAATAAAGCTATAGTAACAAAGGCAGAAGTAACTGGCGGAAGGGATAGACACATAATCACCAAAACAAACTAGGGGAAGAACTATTTTTTTTTTTTTTTATGATTGTATTTATTTATTTGACAGAGAGACAACAGGAGAGGGAACACAAGCAGGGGAAGCAGGAGAGGGAGAAACAGGCTTCCTATCTCTGCCAAGCAGGAAGCTCCATGCGGGGCTTGATCCCAGGACCTTGGTATCACAAGCTGAGCCAAAGGGAGACACTTAACAACGGAGCCACCCAGGCGCCCCAGGGGAAGACCTATTTTTGACCAAAGTAGAAAGCATTTAATGGAGAAAGAATAATCTTTTCACAAATGGTTGCTCAAAATTTTGTGGACATCCATATTAAAACAAACAAACAAACAAACAAACAAAAAACCCCCCACAAAAAAACCTCTGCCCACATCTCTTAACATAAACATAATTTAACTCAAATAAAACATCCAGAAAAAAAAAACTGAGACGCTGGGCTTAGCAAAAACATCTCAAAAGCATGATTGATAAAAGGAAAAATGAACAAACTGGACTTTATCAAAATTTGAAACTTATGTTCTGCAAAAGACACTGTTAAGAGAAGGAAAAAAGTCAAGCTGCAGACTAGGGAAAATATTTGCAAAACAATACCTGATAAAGAATTTGTATCTAAAATATATAATTCTCAAAACACAGTGAACAACTACTGTGCACCAAGGGACACAATCCAAAGAGAAAAAAGGCAATCCACGAAATGACAAAAATATTTACAAGCCATATGTCTGCAAAGGGGTTAATATTCAGAACATATAAGGAATTCCTACAACTCAACAACTAAAAACAACCCAATTAAAAGTGGGCAAAAGATTTAAATACATTTTACCAAAGAAGATCTGTGGATGAGAGGCACACAGATACTGAAAATCCTTAGTCTTTAGAGAACTGCAAAGCAAAACCACAATGACACACTACACACCTATTAGAATGGCTAAAATTATGGGTAAAAAAAACCTTGATAATTTCAACTGTGATAAAGATACAAAAGCAACAAAACTCTTATATACTGTTAGTGGAGATATAAAATGGTATGGACAGTTTGGCGGTTTCCTATAAAGTTAAACATTCACTTACCATAAGACCCAGACCAAGTCCATTCCTAAGTATTTACCCAGGAGAAATGAAAAGTATCTTTATACAAAAAACCATACACTAGGGGTACCTGGGTGGCTCAGTGGGTTAAAGCCTCTGCCTTCGGCTCAGGTCATGATCTCAGGGTCCTGGGATCGAGCCCCGCATCGGGCTCTCTGCTCGGCGGGGAGCCTGCTTCCCCCTCTCTCTCTGCCTACCTCTCTGCCTACTCGTGATCTCTCTCTCTCTGTCAGATAAATAAATAATATAAAAAAATCTTAAAAAAAAAAACCATACACTAGAACAGAAATATTTATAGTCACTATAAACTGCAAATAACCCAAATTATTCTACATTCATAAGGTGCCATGATACTCAAACAGTAAGAAGGAACTAAAAATAACAACAGAGAAACTATTGATACAAGCAACTTCATGGAGAAATCTCAAATGCATTAGGCTGAGAGTGTATGAAACCAGTCTCAAAGGCTATGTATTGTGGATACATACATACCGTATGAGTTCCCTTACATGGCTGTGTGAAAGGTAATGTATAGAACAGAAAACACACCAGTGGCTGCCAAGTGCTACAGGGAGGGAACAAGGCTGACTACAAACAGTACAAGAGAAAGTTTCAGGTGATGGGACAGTTCTATACTGTCTGGCTGGTGGTTACATGACTATATGGATCTGTCAAACTCAGAACTGTATACTAAGAGTTTTACTATATGCAAATTAGACCAGTAAAAGCAATAAAGGTATTAAGAAAATAAATTTAATGTGGTAAAATACACAATACCAAGTTATATTACAACCAATTAAACAATTATAAGGTATGAAGTTATTTTACAACATGTTTAAACTGATTAAATATTCTACTATCTATTAGCACATTTCAGAGTTGGGCCATATTTTAGCCTTAAAAATTAAAAGTTAGGGTCATTATTACTTAACAGTTTCTTTTAACCACTTAGGGATACATAAAGAAAAAGTCAACTATATCTTATTTGAAATCACTGGGTTTTTTTGTTCTTTTTTTAAGATTTTATTTACTTGAGAGAGAGAGTAAGGCATATAGCATAAGCTGGGGGGGTGGGGTGTGCCAGGGGTGGAGAGGCAGAGGGAGAAACAGACTCCCCACTGAGCAGGCAGCCCTACTCAGGGCTCAATCCCAGGACCCTGGAATCCTCACTGTTTTTTAATAATTAATTTACCCATTATCTATTATATACAGATTCAAACATTCACAAGATAATCATGAGTGGAGTTCAGGAACATAATTTACCTACATCTTGCCACTTTCCTAGTAATGGACACAGCTGGTAGAAACAGTACTGTGAAGTACTTAAATATTCTCTAATCTCAGGGTGCCTGGGTAGCTCAGTTCACTAAAGCAACCAATTCCTGATTCAGCTCAGAATCATGATCTCAGAATCATGGGATGGAGGCCCATGTCAGGCTCTGTGCTGAGCATGGAGCGCTAAAGATTCTCTCTCTCCTTTTCCCTCCCCAACTCCCATTCATGCACGAACTCGCACGCGCTCTTCTCTCAAAAAACAAACAAAAAAATTCTCTAATCTCCTTCTATTCATTCTTTTTTTTTTCTTCCTTCTATTCATTCTTTAAGGGGAAGAGCAATCAGAAGACAGAAATGGGGAGAGTTATGGGGGCGGTTACTTCACAGGTGCCATTAGCCCATTTTAAATCTGTGAAAACCCAGGCTTTAGTGGTGGGTTAGATCACTTGCCCATTCCTAAAGGAAAAGAGGAAGCACTAGGATTCAAATTCAGGACAGTCTCACTTCAGAGCTCCTACTCTTACCTAGCTTACTATGTGCTCTCTGTCCATCTGCAATTGCTTAAGCAACAGCTTGAGTCTACATGTTTCAAATCAAGAATATCTTTTAAGATTTTACTGCTCACACAACCTGGTTTGATTTTAAACCCCAAGCCTAAAATACATGCACATATACTCAGAAAGGTTGAAGCAGTTTACAATTCATAACAACATACAACGTCTTTTATCTGATGCTTCAAATTTTTTAAAGTCACTTAATATCATACTCAGGAATAAAAAAAGCAAACACACAAATAACCACCAAAAGGATATATGAAAAAGTAATCATGTTCACTTTTAACCTTAATAAAGAATTTATTGCAACTCTAAATTTTAAACAAAGGAATATAGAAAAGTTTTTCCCCTTTCTTCCAACTTCCTGACATCTGGCTTTCCTCTATTGTTTTCCAAAGCTGCCAGTATCCTGAGTTATACACAGATTATTTACTGCAACAGAAACTTACCCTGTGAAGCGTCACTGTGTGTTGTTCCCATATAGCTGTTTCCTCCATTGCTGTGTTCTGATAAAGGAAAAGAAAAACAAATCATTTATTTTTTAAGAAAATGTCTTTAATAAAATGACAACATCCAGCAATCTGCACACTGAAATACCACAATACATATATTAATATTGGATATTCTGAAAGTTCAATAATGATGGAAGGTTTTTTGTTTGCTTTTGTTTTTGTTGTAAGAGACAGGAAACTACACAGGAACTTCCTTTGTTTTTAACTTAATTTGGACAGATGCTGCTCTATATTCATTTCATGCCAGCTGAAATCAGTATCCAAGGTAATTCTGTAACTTTATACTTAACATCAGATAGAAAAGAAGTAAAGTTGGAATAGCACTACTTTAAAATATCTGATGACACACAAAACATTTTAAAAAGCATTCCTTACACTGCACAAAGGAAGGAAAAGTCAAATACCTCTGAACTCAGTAATTATAAATATACATGTTACAGGAAACGAGATAAGACCATTAAATAGGTTTGGACGTTGCTTGTTTTAAAATCACACAGTTAAGCACTACTGTTCCACCTAGTTTCAGTTTTGCTACAGAATTACCTTCTCAAGCTCTGCCTATAACCTAAGGAAAAAAGGTTTGTTCTAGTGTATGTATCACGTACACACATGCATGCACATATAGACAAAACAAAAAAAGCAAAACAAATAACTACAAAATACCCCATGAGTAACCATAAAATTATAAGAACACCAGGTGCAACTCAGGAACTACTCAAACCAGAATATAGTTCAGGTTCACCTCCTGTTAAGAACCTCTTTCTTGAGAGGAAATAAGTTAACTATCCAAGGCATCAGCACTAAAGAATTAAAAAAATTTTTCTTAGAAACTGGGCTAATTGTTCTTAAAGGCTTAAGTAATTGAGTCTCATTTCATGGAACTAGGGTACTAAAAATATACTATATTTACAAACAAGAAAGATTTAAAAAAAAAAAAAAATGGCCTTTCCAGGATTAACAAAAGGCAGGGTGGAAGAGGAAAATGCTGAGCAGGACATTCTCTGAACATCACAGGTTACCCACTGTTACAAACGCTGATTTCACAAGTGAGATCTGTTTTCTATTTCACTGCTGTCATTAGCATTGTGAGAATATGTCCATCAAGGTGCCATAGACCCATTTCTCCTTTCCCACAGCATCTTTAATCGAAGATTAATGCCACTTTAGAAAATGAATCCCTATAAAGAAAGTCTGCTTCCCTAAATTCAAAGCAACTAAATTAACTTTCCTGCCAGAGGAATAAGAGAGGAAGAGAAAGGATCTCTCTGTTCGCTCCCATAGATAAGAACTACCAACCTTACCAGAGTTTTGTTTCAATCTTCCAATCAAATGCAACAAAATCTCCCATTAATGAGACCTCTACTAGAAACAAAGCTATTTTTTTTTCTCCACAAAAATTGACCAGGATTTAGTGTATTAAAAAAAATTCCTCCATCAATGTGAAGCGATGATATGAGTAATTCTGCTAAACATCGAGAGTCCTACTAAAATATACATGATAAAAATATCTGCAATAATTGCCAGTTTGTCCAATCTTAGCCGACTTATTAAAAATGAGAACTGCTTGCATAGCTCTAAGCTCATCTTTTCTTGATCCACTTTAACCAGTGGCATTGCTTCATTGCCTTTTTAATCTCTTCCTTATCAGTGCAAAGGAAAGTGATTTGACAACAGGCAAATAAGTACCTTGAAAGCACCCTCTTTGGTATGTAGCAGTTAATCATCCTCCATATGATTTTAAGGACCACAGTTTTCCATTTTGTAAATGAATACTAATCAAATGAGGAAATTAATTTAATGTTAAGGAGGGAAAAGCAGGTTATGAAACTGCTTATACACTGTTACCCTAATTATGTTTAAACACGAGTAGTAAAAGGAAGGCTGCAAGGATACAAAATGTTAAAAATGATCATCTTCAAAGGGAAGGGATTATGAGTAACATTTTTTCATCAGGTATTTTATCTTTTTTGCTTTCCTCTCTTCACTCCTTATCAGATAATTTTATTTTAAACCACATTCACCAAATCCCCTTTGAAACTTCAAATATCTATTTTTAACTGTTTTAGGAAACCAAATAGTATTTAAGATTATTTTTTTATTGTTAATTATACGAAGTATTTATTCTACTGTTGGTAAGGGATCTAATACATTAAGGTCTTAATGTACAAGCTTCAAGAGAAGTGCAATAACAGAAATTTATTGTTTGGGTAAGGGAAAAACAAAAAATACTAAAACAATTGTTCTCAGCATTCCAATCAAAATGGATACGTCTCTTCGATGAAGGAATTAGAAAAGTACACATCTCAACTACCTCAAAGGCTTCCCAAGAAAGGGTAATGTAATAGCTCATAGCTCACTTCTCTTTTAAAGCCAAACATAGCCTTATTAGCTTAATTTATCACAAGAGAAACTTTATGTCATACAGGAAGGTAACAGAGAATGAAACATTAAAAAAGGATTTAGTTAGGCTCTTGACCAGCACATTAATCCAATTGAATCCATAATATTATACCTTGCCAATCCTATCACTTAAACCACAAAACAACAACAACAACAAAATGTCATCCCAGTTTAAATCATGAAGCAAGTCCTCCTTCTCTACTCTCTAGCCTTTGGTTTCCTTCAGTGGCAGAAGCAGCAAAATTCTATTCATAGCTGTTTGTATAATAACTATGCAGACCTTATGAGGAGTTCTGAATGAACAGAGAAGTGAAGAGATGAACAAACAGATTTGTGATAATGCAAAGACAGTAAAATATAATGGTAGACTCTTACTTGTCAACATTCAAGCATCCACTGTAAAATTCTTTCAACTCTGCTTTGTTCGAAAATGATCATCTCTCTCTCAAGTAAATAAAATCTTTAAAAAAAAGAAAATGGCCATAATAAAATGGGGGTGGGGGGGCTTACAATAAATCACTCAGAAACTGAAGGCTAAAACTGATATAAAACAATAAAACAGTTTTTATACTAATAAATCAAACACTATTTTCATAAGCACTGCAGAAAGAAAAAAATGTTCATTAATGACAGAACTTTGATACTTCAGAAAAGGGGAAACAGAGGATTTCCTTTTGCAAGAATACCTATGAATACCTTACATTTTCACTGTGATCCCTTTTGTAGTGTTTTATCAAGTTCATGTATCACCTATTCAAATAAATGATTGTTAAAACTCAACATCCTTATTTTAAACTTGCTTCTCATTTCTTATTAAAAAGAAAAACAGTGAATAACTGCATAACTTGGACAAGGATCTGGTAAATCTATAGTCTCATTCCCCCAGGGAAAAGTGTTACTCTTATAAGCACAATTCCAGCACTATTATTCCCTAGTAACCTGGAACGATGCTGTTGAAAACAGAAAATGAACTAAACCAGAGATACTGAGATCGGAGTCCAAATCTTTCATAGATAGGTGACCTTCATTGTCCTTACCTGTAAAATTAAAGAACTGGATAAAATTATCTCAAGTAAAAGGTCCTTTCTGGCTCCAAAATTCTATTAAAATGTAATTCTAGTTGCAGTCCAATTTTAATTCCAATTTCAAAGAAGCTGCATATTCAATAATTAGTAAGGTATTACAGGCATCAAGAGTGATTGCAATTCATGACTACTGGATTCTGAGTTCTACGTACATTTCTAAGTCAGCATCAACTGACTAGAATCACAATTTCTGAAGAAGCAAAAAGCTGCATTTCAGAATCTGCCAAGAGTTTGTTTGGTTTCTTTGTTCTAAGCTCCAGCTGGCAAAGACACTACTCAGATCACCAACTCTGAAGGGATTCCTGCCAAAACTTCAGATCCCAATTCTAGGCAGTTCTACTGTGCTTTAGGGCTGATTACAGATCAAATGCGGAAAAGGCAGGAAGACACAAGAACTGACAAAACAAGATGAACCTGTAACTGAAATAAAACCAAATCCAAAATAGAATAAAATAAGGTAACTGTTCTAAAAATGAAGGAAAATCTTAGTTCCTAAACATTATCTAGATAGAGACCAAGATTCATAGTTAAATTTTACCATCTTACGGATGTTATTTTAAAAGCAACCCATTTATTTATTCACTCATTCATTCCACAAACATTTACCAGATATGCTAAGCATTGTGGAGGCCAAAAATAGATACCTCTTTCTCCCTAAAAGGCTCAAGGAGAAAGTTTATAACATTACATAAATGGTGTAAAAGAAAATGATTCTGCCTATTGAAGATCAGAGACAGAGTCCCAGAGAAAGCAATATTCAAGTTCAAGCTTGGAGAATGACCAGTTAAAAGCACTGGAGAGAGATGTTTCAATGGAAACATCACATCAGCAAGGTTGTTGATGCTGCACATAAAGCTGCCTTTGAGATGGCTGAGCTGTACAATTAGTGGAAGAGGAAAGGGTAAAAAGAGAAGCTGCAAAACTGCCATTACAACAGGCCTTGTAATATAATGTTAAGGACTTGAAACTCAATGGGAAAACACGAAGGAATTTCAGACAATCACATGACATAGCCCGACCTCATTCTGAAGGCTGTTCTGCAGAAGATGGATCTGAGGCAGACCTGTCGGAAAATTTAAGTGGAAAGAGGGTAAGTTAAAGATGGCAAGAGGTTTCTGAATGGGGCAGCTGAGTAAAAAGCAGGAAGAAAAGATTAAAATTCAGTTTTAGACATCCTCAATTGAAGGTACCTGTGGAACCATCCAAGGAGAGACACAGGCAGTAGAGGGCTGGATATACAGGGCTGAAGATCAAGAGTGAGATCTGAAGTAGATAAGGATCTAGAAGTAATCAATGAAGTAGTTTTGAACCCTCTCGAAAAGATCCAATTACCCAAGGGCTAAGATGACCCTGTGGATTACAAGTATTTTAGGGGGAAAAAGGAAAAAAGGAAGAACCAAAGGAACCTGAAAAGGAACCAGTGAGGATACGAGAAAATCAATGAGCCTAATACAAAATACTGTTCAGAGATTACACCAAAATAAAGTATAAAAATGGAAGACATCACAAAAGAATAAAATTTCCAGGGGCACCTGGGTGGCTCAGTCCTTAAGTGTCTGCCTCTGGTTCAGGTCATAATCTCAGCATCCTGGGATCAAGCCCCATATCCAGCTCCCTATTCAGCGGGGAACCTGCTTCTCCCTCCCAAGCTCCCCCATACTTGTGTTCCCTCTCTTGCTATCTCTTAAATAAATAAAATCTTTAAAAAAAAAAAAAGGAACAAAATTTCCACATATTTTATAAACTGTTGGACCTTTAAATATTAAATATATACCTAGACTGGCTTACTCAGTACTCTCTCTTAAATGAGGCAGCATGCTGAACACTCTTCGCAGCTTGTTGTCCTCCACTAGGAAAATCAAGTGGTGCTCTCTCTCTGGGGTCCTTGTGTGAGCAGAACTACTACACTGAATAATTTCGGAGTTCTTCTGCTCTCTGGAGTGCTTTTGTTTTGTTTTGAGTGCTTTTCCACGCAAAATAAAATGCAGTATTATCTACTGAGATCAGGTTGAGCCAAGAACTTAAAAGTACAACCTAAGTTTTAGTGAATAAAACAGATGACCCCTGCCCTCCTTGACCGTTCAAGTATTTAGTTTCAATTGTGATCACTGCTGTACAAATCAAGTACAAAGAAAAAGACTAGAGTACGCATTAAAAGGTAGGGAAAATACATATTTGGATTAACCTGAAGGGCTGCCATCAAAATAGAGATGTCCAAGAGCTAATAAAAAAGATAAATCTAAAGTCAAATGAAGAGAGGTCTTCGGAAACACTCAGGGATTCAACAAACTTCTCAAATACAAGTTAAGAACTCATTAAGCTTAAGAATTCAAATAATGATCAAAATAAAAGTGTAGCAACTGCAGGATGACAGTCTCAACAGAAGGTAAGTAAATTTAGTACCTAACACCTCACTACAGTCAATACCAGTTAAATTTTCAACTACTTTATTCTGTCCACTCCTTGGTTGGCAATTTAGGAGACAAATGATGATAAATATGATTAGAAAACATTAAAATACAAATTTATAAATAATTCACTCTATTTGCCACTGCCCTTGGGTCAATGTCTTTGAAAGGATATCAGCTTAACTAAATTACCATTATACGTACATTAAACATTGAGAAATTCTTATCAGGGACAGTTATAGGCACTACAGAAAACTTTGAGTGCTTTCCAGTTTTCAAAAGTAAAACTATAATTAGGTTGAATCTTTCTTTTCTTTCTTCTCTCTTTTCCTTTTTTGGGTTGACATTTTGTAATGGCTTGAAGATGGATAAAAGACTTTTCAAATTCCAGATAGAAAAGGAAAAGGGGTTGGGGTGGCAGGGATGACTGAGTGTATCTTTTTATGTAGCTCCAGCTCTCAGAACCACAATATTGTTTCACCAGATACATATCCTTCTCATAAAAAAAGAAGAACAAACAAACAAAAAAACAAATAAAAAGTATAAACATTAAAATAAAAGTATGGGGGTGGGGAGAGTACTCAAAATGGAATACAAACAGTAACAAAGAGCCTAACTCTATTACAAATGAATAAGGTAACCAGATGAAGGTGGCAGGTAAAAAGAGAACTGTCACCAAAAAAAAAAAAAAAAAAAAAAAGTAACTAACTGTGGAAAACAGTATCCTGGCTGAATGCTGGAAGGTCAAAGACAAAAAGAACACAAAGAAATTCCGTAGCTGAGTTAGGAAGTCTTTCTCTCCTGGAAGTATGGGTATAAGTTTGAAACTATTTTGTATATATACTAGAAGTGAACCAAGTAGTAAATACTTTATAAATAATGAGCACTGGGTTTCTACTGCTGAGAGAAAAAATTACAAGAAAAGGAGGAAGGCTAAAATGAACTCCATGAAACTGGAATCTGAGGTATTAGCATAAACCCATGGTTTTAGACATATATACAGATACATAACTATGTAGCTATGCAGAGATTATTATATACCTGTCTGTTCTCTAGCTCTGTCTGCTGAAAAAGCCTGAAAGAAAGCAGGCCAAAACAAACAAACAAACAAACAAACAAACAAAACAAACAAATCCCAACTACAACGAGCACAACTGTCATGGAGATCTCAATTTCTAAATACTATCCTTTAATAAAACCAACCAAGATTCCTTGGAGAAGTAGTTGGCTTCAAGGTGAAAATATGTAAGATAAACCGGGAACATCATGTGATACCAGAAATTAAGGGACTGCTCGAAAAAAAAAGGGATGTTTGTCCAAAGAACATAGCAACCGACCTGAAGGAGTTCTAATGGCCAACACAGGAATAACTTGAGCAGCAAATTAAATAATGATAGTATTAGATTTTAAACCATTGAATAAAATAGATATTCATGAGTCCATACCAATATAATCAAATAAATAAATGGGAAATGAACAGCACTCCTTTCTTTTCAATTAACAAATATGGAAAGAAAAAGGGAAATAAAATTATCATCAAGCAAACCCCACAAATGAGATAGGATGGCAGATGAGATCCACCATAGATGCTAAAATTAGTGGATGAAAAGTTTGAGAACAGGATTAGCACATCCTCAAATTATCTCCTCCAAAATATTTATCAATTATAAAAATATAGTAACTTTACAGTGGAAAAATGCCACCTTAAACAAGTGATTAAGGTAAATACAAATAATACAAATCAACATCATGAACCCATTGATATCAATCTGAATACAATCTGTAGCTTAATATTATTTTATCAACGTTAATTTATTATCCCTGGTAACTACTCTGTGGTCATATAAAATGTTAAAGGGAATGTGATGAGAGATATAAGGAAACTAATATTTTTTAAACTTTCCTCTAAGTTCAAAATAAAGAAGTTTTAAAAAATCTTTTTGATTTTTAAATAAGATACATAAAAAACCAGGATAAATAACAAAGCACTCAATGGAAAATAGACCAAATATGCAGATATAACACATCACATTTCTTTAAAATCAGCCTTCTTACTTCACCTTAAACCCTAAAACTATTTTTTTTTAAAAGATTTATTTATTTAAGAGAGAGAGAGAGAGAGTCCACATGTTGGGGGGAGGGTGCAGGGAGGGCGCACACGCTGGGGAGGGCAGAGGAAGAAAATCTTCAAGTAGATTCCCCACTGAGCACAGAGCCCCAAGCTGGGCTGGATCTTACCACCCATGAGATCATGACTTGAGATGAAACCAAGAGTTGGATGCTTTTAGGCACCCTCCTAAAACTATTTTAAATGAATCACAAAATGTCTAAGGCACAAAAGGTGACAAGCTATGTTTCAACTGGTAAGCCTCCCTGAGACACACTGTTCAGGAAGCTCCCTCCTGCTTCTAAGACCAGGCATCTTGAGGCTGAAAATCTTACCACTAATGTAGCAATAGTAATTGATCAAGGTTCAATCAACGGCAAGGAAGTAAATACAATGCAACAAAGAGCAACATCACTAATTTTCATGTAAAACTGGGTTTTTAATGTAATGCTAATTGCGGATACATAAAAGCTTAATAAACTTGATCGTTGTCAAAAAATAAAAAATAACCTGCTATTATCTATATATCCAACATAGTCTTCATATCCAGAACACACAGAGAATTGCTATCAATAAAGACAGCCCAATAGAACTGATGTGCTAAAGGCTCAAAGAAGAAACGTCACAAAAGAAGTTATCAAAATGGCCAATAAGCATGTAGGAAAAGTGCTATATTTCATTAATCAACAGAGGACTTCAAATTAAAAACACAATGAAATGCTACTAGACATTTACACATAAGCTAATATGAAAAAGAAAATATGAAGTGTTAGTGAACAATCTAATCAGAACTCACTACTAGTGGGAATGTAAACTGGTATAACTGCTTTGAAATCTGCCAGTATGCACAACACTATGATCACTGAACAAAAATGTGTACATTCACTACAAGAATATTCACAAAGGCACTATTCTGAATAACCAAAAGCCAAAAACAACCTAAATGCCATCAGGAATAAAAGAGAAAACCATTGCACTCAGTGCAATATTACGGAGCCACGAAATGAATAAAGTACAACAAGCAATACAGATGATTCTCACAATGTTGTTCAAGGAACAAAAGAAGCCAGACATTAAGAACACATACTGTATGTTTCCATATGAGAGTAATAACAGATTAAAAAAAAAAAAAAACCACTACAAAAGAAAAACAACCCGGGATGGGAGTGGGGGTGTGGGGGGAGGGACTAGCCCTATCAGTTAAAGTTCTCTTAATTAAGACATACGATAAGGGTTCTATTAGGAGAAGTGTGATACATGATTAGAAAAACAGATCAGTGGAACACAATGGAAAATCCAGAAACAGACCACCAAAATAAATGGCAGATTAGGATATGAGAAAGTTAACATCTCAGATTGCTGGTGTAAAGGATGTACTTGTTAATAAAATGGTGCTGGAACAACTAGTCAGTCATTTGGAAGAAACATAAAATTAGATCTATATTTCACCATGCACAAGAATGAACTCCAAAAGAATTATAGATCTAAATGTAAAAATAGTATTCTATATAAATACTAGAAGAAAACTCAAGTGAATTCCTCTTTGAAGTTTTGTTTTTTGTTTTTTTGTGTTTTTTTGACAGAGAGAGAGAGAGAGAGCAGCAGTAGCAGCAGCACCAGCAGCTGAGGAAGAGCAAGAAACAGACTCCCCACTGAGCAGAGAGCCTGACGTGGGACGTGATTCTGGGACCCCGGGATCATGACCAGAGATGAAGGCAGATGCTTAACCAAATGAGCCACCTGGGTGCCCCAAGTGAATTCCTCTTTAACGGTGATGTAGCAAAAAGCTTTCTAACCATAACTCAGTCCTTAGGAAGTAAAATAAATCTGGGTACACAAAAAATAAAAAGTATCTGCATGACCAACACACACACAATACCATCAATAGTCTTAAGACAATGAACAACCTAGGAGAAAATACTAGCAAAAATACACCACAAAGGGCTAATAGTCTAATACGTAAAGAAATAAACTACTGGGGGAAAAAGAAAAATTTTAAAAAGGAAACAAGAAAAATAGTTCACACACAAAAAATATTAAAATGGCCCTCAAATATTTCCAAAAATGTTCAAACTTACTCACAGAGGAATGGAAATCAAAATAACCCCAAGATACTACTGTTCACCTATCAAACTGGCAAAATTTTAGAAGTATGACAACACAGTCTGTTCACAAGACTGTGGGGATACAGTTCCTCTCATAACTTTCTAATGAGAATACAAATTAGTACTGTCTTTGGGGAGGGAACTTGGCAATACCTAACAAAAGTAAACATGTATTTATTTTTTGACACAGAGATTCTACTTCTAAGATACATCTCCAACAATGGAATATACATATGTACAAGGTCATTTGTTGTAGCAATGTTGTAATTGCAAATACATACTGGCAACAACCTAAATGACCATATATGGGATAGTGGATGAAAAAATTATGGTACATCCGCAATAGGAGTATTATGCAGCTATAAAAAAATGGTGATCTCTATGAAGTGATATGGAACAATTTCAAGGACATACCTTTAAGTGAATAAAGTACAAGAATACAGTATGCTACCCTTCATGTAAGAATGAAGGGAATATAAGATTATACCCAGGTACCTGTTTCTCTGTGCAAAAGAAATACAGAAATCATAAACGAGAAACTAAAGAAATTACAAGGTAAGCAGGAAAGAGGTGGAAAGAAAAAGAAAATGGGTTGGGGTGGTAGGAATGAGGAAGAATTAACACCTCTGAGCATATTTTTTTGTATAGCTTTGAACCATAGTAATGTTTCAGATACCCCAAAATAATAAATAATCAAAATCAACCAGAAAGAGGTAGGTGGTAATGGTGGTGATCTTGGAGGTGGGACCCAAAACAGAATACAAACACTTAACCAATAAACCTATTTCAAATGAATACCACAACTCAAGAGGATGGGGAAGAAGAACATTAACCTAACGTGCCTGTCTAGATGTAACTGCTGGAAGGTCCCCAGAACAACATGACCACAGTACCAATGGGCAGAGAGATCCTGGTTTCTAAACTCCATTCTCCAATTAAAGGATCAGGTCTCCTTGGATAAGAAAGTGAATCTAGGGTTAGGGCAGGGAAAATAAACCATGAACACCTGTACCAAGAAAATAAGAAGTGCTCAAAGTAGGACTTCCAATGGCCAAAGCTATAACACTGTGAGCAACAAAATTAACACTAATACTAATTGACTGTAATCCATGGAATAAATTATTTGTGAACGCATACAGATATAAATAACCAAATAAATAAGCGAAGAAGGGTTAGCTCTTCCTTACAGAGAAATTTCTTTTAACAAATGAAGAGAAAATAAAAGAAACAGACCAGACATACTTTCTCCTGACATGAAGCACTGAGAAAGACAAGCCATTATGTCTGTGGTCTTTTCAAAAACGTATAATCTCAATCAAATTGTGAGACATCATACAAACCCAAACTGAAACATTCTAAAAAATGACCACTGTTCAAAGTGTCAAGGTTGTGAAAGACAAGGAAAGACAGAAACTAAAGGTACTGTCAGCTGCAATGGTAGTACTTTTGGTATATGTATGAAATAAAATGTTAAAATTAACTTCACTTCTCTAATTTTAACTTCTTGATGTGACTAATAAAAATTTTAAGTTACAGGGCTCCCTGCTCTGCAGGGAGTCTGCTTCTCCCTCTGATCTCTCCCCTCTCATGCTCTCTAATAAATAAATAAAATCTTTTAAAAAAAATTTTAAGTTACATGTGTAGCTCACATATTTCTCTTAGAGCTGCTCTGGCTCTAATCACCAATGAATGGGAAATACAAAGGGCGGAGAAATACCGCAACCACTGTGGGGAAGCAAGCATCAAGAAATTCTGCAAGGACCAACTATCCTGTTCCTCACCACTAAAACTACTAGGGGGATGGGGAGGAGAAAGACAGAGAGAGAGGGGAGAACCTTACAGTCCTTTTTTTTTTTTTTTTTTTAAGATTTTATTTTTAAGCAATCTCCACACCCCTCGTGGGACTTGAACTCACAACCCTGAGATCAGGAGTTGTATACTAGAGCATCCAGGTGCCCCAGGGGAACCTTACAGTCCAAGAGAATTAGGAGGTGCACCAAACAACCACACAGGAGGACCTTATCGGATCCTGATTTTTTAAAAAAAGACATTTAAAAAGCAAGTTCATACCTAATACAACTGGAAACTTTACATTGACTAAACACCGAATTTTGGATTTAGAATTTATTTTTACAGTGTGATAATGGTCATATCGTTCTTTTTTTAAAGAATTCTTATCTTTTAGAGATACATACTCAAATACTGGCAGATAAAAAAACAAGCCTGGTATTTCCTTCAAAATAAGGGGGGAGCTAGGATACAATGCATTCTAAGTATGGATAAAACTGATCATAATTTGTTAACCGTATCTGGTGATGGTAATGTGGGGCTTTTTATACTCTACACATACTTTTGTATGGATATGAAATACTTCCACTTTTAAAAAAAGGAAGATATCTTGAGGGGATTAGGAAATTTTTTTTTAGTTTTTCTTTAAATTCCAATACAGTTAACATACTGTGTAATAATAGTTTCAGGTGGGGGTGTCTGGGTAGCTCAGCCTGTGAAGCGTCTGCCTTCGACAAGATCATGACATCGGGATCTGGGATCGGGACCCGCACTGGGCTCCCCGCTCAGCCTGTAGCCTGGTTCTCCCTCTGCCTCTGCACTCCCCCCACCACCACCCCACTCATAGGCATTCATCTCTCCCCCTCTCTCAAATAAATGAATAAAATCTTTTTTAAAAAAATCAAAATGACTTGAAAAATATTAGTTTCAGGTGTCAACATAGCGATTCAACACTTCCATACAACACCTGGAGCTCATCACAAGTGCGCTTATTCCCAATCACTTATTTCATCCACGCCCATCCAAAACCGTCAGTTTGTTCTCTAGAGGTAAGAGTCTGTTTCTTGGTTTCTCTCTGGCTTTCTCCTCACCCCACCCTCTGCTTGTTTTGTTTCTTAAATTCCATATGAGTGAAATCATGTATTTGTCTTTCTTTGACTGGTTTATTTCCCTTCACATTATACTCTCTAGCTCCATCCATGTCCTTGCAAATGATAACCTTTACTTCTTTTTGATTACTGAGTAATATTCAATTATATATGTCTCACATCTTTATCCATTCATGAGATGATAGACACTTGGGTTGTTTCCATAATTTGGCTATTATTGATCATGTTGCTACAAACACTAAGGTGCACATATTCCCTTTGAATTAGTATTTTTGCATACTTTGGGTAAATATCTAGTAGTGCAATTGCAGGATCTTAGGGTAGTTCTATTTTCCACTTCCTGAAGAACCTCCATACTGTTTTCTAGAGTGGCTGCACCAGTTTGCATTCAGACCAACAGTACAAGAGGGTTCTTCTTTCTTCACATCCTTGCCAACACCTGTTGTTTCTTGTGTTCTTGATTTTACCCATTCTGACAGGTATGAAGTAGTATCTCATCATAGTTCTGATTTGCTTTTTCTTGATGATTAGTGATGTTAAGCATCTTTTCATGTGTCTTTTGGCCATCTGTAGGTGTTCTTTGTGTGTTTGTTTTTTTTTAATTTATTTGACAGAGAGAGATATCACAAGTAGGCAGAGAGGAAGGCAGAGAGAGAGAGGAGGAAGCAGGCTCCCTGCTGAGCAGAGAGCCCGATGTGGGGCTCGATCCCAGGACCCTGGGATCATGACCCGAGCCGAAGGCAGAGGCTTTAACCCACTTAGCCACCCAGGTGCCCCTTCTTTGTATTTTTTTAAGTTTTTCTTTAAATTCCAACAAGTTAACGTAACAGTGTAGTATCAGTTTCAGGTACACAATATAGTGATCCAATACTTCCATACAACACTTGGTGCTCATCCAACCAGTGCGCTCCTTAATGAGGGGACCAGAAATTAATTACTGATCTAGGAAAAGACCCAAACAAAGAATGCTACTACCAAGATGCCAGGCCAGTAAGTCAATTTTCCATGGGATGGCTACTTCTACTTCAGCAACTCCCTCCCTTCAGAGAGGAAAAACGCAGTTAGATCTGGAGATGCACTAGTACATTTCATTTCCAGGCTGGCTTTAATCTGGTCTATTACCAGTAAGTGAGTAACAGAGTATTTAAGAGGCCACTCTAAATCTAAGGAGGACATCGGATATTGATTAAATAACCAGCAGAAAGTAAGCACAAGTTGCCGTACGGTTACAAAGACAAAGTATACGGAGCTTAAAGGAGAGTTCTGACCTAATTTGGGGGCTCAGGACATGGTTCTTGAGGAACAGAACTGGAATGGATGCTTGGTGAATGAGGGATGAAGGTAGGGAAGCTTTCCCGGTGCAAGAGCCCTTGGGTCGGAAAAGGCCTTCTTTCACTCATTCAAATAATATTTAAGAGTTTATTATATCTTAGACACTGTGTTAAGTTCTGTGTTTATTCTCATGGAGTTTACAATCTGGTGGGAGGGAAAAAAAAATCACAACTTTATAATCGCAGGCTTAAATACTACAAAGGAAAGAAAAACAGTGTCTTAAGAGAACTCAGAGAAACTTGGCAGGAACTGCAACATCTACTAGGAACCAAAAAGGACAGCATAGTTTGAGAACACAGAGCAAGGAGGAGACAGATGCAAGATGAGGCCAGAGGAACAGGCAGGGGTCAAATAATCCAAAGACCTTAACGACCATAGTACGGATTTTGGTCTTACTTCTAAAGACAGTAAGAAGTCTATGAGTTTTAGGAAGAGACCATGTTGGGGTGGGAAACTAATAAAACTTGGGTTTTGAAAAGAGTGAGAAAGAAGGGGTATATTATACTTAGGCAGCTACTACAGGAATCCAGAGAGACTATAATGTGTATGTATGTGTATATATGTTGGGGGAGGGGAGGAGAGCTAGAGGAAATGCTAGAGGGTACAGATGAAACAAGTGGAAAACTACAAAGTGCTCAGGAGTTAAAAACAACGAAATTTGCTAATCACTCATTCACCATACTGGGTAGATATTCAAACTGTGCACTGGATTTAGAATGGTCTATAATTTCTATTCTCTAATCCATCAGAATATAAAGATTGCATGCCTTACTTAATGCTAATATAATAAATTTTTCAAAAGTATCTCAGAGCCCATGGACTTCTCTGAAACCATAGCACATCTTGCTGGGCTGGGCAGGCCACCTCCGTCCAGTATCAAATAATAAATATATACATACATAAATACACAGATTAAATGTTCATACACGGATGCACACACAGAAAACCCTAATTCCTGCATGGCTCTTCTCTGATATTAAGATGGGGGCACTTAAAATGTTTTCTTAAAAGATAACAGCCTGGGGCGCCTGGATGGCTCAGTGCGTTGAGCCTCTGCCTTCAGCCCTGGTCATGATCTCAGGGTCCTGGGATTGAGCCTCGCATCGGGCTCTCTGCTTGGCGGGGAGCCTGCTTTCCCCACTCTCTCTGCCTGCTGCTCTCTGCCTACTTGTGATCTCTCTCCCTCTGTCAAATAAATAAATAAAAATCTTAAAAAAAAAAATAACAGCTTAACATAACGGCTAACTATGTGCTGGGCACTGTGCAGGGTGCACAACCACCCTGAGATGGGTACTGTCATCATTATCTGCATTTCATGGATGAGAAAACAGCTATCAAGTGGTAGACTTGAGATTCAGATTCCAGAGCCTAAACTCATATATAAAGCAACTTAGAGTTATTCAAGGATAACCTTTCCAGTCCCTATTTTACTTGGACTCTCTCTACATAGGATCTGGCCACCTACCAGGTCTCTCTCTTGAAACTTTTTTTTTTTGCTGGCCTTTCCCTGTGCCACAACCCTCAAACCACATTCAAATTAAGAACTGTTATTCATGAAAGGACCATTAAGAGAGAACCATCATTTTTGGAAAACAGATCTAAAATACATGTGATCAACTGACTTTTATTCAAAAATATAAAGCAAATCAATAAGAAAAAGTCCCACAGAAAAGTATACTTGAACAGACAGACTATAAACATGAAAAGTTGCTCAATGGCACCTAGTCAAAGAAATACAAATTAAAACTACAATGAGACTATATGTACTAAAGACCCACCAGAAGGGCTAAAATTAAAGTTTCTAATAACACCAAGTACTGGTGAAAACACAAAGCAAAAGGAACCCTCATTCACTGATGATGAAGATTGTAAACTGGTACAACCTCTTTGGAAAACACATTATTCAATTACTATTTCAATTACTAAAATTGAAGATACACTAAATAATCCAGCAGCAATTCCAACCCTAAATACATATCTTAGAGAAATATGTGTGTGTTCACCAAGAGAAATGTACAAGTGTTTATGGAAGCATTACTCTTAACAGCCCAAATTAGGAAATAACCCAAATGTCCATTAGTAGCAGAAGGAATAAACTGGTATATTCATGCAATAGAACACTATACAGCAATGAGGATGAATAAATTCATACACAACAATATAAGAATCTTAAAAACATAAAGTCAAAACAGTGATGTGGGGGCGTCTGGGTGGCTCAGTGTGTTAAAGCCTCTGCCTTCGGCTCGGGTCATGATCTCAGGGTCCTGGGATCAAGCCCCACATGGGGCTCTCTGCTCGACAGGGAAGCCTGCTTCCTCCTATCTCTCTCTGCCTGCCTCTGCCTACTTGTGATCTCTGTCTGTAAAATAAATAAATAAAATCTTAAAAAAAAAAACAGTGATGTGCCTTAAAGCAGATCACAACATATGGATCTTATGGTCAAGACAATGGCTACCTTACTAGGGTAATATTATTAGGAACAGGCAAGGTGGGAAGCTTCTGAGAAGCTGGAAATGTTTTATTCCTTGACCTGTATGGTGTTTACACGGGTGTTCATGTTATAATAATTTATTAATGCACATGTGCTTTATAGACTTTCACATAGGTACTATATCTCACAGCAAAAAGGCATAAAAAATGACATCAGCTGATGATATTTAAGTCAAGATAATTTACACAAAAATCCAGATTTACAACCTGTTTTAAAAAAACTGGAAGATCTGGGACGCCTGGGTGGCTCAGTTGGTTAAGCAGCTGCCTTCGGCTCAGGTCATGATCCCAGCGTCCTGGGATCGAGTCCCGCATCGGGCTCCTTGCTTGGCGGGGAGCCTGCTTCTCCCTCTGCCTCTGCCTGCCACTCTGTCTGCCTGTGCTCGCTCTCGCTTCTCTCTCTATGACAAATAAATAAATAAAATCTTAAAAAAAAAAACCAAAACTGGAAGATCTGGCCTGCCTTGCCTCCTTCTATGCCAACAACCAGCTAGAGCTGAGCAACAGCTACTTCCTTCAGATCAGCTTGCATTCTCTGACTGCCGCAGTGCCTTGTTGTCTCCCGACTTTCATGATTCATGCTATCTACCTGGTCTAAAACCCACCTAACACCATTCCACACTCACCTCTGTGACACTCTTTTAGAACACACGAACTTATGCATAAGCATGTGCATGTATGAATTACAAAGCATATAAGCAAGATAAAGCATCAAGCAACCTCACATTTAAAATAGAAGTGATAGTAGTACCTAACAGGGTTGTTAAGATTAAATGAAATAATGCACACAAAAGACGTAACTGAGTACTTGTCACAGAATCAATGCTCAATATTAGGGGGCTATTTATTATTGACACGCATTTCTCATATTGACAATACATGTAAATCTACTTGCACGGCCGCTGTCTTCTGGTTTTATAGACAACACAGCAGAAAAATAAGGGTTGGTATAAATTCGTTTGATCAGATACTTCAACATGTATCACTGTTAAAAACAACCAGTAAATAAATCTTCCAAAGTTCCTTTACATGACACCATGAAAAAGATTTCCTACAATTATACTTTGAAAAGCTGGCCTGTTTTACTTGTTTTGTCCAAAGCATACCTGATTGTGGCTTTTATTGGCCTGATCAGAGTTAGGTAAACGGGTACCTACTAAAATATACTTTAAGATGATGAATTTTAAGACCTTTGTCATAAAATACCCTCAAAACGAAACTTTAGTTTTGACTTTTGACTTTTTGAGGTGAACATCATATGAATACCAAAAGCAGCTTTCTATATTTCACACAGTTGTTATGCTCCAGTGACAGGCTAATCTAGGCTGATCTAATTCTTGCCCAAAGACAGGGGAATACAATATTTTTCTAAAAACAAAAACAAAAACAAGAACAACCAAACACAAAAATCTACTTCAAACTTTTTTTTCCCTCTGAAGCCAGTTTGGTAGTTAAGTCCTCATACAATGGATTACTATGAATTTGATCCACGAATACAATGAAAACTATGAACTAGTTATCCACATCTCACAAAAGCAATGCTGAGCAAAAGAAGCCATACACACTGGAAGATTCTGTTTGTGTACAGCTCACAGGCAAAACTACAGTGTTCAAGGAATGCATAATTAAGTGGTAAATTATAAAGAAAAGCTAGAAAATGAGTACCACAGAAGACAAGATAGTTATAATCTTTGGGAGAAAGAGGCTATGATCCAGAAATGGCACGTTAGGAATTCTAGAACTTATCATCACGTACAGTATTTTCTTTGTTGCTCTCTGCTCACACCGTTAAAATGCTCTATAAATACAGAGATATGTTCAATGTTCTATCTCAAGCATCTTCAACAGGATTTGGCACATGCTAGCTTCCCAATAAATATCTGTTGAATGTGAAATAAAGTTTCAAAAACTCAAATTGTTCCATATTTCACAGCTTGTCAGACTCTAAATATAACAGTAACAGCTAGCATACCGTGCATTTTCCATGTCAGCATTCTCAATGAGTTGTAAGTAAATTCTGACTATAATTCTTAACCTTTTTCTCCCTTTGAGATACTTTTACCAAAGATGCATACAATACTTACATAGATGTATCCAGATTTGATTAAAACATTTTTTAAAAATTAACAAAGAAAAATACTGAAACTCATGTGTTACAGCAAGCCCAGGCTCTAGATATGACTCTGCCACCTTCCCCAACCAAAAAAGCACACGGGATATTGTGTTATTATAAGATGACCATAAATGCGATCATATTTTTTATGGGTAAACAATGTAAAACTGTATTACAATTTCATAACTGATTATTACAGAATAAAGCAGTTGGAAACTATAAGCTTCTAGAAGACAGGGATCCAAAACAAAAGGTATTCAATCAATGTTTCTTGGGTTAACAACAAAAAAATTAGCTATCACTGAAATCCTATAATTATGAACTGAAGTGAGAGGTAATTGAATTATGTTTAATTCAGTCATCAGAAATTGTACCAACCCCAAAGATTACTAGTGACAATTCCAAAAGAGTGAAAATTGCTAAGATAACCAAGAAAAAATGATGAACTTTCAATCCTGGGGAATGTATACTATTTAAAAAAATGAAAACCGTATTTCAGCAAATAAAAAATTTTTTTTTAATTAAAAGAAGCATAAGCTAACCTTATGTTCTTAATTAGTATCCATCTAAAATAGTATTAACTCCTGTGTTCATATCCCTTCTGGGCACAATAAACTAGAACGACTGAGGTCATTCATCAGTCAATTCAATTCTCAGCATTTCACTTGCACGAAAGAGTTACTAGGTTGTTCTGATACAAACCTACAAGGCAAACTAAAAAAACTTATCTTTTGATCTATCCAAAGTTAAGGGCCATCTGAGACTCAGGATTTAAAACTACATATATAACAGTCAGGGCTTTGTTATTAAGTCTCAAATGGTATGTTTTATGGTATGAATTCTGGCAACACGGGTCTTTTGTTCTAAAGCAGTGTTTCTGTGATATAGTTTATCACACAAGAATCTATTATTTTCATTCATTTTTAAGCTATAAAATAAAATTCCCTACTCCTATACTCACTGCACTCTTATTATTAAGAATTCATCTGTTTCAGAAGGAATGGAAATAAAGCACCTGGCTAACCCATAAAGGAGCAACCTGAAGCTACTCTTCTCTACAATAAATAAATAAAGAAGCGCTCTAGGTCAGAGATACCGAAAGGGCGATATTTATTGCTGCCTTATACTGGAAACACTGTTCTGAAACTTAGCAGTTTTAGATGAAATTTAAAACCAAGTACACTATAATAAACAAATGAAGAAACAAACCCTCAGTAAACTATTCTAATGTCTCCCTCTTCCTACCAGATTAAAAGCTGTTAAACTAGAAAGGTTTTTCAAGACTGCCTTTCAAAATTCAGAGATGCAAAGCAAGTTCCAGTCAAGTATTTCAGAAATATACCAGTCGTCAACAACTTTCTCTTAGTCTCATTTAACATTTAATCAGAAACTCTACTAATAAAAAAATAACTGCTCATTCCACTAGCCTGTCTTCAGCCACCATGCTCAGTCAGTACTGGATACCAAGTGCATGTGTGTGTCCACGAGCCTAGAAAGAGCAGTCAGGGATGGGTAGTCTGTCCCATACACGAATTTACACGAATTTACAGCTAGACTAATGGTCTTTCAGTAGACTGAACTTTAACCAGTCAGGGTTATGTCAAGAAACGGGATCACATTTCCAAATTTTCACCAAAATCATTTTTTAAGACCTTTTCCTTAGCAGCATGGTAATCTGTCTTATTTATACTGTTTTATTCTTAGAACTGTACAGAGTTTACATTTGGTCTCTAAATAGAAAAAAAGATTAAAGACCAAGTAAAAGTCAAAGCCAGTACATTGTTTCCAGGATTGAAAAAAGTGACTGAAACTACTGTAATCTTTTTCCTTCAAACCAAACAAGGAACAGTCCCAGCATTACACCCATCAATGCCACAGATTGGTCTCAAACTCATTATTTGGTGGTTGTGGATGGTTGACCTTCTCTATCACTTACTGATAGTAATCAATGAGCAGCATGAGTCTTTTTTTTTTTTTTTAAAGATTTTATTTATTTGTTTATTTGGGGAGGTAAAGAGAGAACCTCAAGCAGATACCCTGGTGAGCCAAAGCCTCATGTAGGGCTCCATCTCATGACCCTGAGATGAGTCCTTCACAAATATAAAATAAAGGTTTAAGATATTAACATGAAAACATTGGTATCTTAAAAAAAAAAGGGGGGGTCCCTATAACAGTAGTGGAGTTTATGTCATTGCACAATCTGAGAGAAAAGGCACGTATGATTTGAAAAGTAGCTCTCTTACAGAGCGGTCCTAAAATAAACTTAAGAGTTGTAAATACAGGGGCGCCTGGGTGGCTCAGTGGGTTAAGCCGCTGCCTTCGGCTCAGGTCATGATCTCAGGGTCCTGGGATCGAGTCCCACATCGGGCTCTCTGCTCAGCAAGAAGCCTGCTTCCCTCTCTCTCTCTCTGCCTTCCTCTCCGTCTACTTGTGATCTCTCTCTGTCAAATAAATAAATAAAATCTTTAAAAAAAAAAAAAAAAGAGTTGTAAATACAGTCAGGATGATCAAGAACATAAATTACAGTTTTAACCATAAATATCTAAAATGCTAACATAAAAAAATAAAAAAGTTATTTAAAAAATGCTAACATAAAAGCCTCTTGCCTTTAATATTGTAAATGTAAAAATATTCCTAGTGAAAAATAAGTAATGTATAAACTTATTAGCACATCCAGAAAAATATTACTACAGTGAAGCTCATTAAAAGTTGGCAGACACAATCATTTGAATTCTCATAAAGTCCAGTGAGTTTTTCCTTTACTTCTAAAGCAATATGTGGCAAATATGCACTGGTCAGTAAGTACCAAAACTAAAACTACATTGTACCAGCCATAAAGGACACAAATCCTACCTGTAAAGACTAATTTTCTACAGTTCTTAACTTTCAAATGTTCAGCTATTAAGAAAAGTCCAAGGGCGCCTGGGTGGCTTAGTCATTTTAGTGTTCAACCCTTGATTTCAGCTCAGGTTTCAATCTCGGGGTTGTGAGTTCAAGCCCTGAGTTCAAGTGTACACCCAGCTTTTTAAAATACATAAGCAAATAAAAATAAATTAAAAATAAAGAAAAGTACATTGTACCTCACTTGATATAATAAATCAGTTCCTAAGAAGTGATGTAAATTATTTTTATACTTCATTATGCTATAATTTTAGAGATTACTATAAGAAAAAAAAAAAATACTGCTCCTGAAACATAATGGAAACATTTAAGCAGCAAAATCTAGTAAGCATTTATGATAGTACAATCTTAAATTTTATTGCTTCCTCCAAAGTGAAACAGCTTGAAAATCCAGAAGACACTACAACTTCCTTCAGCCACTTTCTGTGATTCAACCAATAGGAAATGTTCCTAATAATTATTCACACCATTTTCTTACATAATTAATTCCTTGGTGAGACAAAGAACTACCCTCAAATTCCTGTTTTCAACTCTAGAATTTTATTATCAGGCGCACTAGCAATTCTGTTTGCAATTCATGTATACTACACATACAAAAACCTTTTCCTTTAATTATTTCCTAAGTTAACATCACATACAAAGAGGCCTTTTCCAGCTCAGGTGTATTTTTTTAAAAAGTTTCCTACACTTTCTCCTAGTATTTTATGATCTAATTTATTTGCTCTTATTCAAACATTTGGTTTTTTTTTTTTTTTTGGCCTATGGTTTAAAGCAGGAAACTACCATTAAAAAAAGGATAACCAATAGTCCCAGCACTTGGTAAAAATAACCCATCCTTTCCCCAATTTTTATAATAAATTCCTAATTTTTCTCTCTCGCTAAGTGAATTTAGGCAAATTATTTTATGTGTTTCAACTTCCTCATCCATAAAGTAGGGGTAATAGTAATGTTCACTTCATAGGGTTACTATAAGAATTAAATCAGTTAATTCATGTTAAGCATTTAGAACAATACCCAACACATTAAATGTTGATGATGATAATCACTAAAAACTCAAATACAATACTGTTCCTGGATTCTGTAGTTCTACTGTCTATTCCTGAGCTGACAGACTGCTTTAAATTACTCTGAATTTATAACACATTAGGTTTTCAAGGAGGGCCTACTTTATCCAAAATTTCATGGCTATCATTCATTTATTTTACCAGATAAACTTTCTCATTATATGCCAAGTTTTCTACAATACCACTGAAATTCTATTTGGAATTATATTACATATATGTATGTGTGTATATCGACTTGGGGAAACTAGTATATTCTACAATACTGACTCTCCCCATCTCCCTCATCTAATTTATTCAGGTTTTATGTCCTTTAAAATAACATGTAATTTACCAACAAATGTTGTATTTATTCCTAGGCATGCTCTTTTTGGAGAAAAACTTAGTGGAATTTATTAGAATTTTAAATGCACATACCCTTGGACCCCAAAACTCCATTTTTAAAGACATAACACACTATACTGATGCACAGATATAAATATAAAGCTACCTATTACAATAGCAAAATCCTGAAAGCAAGTTAAATGTCAATAAGGCAATGATGATCTGCAGCATATTCTTAGGATAACAGACTGCTCAACTACTACAAAGAATACAGAACCACACATAATTGGCTTAGAGAGTTGATCTACAACTCCTCTGCTAAAACAAAAGAGCAAGCTGCAAAATTAATGTCTTCTTTTTGTTTTTTTTCTAAGCTGAGGGTTAGGGTAGGGGAACACAAGTATCACGTGTAAAGTATTAAGTACACAGTCGGGCTTGTAGTAAGCACTTCAGTCACCTCAAGATATTAAATGTGACTTAAAGAAAAGGCTGAATATTCTTTCACTTCACCTATTTTTTTTATGGCCTGCCTGCCTTGTTCTACAGAAGACTTTGTGGTAAGCTCATAATACAGCATTTAAACAAAATAAGCTTTCAACTCATGTTTTACTCATAAATATTTATGAATACACGTCCCTACAATGTAATATTTAAATACTGATGCTTTTCAAAATGCCATTATCAATCCCATAATTCAGGAAGGAAAGTATTGTTTCTTCTAAATCTTACTCTAACAATCCACTGAAAACTGAACCTCTCTCCATACTTCAAATAATCTTTTTAAGGGTATGTTGTCTTATTTTCCTCATGTAGAGTTATTTTAATTACAAAAATAATAAAATAGTAATAATAATAATAATAATTGTAAAAAGAAGTGTGTTGTCTTGGATATCAAGTACCAGAGATCACACCTCAGGAACAAAGTGACACTATGTGTAATATAGAAACAAAGCCTTTCCTCCTCCGAGAGGAAACTCCCTTAAAGGTTAAGTAACGCGAACTTACTTAAAAATCTAAGCAAAATTTTGTTTTTTATTCTAAGTCACTCGGCTCAAATTTTATCTCTAGATTGTTCTTCATCAACGTAAGGTCAAAAAGGTACAAATTAAAATTTTCTTAAAGAACGAATACTATACTCCTTAAAAATATATATATATTCAGTACTAAATGTAACTGCTAATTTCCGCCTCCCAGAAAACAAGGTCCTCCCTGTTCCAGATGCTATGAATATACATTTCCAGCAAAAAATAAATACATAAAACGACTACCTTCTTATGTACTTCGATACTGTTTGAAGTAATGAACTAATTTTCCAAAAGGATTTTTACTCTTCACATTTCTGTATGCCTGTAATTGTTAAAAAGAGCAGGTACTACTTACTGTATGATGAGAAAGACTAAATGTAGAAAGGGAAAGGGGGATTTTAACTGAGTTTACGAACCTCAGCTTTTTGAAGTAACATACAAGTTAGTTTCACAGCACTGAGAAAAATGTCCTAGGACTTCAGAGCACATGTAAAAACTGATAGGAAAAAAGTGTTACTTTTTGCTACACCCACAAGTCTTTCTTAATTTTATTTTTTAGACTTCATCTCATTGTCCATTTGTAGGAGTATTTTGTGTTACTTCTGAAAGTTTAATTCAAATTAAACTCTAAGAAGTGGTAAGGGGTTGGTTCACTTTTTCAATGCTACCTTAAGTAAATTACACAGTGTGGAAAAAAAATTCCGACCTGCTACACACAAAACACTGAGTGTTCTGCTGCCTCAATGTCTTATCACTGGCGCGCGCATACCACGGAAAGTGACATCAGATCGAAACCACACGGTTTCGCCGGTGACCAACCACTCCTCCAAAGACTGCAGCTACCTGCTTGCTGGAGGTGGCACCCCAAACCCCGACCTCCCGCCCGCCGAAGTCTCGCCCTGAGTGTCGGCAGAACCCACTGCTGCCGCCGAGTTTGCCGGCGCCGGACCTGTTGCGCGTCGCCGCCCGCCGCGAGCCGGAGCCAGGCACCGACGCCGGCTGCGATGCACCTGCCCGGGACCGCTGCCCTGCGCGCCTGCCGCCCCCTCCTGGGTCCCCGCCCGCGGGGCTCCAAGCAGCCCACGGCCACAGCCAGCCCGGCCCACAGGCTACAGCCTGGGCAGTAGCACGCGGGGAGGATCGCGGAGCGCGGGCCCGACGAGGTCGGGCGGCCGCGTTCGCTCGGGATCGGCACTGACGGCCTCGGAGACGCTCACCTTGGCGGCCGCGGCCCTGGCGGACATCTTGTCTCTCTCCAGCGCCGCGCGAGGTTCCTCGGACCCAAAACTCCAAGCCACCAACCCGCCGGCTCCTCACGCCACAGACCAGATAAACATCTCCCCGGAGCGAGCGGTGTTGGGGGCGGGGGCGGCCGCAGAGGCCCGGCCCACGGGGAGGGGACTCAACTCGGACAAAAGTCCGGGAAGCGCCCCCCCGCCCGCCCCGCCCGCCCCGCCCGGGTCTTCTCCGCGGGGCGCGCCCGGTCGGCGCCTCCCTCCAAGTGCGGCCACTCGCTCGGCCTCCCAAAGCTCTCGCAGCCCGAACACGGCGGCCCCGCCCGCTCGCCACTGGCTAGCTCCGGGGGCGTCCGGCCGTCCCCGCAGTCCGCCCGGTGGCTCCTCAGAAGCCGGCTTCCGCACGTAACTTCCCTGGAGCAGCCGCAGGGAAAGGACCCAGCCGCGGGGAAAGGACCCAGCGCCCACAGGCTGAGCCGGCGCCGGCAACTGCGGGAGGCCACGCAAACCTGCCGGCCCGGCCCGGCCCACTGAGCATGCCCGGCTGGGCGGGGGGTGGGGCCACGATGGGGGTGGGGCCACGACGGGGGCGGAGCCGCTTCCTCCCGAGGTCCGACCCCAGTCGCGGAAGGAAAAGCCCAGTTTCCGAAGTACTTGGTGGACAGTTTCCGCTGGCAGGCGAGTCTTCCTGTTTGTTTTTATCAAAGGTCCAGCAGAAATCGTCCCCGAGAAGCAAGCCCCTGTGTACCAAAGCTTTTTCGATTTCTAGCAGAGACTTGTCCACTTGGCTCCTCAAACCACGACTGATCAGACCCCGCGCAGAAGGGCTGCTGGAAAGGCTGGCACCTTTCTTGACAATAGTTTCCTTAACGTCGTGAATATCGATGGTCACAGCTGTCACCACATGCCTGGGCCTTGCTTTCCCACTGAAAGCAGAATGCGTTTTTATGTAAAGCAAGTCCTGGCTTTCATCTCTAAAACGCTCCTAATAGGATCGAAATGATTGCTCTCATTCTCGACAAACCGATGGAGCTAAAACTAGAATTGTTAAGGTCGTGGGCACTCCTGGGCAAGCAGACTGGGAAAGACCCAAGAGAACTGTGATATCTTGGTCCACCCACATTAGGCCTCAAGATACATCCAAAGTCTCTCCCACCTCTGTACGCAGGGATTTCCAAAGTATATTTTTGGCAACCAAAATGCTGCAGTTCCTGGTGGTGAGTGAAGGGCTGAGGGGGCCTTCCATTTCTGAAGCCAGTCTCCAGCTCACATCCGGGCAGAAAAGGAGGTTAAAGACTTGGAGCCCATGGTCCAAATTTAATCAGTTTCTGCAAACACTTCCCACAATGCTGACTGACTTGCTAAACGCCAAATACCTAAGAAACCATTTCCAGCCTCATTATTACTCACTTTGTAAAATGTAAAGCTCTCCACAAATGTCAGAAATTCTTCGTAACAATAAATAACATTTTTAAATTAGTACCTAACCTAGTGCCACAAAAGGTACACAAGAAAGGGGGATAAGGCATAAACACCAGATTTCAAACATTGATTTTCTGTTTGGAACTCAACTGTATGGAAAGATCAAACTTCTCTTAGCCAAGAAACACCTGTATATCATACATAAATATATATTAAGATCCCAAAGTAACCTTTTCATATCTTTTGCAACTGAAGCTATCTGACCTAGAAAAAAGCATTCCGCAAATCAAACCCTTATTCTTTCCTCTCCCCTACTCCATAGAAATGGTTGAAGTCACTTTTGTTTTAAACTTATGGTGTAATTTTTTTGTTTGGGGGCAAAGTATTATTTATTCTTTTAAGAATTATAATTAAGGGGTGCCTGGGTGGCTCAGTTGTTAAGCGTCTGCCTTCAGCTCAGGTCATGATCCTAGGGTCCTGGGATCAAGGCCCATATCAGGCTCCCTACTCAGGGAGCCTGCTTCTCCCTCTCCCACAGCCCCTGCTTGTATTTCCTCTCTCTCGCTGTCTCTCTCTGTGTCAAATAAATAAATAAAATCTTAAAAAAAAAAAAGAATTGCAATTAAAATCTCCTTAGGAACAAGCACTGTTTTTTTTGTTTGTTTGGTTTGGTTTTTTTTAAAGATTTTATTTATTTACTTGACAGAGATCACAAGTAGGTAGAGAGGCAGGCAGAGAGAGAGAGAGAGAAGGAAGCAGGCTTCCTGCTGAGCAGCGAGCCCATTGTGGGGCTCTATCTCAGGACCCTGGGATCATGACCTGAGCCGAAGGCAGAGGCCTTAACCCACTGAGCCACCCAGGTGCCCCAGAAACAGCACTATTTTTAAAAAATGTGGAGCGTTTTCATGTCTTTATTACTTTATTACTGGAAACCTTTCATGTGTTTATTACTTTTATCATATATTAAGGCATGTAATCAGCATAACCTGCCTAGAACTAGGCATCCTGTTTTTAATAGCACCTAAACCTAGAGACATACCTAAAAATGCACCGAAACTTCTCTTTTGTTCTCATTTGTCACTTTTCATCAAGTCTTCTGTATACCATTTAAATGCCTGATTACAACAATTTGCCAAAAATCTAGTATATCTGATTACAATTTTAGTTTATTTTATTTTTGCCATGGTTTAAGACGTACTGAAATCAAGCAAAAAAAATTTTACCTTGAGAATACCTTGCTTTAAAAGTTACATTTGTAAAAATATCTCAGTGAATAATAGTACCCTCTAAAAATTTTTTTCAGTGGTATTTGTAATATCTGAAGTAAACTGTATAACATGTTTTATGTGTTTCCTTTTCTCTAGAGTAGCAAGAGAAAGTTTTTGTCACTTGTAAAAATGAAAGTAAAACACTACTGTCAAGTCTTAAAAACACATCTTCATCCCAATGGTTTATTTTTGTGGAAATGCTCTGATAAGTAGTGGAAAGCATAGAGCATAATCTCAGGTAGTTGCCCCTTTAACAATGGAGAGTTTATCCACGGAACAACAAAAGTTATACCACAACTTTAATGTTCAGGTGTGAATGTGGTTATAGCTCCTCTAGACTCATCCATGGGAAGAAATACAAGCAAGTTTGAGATTGTCATTTAGAGTAACAATCAAGTTTAACCAAGAACCTCTTTCGATTGCACAGATTATGTTTTTTCTGATCATCTAATGCAAACTGAACAGGAAACTAAAAAACCACAACACTCAGAAAGAGAACTTCCTGTGGGATTTTTGGTGTCTGCGGCTCAGAATGAAAAAAAGAACTGCACAAAACCGCTGTAAATCTTAGCTAGAACCATTTATTACAACAGCCTTGACCAAAGGAACAACTATATTCATGCCTGCATTTTACTTTGTATATTTTGTTTCCATTACCAAAAAAAAAAAAAAAAGAAAAATTATACTGAGGCCTATTTACTTTTGGTATGAGATGTGAGTTTACATATGAAATGCAAAGGGAAAGTATTCTGACATATGAGCACTGACATATGAGAACACAAGACAACCTTGATAATGCCACAGAAGAGGATATACTAAATACTAGAAACAGAATTGTAGCAAAGCACTGTAACCACTACCACCACCTCAACAAAAGTAATCCTAGGGGTGCCTGGGTGGCTCAGTCGTTAGGGATCTGCCTTCGGCTCAGGTCATGAGCGGGCTCTCTGCTCGGAAGGAAGCCTGCTTCTCCCTCTCCTACTTCCCCTGCTTGTATTCCCTCTCTCACTGTCTCTCTCTCTGTGTCAAATAAATAGATAAAATTAAAAAAAAAAAAAAGTAATTCTAGCTGTACTTCTATGCCATGTCTTTGAAAATTCTATACACTGGGGGCACCTGGGTGGCTCAGGAAGTTAAGCATCTGCCTTCAGCTCAGATCATGATCCCAGGGTCCTGGGCTCGAGCCCTGACTTGGGCTCCCTGATTGGGGTTCCCATCTGCTTCTCCCTCTCCCTCTGCCTGCTACACTTCCTGCTTGTGCTCTCTCTCTCTCTCTGTGCCAAATAAATAAATAAAATCTTTAAAAAAAAATTCTATACATTGCTTCAGAGTTTTCCTCTGCCAATAAAGTCATAGAACAAGTTCACACAAAGAACAGCTTTCTAAGGGTCATAAAATTTCCAGACTTCACAGACCAGTAAAATTTCAAACAAAACAAAACATAACACTTCAGGGATGCATTATAGGATTACCAACTTTTTCACTTATTTTGCAAAGCAATGACATTTAAAAACAAACACTCATACACTTAGAGATGATTAAAATGGTAGACTTTATATTATGTACATTTTGCCACAATAAAAAAATATCAAAAGAATGTTACTATCACCAACATCATTTCATTTTCAAAAGGACATATAAACACTAAAAAGTCATTTTTCATTCAGTTCAAAATAAAGAACAGTCCTCCCTAAAACAAGAGTGAGGCCATGCTTCCCTTGACTGGGGCAGGGCAGAGCTCTCTCTTTGTCGGGTCCTGAATTTCACACAACCAGGCCAATTGTTAGATCCATAATTCAATGGAATCCATGACTCCAGCCAGACTGGCAAGGCAAGCCTCTAACTCCTCTCTGAGCAGTTTGCCTCCCCTTCTCTCCAGCTCCTGTTTCCCATCTTCTATACTCTCCTAAGGATTCCTCAAAGACCTCCCCCCAAGGCCAAGCAGTGATTCCTAGAGGAAAAAAGAAATTAAGGAATGGAAACTCCCTTCCCTTCCTGACAAACTATGATATACCTACCCTGTGCACCTGCTTTTCTTCTGTCCTCTGCCCTCCCTGGGCTCTGAACCCCATATCCGGAGCTGGCTGGCTCTATCAGCTTTGTTCTAACTCGCCACCATTTTCATGCTTTCTCAGCCAAAGGATTCTACCTACATCTCAGAATTCAAGCTTCCTCTGACGTCTTCCATGTAAAAAACAGCAGGTGAGGCTGAGGGTCAAGGTGGCAACCCTGACCCTACCCAGGCTACCTTTGATGGTATGCAATTGGCGCAGCTGCTGAGAAGGCCCCCTACACGGGCTTTAGTACTCTGCAGCACTGTCTGGAATCTTAACGGTTTTTGCTTTGGATTTGTGTTTTGTAAGTGAAGGTGATGGGACACAGGGGCATGCACTGGGGACCTTAGCTCACAAGTGATCCTGTTTGTTTTAGCCTCCCTGAAGGGCTTCTCAGCTACTCACTCCCAGGGTTCCTGAAGTCCCTGCCAGTGCTCTCTCCCCCTCCCTGCCCTCACAAAGATCTGGGAGAGGGTTGAGGTCAGGCTTGTGTACCCTTAGCACCTTGGTCTGGGCAAGAGCCCCAGGCTGACAGGAGGCCATATATATCTTGGTGGGGGTGAGTCTCCTGCCTATCCTCCATTGGAGTACCAAGCTACTAGGGGTAGAGGCTTAAGGATCCTTGGTAGTTGCTGTCTGCTATGGGCTGGAGCGGCAGTCTTGTAGCCTGACTCCCCCAGACCCTGTCCTCACCTTGGGCATTTAGGTCAGGTGGCTTGTGAGAAGAGGGTCCCAGTAGGCTCAGAAGGCAAGTGGGCCCCCCAGGGACCTGTGAGGGTAAGATGTAATTATACCAGACCCAGGGGTGTTTGCCCCAGGAATGGGGTCTTCTCTCCTCCCTACCTTTCTGAGTCCAGCTGGGTTTGTCTCTTCTGGCCAGCTTAAGGGACAAACTCCAGGGACAGGCCATAAAATACAGACAGTGTAATTTAAGTGATTGCTCATACAAGTTAAATATTCTGATCTTTGCTTTTAAAACTGGCACTGCTTAATATAAAGATAAATGGTAAAATTATAAATAACTTTAATGGCAGTTTTTTTTTGCTTTTTGAACAAAGGGTCCCCTATTTTCATTTTCTACCGGACCCCACACATTAGAGACCACCTCTCCCTTTAGATCTCATTCTATGAGTTCATGACAAGCTTTTCAGAAGTTCCCTATCACCTCTAGGTCTCCCTGTTGACAAGACATGCCCAAGTCCTTTGGTATTCTTTCTTTCTCACCTTAATTTCACAACTACTGCAGGCATATGTTCCTTCTATGAAAGAAGCAATAGACATTTTTTTAAGAGTCCAACTGGACCCCGTGCTCATTCCGACTCCTATTACCCAGAATATTAGTATTTAAACTGAACCAGAGTATGTCTTTCGAGATCACTTTCTGTGTTATTTATTTACACATACATATGAAAACAAAGAGAAACGGGGAAGGGCTGTGATATACAGGGATATACAAGTTTTTTAGAAAACAAATGATAGGCAATATTTACTTTTGCAATTTTTTTCCTCTTAATATTTTTGTCTTGGAGATTATGTCAAACAATGAAAATCTATGTTATCATTTAAAAATGGCTGCCTAGTATTCCATAACATAGATATACTGTAATTTGTCTAATTAAGATGGTTTTGATATTATGCTGCTGCAGTGAAAATCCTTATTTACGCTTTCTTGTGTACATGTGAAGTTTCCCTCTAAGAGAGACATCCTAAAGGGAATTTTCTGGGTTGAGGTATATGTTTATTTGAAATAAATTTTTAAAACTGTTACTGTCTACCATCCCTCCAAAAATACTGGATCAACTTATCCTGTTTCCCCCACCCATATGAACACTTGATAATAGTAATCTTTTAAATTTTCACCCATCTGGTAGACAAAAATGGTGTATTACTTCCTGTTTATGTCATTTACTCCCCCCCCTTTTTTGTTAGGTTATTTCTGTTATTGATTTGTTGAAGCTCTTTAAGTATACTTTTTTATTGAATGCAGCTGTTTGTGTGTGTGTGTGTGTGTGTGTGTGTTTTAAATAAAATTTATTTTGGAATAATTTTAGCTAGAAAGAAAAGTTGCAAAGATGATACAGAGTTTATCCGCCTTCCCCTAATATTAACATCTTATATAACTATGCTAGATTTGTTAAAAGTTAAAAAATTATCATTGTTATATTAACTAAACTGCATCAAATTCTGCTAATTTTAACTCTTTGATTTCTCTGATATTCTTCCACTTCCACTGATTACTCCTCCTTCCCAAATCTTATGGAAATTATTTTAAACATGTTCATTTTGAGCCTCCAGACTTTTCTTAAGCTCAGGTTTGTGAATATGACTATGAATGAGGCAGAATGTAAACCAAAAAGCCATAGTGGACAACACGGAGGGTACACCTGGAGTTTCACAGTTCTTATTCATTCAGGAACATTTTTTTTCTCAGACTGGTGTTTGTAAAAGAATTGCTATGGGATGTTTTTTCAGCCTCAAACAGTAAATGGAGATCAGAAGAAATCTCCCAACTCCACTTTAGTTTGAAGTCTGACTTCTCTAGATGGCAGGGAATACCAAACTCACCAGATTTTAAAAAAAGAGATTCCTTAAAAGAATCTGAATGACCATGTCCCCCAAAGTATGTCTGGATTCTCTTTACAATGTGGTGTGATAAACCTTTATAATAAGACTCTTTAAAACAAATAAATAAACAGAAGATATAGAAAAATGACTGAAGCCCCATTTAAAAAGAGGTAAACATATTTTTATATTTAAAATATCCTTTAGGGGCACCTGGGAGGTTCAGTTGGTTAAGCATCCAACTCTTGATTTCAGCTCAGGTCATGATCTCAGGGTTGTGAGATCAAGCCCCAGGTCTGGCTCTGTGCTAGGTGTGGAAACTGCTGAGGATTCTCTCTCTCTTCCCCTCTGACTCTGCCCCTACCCCACCTCCAACCCATGCCCACGAGGGTGTGCTCTCTAAAAAAAATAAATAAATAAATAAAATAATTTTTTAAAGGGACTAAAATAGGGGCACCTGGGTGGCTCAGTGGGTTAAAGCCTCTGCCTTCAGCTCGGGTCATGATTCCAGGATCCTAGGATCAAGCCCCGCATCGGGCTTTCTGCTCAGCGGGGCGACTGCTTCTTCTTCTCTCTCTGCCTGCCTCTCTGCCTACTTGTGATCTCTGTCTGTCAAGTAAATAAATAAAAAATCTTTAAAAAGAAAAAATATTTTTAAAAAAGGGACTAAAATAGATGCATATACTTGCAAAAGAAACACTAGAAGGAAGACTAAGAATAAAAATAGTTACCTTTGGAGGAAGGAGAGGACATCAATATTTTTTCTACATACGCTCTATAATATAGTTTCAACTTTGAAAACATAAAAATATTTTACATATTTTAAAAAGTAAATGAAATCAAGAAGAAAAAATATCTGTGAAAACTGAAAATGAACTGAAGAAAACATAAAGTTGGTGACCTAACCACAGAGAAAAGAATTATTTCCGATGTCTCTAACACAAAATACTTTGATTGTAGATTCTTTGTATAACACTCTAAGGAAAGCAGCACTGCAAAGAAATCTTAAATTTCATTCAGTAGTCTGTTAGTAAAAATACCAACATTATTAATTTGAAACTGTTAATTTTTGTATGTGTACATTAACTAATATAAAATTGCTATATATTCATTAGTTCATTAACCTATATATAATGTTTAGCTGTTATTTATGTGTCTTAACAAATATATTAGTATATTTAATATATTAGCATTATTAGCATATAATATCAGCATTATGTATTTGATAGTTTCTAAGTGATAATGCTAATAATATGTTAGTATCTGCCAATAATGATAACATTATAGTGTATGGTTTTATACTGGTTATATTATTAGTTAATATATCAATATATAATAGGGTATATTAACATTCTTTTTTTTTTAAAGATTTTACTTATTTATTTGACAGAGAAAGATCACAAGTAGGCAGAGAGGCAGACAGAGAAAGAGGAGGAAGCAGGCTCCCTGCTGAGCAGAGAGCCCAATGCGGGGCTCGATCCCAAGACCCTGGGATCATGACCTGAGCCGAAGGCAGAGGCTTTAACCCACTGAGCCACCAAGACGCCCCGGGTATATTAACATTCTTATGAACCAAGATTTTCTACTAAAGAGAAAAAAGTATAAAAATCATAAAAGTTAAATAAAAATTTTGTAATTCTAATTTAAATTTTTAAAAAATCAGTATAACTTAATTTTTAAGGTATCTCTAAAAAATATAGATGTGTATGTGTATTATAGAGATTTCCTAGCTCTTGCCAATAAAAAAGACTAGAAAGGATGAAAATCCAATATCAACGAGCACTTCTAGTGCCCAAATTGTAATCTCCAGCCAGGAATGACTGATTACAGAGCTGGAGCAAGAAATTAACAAGATAAACTTGGAATACTTTGTGTCAGAAAGCAAGGAAGTTCTCAGAGAATAATGGATCAAAGGGATACAGAAGCCAACAACCAGCAGTTCTCACTGGCCAAAGATGAAAAAATTGAGGCCCTCCCCAAAGAAAAAGAATAGGGCAATTAACTGAAACACACTGAGTATCTAAAACCCATGAATTCAAATAACAAAAAAAAAAAAAAAAAAAGAAAGAAAAAAAAAAAAAGAAAGTAAGGGAGAGAGCCCCCAGACAACTATTTATTGAACAACTCTGGATATAACTTGGGCACTAGCTTCTCATTCTATAAGCAGTCGATTTAAAGGAAAGAATATATTTTGTATGCACTCTATTTCAGATAACCAAATAACTTTGATGAAAAAGATGTTCCTTATAAAATAACTCCAGCTAACAAATCTGGAATGATAGAATTAGGACACTGTCTTCTTGTAACATTTGAAACAACAGACCCAGGCAGTTGGTCATCAAGGGATCAACTCACTGAGCAATGTTAGCATCATTCAAAGCTAAGACAAGCAAACATTTATGCCTCCATGTGACACAACTGGAAGCAAACAGTACTTTTATCTACAGAGCACGGCTGTCCCCAAAGTGGAACCTGAATGAAATTCAGCCTTAGGACTAACTTTCATAAACAGAAATACAGGAGAAGGGGAAGCAAGTCAGAGGACTCCAAAAGGAAAGAAACAGATGACTACAGAATGTAGGAGGTTCTGTACAGGAAAACGGACCCAGTTTTCCAAAACAAATCAGTAGACAAGAAAGAAAAGCAAAGCTATTTTGGAATGCTATGGACCTCCTGTGGGTGGATTCCTTTTCAGACCTATCTATTATAAAAAAAGACATTTTTGAGACATTTGGGGAAATTTCGTTACGGACCAAGTGTTCAGTGATACCAAGATGTGGTCATATTGTTGTGGCTACATAGGAGGGTATTCCTTTTTAAGAGATGCACATGGAAACATACAGAGCTGAAATAACCCAATGTTTAGGATTTGCTTCAAAACACTTGAGCAAGGAGAAAAGTTAAAAAGTAGAGGCGGCCAATGGAGCAAGATATTGAAAATTGGTGAATCCACCTGATGAGCATATGGGAAGTTTATTGTATTACTCTTTCCACTTTGGAGTATGGTTGAATGTTGATGTACGTTTGAAATATTTATCACAAAAATCAACAAAAAAACAATAAAAACAAATATTTCTGTCAGCAAAGGTAGGTAGATTAAAAGTAATTGTCAGGTATTCCCTGTTTGGATACCCCACTGCAACAGGACATTGCAGTTCTTATCAAGAGGTAGAACATTTTTTTCCCATCCCTTGAATCTGGGCAGCAACCTGTTTTAGTTAAAAAGCAAACATGACAGGGGCGCCTGGGTGGCTCGGTGGGTTAAAGCCTCTGCCTTCAGCTCGGGTCATGGTCTCGGGGTCCTGGGATCGAGCCCCACGTTGGGCTCTCCACTCAGCGGGGGGCCTGCTTCCCTTCCTCTCTCTCTCTGCCTGCTTCTCTGCCTACTTGTGATCTCTGTCTGTCAAATAAATAAATAAAAATCTTAAAAAAGAAAAAAAAAGCAAACATGACACATGGAGAAGCTTGACAAGCACTTGTATGGGAGGTGTGCTTTCTCCAGCTGCTGAGAACTCTGAGACCACCATGGGAAGAAGTTCAGATTAGCCTGATGGCAAAGTCACGTGGAGAAGAAATGAGATGCCCTGGCCGACAGGGCACCAACCTCCAGACATTTGAGCGAGGGAATTCTAGGCCATCCAGTCCCAGCCAAGCCACAGATGATTGCATCTGTATGAGTCAGCCCAGGCAAGTCTAGCAAAAGAACCACTCAGATCTGAGCCCGAATTTCTAGCCCATGGAATCATGGATGATTTTTAAGATCCCAAGTATTGGGTGATTTGTTACACAGCAAGGACAAACTGATAGGTATGGCTAAATTGACAGGCGTACTACAGGAACATAAGCAAAAGATCAGCTTCTTAAGATTGTGGGAGTATGTGGCATGTACTCCGTCAAGGGATCTGAATGGGAATTCCATGTCACTAGAAAATGGTACATTTGAAAATGGCTCTAAAAGCAATGGAGGCTTTGGCAGACCACCTCCTTTTGTACGTACAGCGAGGGCTATCAAACCAAGTAGACACTCCACTGATAGAGGCGGGTATGACCAAAGGATTACATAGAACTCTATTTTGAGGACTAAAAAGGTCTGGCTCTGCCTCCAGTCACCAATCCCAGACAAAAGAGAAATGGTCTTTGGGATTGCTGGCGGAAGGCCCTGCCCTCCTCCCCCGACTCAATTCTGCAACCCAAGTAGCCAGTACAGAAGGAAAGCACACATCTGTGAGAGTTGGCCTGACCCTTCCTCCCCTGCGGGCCACAGCTGGGGCAACACTAGCACCCATCAACACATCTGGGACACTCTCCAACAGGGCAGGTTTCACCCTCCGTACTCTAAGAACAGATCGTGTTTCCTCTTCACCACAGATGTTCACCTGCAAACGCTGGGCCCAGGCAGAAGGATTAATTAGAGAGTGTTTAAAGTGCCACAGGAAAAAAATGATGCAGAATTCACTGAGGCGCACACAGACGTTTTAACCAAGGTTAGTCTTTTCACTAAAAGAAAATATTAAAGGATTTTAAATTGTGACTGCTTAATCTAGCTAAATCACGTAACTTTAAGATAATCCTCCTAAGGATTACATCGCTCATCCTAGTATCATTAGCAAAACGCTGAACTTCTAAAAGAAAAATACAAGATAGTTAAATATTTCTCCATAATACTAGCTCTTTATTTGGAACTATTTTAAAGTTAATTTGATACTTTAATTTGTGATGAATATGGCTATTTTCAGTACGTTACAATTACTGTTCACACAAATGCCACCCACATTTACATGCTAATTTATCCAACTTCTTCATTTATATTTTTAAAGGTGCAATATAATTTTTGTAAGTTTTTTTTTTAAAGCACAAGAATCTTGTTAAGTAAATAGCCATATTTTTAATACTCTTCTGAATGAGCAAACAATTACTTAGTAAATGTTGCAAATGCCTTTTTTGGACTATGGGTTTGGAATCAATATTATAAAATGAAGTCTAACAACACAGAGAGATCATTAAATATGGGGTTTGGGAAGACTGGACTTTAAAAGAGAAGAAAAATTGGTGGCAGCTTCATTATTTGTGGAACTACACTTGAAGGGGCCAAAGGAAAACCTGCAGCTGAGCTGAAGTTGGGGCAGCAGAAGCCAGGGCCCCAGAAGGACCCCTCACTTAGAGCAGCCCTTTGATCTCCTGCTCATGACAATCCTGCCTTCTCCTTCTGAAAGGGCAACACAAAGAGCTGAGGAAAAGCCATTAGACTCATTATCATTCTACCTAATACTAAAATAAATGTTCTCTCCTGTTAACAAAGTGTGGACACATATGGTGAAAGCATCGGAAAGAACATGATGGAAATCATCTGGGAAACGTCTTCTGAGACTCAAGTTTCCTGATCTGTACAACAGAGGTGAGTGACATGGGGAGATTGGGGTGTGCTGGGGAGGGGGGCTTGGATTAATTTTAAGACCTCTTCTTGCCATAGTTTTCAGTGATCTCAACAGTCAAAAGCTTTTCATCCCTGACACTATGAGACTAGAGCTGGATGTGGTTATTTGTAGGTATTACAAGTTTGGGAAAGATATAGATGCTAAAACCATAGATACTGTTTCTACAAAAAGCTCTAATTTTAAATGTGTTTAATTTTAAATATGATTAAATTTCCACATGAGAGCACATATCATATGAGAATGAAAAGTTTTATAAAAGCTGGACAAATCAGAAAACATGCAAAACTCCAGCTAAGCTTAAATCTGTGTGTGAAAGAGTGTATGTTTTCAAAGGGTGTGGCTTCCTGGCTCTGGATTGTTTGGAAATATTCTGACAAAGCCAAATTCATTTCTCTGATATCCTGAACACAGCAAGGTACTGGGGAGCCTAAAATAGCATAAAACATGATACTCCTATACATATAATCAATTTAAGTTAACTAAAAAATGTGATAAACACCTAAAAGATTTTTTTCTTTTTAAAGTAGGATCCATACCCAGTGTTGAGCCCAACACCCTTCTTGAACTCATGACCCTGAGATCAAGACCCCAGCTGAGACCAAGAGTTGGACACTTAAACTGACTGAGCCACCCAGATGCCCCAACACCCAAAAGATATTTAGTCTCTAGTCTCGTAATTTCATTTCCAGAGGTAAGATTATGCAATTGCCTGGACTAGAAAATTTAGCAACACTAGCATACTTTTCACTCATTTGTTCATTAACCCATTTTTCATCTATTCGGAAGTATTTCTAGAACTCTTACTATGTGCCAGAAACCATTTCCTCTCAAATTTTTCCAGCTTTTGTTTGTTCCTTTAACTTCATCCTCCCTCACTCTCACCCCTGTCTTCGTTAGGTATGATGCCCTGTTCAAATTACTCAGGAGCACATTTAAGTTGTGGGACTCAAAGCAGATTGCTCTCTTACTGAGGGAAAAACACAATCCACGTGGGTCCCTACTGCACACTGCGGTGTCAGGAGGAGCAAGCAAACAGATGAGTAATCTGGTATTCTTTTTTTTTAAGATTTTATTTATTCATTTGACAGACAGAGATCACAGGTAGGCAGAGAGGCAGGCAGAGAGAGAAAGAGGGGGAAGCAGGCTCCCTGCTGAGCAGAGAGCCAGAGGCAGGGCTTGATCCCAGGACCCTGAGATCATGACGTGAGCTGAAGGCAGAGGCTTTAACCCACTGAGCCACCCAGGTGCCCCGTAATCTGGTATTCTTTACCATCCCTACCCCGACCTCAAGAGACACACAGGTCTGGCTGCACTTAATTTTGATCCTAGCACCTATGTCATAAAGAGAAGTTTATTTCCTAGCGTGGTCAACTTTTACAGTGAATACGGGACAGAAATAATGGACAAAAACACTTAATAATATAATACACAGTAAGTAATTGTACACATGTGGCATTGCTTTAACACAGGAAAAAACAGGTGTGGTTGGAAATTATACATTATCCTGCATTATTTCCCTCTCTGTTATATAAATGTTACAACAACATGAGAACTAGTTAGTATGGCAATCAGTAGTAATTAATAGGACTATTTAAACAATGTAAGAGAAAAATATAACAAGATTTTTTTTTAAAGATTTTATTTATTTATTTGACAGACAGAGATCACAAGTAGGCAGAGAGGCAGGCAGAGAGAGAGAGGGGGAAGCAGGCTCCCCGCTGAGCAGAGAGCCCGATGCAGAGCTCGATCCCAGGACCCTGAGATCATGACCTGAGCCGAAGGCAGAGGCTGAACCCACTGAGCCACCCAGGTGCCCCTATAACAAGATTTTTAAATGTTTCTTTTTGTCCTCTGATATAGCAGTTTAACCCTTTAAAAATCATTTATTGGGTATTTAGATTTTGTAGGCTTTAGACTATGTTTTTTGGGATATATGAATATAAGCCTTCTTAAAAGGAAAGCGTAAATCCAACGGGGCTGAACTACTACTTATATCTCACCGCCACGGCATATACAGAAAATAACAATGTCCGGCCTCTTACAGCTCCACTATGCAATAGGAAATTTTTATGGTTACTTCTCTGAATGGCCTGAAGCTGTTTAGACATCCCTCGTTTCTTTCTGTGGTGGCAAAACTGAATACAGTCATATGTAAAATTCACTTTGATTTGCAGATCTGTTCAGCTCCAACACACATGACGCAGACCCCTGGTGTCAGTCCAATGTGATGGCATTAAGCTAAATATCCTCTCAACAAAACCATGTGAGTGTGGAATGCTTATGATTCTCCTTACTAGCAAGAACAGGTTTTTAGGGGCCTGGGTGGCTCAGTGGGTTAAAGCCTCTGCCTTCGGCTCTGGTCATGATCCCAGGGTCCTGGGATCGAGCCCCGCATCAGGCTCCTTGCTTCACAGGGAGCCTGCTTCTCCCTCTCCCTCTACCTGCCGCACTCTCTCTGTCAAATCAATAATATAATCTTAAGAAAACAAAAAAAAGAGAACAGGTTTTTAGACTTGTGGGAATTCATTCCCACTTCTCCAAAACATCCATCCACTATGTATCTAAAGGCTTCTTAATAAGGTTGTTTGCATCTATAAATTCATCATATATGCTATCACTGTCTAAAATATCTATTGTTTTATAAAACTTTTTATTTTAAGGTAATTTGTAGAGTCATAAGAAGAGGTAGAGAAATGTACAAGGAAATCCCATGCACCCTTCACCCAGCCTCCCCTGATGCTAGATCTTACACAACTCTAGTACTATATGGAAAGCAAGAAATGGACAGTGGTACATTCTAAAGACTGCGCTCAGATTTCATCAGTTATGCAAGTATCCATGTTGCACGTGCCTGTGTGTGTGTGTGCAAGTGTGGTTCTATGAAACTGGATCACGCTGTCATCTTGTACAACCACCACCACCGCCAATATAATTAACCATCATTTTACCACAAGACTTATGTTACCTCTTGCCCCCAATCTCTAACCCCTGGCAACTAATAATCTGGTCCCCATCTCTATCATTATATTAATTCACGTATATTACATAAATGGAGTCATACTGTATGTGACTTTGTTCACTCAGCATGTTTTCCTTAAGGTTTATGCAAGTTATCGTATGTATCGATAATTCCTTCCTTTGTATTGTCAAGTAGTATCCCACTGTATGGATGTACCACAGCGTGTTTAACCATTATCCATTTGGACAATTAGGTAGTTTCCGACTTGGGCTTATCATGAATTGAGCTTCTTGGAATATTTACGTACAAATCCCTACATGAAAATAACTCTTCATTTCTCTGGGATAAATGTCCTAGAATTTAAAAGTTGAGTCCTATAGTAAATCCATTTTCTATTTTTTTTTTCAGTTTTGAGAAGAACCTTTGAGATAGTTTTCAGAACAGCTCTACCATTTTACATTCCAACCAGCAATGTACGAGTAACATATGAGTAATTTCCAGCATTTGGTGTTATGACTATATTTCATTGTAGCCATTCTGGTAGGTATGTAATTATATCTCATTCTGATCTTAATTTGCATTTCTCTACAGGCTAATGAGAAATTTACCCATGTATCTCCTTCAGGGAGAGGTCTAACATCCTTTTGTCCATTTTCCAACAGGATTTTTTTTTTCATTACTGAGTTTTGAGAGTTCTTTATATAGTCTAGATATAAGGACTTTGTTGGATATGTACTTTGCAAATATTTTTTCCCCAGTCTATAATTTGTCTTTTCATCCTTCCAGTAGGTTTTTTTCCTGGAACAAAAATAGTTAATTTCGATCAGTTCCAATTTTGAATGATTTTGATGAGTTCGGTTCTAAGTCCCAAAGATTTTCTCTTACGCTCTTTTCTAGAAGTTCTACAGTTTTACATTTTACAATTTAGTTTGTCTTTTTCAACAATCTAAATGGATAAGTGATACCTCTCTTTCTCCAGGAATATAATTCTGAAGTAAAAAGGTAATTTTAGGGGTACCTGGGTGGCTCAGTTGTTAAGCATCTTCCTTCCACTCAGGTCATGATCCCAGGGTTCTGGGATGGAGCCCCTCATCGGGCTCCCTGCTCAGCAGGAAGCCTGATTCTCCCTCTCCCACTCCCCCTGCTTGTGTTCTCTCTCTCACTGTGTCTCTCTCTGTCAAATAAATAATAAAATCTTTTTTTCTTTTTAAAAAGGTAATTTTAACGTCTAAGATCAAAGTTTTAGTTTCCTTAAGAAAAATCCTATTTAACTTTTCTGATTTTTTCCCCTTTCCTGATAATTATTTTAGCAAGTTGAAAGTAATTTCCAAAAAGGACTCATTTTATCACCATATGAGTTTTTTGCCACAGCCTAAACAGAATATCAAATGACACAGATACAGTCACGTTATCATTCTCAAGGCTTCCTATGGCCTTGCCAAAAATCACTAAAAAGTTTTGAAGAAAAAGAATGTAAATATCTCTTTTACTGTACTTTTCCCCACCATTTCATCCTCAATGTATTTCCAAATTAGAGAAGGACATTCCTTTTGTCCCACACTTGAAAATACGATTTTATGCCAAAGCAACATTTTAGTATCATTTCATAACTGACAACAGTGACAGCCATCTTGTAGGCAGATGTGCTAAGGAGGCTATCTCCTTCCAGTTCTATAAATTCAAACATCTCATTAAATGCTTCTGCACATTTTCAGGAAATGGGAAAGCAACCTCAAATTTGCATCATAAAAGCCTCAGTATCACAGGTAAACAATCAGACACATACCTTTAAGAGTATGTGTATGAGGTATATAGGTATTTAATAGGTAAAACCATTTCAGTCTTCGGTGAGAAGTTTATAGATTGAATGGAATTTTCAAAATTTACATTTGAACAGTCTGCGGGTTATGCAAATAAGCAGCAAAATAGAACAAGATATCAACAATCTATGAGCTTTTTTGTTTTCTTAGATTTCATTAAAATCCTCACAGAAATCAAGAAGATGATTCAAAAGTTCAATTTTAAATCAAAATACCTAGTAGCTGGGTAGAACACTGATCTGATGAACTTGTACTATAGACAGAGGGATGGTTGAAAAGACCAGACAGAATCAGCTCTACATCATAAAGGGCATGGTTTTCAGATTTCCCCGTTTGCCCGCAGGCACATTACTGCATCCTCTGAATCAGAAAATGTCAGTTCCATAGAGCAATAAGGAAATGAAACCTAACGCATATTCATTGGAGTGGTATGCCTAATATTATTTAGCAACAGCTATTTTTTTAAAGATCTATTTATTTATTAGAGAGAGAGAGAGAGAAAACGAGCAGGAGGGGCAGAGGAAGAGGGAGAGAGAGAGAGAGAACCTCCAGCGGACTCATGCTGAGCACGGAGCCCAACGCAGGGCTACATCTCATGACCCTGAGTTCATGACCTAACCCAAAACCAAGAGTTTGACGCTTAACTCCCTGAGCCACACAGGTGCCCCGCAGCACCTATTTTTAATTAATTATTGGTATCTTTTTGGGAGATGAAAAAACCTTTGAATTAGAAGTACTTGCCTACCTCAGCCCAAATTAGTGGGATTCAGCCTCCCTATGTGCTTTCACACTACCTTCTCCATGCCCAGCTCCAATGTCTGTTCTGCATATTGTGTATTATGCTCTGCTTTGGTCATTTAGCGCCCCAATCCAGTTGTATGCATCCTTCCGTCTGTCATTAAAATATCACAGTCAATTAGCCTTCATTTCCAATGAGATTTGGGCCATGCTGGCTTTGCTATTGTAATCATTTTAATTATCTGAATTCTTAGAAGACATGATCAGAATATGCACAATGTTAACATTTTAACAAGCACTATCTTGATACAAATCACAACAGTTCATCAACAGGCCAAGCCAAAGCCAGATTCTTAATGCTCATGATTACAACACTCTTTTTTTTTAAAAAAGATTTATTTATTTGACAGAAAGACACGGAAAACAAGCAAGGGGAGTGGGAGAAGCAGGCTTCCCACTGAACAGGGAGCCTGATGTGGAGCTCGACCCCAGGACCCTGGGATCATGACCTGAGCCGAAGGCAGAAGCTTAACACTGAGTCACCCAGGTGCCCCTGATTACAACACCCTTAATTACACACTTAGATCACTTCACTAGAGCGATGCAACAATGGATGATCCATTCCTATGAACCGTAAATCACAGATGCCATCATTGTCAGGGGAAAATTAGTGACAGCAACTACGGAAGACAAACCATCTATGCGGTATCCATCTGGCATTAAAGCACCACTGCTGTCAGCCCTTAGTCTGGAGGCCACCTCATGGGTTTTGTACTTTTCTCCCAAACTTTGGTGCCCATCACCAAAAGCCAGGGCTTCATGGGTCCCAGGGAGTGGTTTCCTGCGACAGGAGTTTCAGTGCTATAACCAGGACAGTAGGCAATGGAAGACATCTAGTCACCCTAGTAAGATATATATAAGCGCCATTCTAGAAAGCTCTTGGAGTCAGATGGCCCCTCTTACTGGCTCTGGTCATACCTTGGCCTGATTGTGTTGGTTCCAGAGGACCAGGGAGGAAAGTTTCAAAGAGCAGAAATATGGGCTGGTCTCTTTCTCTTCCTCCTTCCCTGCCACTTCCCATTTCATTCTTAGCTCAGAAATTAAAACTGTATATAGTCTCCTCACTTTCCCCTTGTCCAGGAAAGGAAGAGAATGGAGTCGGAGGACCAAACTCTACAGTAGGAAGGCTGCAGTGTGAATACTTCCAAACTTGTCCAGTTTTTATATTCCAATGCCATGGAGTATAGCACTGCGCTGTGAAAAGAAAACATTCTTCTCCATCATTCCTAAATGGCTTCCTTCTTAGATGCCACTCATCATGGTAGGTGTTTGGAATACAAGAAAGAATAAGGGGGTGCCTGGGTAACTCATTTGGTTAAGGGTCCAACTCTTGGTTTCAGCTGAGGTCATCATCTAGGTGTTGTAAGACGGAGTTCTGCATCGGGCTCTGGGCTGGGTGTGGAGCCTGTTTAAGCTTCTCGCTCTCCCTCTCCCTTTGCCCCTCCCCACCCCTGCTCATGCATGCTCTCGCTCTCTCTCTCTCTCTCTCTAAGAAAAAAAGAGAGAGAGAGAGAGAGGAAGGAGGGAAGGAATGGAAGGAAGGAAGGAAGAAGGGAGAATCTCTGTCTTCAAAGCATCTGCAGTCTAGAGAGGGAGATCAAATAGGAGATGAGTACCAGTAGAATGTAGAGAAGGAACTAGGGAAGCAGAGAAAAGGAGAAATTGGATGGGAGTTTGGGGGACAGGTGTCCCTAAGAGAGAACATGGTGGAAGTGTGACTATCTGAAATAGAAATACATTGACCTCAGAATAAGAGTTTCTGTATTTCAAAGTCCTTGAAGCAGATTTCAAATTACCACCAATTTGAAGGCTGCTCCTCTAAAAACAGGATATTGGCATTTCCCATGAGCAACAAGAAGAACCCACAAAGGGTGAATGTGACTGCATAAGGTTGACAAGAGGAAGGACGCTGATCCCTCCCCCACTTGCCGGGAAGGCTGGGCTTTAAATGTGGTGGTAAGGCACTGAGTCAGGGATCCAGCATAATCTGGCCTAGGCTGAAGCTGAGTCTGGCTAGTTGACAGCAAAAAGCTTACCAAGCAGAAGGGCAGGGGGGAAATCTTTCAGCAAAAATATTTAACCCACTGAAAATAATTTATACTTGTGTACAAACAACCTGCTGATTAAAAATGATTCTTAACTACCCATTAAAAGGAGGCCCACCCTTCAGGACCTATACTTTGCAACACTTAGGTACTATTTAATGGGAGTTACAGTATAAGCAAAATATTAAAAGGCTGCATTTCTTTACATGCTATAATTTTACTTTTGACTAATTCCAACTTTCTCTGTGCTCAATTAGTCTGACTTAGTGAAGTTTTGTCATGTATAAGCTGGGAAGTCCTGACTTGTCTCTCAACTTGACAGCAAGAAATAGCAGGATTAGTAAATTCTCAAGATTTTAAAAGGGTCAATACTGTGGCCCCTCTTTTTTTTTTTTTTACTAATGTTAAATGATTGTAAACCACTGGGAAAGTAATACTTATTGCCAAAAATAAAATCTACATCCTTCTTGACCACAGCTGATTTGATTGAGAATCAAATTTGAGTCTGTGGTCTCTTTCTTCTGATTTCTTGTAGCATGTCCCATAACAAAGTGGGTTCAACCCCAATACTGGGATTTCCAATGCCTGGAGACCCATTAAGAATTCCCATAATTGGGGGCGCCTGGTTGCTCAGTGGATTAAAGCCTCTGCCTTCAGCTCAGGTCATGATCCCAGGGTCCTGGGATCAAGCCCCACGTCGGGCTCTCTGCTCAGCAGAGGGCCTGCTTCCTCCTCTCTCTCTGCCTGCTTCTCTGCCTACTTGTGATCTCTGTCTGTCAAATAAATAAATAAAATCTTAAAAAAAAAAAAAAAAAGAATTCCCATAATTGGTGACATGTCCAGAAGTGGTGGGATAGAGAGAGGTGTTTTGATCTTCTGGTAAACTTTTAACTAAAAAGCCTGAGATAAATCCTCTTATTTTGAGAGAGGGTTGAAAATGTCTGAGAGTTTCCAGATGTAAGTATAAAGGAAGAATGACTGTATGACCAGAGTGCAAATCTCTGATGAAGAAATGTGTAACAACCATTTTGTGGCTCCCTTAATACGGGATACCCAAGCAACAAGAATGATAAGTGTTCTAAGTTATGTGTTTCTTCTCCATATGTGAGAAGAAAATTTCACTTCTGAAATGCTAAATTAACCTGTGGTTTTAGACAAGCAATCATGGTCTTTGCTTTGCCAGATATATGCTGACTACGTATAAATAATCTGACTTCTCTGAGCCTCTGTTTTCTTACCCATAAAAATGAAAATCTCTGCTTTTTACAAGTTGGTGCAATGAGAATTAAAAGGGCTGATGTATGAAATAGTACAGAAACACTCAAATTATCTGCTTATTGTTTTGCTGAATCATTCTTTGCTTCCTTTTTAAACTTTGACCTGTTATTTGATATTTACTGTTCTTATTTTTATCTTTATATCCGTGTAAAGTCAGAAAACTTAGGCAACCATTCTGAAGATGACAAAAGTTATTTACTTTTTTTTAACGTATTTATTTATTTATTTTAGAGATTGGCAGAGAGAGAGAGAGCGTGAGTGGGGTTAGCAGCAGAGGCAGAGGGACAAGCAAACTCCATGCTGAGCGCGGAGTCATCACAGGGCTCGATCCCACAACCCCAAGATCATAACCTAAGCCAAAATCAAGAGTCAGATGCGAAGTGACTGAGCCCCACCCAGGCACCCTGACAAAAGTTATTTTCTAGCCCAGATTCAATTACTAAGTATCTATCATGTTCTATATGCTGGGGATTCAGCAGTTAAGCACCGACAAAATGTCGTTTCCTCACAGAGCCTCCATTATATTAGAGAAAGACAGAACCCAATAAAACAAATAAGAAAAATATGCAAAATGTTAGATGGCAGTTAAGTGCTAGGGAGAAAAATCAAGTGAAGAAGAGGGAACCCAGAGAAAATCCAGACAGTTCACTTTGTGGCTTCGGGCAGTTCTTACTGGTAAGGTAAATTCTTACCTTACTGGTAAGGTGACAAGGAAGTGAGCCCAGGGAGGGAGCCACGTGTATATGTGAGGAAGACCTGGGCAGAAGGGACAGCAACTGCAGGGTCTCTGAGATGGGAGAGGTCTTGGGGTGACTGAGGAACAGCAGGGATGCAACGGAGCTAAAGGGAAGCATGTCAAGGAAGTAAAGGAACTATGGCAGGGCGGACAGGTCTCATTGGACCTCAGAGGCTTTTTCCTATGTGAGATGGAGAGCCACTGGAGCAACCTGGACAGGAAGTGACAAAGGAGCAATTGTTGTATAACAGAAACACGCTGCTGCTATAAAGAGAGTAAAATGAGAGAACAACGGTAGAAGCAGGAAGGCCAGTGAGGAGGCACCTAATGTGGCCTAAAGATGAGGTCGTGGCGGTCTGGACAGGATGGCATGGTTGGAGGTGCTGACTGTGAATTCCAGATGTAGTCTGAAGGTAAAGCCGACAGGATGTGCTGACAGACTGGGTATGGGGTATAGAGAAAAAGAGGAATCGAGGTTAATACTAAGACTTTTGATCGAAACAACTGGAAAGATGGAAATACCACCCAAAAAGATCACAAAGACTGGAAAAAGCAGGTTTTGGAGGCTGACATCAAGAGCTAGTCTTGGACCCGCTGTATGTGAGGCACATGTTAGCCATCCATGCAGAAATGTTGAGTAGGCACTTGGTGATGTGAAAATGGACGTTAGGGAAGAGGTCCAAGACGCATTGATAATCATCAGTTTAAGATGCCTTAAGCCATAGGTGCATAAACTCACAGAAGAGTAGGTATAAATGCAGAGAAAGAATCAAAACCAAGCTTGGGGTCTGCAAATGTTGCAAGGTCAGGGAGCAGGAGCAAAGGCAAGTGAGAATGAGTGACCAGTAAGATAGAGGAGAGTGTCTTAGAAGCCAAGTGAAGAAGACATTTCAGAAAGGGACTCATTAACCACAAACTATGTTATATGCTGTTTTTAGGGTAGGAAGATAACCGAGAACTTTCCAAAATGGATACACCACAATCCTCAAAAAAAAAGTATATAAAAACCAGTCTTTAACTTACAACATTTTCTTCTTTGGTTTTTCGTGTTTCATAAGGCCTTATAATTAAACAAGAGAATGTGCACATGTATTTATCTCTTCTAAATCTCACTAAAATGACACTAGAGATAACAAAGCTGTAACACACAAGGACAAAGAGACAATATAGGTCAGGATGTATCTCCTCCCCTTCTCCTCCCCTAAACTCTAAACATATCCTGGAGTCTATTCAAAGATGGATTTTCCAGCTACAGCTAATTGGTCTTCCCAGGAATTCAAGAAGAATGGAAGCCCCAGAGACAGCAAAGGAAACACAGAAACCTCTCAAGACCACAGCAGATTTGTGAGGGGATTACAAGCTAGGCGAGTGGCAAGAATACATAAATAAAAAGTCAAGCAAAAATAAAGACAAAGCACTCTAAATGACAAACTTCAAAATAAAGTACTCATCATCTATTTTCATAATTATAAAACAGCAGAGAATGCCAGCTCCCAGACTTCTTCTCCTGCTCAATGGCCACCTGTGGCCAGGCAGGACCTTCAACAACTACCTTGGGCTTCTCAAGCCCTAGATTTGCCTTATCTGCACTCCGTCTCAGTGACACATGCCCAGGGGCACACACTGGCTTTCCCATCACCCCAAACTGTCTCCTCTCCAGAATCACAACACTCACACATCCCTGTGTCAGACATGAGATCAGGCATGCTGAGGTAAATGGGAACAGGGGTTCTGAAAGAGCCAGGGGTCAACAAGGTCGTACCCAGAAAGAGGTTCAAGAACGAAGAAAAGGGCTAGAGTTACAGAAAAGTCTCTGAAAACATATAAATGCCTAAGTCAAATCAATGCCTTTTGAAGAAATTCACAAATATTTTTGAGCATGTACTCTGTGCAAAACAACATGCTAGAAAATGCTACAGGCCTTAGTCATCTTTTGCTACCTACTAAAACTTAGTGACTTATTTATTATTTCACACAGTTTGTAAAGGTCAGGAATCCAGGAGCAGTTCAGCTGAGTGGTTCTGGCTCAGGGACTCACATGAGGTTGCCATCAAGATGTTGGCCCGGATTATAGTCATAGGCTTGACTGGGCTGGAGGATACGTTTTCAAGATGGCTCATTCATGTGGCTGTCGTCTACAAACCTCAGTTCCTCAGCATTTAAACCTCCATAGGGCTAACTGAATGTCCTCATGACAGGGTAACTGGGAACTTGCTTTTCTCAGAATGGCTGATCCAGGAGAGAACAAAGAGAAAGCCACAGTGCTGTGTATGACCAAGTCGACATTACACACCATCATTTCTGTCTTTTTCTATTCACCAGAAGCCAGTCACTAAGGCCAGCCCACATTCAAGAGGAGGGAATTAAGCTCCACTTCCTGAAGGGAAGATCATCAAAGATTTTGTGAATACATTTTAATACCATCACACTACATATCTGGTTCCATAGAAACAGTAATGTAGTATACTGTTAAACAAGCACACGTCGTTAAGTACAACACAAATTGGAATGTGGCAAATAAGATAAAGGCAAATAAGTGCCATATGTAAATTTCACAAAGAAAATTATAATTTAACTAAGGATCAAATCTACCAAGGTGTTCCACAAAACCAACTCAAGACCTTAAGTTTAAGAGACTCCATTTGATTAAAGGTTTCATTCTGGTTCTTTTTTTTTTTTTTAACTTATGTGTAAGATCCCACTTCACAACTATTACAGTATTATTTAGAACTCTTTTTACTGATGATATAAGTCAACAAGTTTATTAAGTAATTATAAATCACATATTCTATTTACTATTATATTAAAACGATGTTAAAATAATAAAGCACCACCAGTTCTCTACATGTAAGAAAATTGTTAAAGGCAATTTTTTAGAATAATAGTTGCTGCATTAATTATAGAACTAGAGAGTTCTATTTTTAGATTTGTCTCTAGTCTCCTATAAAGGCAGTCTAAATAGATAATAATAGCCAGAACTTAAGTTCTCAACATCTTATGATATACTTAACATAATTTAAAGTTAAATATAAATGTTAGTATGCACCAAACAACAGAGCCTCAAAATGCACAAAGCAAAAGGTGACAAAGCTGGAAAGGGAAACAGATAAGTCCTCATTTACAGTTGGGGTCTATTGCCCTCCTTTCAGAAACTAAGGGCTTCTAGTTAGATTAAAAAATCAGCAAAGATAAGAGAAAATCTGAGCAACACAATCTAACGGGATCTTATTGACATACTTAGAACACCAACCCAACCTCAGTAAAATATACATTGTTTCTAAGCACTCATGAAACACTCATCAGAAGAGATGATATGTTGCACCATAAGCCATGCCACAAAAAACTTAAAGTAACTGTAATCATGCAAGTGTGTTCACTACCATAGTGAAATCAAACTAAAAAATAATAACTACGTGAAAATTAAATACTTATAAGTAATCAATGTGTCAAAAAGGATGCCTCAAAGGAAATTTAAGAATACATAGGACCAGGGGCACCTGGGTGGCTCACTGGGTTAAAGCCTCTGCTTTCGGGTCAGGTCATGATTCCAGAGTCCTGGGATTGAGTCCCACATCGGGCCCTCTGCTCAGTGGGAGCCTGCTTCCTCCTCCTCTCTCTCTCTCTGCCTGACTCTCTGCCTACTTGTGATCTCTGTCAAAAAAAAAAGTCTTTAAGAATACATAGAACCAAATGAAAATCAAAACACAATATATCAGGGCACCTGGGTGGCTCAGCGGGTTAAAGCCTCTGCCTTCGGCTCAGGTCATGATCCCAGGGTCCTGGGATGGAGCCCCACATCGTGCTCGCTGCTCAGCAGGGAGCCTGCTTCCCTTCCTCTCTCTCTCCCTGCCTCTCTGCCTACTTGTGATCTCTGTCAAATAAATAAATAAAATCTTTAAAAAAAAAAAAGTGATATTCATTGAAAGTGATGACTAATAAACACACGAAAAGATGTTCAACATCATTAGACTTCAGGGAAATGCAAATTAAAACCACAATGAAAGGGTTGCCTGGGTGGTTCAGTCAGTTAAGCATCTGCCTTTGGCTCCGGTCAGGATCCTACAGTCCTGGGATCAATTCCCACACTGGATTCCTTGCTCAGTTGGGAACCTGCTTCTTCCTCTGCCTGCCTCCCCCTGCTTGTGCGCTCGCTCACTCTCTGACAAATAAATAAAATCTTAAAAAAACAAAAAACAACCTACAAAGAGATATCACTGCATATCCATCAGTTATATACCTATTTGGTGACAACACCAAATGTTAGAAAAGAATTGGGAAAAATGGATCACTCATACATTGCTGCTGGAAATGTGATATGGTAGAGACACTAAAAAACAGTTTGGCAGTTTTTTATAAAACTAAACATGCAATTACCATACCCAGCAATTACACTCCTGGGCATTTATCCCAGCGAAATGAAAATCCATATTCACACAAAAACCTGTATAAGAATGTTCATAGCAGTTTTATTATAATAGCCCCCAAACTACAATCAGCCCAGATTTTCTTAAACAGGTGAGTTAAAAAAAAAAAAACAAAAAACACAACTGATCTGCCCATACCACGGGATATTATTCAGTAATAAAGAGGAACTAACAACTGAGGTTAAGCAACAACGTGGATGGCTCTCCAGCAAATTACATTGAGTGAAATAAGTCATTCCCAAAAGGTTCATTCTGTACTCAATGCTTGACTGTTTATATAACATTTGAAATGATCAAATTTTAAAAACAGAGGATAAATTAGCTAGGTGTGTCAGGGGAAGGGAGAAAACCATATGGTTATAAAAAGGCAATGTAAGAGATTCGTGGGGTATCCTGACTGTCATGATAGATACATGATAAAATTGCATAAAATGTAATACACACACACAAATAAAATGGGAAATCTGAATAAGCTCAGCGGATTGCATCAATGTCAATGTCCTGGTAGTGACATCATACCGCATTTCCATAAAATGTTACCACTGGGGAAACTGGACAAAGTATACAGGGAATTTCTCTGTATTGATTCTTACAACTGCATATGAAAACTATAATTACCTCAATAAAATTTTTAATAAAAAATATATAAAGTTTAGATAAAGAGAAATGCACATTTTAATGTGGCTCTATTATTTTCTCACAAGCTTCATATTGAACACAATGGCCATGTTATCAAAACTGAGCAAAACGAAGTGATGCCCTGTGGTTACTTATCAATATATCAAAACTAAAATAAAAGTAAGCACATTCTAAAAAAATTCAAAGCTCAATAAAATATAATTTGACAAGGTTACTAAATGTGCTTATTTTCAGGATCATGAAAGCAATTTCCTACTATCAAAACCCAGACTTTCTGAAATGAATATCCTTTGTTGAGAATAACTTACATAATGCTATTCTGCATTATGTAATAATGAAATGGTAGGCTGTTTTTTTTCCACAGGAGAGACACACAATATATCAAGGGAACAACAATACATCTGCATTTCTAGCAGATGGTTGCTATACCTTCGCCACATCACCACTGGATTCCCTGAATCATTTAAGAAAATCACTATGTCACAGCACTTTACTCAGTTTTTTAATACATGGAAAAATAACAAGACCATTCTCTTGCCATGCTATTTTCAAAGGAAATTATAGAATCACTTGGAAAAAAAACCTTTAACAAAACTAAATCTGTGTTTTATATACCATATAGAAAATACAGAAATGTACAAAATCTAAAAACAAGGGAGAGAATCTGTGTACTAGCAATTATAGGATGGCTTCTTTTTTTTTTTTTTAAGATTTTATTTATTTATTTGAGAGAGAGAGTGAGAGAGCGTGAGTGGCAAAAAGAGGGAGAGGGAGAAGCGGGCTCCCAGCTGAGCAGGGAGCCTGATGCGGGACTCAGTCCCAGGACACTGGGATCATGACCTGATTCTAAAGCAGATGGTTAACCAACTGAACCACCCAGGCACCCAAGATGGCTTCTGTAGAAGGCTGTATGGTGGTCCCCAACCAGAGATGGCCACAAATTAATCCCCAGAACCTGTGAATATAAACTTATTTGGAAAGTATCTTTACAGATGTAAATTAAAGACTGAAATGGAGACCATCCTAGATTATCCCAGTGGGCCCTAAATCCAATGACCACTGTCCTTATAAAAGTGAGGCTCAAGGAGATCTGACAGAGACACAGAGCAAAAGGGCAAGTGAAGACAAAGGCAAAGATTGGAGAGAAGAGGCCACTGGCCAAAAACACCCACGAATGCTGGGCAGCCACCAAAAACTGGAAGAGACATGATCAAATTCTCTCCTAGATCTCTGGGAGGAAGTGCAGATAGATATTGGCCTTCTTCTTCTTCTTCTTCTTCTTTTTAAGTAGATTTCACACCCAGATGGAGTCCAACATGAGGCTTGAACTCAAGACCGGAGAGGAGATCAATAGTCACACACTTAAGCGAATGAGCCATCCAGGCACACCAGATTTTGGCCTTTTATCCTCCGAAACTTGTAGGGTAATTTATTACAACAGTCATAGAAAACTAGTACACTCCTTTTATCAGAGAATACAATTAATACACTTGCCAATCAAAGCAAAGCATGAGAATCACTACCTTTTAAACTCAGGATAAAAGAGGTCTCAAAAATAATTTAAGACTCTAGCCAGCCAGAATCTAGCTTATGTAGTCATGAGACCTCCAAGCTGGTTTTGAATCCAGAACAAATAAGAAACAACCAAACAGAAAGGTATTATGAGGAAAGGGGAAAAAAAAAGTTTAGAAATTTTTAATTCTGTTCAAAGAGAAGCAATATCACCAAAAAAAAAAAAAATCAAATAAATGATTCCTTGAATTAATAAGCATTCTACAAAGAATGAGCACAAAACTGATAAACAGGAATTAAATTGGTATCTTTACTATACACTAGAAACACTAGTTTAAATATAATTGGTAAGCACTGCATTCACAAAAGTATGAAAGTATGAAACACAGTATCAAGGAATAAACTTTAACCAACCACACATGGTCCTATGGAAAAAGAAAGAAACAAAAATAATTATCATTTTATTATTATTTGATTTTTTTTTAATCTATTCAAGAAGACTTGAATAAGGGGGACATATCCAGTTGTTGAGACACAAGTTAGACTCAAGTTTGTTGACAGGTTTAACACAATGCCAAAATACATTTTTTGAGGGAACTTAAATGACTCCAATATACCTATAGTGTAAAACTTTGGTGAGAAAGAAAAGATTTATAAACTAATGGGTATGAAGATGACCAGACCTGCTACATACTAAAACATGATATTAAAGGTATAGTTTTTCTTTTTTGTTTTTAAAGATGTTATTTATTTATTTGGCAGAGAGAGATCTTGAGAGAGGGAACACAAGCAAGGGGAGTGTGAGAGGGAGAAGCAGGCTTCCCATTGAGTAGGAAGCCCTGTGCGGAGCTTGATCCCAGGACCCTGAGACACCTGGGTGCCCCATAAAGGTATAGTCATTAAAACAAGTAAGAAATTAAATGAAGCAGAATAGATAACAGAGAAATAAACCTTATTATAGAAGAGAATTAATATATGGTAAGCCAGCAGCAGGACAGGGAATATAAAATCCATGTACTTTGTAATAACAGTGGACTAACAATTGGGTGATGTGGAGGTAGGGAAGCAATCTAGTCTTTGTATCGCACCATGTACGAAAGTAAGCTACAAATGAACTAAAGACTTAAGTGCTGAAAATTAAACAACAAAAAATCCAGGGTGATATAAAAGAGAAAACTGACCAGATGTGGAGGCAAGGGTGGTGAGTGGGGCAGTAAGGAAAGAGAAGAGCTTGTAAATGCAATGGAATAAGCCAAAAAAGAGAAAGACTGATAAATCTTACTATGTCAAGTTTTTTATACTAAAAAAAAAAAAAAAGACAAATGAGCTGGAGAAAATATTTACACCAAATAAGAAAAAGGATTAAGGGACGCCTGGGTGGCTCAGTTGGTTAAGCAGCTGCCTTCGGCTCAGGTCATGATCCCAGCATCCTGGGATCGAGTCCCACATCGGGCTCCTTGCTTGGCAGCAAGCCTGCTTCTCCCTCTGCCTCTGCCTGCCACTCTGTCTGCCTGTGCTCACTCTCGCTTCTCTCTCTATGACAAATAAATAAATAAAATCTTTAAAAAAAAAAAAGAAAAAGGATTAATATCCTCAATATCTAATAAATTCACTCAGAGTGAAAAGGGTAGAAAAAAGAGAAAGTTGGAAAAGATATTAATAAATAATATAAGAGAAATAAATCTTACGATTCAAATAAAAAGACAAAAGCCCAATTTAAAAATGGGCAAAGGAGGGTGGGGCACAAAGGAAAATAAAATAAAAATAAAAATGGGCAAAGGATTTGAATAGACATTTCTCTAAAGAAGATGTACAAATGGCCAATAAGCCCATGAAAAGATGCTCAACATTATTAGTCATTAGGGAAATGCAAATCAAAACCATGATGAGATACCCCTTCCCACCCACTGGGATAGCTATAATGAAAAAGACCAACAAAAACAAGTGTGGGAAGGACGTAGAGAAATTGGAACTCTTGAATATTGCTAGTGGGAATGTTAAATGGTTCAGCTGCTTTGGAAAACAGCTTGGCAGTTCCTCAAAATGTTAAATATAGAGTTACCAGCAATTCCACACCCAAGAGAAACTGAAAACATATATTCCTACAAAAATTTGTAAACAAACATTCATAGTAGCATTATTTTGTGATAGCCAAAGAGCGGAAACAACCCAAATATCCATCAGCTAAATGCATAGATGGATAAATGAACAAAAGGTAGTAAATTCATACAAGAAAATACTGTTCAGCCACAAAAAAGGAGTGAAATGCTGACACATGTTACAACAGGAAGAAGCCCTGAAAACACCATGTTAAGGGAAAGAAGCCAGACACAAAAGGCCATACGTTGCATTACTCCATTTATGTAAAATGTTCAGAATAGGCAAACCCATAGTGACAGAAAATAGATTGGTGGCTGCCAGACTTGTGGGAAGAGAACATGGGGAGAGTCTACTAATTACTAAGAGGATCTTTTGAGGTGATAGAAAGTTCTGGAATTTCTATAAAGTTCTATTTACTGTATATCATGTCATGAAATAAACTTCAGTTGGACTAAAGATTTTAAAATAAAGGGGCGCCTGGGTGGCTCAGTGGGTTAAGCCGCTACCTTCGGCTCAGGTCACGATCTCAGGGTCCTGGGATCGAGTCCCGCATAGGGCTCTCTGCTCAGCAGGGAGCCTGCTCTCTCTCTCTCTCTGCCTGCCTCTCTGTCTACTTGTGATCTCTCTCTGTCAAATAAATAAAATCTTTAAAATAAATAAATAAATAAATAAATAAATAAAATAAAATAAAAATCAAAGCCATGAAGGTACTCTGAGAAAATACAGAAAAATGTTTCTATAGTCTTTAATTGGGAAAGGCCACTTTTAAGGATGGCATGGATTAAAGAAATTATAAAAGATGGAGGGACTTAAGTATATAAAACTTGCAAACTCAGACAACACAAGAGACTTCCTAAATGGATTAAAACAGCTGTTTTAACCAGCTGGGTTAAAAACAGAAGTTTCCATTCACATATCTTAGAAGGCTAATGGAGCAGACAACCACCAGGTAGGCCCCCAACTCAACCATGCTGCCTCTTCAATCACAGGGATCCACCCTTGGCCTTGGTCATATTTTCTGGCACGTGGACAAGAAAAGCAGAGGAGGCCTTTCTGCAGACAAAAACAAGAAGAATAAAAGATATATGCAGAGAGGAGAGGACAGACATAAATTGTGCAGAACTGAGTATCAATGTCCTTCAAGTTCCCCTTTTCCAAGGTCGAGATACATGCCTGCCTTTGGGGATTAGGAGACACCCTGGTACGCAAACTGGTCTTTGTTGAGAAGGAACGATGTCTAAGGGAATACATTTTATTAGATTAAAATGTTTCTTTCACTGTGACTCAGTAATTCTGCTTTTCTGAATCTTAAATGTAAGAACAGCTAGAGGTAGAAATATTAATCCAATGATCGTACCTGGATTCTCCACTGCACGCCACGCAGTTGAAGGTAACGTGGACACATGGCTTCTTTAGTCAGATGGTCGCTGACATAGGATTCTCAATAGCAGAAACCCCGAAGCTCATCTTCAACAACTAGGGGTTGACTGTGGACTATGTAGTCAACACTACTTACATTAATATTAATCATTAAAATGCCACGTGTGATAACAATGCAAAGTAGATTATTTTGCTAAGTGACGGAAATTGTATGAACACATATTGTAATCACAACTACATAAGAACATTTTAAAAACAAAAACAAAAGATTGGAAGGATCCAAGTGTTGACGTTACTAACTTTGAGTAGAAAGCATTTAATGAGCAAGCTTACTTTGGGGAGTGAAATAAAATAAGCAGTTTTAAGAAAACTGAATCAGAAGGGAGGATAGCGGAGGTATGTGTCATCTGACTGTAAAACATCTGAGGGCTCTTACCCCAAACAGTCCAAGAAACTCCAAACAAAACAGATAGTCCCTCTTGTCCCACAAACAAGGGACGCGGACGGTGACCAACTTGGACATTGAACCCTAGCCATTGTCGTTTCAGGAAGTACCTTGGAGACCCTGTTCCTCAGAGCCCTCGGGAGGTTCTCTGGAGGTCATCAGGGATGAGGAGAAGAGGAGGTAAGCAGGGCTCCAGCTTCCTGCGTTTTCTCAGACTGATCCTCTCTATCAGAGCAGCTCAAAGGCTCTTTTCCTTCCCTCTCTTCCCTCCTCTCCCCGAACCTCTCCCATTTGACAGTCAGAGATTTCATTTCAGGAAAGAGTCCCAGTGACTAAAGTAACTGCAAGTCACTGAGGTGATTCAGGAATTACTAACGAATGTTCTTTATGGTTCCTTCCGGTCAAGTGATATGAAGAACGTCAGGGAAGGAAATTCTCCAAAGAGCAAGAAAATTCTCAGGGACAAGCGGTTTTCATTTTACACTCGGAGCTTGTGGAAAGCAGCCCGGGTGCTGCTCTGATTTCACTCTAGCTTGAGGGAATAAGCGGCAGATATGTTCATTTCTGAGAGCTGTGGCAGGGGTCTCCTTCATCTGCCCCCGGCATCACCAGTAAGAACTGTTCACCAAGATCTTGGTCATTCAAAGTCATCAGGAAATGACTAATTATGAACAGCCAACCACTGAACTTAGATTTTAAAATTTAATTTACTTAATTTAAATTTTAAATTTAAATTTAATATATATTAAACTATATATAATGATAGAGTATTTCGATAGTTATCTTTTAAATATTCCCTTTTCTCACAGGCTTTTGAAGCTTGAAAGGAATTCAGAAGTTGTAGAGTCCAAGTCCCTGATAGTACAAATAAGGACAAAAGGAAGCAGAGGTTAAATGACTCACCCAAGGTCACAACGGAAAAGACAAGACCAGAACCCAGCATCCTTCAACTTCTGGGCTATACCATATTTTACCCATGCGGGGGTCTGGATGCTAGCAGACATGGGCTTCAACTCTGAGTATCAGTTTCCTTATCAAAAAATGGAACCAGAACTATCTACCATTTAAGGCTATTTGGAAGATTAAAAATAACATAGCCTCCTGGCACAAACCCTGGCATGTACATAAAAGATGGTTAATAAATGCTGGTTATCATGATGCCATGCTGCCCCAAAGGCATTCTTTTTTTTTTTTTTTTCTAACCCAGACGCCTTTAATCGCCCCGATTCCTGGGGGTGCGGGGCGCAGGCCGCCGTCTGGGCTGCGCGTGGCATGCAGCTTCCTGGCTACAGTCCAAAGGCATTCTTTATACCCAGATACACTTAAGATAGCTCAGTTCAATCCATCCCATCAGTCATTAAAATATGTGTCCTTTATCGAGGAATATATCATCTTATCAGACCTCGCCCACTTTGCTCAATTTGGTTACAATCCTATGTATTTTATTTATTATTGTACCATCATAAAATATATGAGTCATTTAAAAAATCAGTCAGTTGGGGCGCCTGGGTGGCTCAGTCGTTAAGTGTCTGCCTTTGGCTCAGGTCATGATTCTGGGGTCCTGGGATTGAGTCCCAAATTGGGCTCCCTGCTCAGCGTGAAGCCCGCTTCTCCCTCTCCCACTCCGCCTACTTGTATTCCCTCTCTCTCACAGTCTCTCTCTCTCTCTCTCTCTCTCTGTCAAATAAATAAATAAATAAGATCTTTAAAAATAAAATAATCAGTCATTTGAGCATCCAACTCATGGCTTCTGCTTAGGTCATGATCTCAGGTTCTTGAGATCAAGCCCCACATTAGACTTCACACTCAGTGTGGGGACTGCTTGAGAAACTCTCTACCTCTCCCTTTACTCTCTACCTCTTTCGTGCTCTCTCGATCTCAACTAAATAAATAAAATCTTTCCTTTTTAATTTTTTAAAAAAGATTTTATTTATTTATTTGACTGAGAGAGACACAGCAGGAGAGGGATCACAACAAGCCGGGGGAGTGGGAAAGAGAGAGAAGCAGGCTTCCCACTGAGCAAAGAGTCCCTATGCAGGGCTTGATCCCAGGACCCTGGGATCATGACCTGAGCCAAAGGCAGATGCTTAAAGACTAAGCCACCTAGGCACCCCTAAATAAATAAAATCTTAAATAAAAATCTAACATGATAGGGGTGCCTGGGTGGCTCAGTAGTTAAGCGTCTCCCTTTGGTTCCGGTCATGATCCCAGAGTCCTGGGATCGACCCCCACATCAGGCTCCCTGCTTGGCAGGAAGCCTGCTTCTCCCTCTCCCACTCCCCCAGCTTGTGTTCCCTCCCTTGCTACGTCTCTCTCTCTCTCAAAATAAATAAATAAATAAAATCTTTAGGGGCACCTGGGTGGCTCAGTGGATTAAGCCGCTGCCTTCGGCTCAGGTCATGATCTCAGGGTCCTGGGATCGAGTCCCTCATCGGGTTCCCTGCCCAGCAGGGTGCCTGCTTCCCTCTCTCTCTGCCTGCCTCTCCATCTACTTGTGATCTCTCTCTGTCAAATAAATAAATAAAATCTTTAAAAAAAATCTTAAAAAAAAAAAACTAACATGAAAAAACTGTATGCTAATATCAGAGGAAAAAAACATTGCAATCATTTTGCAGACAGGGTTATTAGGCAAAGCTGCCTTAGGAAGTTTCAAAGTGCTGTAGCCACAAAGCAGAGGACTATTATCTACTATGTTATCATTTAAGGACACCTACTTATACCACTCAGACTGATATTCAGTTGGGGAAGGGCACAAGATGATGGATATGACTTGTCTACTCTTACCATACACATTAAATTACATAACATGCTGCCTTTTCATTTAGGGGCTCTTCCCAAATGTTGCTTTATTTCCAAAATTAGTATTATTAGAAAGTGTTCGGTTAACAACAATGGCTTTATTATTTTTTAATCCCCATGCCAACAGCGTTCATGCCTTTGTCGTTTTCGTTGTTGTTGTTGTTGTTATTTTGGGTTTTGTTTTCTTTTGGCTTGGTGTTTCCATATTAACATTCCAATTTTAACATTTCAGGTGGAAACAAGTGGAAACAAGGTGGAAACTAGGTAGCCGTCCACCTAGTTTCCATAAGAACTGTTTAAGATTCTGAAAGTGTTGGGGGGAAGCCAGCTTTAAAGTCTCAGAGATACAGTCAAGGCTCAGACACTGGCAGAGCTCAAGCAATGAAAACAAGATGGCCAATAAAACTCCGTCTCACAGTCAACGTGATTTCTCAATTTTCATCCTCAAGTTTCAGGTTTTATTTATAGCAACATCACAGTATGCCTACAATGTGGAAGAAAAGAAAATGCAGTACAGCCTGACTGAGGTGGAGTGTTCAGTTTTTAAGGTAAGAATGAGGAAAGGTGTCATTTTTCTAAAGCCCTACCATTAAGGTCAGCTCCAACATGACATCCAAAAGGACGACCAGAGAGCTATTATGATGACCTTGCTTACAGGTCTGTGTTGACTATCTAATTTAGAAAGCAAAAAAAAAAAAAAAAAAAAAAAAAGCAAAAAAAAAAAAAAAACCAGCAAACTGTATTTTTTTTTGTACTGTCCATTTCTCCCTATATTAGGAATTAAATGCATTTTATGGTTAATTTTTATTTTTACATTTACGCCCAATGATTTTATATCTCAAAAGAAAATATCTTGGGGGGGGATCAATTGCAAAACTTTTCTAAAGATATTTTGGCCACCAACCAAATGAAGCTACAAGCATATGTGCCTTGCAGGCAGACCCTCTGTCTCACCCTGCTCTGCCCAACCCAGAACCCTGTGTTGGACATCACTGCAAAGGTGACAATGGTACCTGTTATCTGCATCACAGTCCTTGCCGCAGAACCAGCCCCAGAACTGACCACAGCCTACACTCTGACCTCAGGATAGAGTGCTCTTTTTCCCCACTCTCCCTGGGAGTCCTGGTTTATTCTTCTGTCTTATGTGCCTCCCTTTCCTCTCTTACATTTTACTTATTTTTTATTTTGGGGGGGGGGGTGCGGGCAGAAGGGACAGTGTGAGAGAGAGACTCTCAAGCAAGCTCCACGGCCAGTGTGGAGCCCAATGCAGGGCTCGATCTCACAACCTTGAGATCGTGACCTGAGCCAAAATCAAGATCAGTCGTTTAACCGACTGAGCCACCCATGTGCCCCAACCCTTTCCCCCTTACTGCCTAGTTCCAGAATTACAGGACACATGGAATTACAGGACACCTCTCCTTTCCATTCCCTCCTCAAGTCATCCAGAGGTACCCTTAGATTTGCACATCTATACTTAAATATCTAGAAAACACTTCACATTTGCTCTAGGATAACCCAAGCATGCGCACTGTCGGAACTTTTCGTTCTTAACATCATAGAAGAGTATTATAGGTGGAATCCTAGATACCTCCCTGTCCTACTAAATCTGAATCAAGATTGGAGGACAGTAGGTACTACATGTACATTTTAAAAGCACTCTCAGCCTTATTAAGAGAGAATTCAAATACCATTAAAGTCACGCTTTTTTTAAATCACCAAGATTTTTTTTAAAGATTTTACTTATTTATTTGACAGAGAGAGAGAAAGAGACGGCGAGAGAGGGAACACAAGCACAAAGAGTGGGAGAGGGGGAAGCAGACTTTCCGCAGAGGAGGGGGCCTGATGCAGGGCTCAATCCCAGGACCCTAGGATCATGACCTGAGCCGAAGGCAGATGCTTAAAGACTGAGCCACCCAGGTACCCCCAAAGTCACCCTTTTAAAGTGTTAATTCAGTGAGTTTTAGCACATGGACAAAGTTGTCCACGACTATCACCATTATCTAATTCCAGAATATTTTAAGGATCCCAGAAAGAACCTCATACAAATTAGAAGTCATTCCCCATTCTGACACCCTCCCCAACCTCCTAGTCCCTGGCAACCATTAATCTACACTTTCTGTCTGCCTACTCTGAACATTTCATATAAATGGAATGATATAACACGTGGTCTCTGTCACTGGCTTCTTTCATTTAGCGTAACACTTTCAAGGTCCATCCAAGTTCTAGCATGTATCCGTAGTTCATTCCTTCCCGTGGCTGAATAATATTCTATTGTATGGATACACCACAACTTGCTTATCTGTTCATCAGCTGATGGACACTGAGGTTAGTATGAAACAATGCTGCTATAAATATTTATGTACAAGTTTTGTGTGGACATGTTTTCAATTCTTCTCTGTATCTATCCCTACGAATAGAATTGCTGGGTCATATGGTAACTCTGGTTTTTAGGGCTGCAGACTTTTTTCCACAACAGCTATACCATCTCACATTCTTGCCCAGACACGTGAGGTCCCAATTTCTCCACTTTCTAGTCAATGTTTGTTATTGTTCATCTTGATTACAGCCACCCTAGTGGGTGTGAAGTGGTATCTCATTGTGGTTTTGATTTGCACTTCCCTGATGACTGATAGGTTGAGCACCCTTTCCGGTGTTTATTGACCATGTGAATATCTTCTTTGGAGAACTGTCTATTGCCATTCTTTAATTGGGTTGCCTTTTAATCATTGACTTGTAAGATTTCTTTCCATATTCTGGATACTAGGCCCTTCTTAGATATGATTTGCCAGAACGTCCTCCCACTTTGTCAGTTGTCCTTTCACTTTATTAATGGTATCCTTTGAGGCACAAAAGTTTATAATATCGATGAGGTCCAATTTATTTTTCTTCTGTCACTTGTGCTTTTGGCACCATATCAAAGAAGCTACAGCTTATTCCAATGTCATGAAGATTTACTTCTGTGTTGTCTTCTGAGTTTACCTTCTATATTTAGGTGTATAATCCATTTTGAGTTAGCTTTTGTTTTTGGTGTGAGATAGGGGTCCAACTTTATTTCTTTGCGTGTAAATACCAAGTTGCCCAGCACCATTTGCTGAACTCAAGTGATTCCGATGTACATCCCTAGTTAAGAACCACTGAATTCCAATCTAACACCTCCAACATCTTTGTTTTACAGACAGTAGTTTTAGCCCCAGGGAGATCACGTTAAAGCTGCTCTGCATTCAGAATAAAGGAAGTTACAGAAAAGAAGAAAAATTGGTTCCCACTTCTTAGAATCTCGAAGTCAGGTGAAGAAGGCAAACATTCCACTGCAGGATGTTGAGGAATAAAAGCAGAAATATACAAAGTGGTGTGGGACCTCAGAGACGGGACTGATCAGGGGACTGTCCGTTTCACAGGGAAGGTTTTTCCAAGAAGGAAAAAAGCGCAATTACAAAAGCCTTTAGACTGGCATGTTGTAGAAAGCATACGCAGTCTCTATTTCGGTGAGATCTTAAATTGGGGGGCAAAGAAAAGGGGGGAGAGTGATAAGAGAACAGGCCCAACTGCAAAGGACTGAGTACCAGGCTGAGCTTGCCCTTCTCAGGTAGGCAATGGGGAGTCATCTCAGGCTTTTAGCAGAGAAGGGCCACCATCAGATCTGTGTTTTAGAAATTCGCTGCTGGCAGCATGGGTGGTGGGTCATAGGAGGCAGAGCCCAGAGGGAGCCTTGAGGAGACAAACAATTCGTGACCATGGCGGAAGCAGAGTCCTCCACCTGCAGTCCATCTTCAGATGCAGGTGCAGATGTGTGTTGTTTGGCTAGAGGAATGTTTTTAAAACATCTTGAACTTGAATACTTGATCAGGAAGTGGGGAGGGAAGCTCTCTCTGGGGTGCCACAACCCCAACACTCCCTCTTTCTGCTTGTCTGGGCCAGCGCACCCATTTATGTTACCGCCTGGCCCCTGTGAGCAATTGAGTTTACAACCTGGGCCCACGCAAAGGTGGCAGCAGTGGGGGGAGGGTGAGAGAGAGAGAGAGAGAAGGGAACATAAACTCCCAGAATCATTAGAAAGAGGGCTGCTGTTGGCTCTTTGGTGGTGAAAGAACATGGAGAGCAGTTAATCTCTGGACTGTCATGTGCTTAACCCACACCCCGTTTTCCCAGAATGGCGACAAAGCTTTCGCTGAACCTGCTGTCCTCCAAAGCTTGCACCGCTGGTCGCTGGCCTCTCGCGGCAATAATAAAATAAAAATACGTAGAGTCTTTGAAAATGTGTTCTCTAACTGCGTTTTCTTTAAATGCTGAAGGTTTTAGACAGAAAGCTTTGGCAAGTGGATCTTGCTTGCAGTTCCTTGGGAAGCAAAGGTTCGCTTAAACTGTGAAGGCTTCAGCTTCGACAGTTTCTGGAGACTCTGATGCTAGTCAGTGGTGTGGTATTTCCTTTTATTTGCCTCAAGTTGAAATTTCTCAGATTTCTCTCTCTCAAGATTAAAAAGATGCACCCTGGTTCCAATATAATCCTTGTGTTTTTCCTCTAAGCTTTGTTCGCCTGGGTCCTTGTCTCCGAGTATGAGTTCCCTGAGGGTAAGGACCATACATTTCACTTGGTTTAGTGACACAGGAGCTCGACGAGGTTCCGGGCCCATAATGGTTAACTACCATAAGGTAGTTATTACAGAGAACTGTACAGGTTTCCTACTGTCAGGACTTACCTATAAACTCTTCTCAGCTCTGCTTCCCTGCAGGCCTCTGGGCCAGGTTCAATTCCACAGGGCCTTCATCCACTTTGGAGGAATAAACACAGGGGAGGAAGGAACCTGAAATCTGACCTTGAGGGTTTCCAGATCTTTCTTTGTGGTGCTGGTATTATATCTTTGAGTTCCTGACTGTCTTATCACTATCCCCACATTGCTTATCAGTTAGCTGGGCTGGTGCTTTCTCTCCTACACATCTTTTATACTTGGCAGCTTTCTCCTTGGCTTTACGGAGTACTGAGTGGTAAACATCTGTATGCTTTTTTTAAAAAATTCCTTTTAATTTTTTGCTCTACAAACACCTGTATTTTGTTTGTAAATCTTTTTTCTAAAATTAACCCAGAAGTTATATAATAAAAAGCGAACATTAAGCTAAATTTAGAAAGCTCCAAATAACCTATTTTTCTCCTTCTCCAGGAGTAACACAGTAAGAGGGCCCTTCCAACTGCAATCTGGAAGGTTCAGGAAACCATGAACGCTCATACGAGCCAAGATCTTCATAATTTGCTTGCGCTGGAATCTACGAGTGAATTTTAACAGTATAAGCAATATGTAACAAGACCAGGAAACTATTCAAGGACAAGATCAGATGGCTGTTTTTCTTAGTTTTAGCTACACAGATCGACACCAGTCCCTCCGACAGGGTGAGAATAGCCCTTTCAGCAGTTACGGACAGTGGCGAACGGCAAGGAGATATTTACAAAGAGCATGGATTTAAAGCCTAAGTGCATAGGGAATAAAGCAGGTGATTTTTACAAATGTCAAGGTAAACTGCAGCTCAGTCCATCCTCCACTGTTGAACATTTCACTCTACCAGGTTCCAGTGCCACCTCCAAACCTACCATTTTCCCCAAAGAGAACCGGCTGCCCCTTCCTTCAACCTCAGAGAGACTTTTACATAGAAAGGAAGTTGCAGTATCTGGAAAGCCCCTAGAATATCATCATGTTCAGATGTGCATTTTTTATTTGTAAGGATGGTTCTGCTAAATATTTGTCAAGCAAACGAATGAACGAAGATGCAGAACTACGTGAAGCGCGTGCAAACCTGTCAGGTGCACAGAGAGGAACAGGAACACGCAGAGAAGCCTTGGAAGCAAGGACTAATGAAGACGCACACATGTCCCGCATCGGCTCGCGCCAGCTCCGAGCCGGACGTCATCACCAGGACCAGACAATAAATACAGCTGGCCTTCAGGAGCCTCAAAAGGTGTTGGAGGAACAACTTAAAGAAAGAAAAAGAAGTGAGGGATTCAACCAGAGAGACAAACAGAATAGCTAAAGAAATAGAGAGAAGCAGAGTGTTCAAGAGAAACCTATGTCCAGTCCTGTTCAGATCAATTCAAATCACCAGGGACTATGTGAAAAACGGAGGGACATGAGAGAAGCTGCCTGTCCTTGATTGGTATGGGGACAGAAATAAATCTGCAAGCAGCAATCGCAAAAGCAACCTTTCAGCATTGGCAGTTGGAAGAACGGAAACACAGAGCTGATATAAACTTTGCTGTAAGTGCAGCTTTCGACATTTTTTCTTTTTCTTTCAGTGACCTGACACCTTCTCCTTTTCAAAAATAGCAGCATATTAATTCTCTGTTAACTCTTCTCTTTGAAATGCGTGTTTATGTCTGGCATGACTTTATCCCCATGTCACGTAGTCCTGCCCCCCACATTCCTGTTCTTTCTGGCAACACCCACCTAAATTTCGACACATTTTCTCTCACAAATTTGGCATTAGCTTAAGTCATTAACTATATTTAGAGTCTGCCTTCCCCTTTACTGAAATATAAAGGATAGTTGCAATAATGTGTTTTATGAAGAAAAAGTATCCGTGTTTAATCAGTATTTGAACATGGCTTTGAGAGATGCAGGGAAGGATGAAAACTCCACACTGGTCAGAAACACACAGGCAGCATTCTTCATTTTATTATGTGAACTCCCCACACAGTATGTCATGTGGAATTTGTGTGGGATCTTATTTACTATATCACAAAAGCTGTCCTGAGTGTGTATTTTATGCAGGAAACAAATAGGCTGCTTTTATGTAAGTCAAATGTCACATCAGAAAATAGTACTCTGGAATGTTTGGAAAGCATTCCAATGCTTTTGATCCATTGAAAAATATCATTTGGCTTTCACAACAACAAATTAACTGAAGGGGTAAGGTATGCTTAATAAAAATAAAAAAGCATTTGGGGGCCTGGTTGGCTCAGTCAGTCGTATGTCTAACTCTTGTTTTCAGCTCAGGTCATGATCTCAGGGCTATGGGATCAAGCCTGGTGTTGGGCTAACACTGGGCATGGAGCCTGCTTGGGATTCTCCCTCTCCCTCTCCCCGCAACCCCTCTGAAAAAGAGAAGAAGCCTTCTGGTTGGAACTGAACTATCAAGGAACCTGTAGTAGGAGATGAGTCCTCCATGGCATTCTCCAGTGGCTGCCCTAACCTGAGACAGCCTGGGAGACAGCAGGGGCCCCAGGTGCACAAGGACCTGCAGGAAGCCACCATCACTAGCCCTGAGACTTCTGGGGAAAGAACATTCAACTGAGCCTGTGTACGTCATCCCTTGGTTCCTATTTTACTAGTGTAGATGCTCAAAGTTGTCTCTGTTTCTTGATGCTTCTCCATTCCCTCTATTTTCCTACAAAATCCACTGAACTGGACTTAAATGACGTTCATTAAGAACAAATGTATGGGGGCGCCTGGGTGGCTCAGTGGGTTAAGCCGCTGCCTTCGGCTCAGGTCATGATCCCAGGTCCTGGGTTCGAGCCCCACATCGGGCTTTCTGCTCAGCAGGGAGCCTGCTTCCTCCTCTCTCTCTGCCTGCCTCTCTGCTTACTTGTGATTTCTGTCAAATAAATAAATAAAATCTTTAAAAAAAAAAAAAAAGAACAAATGTATGTACTACATCAAATGCCCGAAGTGGAAACAGCAATTTCTGGCTGGCACCAGAACTCTCCTGGACATAAGAAATTTCCAGCCCATCAAAGCTGAGCAATGCCGGGTTAGATGGGTTGTCCATGGCCAATAATAGAACTGAGTTGTTTAACTATAAAAGCAAATGGCAATTTGTGAGGAAGAAATCAACTGGATAAAAAAAAGAATGATCTATGTGATAGCCATCACAAGGGCAAAACCATAAATCTGTCTGTTCAAATGTTACAGCAAGCACCCCCTGAAAAACGTAACCTGCTTTCCTTTCTCATACCCCAACAGAGCCTATGTCTGCTCAGATCAGGGGTGAAACACTTTTTTCCCTTGCCACCATATGGGAGCTCTGATACAGTTCTCCCGTCCTTTTCCACAGGCTCCATGGGTGTGTATATTCCCTCAAAAATTATCTCAGTGTGTTAAAAAATGGGTTTTAAAAACATGTTTAAGAATTAGCAGAGAGAGAGAGAGAAAAAAAGAATTAACAGAGGATTAGAGCAATAGCTCCTAATTCCCTCTTCGTAATTTTCCAGGAATTAAAAATAACTGGTCAGTGGTAGCGATGCCAATTCTGGCCCGTGGTTGTTTTGCAAAGGTTTAAGATAAAATGTAGAAAAAACAAAACAAAACAAAACTGCTGAGGAGGCTTCTTTCCCTTTCAAGCAGTCTGATTTCTCATAAAATCTACAGGAGCTCTACCCTGCATGCAGCTTGGTCACAAGGACAGGGTCAAGCTGGCTGTACTTTCACTGAATCCGGGAATTGAGGGCTCTCTCAATCCCCCAATCAAGAACAGTGTCCAGCACATAGCAACGTGTAATAAAGGCTGATGCAAAGGAATAAAAGAAAGGAAGAAATAAATCAAGAGAATAAAATGGCTAATCATGTCTGGCATTGGCATACTCCGGGTTCCCAATATTTGATAAGATGAATTCTCTTTGCAAAATAGCCCAAATTTAAGTTTTTCTTAAACTTCCTTTAAAGACTGGTTTTGAGGGCTTACATAAGAGGCAGGTTTTGCAAGTGCTAAATAAACTCTGCAAAATTTTGAAAAGGAAGGTTTTTATCATGGGGGAAAAAAAAAAACCAACCTGAAAAAACTCAAAAAAGAATAAGGAGTAGAAGTTAGTCCCAGAAGATAATAGAACATATTATGAAGATTTAGAATCAGAACTGTTTGGAATTAGAGAAGAAATAAACAAGAAAGGTCAGTGGGTCACAGTAAAAGATTAAAAATGCCTAAGAGAATTTAATTTACTATAAAGGCATATTGTAAATGTGTATACTATAAAGGGAACATATCAAGAAGAGTGAGTAATTCCTCAGTGTTTCATGCAACTAGGAAGCAATAAAGCTGGGTTTCTTTCATTCCTTATACCAAAATTAATTTCAGATGAATCAAAGTTTCTAAGTACAAATATGTGTAAGTATAAAATAAGCATAATAATGAAATACATATAAAAATGAAGCTATAGCCCCGCATGGGGCTCTCTGCTCCGCGGGGAGCCTGCTTCTCCCTCTCTCTCTCTGCCTACCTGTGATCTCTGTCTGTCAAATAAACAAATAAAAAATCTTAAAAAAAAAAATGAAGCTATAAGAGAAAGCTTCAGTGAACAGAAAATCACAAAATTAGGATAATCTCTTTCTATGCAGAGCATAACATAAAAATCAAAAAGCAAACAGAAAATAGAAAGTGCTCATACAAACAAAAAATAAACTTATAGAATAATGAAGCACACAGAAAATTTGCAGAAAGAGAAATACAAATCTCAAAAACAAAACAAAATTCATTAAAAATGCTCAACTTCACACATATTTAAGGAGGTAAAATAACATGATTTCACTCATATGTGGAATTCAAGAAACAAAACAGATGAATACAAGAGAAGGGAAGGAAAAATAAAGTAAGACAAAATCAGAGAGGGAGACAAACCATGAAAGACTCTTACCTCTAGGGAACAAACTGAGGGTTGCTGGAGGGGAGAGAGAGTGGAGGGATGGGGAAACTGGAGGATAGGCATTAAGGAGGGCACATGATATCATGAGCACTGGGTGTTATATGTCACTGGTGAATTACTAAATTCTGCCTCTGAAACTAATACTACACTATAGGTTACTTAAATTGAATTTAACTTAAAAATTTTTTTTTAAAAAGAGGTAAAATCAATTCAACAATGAAATACTATTTATTTTACCCATCATACTGTGAAAGTCTGGGGAGACCCTAGGTCACTGGCATACTGTTAAGGGAAATATACATTAGATGTCACATTTCTGGGGAATTTGCAAGGTTTATCAAAACTTAGAAAACATGAAGGGCACCTGGGTGGCTCAGTCAGGTAAGTGTCTGCCTTTGGCTCAGGTCATGATCCCAGAGTCCTGGGATCAAGCCCCCAGTCAGGCTCCCTGCTCAGCAGGATGTCTGCTTCTCCCTCTGCCCACTTTCAAATAAAGAAAGAAAATCTTAAAAACAAAAACTCAGAAAACATGAATCTCAGCAATCCCTGAACCAAAAAGAATTTACCCTACAAATACATTCCCGTGATCTGAGGTTCTGCTCTGAGGTAAAGACTTCAGAAGGAACAGTCCTATTTCCAAGTCATCATCACACTGTCATCAGGCTCAACCCCACAGCCCACACATACTGCTCGTTACATTCACCAGTGATACCCCTCATGCCAGATCAAATGCTCACTGTACTGACAGCGCATGATCATCAAGCTCACTGCCTGGTGTGACTGACCTGTACCTCCCACAATTTGAAGGGAGGATGACGTCCTATGGTCTTCCTTATATAATATTTATAGAGCCCACACAGGTATGCAAAGTAACGTTTACTGAATAAATGAACGAATCAATGAATGAATGTGTAAACAAGCCAAATTCGCTAACTGGGAATACCAGAGGGCAGATTAGAGAGACAGGATTGAAACACAGGTGAAAGGTTACAGAAAGAGAAAGATAACACTTTAAAAGAGTTCTGTAATAAACGCAACATGGGTCTTGTGTGTAGAGACCGTTCATAATTAAGTATGCAAAATTATCTTACAATACCTAGAGCAACACGAGCAGACAGTAATGAATCTCACAAATTTAGCAGGTTGGGTTCAGCTGGATGAAACCAAAGACTCTTAAAGCTTTGGAGACTAGCTTGTTAAATAACCACGTTCCTGTAAACAGGCAGGCTCGATTTATTGCCCCTGGGAAATGCTCTGGAATGAACACAGAAAATGCTTCTGTTGATTAGCCCTTTTAGCTTGCGGCTGAATGTTGACCTAAAAGAGAGAGGCTTGCCCTCCAGATTTTACATAACGTGCCCTTATCAATTCCTATTAGGGGAACCGTCCCTCACAGGACTGTGTGGCGAGGACTCACGATTTTGCCTCAGTAAAACATCCTGTGCTTCCAAGATCCCGCTGCCAAACAGAAGTGATCTCCTACACTTGATGGAGGACTAGAAATTTTAAATTGAGGGCAAACCCAAAGGGGAGGATAAGAAAGAAGAGGGGAATTAATAGAATTGAACAAGTTTACTGACTGATCCATTCAGCCAAAGACAGGAACTCAAGGCTGTGCGTGTGTGATAACCTGCCCCAGTCCCAAGCGAACTCACTCGTGGCCAAGCCAGGAGCATCAGAGGACTTCCTCCTCCACTGGGGCCGTCTCCAGCCACCTCCTCAGACGCTAGCTAGAGTGGCCAGGAGGAGGCAATTCTGACAGGCACGCTCTGAATACTCGGGGCAGTGTTCTTACCAAAGGAAAGACACTCCTCCTCTCCAGGAGATACTGAACACCATGAAGAGCAGGTCACTGAAGCCCCGCCTGCAACTTAAGGCTCACTTAACCAACTTCTGGGTTATTTTCCACACGGTTCGGAAGAAGGATGCAAAGCAGGAAATGAGATCAAAGAGACATACTTCAACTACTGTGGGAGTAACAGTAAAATGAGAAGATTTCAGGGGCACCTAGCTGGCTCAGTCGGTTAAACGTCTGCCTTTGGCTCAGGTCATGATGCCAGGTTCCCGAAATTGAGTCCTGCATTGGGTTCCCTGCTCAGCAGGGAGCCTGCTTCTCCCTCTGCCTCTTCCCCTCCCCCTGCTTGTGCTCTCTCCGTCAAATTAATAAAAAAAAATTTTAAAAACCTTAAGAAAACTATTTAAAAAGATTTTAATAAATGTACAAAACATAAATATGGAAATATACAGAATTGGTTTTCTGACTGTCACAGCTAATCTTCAAAGATGACACCTCAACTTCTACCATCCTCACTGAGAGCGAAACTCCCATATTTAGCCCCTGCCGCCCCTTACCCTGGAATGCACTACAAGCGAAGCTGTGGTGATTTCTAACACTTAGTTCCTAAGAAGCGGTGCAGTTTCCACCTGAGCCTCTTGGAATGCTTGCCGTGGGAGAAGCCCAACTGCCCTGAAAGGCTTTCTTATGAGGAAATGTATACCGGTCACTTCCGGAAAGCAGCCGGAAGACAGGTGCCAGTTGGCCCCCCACGGAGGTGGCAAACACACAGGAAGTAGGCATCCTGGACTTACAGACCAGGTGAGCCCTCACAGGAGTCCAGCTCACATACCACCTGACTGTAATTCCATGAGAGACCCCTGGTGAGAACTGCTAACTCTCAGAACTTATTCAAGAATAGATCAGTGAAACATTAGATAACCAAACTGTGAAAAAAATACTCGAATGGATTTCTTGCTACGACACATGAGGAATGAAAACAAGAAAGGATAATAAACAACTATTGAACTCTTATGCTGCTTCTCTGAATGGAGAGCCTTAGAAATGCTTCCCTATTTTATGGGGTATTTTGAAGGAGGCTGGTCTGAATGGAAGGCAGCTCACAGCTGTGGAAAGGAAGGCAGGTGGTTAACAGGGTATGAGGTGGAAAACAAGCCTTGTGGGCAGGGAAGAGAACAATGATGACCACAGAGGGTGCCCAGAGATTGTCAGCTGAAGGACTCAGCAACAGCACTTAGCTTCCAACTTGAAACTGGTTCAGCCCTGCTGATTCTTTCTTTCACAAACTCTAGACTGCTCTAGGGTTAAAGATGTATTTATACGGTAAGCATAAATGTGGACTTACTTGTACTATCCTAGATTATGTGGCAGCACCTTTTTATTCTTTATCTTCTCTAAAATTAATTTTTTTTTTTTTTTAGATTTAAATCTCATTGTATCCCAGGCCGCCTGGGTGGCTCAGTCAGTTAAGCGTCTGCCTTTGGCTCAGATCATGACCTAAGGGTCCTCGGAGCGAGCCCTGAATTGGGCTCCCTGCTCAGAGGGGAGTCTTCTCCCTCTGCCCCTTCCCCTGCTCGTGCTCTCTCTTTTTCTCTCTCTCTCTCTCAAAAATAAGTAAAATCTTTTTTAAAAATCTTATTGTATTCTAATCAGAGATGAGTATGGAGTACCTTGAACTCAAATTCAAACTGAAAATATAAAACAAAGATGAAAGCACAGGCTAGAACAGAAAATAAAAAAACAAACAAAACACAATTCAAGGATAGTATAACAAAAACATATTTCAGATATGGAGAGAGCTGGTACTCTGCGATAGGAGATTGAGTCTCATGGATGTCTCATCCTTAACAAGCAAATGTGTACACCAGTCATTTCGACAAAGTCATTTCTGACGTTCAAAGCTGCATCTGGTTTGGGCCTTGCAGGAGCAATGGAGGTCACGGGAAACTGCTCGGGGGCCACGTCATTCTGTGAGTACACACACCAGGGGCCGCCTGTGGGTGAAGGGTGAAGCTCTGTCCCAAAAGGAGAGTGAACTTGGGGAACTTCAAGGCAGCTCTGAGCATTTCTTTTGATGTCTATTTGGCACCAAAAAAAAAAAAAAAAAAAATCTTATTAAATAAACCAACTCACTCTATTTTTTTTTTAAAGATTTTATTTATTTATTTATTTATTTATTTGACAGAGAGAGAGATCACAAGTAGGTAGAGAGGCAGGCAGAGAGCGGGAGGGAAGCAGGCTCCCTGCTGAGCAGAGAGCCCTATGAGGGGCTTGATCCCAGGACCCTGAGACCATGACCTGAGCTGAAGGCAGAGGCTTAACCCACTGAGACACCCAGGTGCCCCCCAACTCACTGTATTTTGCCAGATATACTGAACACTTAGGAGATTCCCTCTCCTTCATATTTAAAATAATTAATTCTCAAGAAACCATTAACAAAACAAAAAGGCAACCCACTGAATAAAAGAAGACATTTGCAAATGATACATCTGATCAGGGGTTAATATCTGAAATATATACATAACTTACACAACTCAACATGGAAAAAAGAACATCACTCAGATTAAAAATGGGCAGACGACCTGAATAGACATTTTTGCAAAGAAGACATACAGCCAGCCGACAGACACATGAAAAGATGTTCAACATCACTCATCAGGAGAATGTAGATGAGAGCCTCAGTGAGACAGATAATAACCTCACACTATTCTGAGTGACTAGTCAAAAAACAAGAAATAACAAGTATTGGCGAGGATGTACAGAAAAGGGAACTACCAGGCACTATTGGTGGGAATGTAAAGTGGGGCAGCCACTGTGGAAAACAGTATGGACAGTCCTCAAAAAAAAAAAAAAAAAAAAAATTAGAAATACCATACGATCCAGTAATTCCACTATTGGGTATTTGCCCAAAGAATATGAGAACATTAATTCGCAAAGATGTTCACACCCTATGTTTACTGCAGGATTCTTTAGAACAGCCAAGATATGAAAGCAATCCAAGTGTCCATGAGCAGATGAAGGGATGAAGATGTGGTGTATATGTACAATGGAGTATTACTCAGCGTAAAAAGAACGCCATTTGCAACGTGGATGGATCTATAGGGTGTAATGGCACATGAAAAAAGTCAGACAAACACAAATACTGCATGATTTCATTTATATGTGGCATCTAAAAATCAAAACAAATAAACAAATAGACTCATAATTAAGGAAAACAAAACTGGTGGTTGTCAGAGGGGAGACTGGCCGGGGAAGAGATGGGCAATAGAGATGAAGGGGATTAAGGGGCACAAACTTCCAGTTATACGTCATGGGGATGAAAGTACAGCATGAGGACTACAGTCAGTAACACTGCAGTAATGGTGTACGGTGATAGAGGATGACCACACTTACAGTGATCAGCACGGAGTAAGCTTCAAAACTGACAGATCACTATGTTGTTGTACATCTGAAACTAATACAACATTGTATACCCAACTCTACTGCAATAATAGACAAAGTAATTCTGGATAGTAGTTGTTCCCAAATTCAAAGGTGATGGCCCTCACAGCCACAATTTAATCCAGGTGCTGGAAACACCTTGGGAAAGATCAGCAAGGCCCTACTGCAGGAATTTACTCCTCTGGACCCTGCTGCCCAGGCTCCAGTATGGCCTGTCACCCCTCTCCGTCTAAGAGCTACCTTCCTTGTCATGAATCAGTTTCTTTCGTGAATCAAATCAGAGGTCTAAAGAAAACACAGAGAACTATTTACTTCTGATCACGGCAATACTTTCTATAGTTGATATCCTTTTCGGCTTCAAGTTTTAATATTTTTGTCTGGTAGATTTCAAGCATAGGTTCCCCTTTTCTTCCAGCAAGGGCATGAAGCTAACTCCACCGGCCTAGATGAGGCACCCGGCTTTGTGGCTTGGGCAGACTTCTTAGGGGTTGTACCAAATGGGTATTTCTCTCCAGATAAATCTAGAAATCTTTCTGGTGTGAATGGAACAGCAGATCATAGCTTTATATTTTGCTGAGAACAAAACAACATTTGACATTGCACAAAGGATAGCATTAGACATAGCTCCTACCTTATAGGATAAAAAAATCTAAATTAAAACAAGACAAAGGGACAGAAAGCAAAGCAGTTTTCTTCTCTCCCACCTCCTTCTCTCCCCCAAAATGTACAGCCCACAGGGAGTTTCTCAGTCACAAAGTTTAGTGTTTCAGAAAAGACGATACTGCACGTTCTCTTTCAGATTTCCCACTTATGCCTCTCACAGCTATGGCACCAAAATAACAGTAATGGAGAGGGTGGTCACGTTTATAAAAACGAGGAGGATCTGTTCTGAGGCAACGCCGGTGCTTCCTCTCTGAGAAGGAGGGTGACAGGCGAAAGAGACCTTCAGGGTGACAGCAGGGAGCCCCGTGAAGGCCCCACTGTGCGCTGTCGGATTCAATCAAGCACTTGGCTCACTGCAACTTGGTGTGCACAGCAGTGGGGGGAGGAGGGCAAACCCCACAAACAGCATATCTCAGTTACAGGACATGATCGGGACTGGCACCGTCAACCGTGAGGCAAGCCTGCGACAGACGGCAGTCAGAGGGACAATGCCCCGGGTAAAAAAAGGAATCCACCCTATTATGAAATAAGAGAAACCTCAGCGAATCATTGTCTGTGTTCTTTCTGGGCTGATGCAATGGCATTACTCAAAAATCCATGTTAATGACATTCTCTAAATCGAGTACAAACTAGCAAAACCATCGCTTTAAACAAAGGTAAAAGTTAAAAATTTTGTCTGCAAACTTGATGGTGAGCTGTTGAGATACAAAGTCTAGTTCCTTACCCAACGGGTAATGGTTTCAAACACCACAACTTAATGCACAGCAGTATCAATATTACAACTGTTACTATACTTAATGCTTCTAGTCACACACGAGTGCATATACACACCCAAAATATCATGTGGAAAGTGTTGCCTGATGGATTTACACACATATAAACATAAAGTAGGACCATTCAGGTAAAGACAGAATTCATGATTACAAAAAACAAATAATACCAATTAAAATGATTTTTTAAAGTTGTTAAATTTCAGGGCACCTGGGTGGCTCAGTTAGTTAAGCTTCTTCCTTTGGCTTGGGTCATGATCTCCGGTCCCTGGATTGAGCCCCAAGTTGGTTCCCTGTTCAGTGAGGACCCTGCTTCTCCCTCTGCCTCTGCCCTGCCTCACCCCCTGCTCGTACTCTCACCCTCAAATAAATAAAAATCTTTAAAAAAAAAGTTTTTAGATTTCCCTTCTCCTCCTCAGTGTAAAGTCACATTTATTGCATATCTACATGTTTCTTGGGATGTCGTAAGCAAAACCTCCTGTGAATGGGTGATATGGTCTAATACATAAGGATTTCTTTTTAAAATACAGACCCTTGGGGCGCCTGGGTGGCTCAGTGGGTTGAGCCGCTGCCTTCGGCTCAGGTCATGATCTCAGAGTCCTGGGATCGAGCTCCGCATCGGGCTCTCTGCTCAGCAGGGAGCCTGCTTCCTCCTCTCTCTGCCTGCCTCTCTGCCTGCTTGTGATATCTCTGTCAAATAAATAAATAAAATCTTTAAAAAAAAAAATAAAATAAAATACAGACCCACTCCTTTTGTGCCCGTATCTATGAGTCACCTAGAAGATACTGATAAGGAGTATTAAATCTAAACTTAGCAACTCACTAGGGACTTCATGCCCACCTTCCACTCTGCCCCAGGAAGTGTGCCTCCCTAAGAGGCACTGTCACCATCCACAGACCCAGCAAGCCTTTAGCCCGTACTTTTCAGTCAATGCCTGGGAAGTTTTTAAAGAGGAATTTCAACCTCATTTGCATTGATTTTATTTTATTTTATTTTACTCAAGTACCTTGTTGCATTTGAAAATTGCAGCTAACCTTAGTAATTTAGGAGAGTCGTCTTTTCCACCTGCTGTGGGAATTCTTCAAGCAAATCTATTTGTGCAAGTATCTGAGGACTAAATTTTCCTGGAACTGCTGTGCACAAGTCCATAAATTCTGTCCCCAATACAGGCTGTGGGTTTCCGTTCCGCCATCATGAACAAGTGTTAGCACCTTCCCTGGGGGCTGCATCTCCAGTGGCAAAAGGCAGCTCTTACTTCAGCCGAAATTCTATACACCGCACTGTCCAATATGGCAGCCATGAGTCCCAGGTGACTATATACACTAACTAAAATGTTGTAAAATTAGAAATCCTGTTCCTCACACACACACTCAAGCCACATTTCAAGTGACTCACAGTCACGTGTTACTAGTGACCACCATAGTGAACCGTGCACAAAGTTCTATGGGCAGGGTTGCTCTACAAGATGAAAGGTGGGTCTGTCCACGCTCCTAGTTAAGAAGAAACATTTCCTGCCAGGACACACACAGCTGAGAACACTGACATGACTAAAAACTACATGCTACAGTCCTTCATTCCTTCGGAGAATTCAAGCAGTACCGTGAATACGAATCTGAGAAACCGGCATCCTTGGGTTTGGAGCCTGACATCATCCCAAACCTTTCCCTGAGACAGGTTAGTACCACCTCCCAGGTGCTTGCATCACACATTTATGAGAACACGGTGAAGCCTTAATTTAAGTAACTAGAATGCTTAAGTAACAAAAGGGAAGTATGTCAGTCAATTTAAATTTGAAGTACATTCAGTTTTCTTCTTTTATTACAATTGTCTTTAGACATTCAGTTTACTTTGCTGCTCTGTATGATAGCATTCTACAACACCGAATTCTTACCAATTCCAATCTGATTCACAGTTTTTATAATTTCAATGAAAGCAGAAACAGATGCAAAAAGATTTTAGAAAATTTGCCTTAACATTTGATTCAAGGACACAAAGTGTATGGTTATTTCTTTAAAAGCTTAATATTCAGACTTTTTACAATGAAATTGGTCTGTTTTCCCTAAAGTATAGTTTTTTAAAAGTTTTTATTTAAATTCCACTTAGTTACCATACATGTAATATGAGTTTCTGGTGTACAATATAGTGATTCAACACTTCCATACATCACCCTGTGCTCATCCCAAAAGTGTGCTCATTAATCCCCATCACTGATTTAGTCCAACCCCCTACCCATCTCCCCTCTGTTCTCTGTAGTTAGGTATGGTTTTTTACAAGCTGGTTAATTGTGACTAGTCAAGTGCAGTCTAAATTAACTTTGATCTCTGTCAGCAGCCTCTGGATTTTGCCCAGAACCATTAAGAATTCCTTGGAAGAAATGGACATATTCTCAAATAAATACTTCATAGGTCAGATCATTCTGATATAACCTCATTTTCAAAAAACGGGCCATAGTTCACTATCTGTCCTTAAACTCTGTCCTTAGAATAGAAATCTGCAAAAAAAAAAAAAAGGGGGGGGTCTCTAGAGGCATTCTTTGAAAGCCATCCCCACAATTTTAGAGTTCCATAGCTCCATACAATTTCTAATCATGAATGTAAACAGCTAAAATGAAAAATGATTTCCCTTTTGTATGTGTTTGTTTCCAAGTTTGTTTGGATAATATTCCCGTTGTGCGTGGACCCACAGGGAGGCTGATGTGGGAGGCAGGGCAGGCTTGGGATCAGTAGCAGAGAAAAAGCAACCGACACATTAGTCAATGGCGAGCAATCCTCTCCCCCTACCCCACCCCCCACCACATTCAAGCACAAGCAGTTGACATGGGATAAAAAGAATCTCAGATACAGTGTCAGTGGGGAAGAAATTTCTAAGAAAGGCAACATGCTGTCTGGAGGCTGGGAAGACACTGATGGTAAGTCTCAAGGGTTGTTTGCCCTGTGTTGTTCTCTGGCATCCACGTACAGAGCCTTTTCCAGCTTCTCTGTCAGCTGCCTCCAGAGTTCACGGCCCAGGAGCCTCCCCAGAGCCAGGGCCAGATTCTTTGGTGGCCTTCTTTTTCTCTCGAATATTTCCTTAGACTTCTAATGCGATTAACAATTTAATTGGTTTGATTTTTACAGTGCTTTAAAAGCTCAGTCTGGGGGTGGGAGGATAGGTGATGTAGCTGACGGGGAGGTCTAGAAGGGCCCTTGTAGTGATGAGCCCCAGGTGGTGTATGGAAGTGTTGAATCACTATACTGCACACCTGAAACTCATTATACGGAATGTTACTGACTGGGATTTAAGTAAAATCTTAAAAAAACAAAACAAAACAAAACAAAAAAACACCTCAGTCTGGGTATTCTAGGAAATGTCTTTCTCAGAGGCAGCCATCTTGTCATCCCATCAAGCCCAACCTTCTGCAGCTACACTTTAGTAACTGAAATAATAAATTAAATTAAATTAAATATGAGCAAAAGGCCCAAGTAAACATTTTCCCAAAGTACACAGACAGATGGCCAACAAGTATACACAAAGGTACTCAACATCATCATTAATCATCAGAGAAATACAAATGGGGAAAAAAAGAAAAAGGAGGAGGAAAAAGAAAATCTCACTCCTCTGACCCACAAGGACTTTAGCAATAGCATTATGAAATCAGATGTGCACTATTCCACATGTGGTTTGGATCAAGTGGTAATATTAATAAATGTATCCGAATGGCAATAAAAATTATCTTCACCTTGTTAGCTACTCTGAAATATGTTGAGCATTGCCTTAAGAAAACAATTGTTTCTCATGAGTAGAAGGTAAATTTCAAAATTATACAAGCTTTTACTATATTTGTTGCTTCCCTCTGCTACCATATCTTCAATAATTTTCTTGGTGCAAGGTATGGCAACAATTTATTCCACCATTTCTCTGTGTATGTACATTCAGGGTTCTTTGTTTTTTGCTTTGTCTCTAACAACAAAGCTGTAATAATAATAATAAACATACTTGTCCATGGTCTGGTGCGTCCTTTGGAGACAGTACAGTGTAGTGGGTAAGCAGGAGAAGCTTAGAGCTTCATTACCTGAGTTCAGATCCTGGGCAAGTAATTTGCTCTTTCTAGCTGGTTTCCGTCTCTGCTAATCTGGAATAATATTAACTGAAAGAGATAGGATCACATCTATTAATTAAGATCTTATCCAAATAATGTTCATCGGGCATTGTACCAATAGTTTCAAATTTGATCCACACTTTAGATAGAAACTTTTCACCTCCATTCAAGAGGCTGTGTGGATATTCAGTAGTAATTCCCAGATACTCAAGGACATGAAGTTGAACTATGAAGTATGACGCCCCCTCATCAGCCCAAGCTAAACTTAAATTGCCCCAGTGCACAGACTACAGAGACCAAGTGAGCCCACCACCATCAAGCCCTGGGCACGGGCAGAATTTTTACTATGTGTTTTGTTTGTGTTTTGGTTCAGGGGAAGAGGAGAAATGATGTCAATATAGGCTCAAAGCTATACTACATGGCAGATCGAAAATATGAAATGATTCTCACATCCTCATTCCCAATATCAACAACAAAAGACTCCCCGGGAGCACATGGAGATTTTAGAAACATTAATAACCTTTCCAAAAATGATTTTGTGACATTCATTCTAAATTGTTAGGCAAATAGTTCACTCAATAGACTGCAGAAAATGGGCCACCAAATGACCAGAAGGCACATGATATCATGCACAGAAGAGGGAACAGGACCAAAATTCAATCTGTAACTGGGTTCAAGTACCAAATGCCTACAAGACTGAGATGGCTGGATTAAACATGCTGGGCCAGATGAAAAGCAACTGTGTCTACATGTGTAACAGCTGAAGTTCCTCTATAATTACCTTTCCTGAATTCAGAGGCATTAGTCTAATTCAGCTTGAGGGACGCTGCAGGTTATCAAAAAAGGTTTAAAAAAAAAAAACCCAAAACCTAAATGAATAAATAAATAACCTCAAAACCTGATGGATAAATTTCGTGGAAGGTGATTTTGAGAGTAACTTAGACAAGTTCAATGGACCCAAGGTTTGACCAGTTGGCTGCTTACCCACTTGGCCTTGATGAGGACTTCATTACTCTGTAATATCTTCTGACTTGTGTCTTTGCTTTCCTTCTGCCCCCCCCCACTTTATTCTGCCATTCCTATGACTTCTAGATGGAAGGAATCCAAAATTCCTAAAGCAGTTAAATGCTTCTAAAATGGTTGTTTGAACTAACCCTAAATTGAACCCTCTGGAAAGTTCTCTAAACTGTAGGATACAAGGAACATAGCCTCACTCTGTCCCTAACCCAACCCTAATCCTGGCTATAAATCTAACACTTAACCCTATATCCAGAGAGAAAAGAAGTGAGATATATCTATATATCTATATATAGATATATAGATATATATAGATATATAGATATAGATATATATATATATTAGTCAGCCATAAAAAAGGAATAAAACCTTGCCATTAGCAACCCCATGGATTGAGTTAGACAGTAATATGCTGAAGTCAGAGAAAGACAAATACCACATGATTTCACTCATACATGGAACTGAACAAACAAAACAAAAGAGCAAAGGGGAAAACCAAGAAAGAGGCCGACCAAGAAACAGACCCTTAACCACAGAAAACACACTGATGGTTACAGGAGGGGAGGTGGGTCGGTGAATGGGGGAAACCGGTGATGGGGATTAAAGAGAACACCTGTGGTGAACACCGGGTGCTGGACATAAGTGATGGATCACTAAACCTGAAACTAGTATTACATATACGGCAACTAACAGGAATTTAAATAAAAACTTAAAAAAAAAAATAAAATGGTAGTTTGAAAGAACTGATCTAATTGTTGAAAAAAATGCCTCCCCTTAAGTTTTGGAACTATTGTTCCTACTGGAAAAGAAGGTCTAACAAATATTTGTTTCAGGGGCGCCTGGGTGGCTCAGTGGGTTAAGCCGCTGCCTTCGGCTCAGGTCATGATCTCGGAGTCCTGGGATCGAGCCCCGCATCGGGCTCTCTGCTCAGCAGGGAGCCTGCTTCCTCCTCTCTCTCTGCCTGCCTCTCTGCCTGCTTGTGATCTCTCTGTCAAATAAAAAAAAAAAAACAAAAAAAAACAAATATTTGTTTCATGCTAAACTGTGGAGACCTCGGACTGTATACAGCTTGAAACCTACTGGGAATCTGCCTGCTTCCTCCAACTCTTGTCAAAGAAATTTAATTTGGAATCTAATAAAGTAAAAGATTTCCTCCAAGCCCTAGGCTTGCCTTGGGACTTAGGGTAATGCTGGGTCCATTTCCTGCAGCCTGGGAAAGCTGGTGAGGGAGCTTCTTAAGGAAGGGCTTGGTGACAGTTCTGTGCAAAATGCTCGGGGAATGCAGGGAATGCAGAATGTTCTGTGTTCTTTTTTACTCTGAGTTGCTTACACTTGCTCAAATAACCTATATTTGCTGCTTAGTTAGAGATTAACTCTTGTATCATGACTAAGGCATAAGATTATAAAATAATCTCATACCTTCCTTGCAGCAACTAACTCCTTACCACACTCCACACACAAATTTTTAGCAGTGAAATGGTATATATTTTTTTCCCCTTTTAACCCTGAGATCATTTTTTTCTATCAGTGCCATTTAATGTTGATCAAAGGACAAAGGAAAAGAGGTATTTTTAGGAAGGGTTTCCTTTTTCATTTGACTTCAATTAGGAAGTTAGGGTGCCTCCTCCTCCACCTTTCTCTTCTTTTAAAGAGGAAAAAGTCTCTAGTGATGAAAGAATTGCATTTCAGGGGCGCCTGGGTGGCTCAGTGGGTTAAGCCGCTGCCTTCGGCTCAGGTCATGATCCCAGGTCCTGGGTTCGAGCCCCGCATCGGGCTTTCTTCTCAGCAGGGAGCCTGCTTCCTCCTCTCTCTCTGCCTGCCTCTCTGCTTACTTATGATTTCTCTCTGTCAAATAAATAAATAAAATCTTAAAAAAAAAAAAAAAAGAATTGCATTTCAATGAGCGGTAAATTTTCATAAATCTTTTAGAATGTGTAGATAGATTCTACTCACAGATTATTTACAGCTCAGGTGTATGAAGGAATAGACGAATTATACAGGGAGCTTGACAGCACTAAAATGCTAGTAACAAAGTAAACACATGTTAAATATGGAAATTCCTAAAAGATAAAGATTCCTGGGAAAAAGTCTTGAGGCCCAAAGCTGTTAGAGACCATCCCTATTAAAACAAGAACATCCTGTAGACGGTTCATTCTCTCCTTCTAGAGCATTTGAGGGCACACCTTCTTCTACTGAATTATCTGGCACATACTCATTATCTGTGCTTGCCTGCAGTGAACTCACAAGAGGAGAAACATCTTTTGAAAGAAGGTAACTCCACAAACAGATGTCTATCATTTTTTAAGTATTCTTTTTAAAATAGAGCTGGAGGGGGGCACCTGAATGGCTCAGTCAGTTGAGCGTCGGACTCTTGATTTCAGCTCAGGTCATGATCTTAGGGTTGTGATCTCTGGGTCATGAGCTGGATCCCCGCATCAGGTACATGCCTGGTGCTGAGTCTGCTTGGGATTCTTTCTCTTCCTCTCCCTCTGCCCCCTTCCCCGGCCTGCATGTGCAATGTTTCTCCCTCTCAAATAAAGAAATCTTAAAATAAAATAAAATAAAATAAAACAAGAGCTGGAGAAACCATACAGATCACCTTGTTCGTTGGTTCTCAACAGATGCTCTTTGGAGCATCTGGGGGTTGGATTTAATGGCCAGGCTCTCATCCCTATCCTAGGCCTGGTAATTCTCAGAGGACAGAGCCTAGCCATCTGCAACTTTTTTTTTTTTTAAGATTTTATTTTTAAGTAATTTCTGCAACTAATATGGGGCTAAAACTCACCACCCCGAGACCCAGAGTTGTATGTTCTTCTGACTGAGCCTATTGGGCACCCAAAGACATCTACAATTTTAATAAGCACCTTAATTAATTCTTCTGTCCACTAAATTCTGAGAACATCTGTTATCCCATCTCTTCCCTTTTTGAGCACGGAAACCTGAACCTGGGTTGTCCAAGAGTAGAGTAGTAGAGCTAGGTAGAACGTAATCCAATAATCAAAATATCATACTACTGTAATGTAACATTTACTAAAAACTAAACTACAGAAAGGCAGAATGAACATTTACATTTTTTGCAAGTATCTTATGGTAATATCTTAGGTCTTTCTCGTGCAATAAACACCACAGGAGCAGATTAGCTAAAGAGATCTAACGAGCTCTCACTTCTACTCTAAGAGTAAAGAGACTTCATACAGGAAAGGGGATCTATCTGGGCAGCAGGGAGGAGAGCCAGACAAGCAACTGACAGCTAAGGACTGAAGACTAAGGGCTAGGAGAAACTCCTCCTACCATTCTCGTTCACTACCAAGTATAAACACCAAAGGCTTCCATCATCCTGGGGCCTCAGCCTTCACAGGTACGTACAGAAGTGCTTACAGGGAACTGCAAGGGATAGGAGACAGAAAAACAAGAGCCCCCCTCGAGGCATGGTGGAGGGGGAGCCCCCTCACCTCCAGGGCTGCCAGGCTGGCCCTGCTGGGGCTATTTTCCTGACTCCTCACTCCTCAGACGCTGCTCCTTTTTGCAGGCTCTGTTGTAGATCTGGGTCCTGCCATCCCCCTCCCCAGTTTTGATAGGGAACCCCAACATTCCCAATGTCTTATAGGTTACCTGTTACAGATGGGAATTGAGGCTTCCCTGAGGTCATAAAGTGAGTGAGTGGCAGCTACAGGGCTTGGAACTAGAGATTCTGACTCAGGCCCGTGTTCCGTTCCTTTCACTGCAAAGTTCCCTTTAAGCCTCTGACTGTTCCTAAGCTCCCAGAGGTAGTACAGGGAGGGGAAACAGAAATCCAAACAAAGCAGCACTTCTGAACACTGCGGGGAGGAGCTTCAGCCCCAGAGGCTTTGTCCCCTCTTCCTACTTCTTTATCAGTAAATGTCCCCGGTGCTGCTGAGGACTGTCAGCCCAAGACTCCCTGTGTTTTCAAGCTTTAAAAGAAGAACAAAAAACTGATAAACAATCAGCTTTTCTTTTCAGGCTTGGGCCAGTAAATTAAAAAAAGAAGGGGGGTGGGAAGGAAAGCAGAGAACTGACCTAGAATTGTCAACCTTTTATTTTGGCATCTAAGAATATTTGGGGGAAAACAAAGCATCTTATACTTCTAATATATAAAAGCATAGTATACATCTATATACAAAGTAGGAAAGCCACTATTTCAATAAAGGGCAGTTTTTGAAGGAGCAAATATTCACATTATAAAAAACTGTTTGGGGCGCCTGGGTGGTTCAGTGGGTTAAAACCCCTGCCTTCTGCTCAGGTCAGCTCAGGGTCCTGGGATCAAGCCCTGCATCAGGCTCTCTGCTCAGAGGGGAGCCTGCTTCCCCCCCCCCACCCCCGCCTGCCTCTCTGCCTACTTGTGATCTCTGTCTGTCAAATAAATAAACAAAATCTTAAAAAAAAAATCATAAGGAAAATACTTTTACAGTACTGTATTTATTGAAAAAAATTCATGTATAAGAGGACCTACGCAGTCCAAACCTGTGTTGCTCACAGCTCAACTGTATTTTTAAACTAAAATAATTAAAACACGGGCACCTGGGTGGCTCATCATAGAGCGTCTGCCTTCAGCTCAGGTCATGATCCCAGGGTCCTGGGATCTAGCCCCACATTGGGCTCTCTCTCAGCAGGGAGTCTGCTTCCCCCCTCTCTCTCTGCCTGCCTCTCTGCCTACCTGTGATCTCTCTGTCAAATAAATAAAATCTTAAAAAAAAAAAAAAACTGTTTTCAACTATATTTTTATGATTTTTGCATGGACTAGTAAAAAAGTGCATCATATGGCCCAATCTGTACTACTTAGAAAGCACTACAGACCGGGAAACGTAAACTACATAGGTCAAAGATTCCAAGAACGCAAAGAAGATCTGCAAAACCATTTGGGAGTTTTTCAAGACACAACAACACACACAAGTTCCAATGGCCCATTTCAGATTTGAAAACCCTTCATCAGCTGTAATCCAGGCTCTGCCCGTTCCCTCAGACAAGAGAGCAAGCTGGATGAGGTGCCAATTTAAAAATACTGTGTGCTCTAAATAAATGTGAACACCAGCAGTAGAGGCAATCCAGGATATGTCAAAACATACTGTTTAAGGGTGCCTGGGTGGCTCAGTGGGTTAAAGCCTCTGCCTTTAACCTCTCTCTCTCTCTTTCTCTCTGCCTGCTTCTCTGCCTACTTGTGATCTCTGTCAAATAAATAAATAATTAAAAAAATAATTAAAAAAACATACTGCTTAATAAAGGCTAACAGTCGCTGTAAGACTTAAATCATATCACATATCACGCCACTGTCACCATTCTTCCATATAGTTTTATTTATTTAGAATTTTACTGTTTTATCATTTATAAATTTGTGTTCTTTTAAAAAATTTTCAAAAATTCAGGCTAATGCTAAAAGACATAAGGCAGATACCAAACTTAAATATTAAAAAGAAAGGTAAATAGTTATTTTTGGATGATGTAGAACCACATGGGAAACTACTAGATTTAATTTAAAAGAGAATGAATACAAGATACACAAAATCAAAATGCCAGGTATCCTCAGTCTGAAAATATGATGAAAACACAAACTACAAAGTAAGTAGTAATAACCATGAGAAATGTGTGACCTATTTAAAGGAAACTGGAAAATTCTGTGAGAGATATGAATAATAAGAGTTGAGTAAGTACAGGCCATGCCATGTGCTTGACTGGGATGACTGAACATTGTTAAATGGCCAATTCTTCCCAAAATAATTTCTAAATTCAACATAAGTCTTCCAAAGTTAACATGAAAGAATGAACGGGCCAGAATTACAAAGCACATTTGCAGAAGAATCCTGAAGGGGATCAGGCCCATCAGATACTGTATTATTTAAACAGTGTGACGGGGCAGAAACACGGACAAGTAGAACAACGAACTAGAGTGGACAACCGAGAAATAAAACCCACACATATGAAGAAGACAGCACAGGGACGCCTGGGTGGCTCCGTGGGTTAAGCCTCTGCCTTCAGCTCAGGTCCTGGGATGAGCATCGGGCTCTCTGCTTAGCAGGGGGCCTGCCCATCCCCCCCACCCCACCCCGCCTGCCTCTCTGCCTACTTGTGATCTCTCTCTCTCTGTCAAATAAACAAATAAAGTCTATTTAAAAAAAGAAGAAGAAGAAGATAGCACAAACTAATCAAATAACATTGGGAAAGGATTACACCAATTGGGTAGCTACTCAGGCAGAAAAAAAGGCCCTCTCACCCAATTCCATATACTGAAATAAATACCCCATGAAATAAAGAGTTTAACAACAAAAGTTCTTGAAGGTAGAAAAACATATCATATGTTTAAAGTATTTCTGGAAAAGAAACACCACACAGGAAAAAATATTTGTAGTTAAAAATGATCAAGAAAAGACTTTCCAATAAACAGAGATAGAACATCTATCTTAGGTTTGTTAGTAGCCTAATAAACTAGTACAAACTTTTGGGAAGGCAGTTTGGCAATATATGTAACTGGAATTTTAAATATATTCCTACCCATGACTCAGTGATTCCCCTTCTGGGAATCTAGCCTAAGGAAATAATAAATACTCTCTGTGCCGAAAAATGCTCATCACAGTGAAAAAAAGTGGAGACAATCTAAAAACATATTAAAGAGCAGTTAAATGATACAGCCTTTTAAAATGATACTTAGAAATGATGTGTAACAATGTTTACATTTTTATAATGTAATGTTAAGAAAAAATCAAGATACTAATTGTATATTTAATGAGGAATATAACTATTTTAAAATTTAGACTCATGTATAAAATATTAAAATATTTCACTAGAATACCATATATACCCATTATGTGTGTACATATATAATGTGTATATATTTACATATGTTATATATTTTAATAAACATATAGACACACATCACCTGCTTAATACCTTTAATTTGTTCAAAAAACAGGGTATAAAGACAAAAGTCATTAAAATGTAGCATTACTAGAGTAAAATTTCAAGAGTAAAATTATAATTAATTTCCAGAGTATCCTAAGTTCCTAATTTTTTTCACCAGTCATAAAAAAATTACGAATTAAGCGTATATTAAATAGTACTTATATTTAAAACAACAAATCATTTACGCTCAAGTAGAGTTCTTTAGTTTCCTAAAGTGGGTGAGTAACATAAACCAGTCTGCATAAGAGTACCTCCCTGTTTAAGCTTCCCCCAGTGTATGTCTGACTACGACAACGTTCTCTGCCTACCAAGAGGAAGGCCTCAGGCTCAGGGTTACCGGAGCTCCAACGGCACCTTCAAGTGTTGTCACTCCTGTCATGAGAATGACACCCTGGCAGAAGCATGACAGGAATGCCAAATGCTATGGGATGTTATTAAAAGGACTATGGAATGGGGCTGAAGGCCCAGCAAGAATTATACGCAGCTCAGGACCCAAGAAGGCAACAGAGACAGACTGGATCTCATCCAGTGCTCTGGGTGAAAAATGCACAAAAATGTGCTCAGTGCAAGGCTGAGGACTCCTGCTCCCCAAGACCAAGAGATGATCAGTCTGTTCCCTGAGTTGCATAGCCAGCCCTGGGAAGTAAATAAAAGGAGAGGTCTCAAAGTAAATCAAATACATAGCATGTATGTATGTGTATTGTTTTAGAGTTAAAAACAAGAAAATTTTTGAGAGAAAGTCATTAAAATGTTTCTAATATTTTAGGAAACCTGTTGTAATGGTCTTGTCATCTGTAAACTGCAAGATGGACCAGAAATGTATTAAGTTTGTAAATACTGTTATGTTTGAGATAACTTATTACTATGTTTTTGGAGACAGAGAGAGAGAACGTGAGCAGGGACAGGGAGAGAGAAAATCTCTAGCAAGCACTCTGCTGAGCACGGAGCCCAGTGCTGGGCTCCCTCTCATGACACTGAGATCATGACCTGAGCAGAAATCAAGAGTTGGTTGGGGCGCCTGGGTGGCTCAGTGGGTTAAGCCGCTGCCTTCGGCTCAGGTCATGATCCCAGGTCCTGGGTTCAAGCCCCACATCGGGCTTTCTGCTCAGCAGGGAGCCTGCTCCCTCCTCTCTCTCTGCCTGCCTCTCTGCTTACTTGTGATTTCTCTCTGTCAAATAAATAAATAAAATCTTTAAAAAAAAAAAAAAAGAAATCAAGAGTTGGTGCTCAACCAACTGAGCCATCCAGGTGCCCATGTTTGAGACTTGAGGACTGTACTTATCAGTTTAATTTATCAGGAGCTTTTTTTCTACAGGGATTTAAGTTTGCCTCTCAGACATTTATTTTTTATTTTTATTCTTTAATATTTATTTGTTCTTTCATTCTTTTTTCAGTTTCTATTTTTTTGTATGTATTTCATCATTTATCCAATATATCTGTATAGTGGCATAATGACATAATTAATAAATAAATAAATGCATTTATTGGTTAGATTGCATGAATTTCGTTTTTCCTGGTAGGAGGGTGACTCATCCATGGCTGGGAGGCACTATGAGAATTTCTGGAGGGAGGGACAAGATCCACTCCAGGCCACTTTGGGGTTTGGAGGCTTGAGGTCTAAAGGGGAGCCTGAGCCCTGTTCCACACTGACTCAGGAGGGAGCCTGAGCTGGGCCTGGGGCTGAGGACAGGAAGGAGTGGGGAGGGAAGAACACCAGAAGTTTTGAACAAGGCAGAAGTGCAGGCTGTAGTGGTGGGATGGGATGGGGGGAGGGGGGTTGTTGCTCAGGGGTGGAGCTTAGGAGGTGCCCAAGCCCACATACTGGTCCAAGCCATGGGGGTCCCCTCCAGGCTGAGCTAGTCCCAAAGGCCCAGACACCATCTCTTCCTGCCTTATTCTCCTGCACAGCCACCTCTCAGGAATTTTCAGTGCTTAAAATAAAATATACTGGGTGGCCTGGGTGGCTCAGTTGTTATGGGTCTGTCTTCGGCTCTGGTCATGATCCCAGGATTCTGGGATCCAGCCCTATATGGGGCTCCCTGCTCAGCAGGGAGCCTGCTTCTCCCTCTCCAGCTCCCCACCCCCCCTCCGCCCCCGCTTGTGTTCCTGCTCTCACTCTCTCTGTCATAAATAAAATCTTTAAAAATTAATTAATCAGTTAATTAAATATACTAACTAAACCTATAAATGTAATTTAAAATGTCTGGGAAAAATCCAGTTAGCTAAAATAAATCAATAATCAGTCTTATTATATACAAAATAGTTACATTCATTAATGGAATAATAAGCTTTGTAAATTGAAAAGGAAAAGGAGAACTAGCTTTTTAAAAAGTACAAATTCAGGGGTGCCTGGGTGGCTCAGTTGTTAAGCCATCTGCCTTTGGTTCAGGTCATGATCCCAGGACCTGGGATTGAGCCCCACATCAGGTTCCCTGCTCCAAGGGAAGCGTGCTTCTCTCTCTCCTACTCCCCCTGCTTCTGTTCCCTCTCTCAGTGTCTTTTTCTGTCAAATAAATAAATAAAATCTTTTTTTAAAAAAAAGTATAACTTTCATAAACTGGATATTATTTTTAAACACAAGTAACTACAATAGTTCTTTGTAAGGACAGTGGGCCCTCTTGGACATTACAACCCACCATTTACTCATTCCCCAGCCTCTCACAGAGCCTCGCCCATGGGATTCTTAACTGAGAATGGTAGGGCAGGCCCTGGCCCTGCCTCAGCCTCTCCCACTGTGAGACCACACTTAGTAATTCATCCCATCCTCCAGAGAGAGCCAATGTCACAAGGCTTTACCAAGTCATAGCCATCCTATTAAAGATTTTGTGAGGCAATGGTTAGCAGAATGCATGCCTTCTTTTTCATATACCACAGAGGAAAAAAAATTAATTTTTTCCATTAAATATCTCCTGTTTTCTGTGCAAAACTTCTCTTTCTGCCAGCTTCATTAATCTCTCTTTTCTCCTCTCCCACTGCTTCTCTTCCGATACAGTACTCACCCTTGGCTGCATGACCCAATCAGCAGAACGAAAGTTCCACAGTGGGCCAGACAGTGGCTGAGCACCCCCACCCACCCTGAATCAGCCACTCTGGGTGAAAATGCCCGACAAAACTGGGTCTATGGGGAGGATCCTGCTGCCAAGGAAATGACATTCTTCTCAGTATCATTTAAAATGAAGTGACTGTTAGAAGCTGTCTGAAGCAAAATGAGAGTGCAGGAGAAACAGGCTAAGAAAACAGAAGTAGAGCCACTTCACCATTTTGTTTAATTCGTAATACTTTCAGTAAGATCTTGAAGCAAGAAAAGCTGGAGATCAGGAAGGGCATTCTTAACAACTTGAAGGACCAAGTGAACTACCCCCATTGTAATGAAAAGCAATTGTATATGTTTCTGTGCAGCCATTGTTGGTGTGGGTTCCTAAAGGAAAAAAAATGGATGTCTGTCAGGACATGGAAACCAGAGGAATGTTTTCCCAGTTTTCAGAAAAGAGCAAAGAGTAAGATTCTGGAAATTACGAACTGGTAAATACACCATCGATCCATAACAAAATTCTAGGACAGACTGTTAGGCAAATGTTCTGCTGTGAAAGGCATAATATATACAGTGTGGTCAATACAAAATACGTTGAAAATTATTAGGCCCCTTCGACTCCCTCACAGAAAATCTGATGTGACAGTACATCTCTACACAGCTGCTAAGAGAGGAAAGAGAATCCTCTTTTACTATCTCCTCATTGGCTGTCAAAAAAGTAGAATCACGAGAAAATCAATGCCACAGAAGAGTACAAAAGCTCTCAAAAAGGACAGATTCTGCCAGGGAAAATGTCTACTTGTTCTAGGGTTGAGGCACTGAAGCCTGCATGCCAGACTTGGACCAATGTGTGGCCTGCATAGAGGTACCAAGTTGGGGGCAGGGACTGAGTGTGCTAGTCTCCGGCCCAAGCTGCCCCCCCCCCACTCTGTCTGCTTTAGGGCAGCATCATCCTGGGGGCAGCATCTTTTCCCATGATGCTCTGCAGCCCTATGTACATCTGAAGTCCAGAGCCTGCACCTCAAATCCCCCATCTTCTACTCATAAACTTGAAGCCCTCATTGAGATTTAGTCCTCCAATGAATGGGTGTGAGTCTCCCTCCTGATGGATGGCGAGGAAATGCCAACTGGTATGAGGAGCACTGAGCACAGTGCTTGGTGCCATCTTGGGAAAGTCCTGGAAGGGATTACATGAGATCTCTATGGTCTTGATCTCAAATTCTGAGATTCTGTGACCTGAGTTTGAAATCAGAAACTCTTGACTCAGATCCTTCTGGCCATCACCTTTTCATTGCAGTTAAAATTTACAATGTGAACAACTGAGAAAAGAGGATTCTCTGAACAGTATTTTCTCCCCATTTTATAAACTATACTATAAAAACCAAAGCTTCTGAAGTAACAGTTTTATTATACTTGTTCTCTTGTGAAAGAAGTCATAAAGTCATCCTCTGCACTGCCCCACAATACATTTTCCTCTCATTCTAAAAAGATCTATGAAGCAACATTTACATATTGGGTAGATTTTTGCAAATGGTAAAGAGGGGGAAAGAATCCTGTCTGACCATGCCTTGAGAAGCAAGTTTTTCACTGGTGGCTTCATTAACTTTATGTCTGGGGATGGATGAATAGAAATTATTTCACTTAGGAAAGCTGTGCTCTGTCCACATATTTCATGGAAGATTAATGAGTAAAGATTCTAAATTTATAGAAGTATATACACAAAGGAATCTGAACATAGGAAACAGCTATACAGAGCCCCTTCAGATATTTTTTACAGCAAAAATTGATTTGATTTCAATGAGCAGTTTTATCTAATTATCACATTTCAGAATATTTCAGATAAAATCTATCAGATAAAAGAAATACAGCATGTTTGTTACATAATGCTAATATAATCTCACACTGAGTAATTCCCATCCCAAAGTCTCTGGAAGTAAGAAAATGATGAATAGATGATGTTTTTATTAAACATATGAAAATATGTACGTAAAAAATCATTGATAGACTAAAACATACGTGAACTCTTTGGTTCATTTTGGTTAGGTTCTGGCTAGAGCAGTTGGTTAAAATGAAGTATGTATAGAAAAAATAAGGACAAAGGTAAGTATTAGCGTTGGTCTCTGGGATGGAAATGTAAAGCATTACTGGGACAATACTGCTTATCTTACTAGGCCTCTATGTGCTATTTTGTATACTCTATCGGCAGCCCTCAAAACATGAAGCAAATGTTTGTGAGGCAAAAAGTGACCTGAAGAAAGTAATTCCAAATCCATGATGCTCCTAACCCAACTATTAGGTAAAAATGGGACCTCTACCAGCATGAAGAAGTGACTGTCTCTTCTGTTTTTAATTACATATGGACAGAAAAGTCCTAAATCCTTATTTTAGGTCTCCACTTAAATGATTCCTTTTATATTACATCTTATACCTGTTCCCTTCTCTGTTCTCAGTTTTAGGACAAATTGGGGAGCACCTGGGTAGCTCAGTCAGTTGAGCTTCTGCCTTCAACTTGGGTCATGATTATAGGGTCCTGGGATTGAGCCCCACATTGGGCTCCCTCCTCAGTGGGTAGCCTACTTCTCCTTTTCCCTCTGCCTCTGCTTCTTTCTCTCTCTCTCTCAAATAAATAAATCAATCTTAAAAAAAAAAAAAAAAAGACAAGACTTAGCATTCAGTCAGAATGCTAAGTGACTCTTTGGTCTAGCTTCTTACTTCATTTGTTTCCGCACTATTGTCTTTGGGAACTTTTGCTGGCACTCCTTACCCTGCCAGCTGTGAGGGCAACCCCTGGGACAGGCAGTTAAACATAGCAGGGAAAGGGGCACTGATGTGCTGGGGGCCACCTGACAGGAAGTCAAGGTCTGTGTGACCAGCTGTATGACCATGGGCAATCTATGAAGCCCTTGGAACCCCAAGCTCTTCTTGAGTTAAATGGAAATAATCATGCCTACATCACCGCAGATCTGCCGTGAGCTTTAAAGCCAGTAGAAGGTTCATAAGAGTGTAGATATACATGCAGCTAAGAGGATTCCATACACACACACAAACAAACAAAAAACAAAAACAAAAACAAAAAAACACCAAATCACCATCTACTAGCAGGAAGCCAGACGAGCTGATTCATTTATTCAAAATATATTTCCTAACTTTCTACTCTGTGCCAGGCAGTGTTATAGGTACTAAGGATACAGAGGTTTGACAGGCAACAATTCCTGTTCTTTTGAAGCTTATATCCTAGGAGGGAAAACAAGATCAACAAATAGGTAAAATGTAGGGGCACCTGGGTGGCTCAGTGGGTTAAGCCTCTACCTTTCGCTTGGGTCATGGTCTCAGGGTCCTGGGATCGAGCCCCACATCAGGCTCTCTGCTCGGTGGGGAGCCTGCTTCCTCCTCTCTCTCTGCCTGCCTCTCTGCCTACTTGTGCTCTCTCTCTGTCAAATAAATAAATAAATCTCAAAACAAATAGGCAAAATGTGTATTTCATGGCGGTAGGTACTATGAGGGAAAAATACGGAAGGGAGGACTTGGAAGGGATGAGAAATGCAATTTTAACAGTTTCAGACAAAAGTGACATTAAAATAAGACTGGAAGTAGTGGGAGAGGAGCCAGGCAGCCATCCAGACAAATGGAGCAGCTGGTACTGGGGAGTCAGAATGGCCAGTGCGGCTACCGTAGTCACGGGGGCAGGAGAAGGAAATGAGAAGAAAAAACAGGGGAGAGACTTTCTAGGCCACGATAGGGACTTTGGCTTTTTCTCGGAGTGAAATGGGAGCCCTTGAAGAATTCTGAGAAGAGCAGTGACATAATGAGCTTATCTTTTAACCAGATCTTTCAGGTTCTTAGAAGAGAGTGCTGGGAATACAATGGTAAGAGGTGCAAAAGTGAAAGCAAGAAGCTACTAAGAAGTTAGCACAACAATCCAGGAAAAAGATGAGGACAGTTTAAATTAGAGCGGTAAATGGACGTGGTGAGAACCGGTCACATAATGGATCTATCCCAAAGGTGTGGCCAAGGTGAGATTTGCTGATGAGCTGGGTACGAGCAGAGTAAGAGAGGAAGGAGTCAAGGATGACCCCAAGGTTTCCCACCTGAGCAAGTAAAAGGATGAGGTTACCATAGACTAAGATAAAAAACAGTGGGGTACCAGAACAAGAAAAGGGTAGACATGTATGATACTGACAATCAAGGCAGAGGTCTACATCAGACATGTGAAATGGAGAGTCAACAGCATTTAGACAGTATTTGGTAAACCATGAGGTTGGATAAGGTCAACAAAGGAGTGAGTACAGATAGAAAAAGGAAGTCCTAGACCCAACATTAAGGTGTTGGAAGATGAAAAAGAGCCACAGTTAGGATAGAAAGAGAACTAGAGGAGTGTGGGGTCCTAGGAGTATATCCTAGGAGCAGAGAGTTTTCTCTGTGCTGGTGAGGATCATTAGGATGGACAAGGAGGATGATAATGAACTGAACATTGTGACTGACAGGACTGTGAATCTGGTAACACGAAGGTTACTGGTGACCTTCAGGAGAGTGGCTTCAGGGAAAAGGTGGAGGTAAAAGTCTGATTAGGTGAACTGGAAAGAGAATGGGAAGACTCAGGTGATGCCTCCGGACGGCAGTCCATTCTCTTCTTAACCATGGAGTGCGGAAACTCCAGAGTCTCCCTTGATCTTAATTCTCGGAAAGAACTTCCTCATTTCCAACTGAACTCCATTTCCTTGTATCTTGTCCTTTATGAACGAGGAAAAAAAATCTGTATCTAACAGGTATAAAAATCTGTAACGCTTTATATACTTAAAAATAGTAGTCAATAAGAAACAATTCCAGATGCGCCTGGGTGGTTCAATCCTCAAGCATCTGCATTGGGCTCCAGTCATGACCCCAGGGTCCGGGGATGGAGCCCAGCATCTGGACTCCCCGCTCAGCAGGAGGCCTGATTCTCCCTCTCCCACTCCCCCTGCTTGTGTTCTCGCTGTCAAATAAATAAATAAAATCTTAAAAAAGAAAAGAAAAACAATTCCATTTATAATAGCATGAAAAAATAAGATAAAATACTTAGGAATAAATTGAGCCAAGCAACTGCAAGACTCGTACCCTCAAAACAGTAAAACATCATTGAAAGGAATTAGAGAAGACCTAATAAAAGGAAAGACATCCCATGTTCAAGGACTGGAAGACCTAATATTGTTAAGTTGGTAACACTCCATAAATTGATGTACAGATTCAACACAATCCTGATCAAAATCCCGATACCCTGCAAGTCTTTAGTCACATGATAATCTCATGGGCCCCGTCATTTAATGAGGTGGTCTGGTAGTAGAGTCAGATGGGATTCACATTCTACTTCCTAACTGCCTAACCTGCACGTGGGACTTAACTTCTGCCTCTGAGGATCAGATGAGTAATGATTATATGAAAGCACACAGCCCAGTGCCTGGTACAGGAGCCCTCAAATTATATTTGCTTTCAAAGTAACACACCCTATTGGATGTCTACATTTTACCTGGCTCTGACTCTGCTGGGTCTAGAGCTATAAATGGGGTAACATATGGAAACCACCCTGCAGGAGTTCACAACCCAGGGAGAGAAAGAAATATTCCTCTGTACTTCAAGTTTCAATAGCAGTCACAGGAACGCACCTTAAGATCTGAAAGTCGGGAAGGGAGTGTGTGATGGACTCTGATGGCTTCCCGGAGTAGGTGACAGCAGAGTAGTGGGGTGGCCTTCACAAGAGGAGAACCTACTGGAATTACAACGACTGGGGGAAAGGCTAGAGAGAAAGGAAGTTGAAGGAATGGCTTCCCCACATGGAATAATGACCATCTACTAATGAAACAGACACTGTCTCCTCTGTGTGCCACAACACCGAGCACCAAGATGCAGGTCACCGGAGACCACAATGCATTCGAGTGCCTTCCAAATGTTCCTTAACAACGCAGTTGTTATTTGGTTTGACCGTTCTTACTTCCACAATTATAAACCTGGTTTGGTCTGTGCTAATCAGTAGCACAGCTTTGCTTTATAGACCTCCAAAGCAAAACTCTACAGAAGCATACAGCTGCCTGATCCCTAAGCAATGCCTGTGGGCTTGCCATAGATCCCAAGAACCACAGAACCTTCTGGTGTACTCTGATCCTCTGCAGTGAATAAGTATCGCTTTTAAAAGCATTACTAAATTGGTGACATGTTTGGTTAGTGGCTAATCATGAGTCAGATCTTTTGACATTATACATATATTTAGTACCGGCCTATAATTCTGTATTTCATTTGATTTTCTTAGAGGAACTTTTTAAAACTACAAAAATTTTAAATAATATGGGAAAATAAGCCACTAATTTCTGGGTTAACCTTCTCATTCATGTCAATTCTGAACAGAGCTCTATTTCTAAAAATCAGAAGATAAATAGGAAAAAAATCCAGATATTAAATGAAATTGTTGACTGTCGCATTTGGTTCTTTAATTTCAATCATGGAGATCTCTGAAGATTTACTTTGTAAGAAAATTGGAAAATGGAAAACCAACAAATAGTGCATAAGGGAAATGCTTACATGTTTAAAACCTTTCCCTTCGAAGAAATGCAACATTGTATTTTTTCTGCTTGCTGGGTATTTGAAACTTACACATTCTACCACTTGAGAAAATGTAAGCTAAAAGTGTCATTGGTCTGTATTTTATTCTACCTATAGTAGGCATGGAGAAAGAAAAGTTTAGTGAACTAAGGATAAAATAAACTCAGATAATTACACGGGAAACAATCAAGGGTCAGGCTTAATGACACTGATTTAGATTTATGGGAATAGAGTCCTAGTCCTATCTCCAACCGCCTTTAAGAAATGATCAGGAACATACCAACTATTTTTTTTTTTAAGATTTTATTTATTTGACAGAGAGAGATCACAAGTGGGCAGAGAGGCAGGCAGAGGCAGAGAGAGAGGAGGAAGCAGGCTCCCCACAGAGCAGAGAGCCCGATGCTAGGCTCGATCCCAGGACCCTGAGATCGTGACCTGAGCCGAAGGCAGAGGCTTAAGCACTGAGCCACCCAGGTGCCCCCCCAACTATTCTTTATTAATGTTCCCTTCTTGCCATGAACCAGTTCGTTAGGATGGGAATTCCTTTACTTAATAAACCGCACTGAAGGACCATTTGCCCTGCCCTAAAGGGAAGAGTTCAAGCCAAAGGAAACTGATAAGAACCAGAGAATGTAGAAACCAACAATTTAGTTAACATCTCACTTGTTATGTGCTATTCACTTCTAAGGAAAAAAATAAAACAACTGTGAGCCTCATTTATGAAAAATATCTTTTCTATCTAACTGGCCAGGTTTTGACCTAAGTGATTTACAGGAAAGCCCAGGATCTGTAAACAAAGCCAGGCTACTCACAAACACACCTGCCTGGCCCCCTTCACCCCATTCTCATGCATCTCCCATCTCCATATGCGGGTGAGGCTGCGTGAGGCAAAACCTTCTAACTGATCTATGTAGCATCTGTTCTACATGAAGCTCGAGATGAGTATTTTACAACAGCACAAACCATGCATGCCATAAATGTAATATTTAGTTTTATTCCAGGATCAAATGTACTTCTAGTGGCATAAGTATTTTTATCTAGAAAGATCTCCTTACCATTTGGTAAAAACAGCAGATAAAGATCAAAGCCTTACTCACTGAGAAATTATTAACGGCTCAATATTATGTGTTCAATCTTACCAAGTTTTCAAAATATTTAAAAAATCAGAAAATCTCCCTTTTCGAGTCTTTAAAGTATTTCTTTCCTCTCCCCTTCAGAAGTCAGAGTAGAACTTTGGTGACAAGCAGCAACCTAAGGGGATCACAGCAATGGGAAATTCTTTCATGGGAACCAAATCAACAATGTATTCGTAGTAGGTAACCGGAAGGCAAACTGCCCAACCTGCAGACCGAGCTGCCCAGCTTGGGAACAGAAGCGCCTGGGGGCAGTTCCGTTATCAGCTCTTTGGCCTCTTATTGCCGGGTGTGAGGCCTAAAATAACCAGAGCACATTTCAGCAAAGTTGAACTCCATAGAGGCTTCAGTGCCTGAAGTCCTAGATCTGTAGCTGTGTTTGGATAAACACGAGGGAGGGAGGCTGCGGGAGGGGCGGGAAAGGACCGGGAGGAGGCTCCATCGCAAGGGACCTGCAGGCCAGCATTCCGGCTCAGGCTTTTGTTCCACGTGTGAGCAGAGGCCATTGAAGGGTGCTGAGCAGAGGAGTGACAGGATCCGATTTACATTTGAAAAGGATTGTTCTGGCTGCTGTGCTGAGATCAGACTGGGTGGAGTCCGGGGAAACTATACAAGGATCCTACAATGACTCCTGCGAGAAACAGGAGTGGCTCAGACCTTGCAGGCAGTGGAGGAGGCTGAGAGAAGTGACCAGATTTGGTACACAATTAGAGGGGAGGATGCCAGGTGCAAGAGGAAGATATCTCTAACCTCTTTTTGTAAATAAAAATAAATTCCAGAGAATTTGATGAGTTGGGATGAACGATTCAAATGAAAAACAGGCAAGTGCTACAGACAATTTACAAAACAATAAATACATGCAAATGACCCTATCAAAAGACTTCAACATCACTTGTGATCCCAAAAATGCAAATTAAAACAAAAATAGGATGCCCCCCACCCCAGCCCCATACTCTGATTAGAAAAAAAAAATGCAAAGTTTATCCTAGTGGACTGAATTTTTCCCCCAAGACTCATGTCCCTCAGCAATCGCAGAATGTGACTTGTTTGGAAATAGGGTTTTTGCAGATGTAATAAATTAAGATGAGGTCATACCAGATTAAGAGGCCCTAAATCCAGTGACTGGTATCCTCATAAGAGGATGGAGCACACAAAGATACACACATAGGTAAGAAGGCCCTATGATGACAAAGGTGAGATGAGACTTGACGCAGCAAAGATTGCCAGGAGCCACCAGAGGATAAGAAGAAGCAAGGAAGAATCCTTCCCTGGAGTCTTTGGAAGGAACCCAACCCTGCTGACGCCTGACTTCAGATTTCTAGTCTCCATTTGTTGTGAGAGAATAAATTTGTAGTTTTAAGCCACTGAGCCTGTGGTTCTTTGTTACAGCAGTCCTGGGAAGACTAATACTGTAATATATGGCGTTACCAAGAGTATGGGAAGTAGTTGCTCACATACCCTGCTGGTAGAAGCTTAAGTTAGTATACAACCTTTGGAAAAGCTGATTTTAGAAGGTTTATCAAACACAATTTTAAGATAACCAGACTTTTTTTTAAAAAGACCTTATTTATTTATCTGACAGAGATCACAAGTAGGCAGAGAGGCAGGCAGAGAGAGGGGGGAAGCAGGCTCCCCACTGAGCAGAGAGCCCCACTGCGGGGCTCCATCCCAGGACCCTGGGATCATGACCTGAGCCGAAGACAGAGGCTTTAACCTAGTGAGCCACCCAGGCGCCCCGATAATCAGACTTTTTGATGCAGCAATTCCAATCTGAGGAATTTATATTAAAGAAATGACTAGAAATGTATATAAAGATTTCAAAAGAAGAACTTTAAACCTAGGGCTAAAACTGAAAAGAATCAAAATGTTTAAAAATCTTAATTTAGTCAAGTAAATTATGGTATGGTAGCTTCTTATGAAATAAACATACTCTTACCATATAATACAGTAATCACACTCCTTAGAATTTACTCAAAAGAGTTGAAAACTTACATCCACATAAAAACCTGCACACAAATGTTTTAACAGCTTTTTCATAACTGCCAAAACTTGGAAGCAACATGTCCTTCGAAAAGGACATGGGTAAATAAAGAGTGGTACAGCCATACAACAGAATATTATCCAGTGATAAAAAGAAATGAACTGTAAGGCCATGGAGGAAACTTTAATGTGTATTACTAAGAGAAAGAGACCAGTATGAAAAAGGCTGCATACTATAGGATTCCAACTATAGGACATTCTGGAAAAGGCAGTGGGTTGCCAGGGGTTTGAGGGGATATGAAAAAGGATTAAGAGCTGGAGCACAGGACATTTGAGAGTGGTAAACTCTTCTGTTTGGTCTATAACAGTTGATATATGTCATTGTACATTTGTCCAAACCCACAGAAGGAACAGCTCCAAGAGGGAACCCTAATATAAGCTACAAACTAGGTGATAATGATGTGTCGGCATAGGTTCATCAGTTATAACTAACACACCACCCAGGTACAGCTGTTGACAGCTGGGGAGGTTATCTGGGGTGGGGTGTGGGAGGACTCAGGGTACATGGGAACTCCCTGTACTCTCTGTCAACTCTGCTGTGAACCCAAGACCGCTCTAACAAATTAAGTCTATTAATTTAAAAAGAATTTCAAAGAAAAAAATGATCTTGAAAAAAGAGCTCATGTCAAAAATATTTAAGATGTGAATTGTACTGTTTGTTAACAGGAAAAAGCAACAATATAAAAACAACTTGTGGTATGATTCTAATTTTGTTTTTAAAAAGTATATAGAGTGTGGCTCAGTGGGTTAAAGCCTCCACCTTCGGCTCAGGTCATGATCCCAGGGTCCTGGGATGGAGCCCCATATCAGGCTCTCTGCTCAGCGGGGAGCCTGCTAACCCCCGCCCCCCCGGCCTCTCTGCCTGCTTGTGATCTCTGCCTGTCAAATGAATAAATAAAAAAATAAAAATAAAAATAAAAAGTATATAGAAACATACAGCATATTCATATATTATTAGATATACCACAAAAACACTAAAATATTAATAACAGGTATGTCCGAGAGGTCAGATTATACACAATTTTTATGTTTTTCTTTGTGATTTCTTTTCTTTCTTTTTTTTTCTTTTTAAAGATTTTATTTATTTATTTGACAGAGATATCACAAGTAGGTGGAGAGGCAGGCAGAGAGAGAGAGAGGAGGAAGCAGGCTCCTCGCTGAGCAGAGAGCCCGATGCAGGACTTGATCCCAGGACCCCAGGATCATGACCTGAGCCGAAGGCAGAGGCTTTAACCCACTGAGCCACCCAGGAGCCCCTCTTTTTTTTTTTTTTTTTTTTTAAGTAGATACTATGCCCAGTGCAGGAGCCCAAAGCGGGGCTTGAGCCTACACCCCTGAGATCACACCTGAGCCCAAATCAAATGTCAGATGCTTAACTGACTGAGCCACTCAGGTGCCCCTCTTTGTGATGTCTTATACTCTCCAAGATTTCTATAATAAACATGCATTACTTTTATAATTAGGAATAAAGAGTTAATGTCATTTAAAAGTAGTAACAAATACAGGGGTTTGAAAAACCTAAGAACGTTAATTTGAGACAAACAGCAAATTGCTTTAATGAAGCTCTCAAAGCTACCTGTTTTGTTGTTTTAACTTATTTGCCACATTTTTGTTCATGGCCTCTGTTACATTCCTCACAAGCTCCCCAAAGTTCCTCCTACCTCCTTTTCTTTTACTAAGCAACCTGCCTACCCATTCAGGGATGCCGAGATTCACCTCACAGGAACCAACCCTAATTCCCCTGCTTGCAGAACAAGTTTCCTGGAATTTCTACCCATCACATCACATCATCCATTCCTCTTGTCATTTATTGCTCTTTTTTAAAAAGCCCTAGAACAAACGTGCTCTTGAAAGCTAAAAATATGGGAGAAGGGGGAAAAAAAATCAATGGAAATTTGGAAGATAAAATTGAGAAATTATCTCATATAACAAGAAAAAAAATAAAAGGACAGAGTTGGGAAACTAAAGATTAAAAAGAAAAAGAAATAGGGATGCCTGGGTAGCTCAGTTGGTTAAGTGTCTGCCCTCAGTTTAGATCATGATCTCAGAGTCCTGGGATGGAGCTTCAAGTTGGGCTCCCTGCTCAGCAGGGAGTCTGCTTCTCCCTCTCCCTCTGCACCTCCCCCTTCCACTGTGAGTGTGGGCTCTATCTCTTTCTCAAATAAATAAACAAAATCTTAAAAAAATAAAATTAAAAGATCAGTCCAAGGGGCCCAACAAGAGAGACAGGAAATATCACTAAACAATTTCCCCAAATTTGGAAGACATTTTCTAGTCCTAAGTGCCAATCACAATGAATTTTTAAAAAGACCGGCGTCATAGCATATCAGAATACTAAGGATAAAGATTTTTTTCTAAATTTTTCCGAAGAGAGGGGAAGAACTAGAGCATATAAAGGACCAAAGATCAGAATGCCACTGGGTTCAGTTTGAAACCAATGGTTTCAGTTCTAGTTTCATGCTGAAAACTAGAAAACAATTAAGTGATGCCTGCAGAGTTAGAAGAAACTAATTTCCCACCTAGAATACTATACTCAGCGAAACTATCAAGTGGGCAAGTGACATAAACATGTTCTCAGACATTCAACTGACTCTCTGGTACCACAGCAGCCACTGCTAATGGCCTACCCAACAGCCATCCCCCTTCTTCTTTGCTGAAAAACCCCAATTTTATTCACATATCAAGTGGTCATCTGTTTTGAAAGAGGTGGGTTATCAGCCCCAGGAGGGTGGTGAATCCTTATTAGAAGCCAGTTATGGCCATTCCATTCCCTTCGCTATGGCCTGAGATGTGAAGTGAAGGTAGCTAGGAAGTTTTCCAGAAAGGATCCAAATGGGACTCACCAGAGAAAATGGTTCCTTTTTCACTTCCAGGTAACCTCCTTCTGCAAAGGACCCCTGCAGCATGGCACCCACACAAGCCAAACCCTCACAACGAGCCTCAAAGTGGTGAAAGTCTGAAAAGACCTGATGTTAGTGAAGAGGGAGCAGAAGCCAAGCTGAGGACACAGCACAAGCTGACACCCTCCTGCAAACCCAATACTCTGGGGTGGGATATGTGTGACATTCCTCCAGAAAGCTCCCATCTGTCTTAGTGGTAATGCCTTAACTAGAGGGAAAAATCACCTGAACTGGACGGTGGCAAGGCCATCAGGATCTGGTAGGTTCTCTTTAGTATATGAAAGTTCTTTTGAAAGCCTCCCTTATTCCCCTCCCCCCAGCTCCTAAGTAGAGTATCAGCCAGGGTATAGCAGCTCCTTCTGCCCAGGGATCCTGTCCCTGTGCCTTAATAAAAGCACCATTTTGCACTAAAGACGTCTCAAGAATTCTTGCTTGGTGGTCAGCTCCGGACCTCACCCCACCAAACCTCAGCTACATTCCAAAACTACATCATTAGGAGTTAACTGGACACTTAATGTAGTCAGGGCCAGGGTCCCCAACAAGAAAATGTGGAATCGGGACAGCTATGATAAAACAGCACTGACGGGCCCCTGGGTGGCTCAGTTGTTAAACATCTGCTTTCTGCTCAGGTCATGATCTCGGGATCCTGGGATCAAGCCTTGCATTGCGATCTCTGTTCAGTGGGAAGCCTGCTTCACCCTCTACCACTCCCCTTGCTGTGTTCCCCCTCTCGCTTTGTCTCTCTCTGTCAAATAAATAAATAAAATCTTTTTTAAAAAAAATCCAAAAAACAGCACTGATATCCTGTTCTGCAGCTTTGACAGGACCACACAGACATTCTGCTTTGTAGCCCTCGCAGAAACGACTTTTGCAAAACGTCCTAAAATAAGACAATTAACCACAGGGCATTTGTCAGTATCTTGGGCAGGGGGCAGTTAAGACATAAGCCCCCAGATGTCAGCAAAAAATAAAAATAAAAGACCATCAGCCCAGAGATATTAACCTAATAGGTAGAGAGAAACATGATCAAAAGCCCTGATTGCTTAAGAAAATTCTGCAAAAAAGCTCAACTTAGAAAAGAGTCCTAAACTTAGAAACTCCAAGGGCAACCCATTCAGGTCTCCTGGGTCTCTCTCCCTTCCCAGGAGCTTGATAGTTTCACCTAATAAACTTTGCTCTGCTGCCCACCACTCATCGTCTGGTCTGGTCTACTCTTCATTCTTCAAAGTGCAGTGACCAAGAACCACCGGCACTAAGGGGACAAACATCCCGTAACACTGGGTTTGAAAATATCCCTGAACGATGCTGTACCATCCTAACTCCAGACTTGCCTGATGTAAGAAATGTCCTGTTTAAGTCACTTTTAATTGTCTATTACCTGTAGCGGAAAACATCATAAACTCATAAGTACCCTTTCTCAGAAAGTTAATGGACAAGGCCTCCCTGGAGCCAAGAAACAGGAGCGGTGAAGGAAATGCCCAGGATGACAGCGTAAGGACAAGCAAGGAACAACGGCTGTGCCAAGTCCTGCAGAGGACACATCCAGCCCTGAGCTGGAGGGTGGGGTTCCGGAAAGGCCCCCAGGGAAAAGCGACAAAAGCTTTGTGACTACGTGAAAAAGAGCATTAAGAAGCATTCTGTGTAGTCTCTTCAGTTTAAGAAGACCTAATAAGAGATGCAGAGAAAATGAAGCAAATTAAAAAAAGAGACAATTTTTAAGTCCATGAAAAATTAAAATTTGCACAAGAAAGGAAGATACTAGTAATATACTACTTAGCTAAGCAGTGAATAATATTTATGTAGTTACAATATATGAACTCAGAATTGGGGGAGGAAGGCAGGTGTCAGGGAAGGACCTGAGCACAGGGTGAAAGGGCTACTTCCCCACCTTCCAAACAGAAAGTCCAAGGATCATAAAGATCTCAGGCAGATGAATCAAGAAAAAAATCAGAATATGCATGTCACATAGCAATTTAGAAGTCAATTCCAAAGAAAAAGCTGAAAGTTGAAGGCATTTAAATCCTGTAGTATTATCTGACTTAGTTAACTATATGAATTCATTACTGTGGTGTAAAAAAGAATTCGTCTGAAGTTTCAGGCATAGAGCTTCTTAAACACTTGGAATTTCTGGAGTGGGAGGAGTATCTTTGCTATGCAAAGGAGGGAACTCAGGTTGTGACCCTGCAAAGCTGTACGAACAGGAATGGCCACCTGGAAGAGGAACCTTGTGATGAGAAAAGTCTTAAAATTTCAGCCACCCAATCTCCTGGAGGGATGCTGAAGACTGAGTTCAATCATGTTCAATCAATCTTACATATGTAATGAAGCCCTAATAAAAACCCTGGCCACTGAAGCTCAGTGAGCTTGTCAGTGAACACAGGAATATACCACGAAGGTCACAGGCCCTGACTCAACAAGGAGAGGGTACAGAAGCTGTGCTTCCTTCCCAGACCTCGCCCTGTATGTCTCTGCATTTGGCTTGTCCTCTTGATTTGCACCTTTTATAATAAAACTTAAACAGTAAGTACAGTGCTTTCCTGAGTTCTGTGTGTTGCTCCAGTAAGTTATGAAGCCCAAGGGGGTCCTGGGAATATTTACAGCCAGATGGTCAGAAGTGCAGGTGTTCTGGGACCTCTGGAGTGTGGCTGGCATTGGAAGTAAGGACCAGTCTGCAGGAAGCAGGTCCTTAACTCCTAGGGTCTGTGCTAACTCTGTGTGGTTAGTGGCAGAACGGAACAGCAGTACACCTGGCTGGCACGGGTATAGAAAAGCTACTTCACTAAATTAATTTTTTAAAGGAAAAAGGAGTAACTTAGCATCTTTTTTTTTTTAAAGATTTTATTTATTTATTTGACAGACAGATCACAAATAGGCAGAGAGGCAGGCAGAGGTGGGGGGAAGCAGGCTCCCTGCTGAGCAGAAAACCTGATGCAGGACTCGAGCCCAGGACCCTGAGATCATGACCTGAGCCGAAGGCAGAGGCTTAACCCACTGACCACCCAGGCACCCCAAACCTAAGCATCTTACTCATCAAAGGAGCCTGGAGCAAACCGCCCACCCAAGGGTGAGAGCAGTGGGGATGGCTGGAGCGTACTGAGCACCGAGGCAAGCTTGGCAGGACTTACTTCTGCCTGAGGATGTTGAAAGGGAGGTTTCTTGAGATTTTCTACAAATATGTTACCCCAGAATAGGAAGATTTCTGTCTGGGAAGACTGTCGACTTGGATAATCATTTAATTCCACATTCTTCAAAACAAATGTCTAATACTTTCCTTATGGTTAGAGTTGGTCAAAGGTAAAATGAGAAAAGTAAAGTTTATCCTTAGTGTCCTTTGTTCTTCAGTTTTTCCTCTCTCTCCCCTGGAGGCACCTCAGCACCCACCTGAGCCAAACCCTCTGAGCTGGCCCTCTCCAGGCCTCCTCCCTCAGCTCCCAGCTCTCCCTGCTCACCTCCCTGCTTGACATCCTACTCACCTCCAAACCTCTGAGGTCTGGTTACAGCTCTCTCGTAGCAGAAAGGTGATTCCTTAATTCACGAATAAGAACAACTGATTGCTTTATGGGGGTGTAAACCCTTCCGTAGGAAAGACAATTTTTTAAATGACATTTCAATATGATAATCTAGAGAGAAGGGCAGTCTGATGCTCTTAAACCCATTTCTGCATGAAATGCTTGAGTCAGAAACAGTTATCCTTCACAGTGCCTACGTCCTCCACAGCTCCAGGTGCAAGACGGGTCTCCCGCTGTGTGGAGACCCGCTGCTGCTCTCAGGACATGCCCCGGGATACACCTTGCTCACACAGAGTTCTGAGGGGAGCCGAGCACCCTTCCCCACCAAATGCGTTGTCTCCCTACCACGGTGCCAAACTGCAATCTATAGATTAGAATCCAGGTCCCCAACGGGTAGGGTGGCTAAAGCTTCCCAGGGTCAGCCTCAGCCATACACATAGCCAGGGACCCGTCTCTGGGTTAAGCTGTAGCAGATAGAAGTGGGAAACTAACTTAGCTCTTTAAGTATTTTTTAAGTCATCATTTATCTCCGTCAAAGCAGAGTTTCTAGAATGATCCAGACTCATGTTCCACAAAGGGCTGGGATATCTGCACCGAAATCGGAAAACACTCTAAAAAGCAATGTGATATTTGTTTATTTGTACTACTAAAAACCACTGGAGAAAACGCCTTATCTGGAAAAACAATTTGAACTGTTACTCACCTCCCCAAATCTGAATTGATATCTAACGCCTACTTTCCTTGCAAAACAATAGCAGGCACTGGAGACAGAGCCTTTTATACTAAGAAATGTTATAATGTCACAGAAACCCGAGAAGAAAGAAACACAGTACTTATTTTCTATGCACACTTACTTTCTTCTTTAACATCAAAGCCGGCTTATGTTGTTAAATACTAAAGTGGAAAGAGTGACTTTACTATGTTCACCCCACCCAACTTCATTGCTACAATACCTGAATCTTTGCCAAAGTGTTTGGTCTATCGCTAGGAAGTCCTAAACACGGCCCTGTTTTTGAACACTTTTCACCACTCCCTTAACCTTTCCACTTCTAAACTATGTTCTGATACCACATGTTTGCTTTTACATTTTTAAAGGCTGTTTATATGAAGAAAAATATTTTAATTAAATCAAGCAACAGAGATTATGCTTATTACCTGCGTGCAGAAGATTCTGTAGTATTTTATCAAAGTTAAAAATACTTATACTGTGCTATAGCTCTAACAAACTGTGTTGGTAATACTGGTGACCAAAAAAAGGACCTCAAAATCAGTGTTCGTCATGACTGATATGCCTAATGGCTAACGTCAACCCCAGTTCAAGAGCTCTAAAGATAGGAGAGTTATTACCTCTGCTCCTGAAAAAAACATGCTCTAGGTACAGGAGGCCCCAACTCAAACATGGATGACAGATGATCAGTTATATGAAATGGGACACACTGAGAGAGAGTAAGACACTACCAGAGCTGGTATCAAATGCGCCATGACCACTGAAAGACAGGAAGGGAGAGCACCCATGTGACAGTAACAGAGGCACTGGAGATCCCAGGGTGCCTGGTAACAGGTCACTAGCTGGCACCTGTAGCTCCAGATAGCTCTGTTGCTTTCAGAGCACAAGAGGCAAGTAAGTGGTGCCAGAACAATTTTGAGAGCTGAGAAGCAAATAAAGATTAAGATTAAGTTATATTCTTCCTGCATACATTGACCTGCAGTGGTGTCTCTCTTGAAAGGTACTTGCATGCCACTGAGCCAGCAGCTGCCCATTGCCACTGAGGTCATCCAAATGCCTTGCGCTCAGAGCTGGCATGAAGCACACCAGATTTTGAAAGAAGATGTCAACTACCTTCATTGTGACCTCAGACTTGCGGACTGATTAAATTCCTTCCAGCATATCTCATAACTCAGGCAAAAGACATTGAGGATAAAGCATCCCCTGATGGGAACCAAAACTACCTCCCAATCCAAGCAATAAGGACTGCGCTGAGCCAACAAAACCCTGCCCATGATTCACCCCCAAGCTGTGTGATGACTTGATTTCATTGCCCACCTGCAGGTATCCACTGACCTTTGTCCCCATTCTTGTTGTATGAATCCCGAAGTATTTTTAGCACTTTGCAGACAGTCTTTGAGCCATTAGTCTACCCTCTTCCCAGTGTTGGCCTCACTGAAATAAATTCCTTTCTTATGTAACCACTACCCATCTCCCTGCCTTTGGATCTTGCCAGTGGAAAGCGGCAGAACTTGGTCTGTCTGGGACTCCCAGAGTCAAGTGCTATTATCCCCTTCTGTTGTGGCTACAATCTGCTCACTCTCCCAACTTGATTCCAGAATCTGGAGACAGAAGGAGTCAAGGCTGCTGTTTCTATCATTACTGACTCAAGAACTGGGCAGGGCATGGTGGAACCCATTAGTAGATCCAACTGAAGAAGGGAAAGGCAGGAAAATGAGGAGGAGGGAAGTTCACTGCCGTAATTAAAGCAACCTCCTAATTATTTGTGTTAACCACGCATTCATGTGTTGACTCAGCTAAGGCTTAGGCCTGGGAACTTAAAATGTACCAGTCTCTATGTTAGGAACTATGGGAAAACAGCCATGGCTTGGATTCTGGGATTCTTGAAAAGTTTACAATCTCATGAGAAAGATAAGCCAAAAACTACCGTGTTTTGGATTAAATATTTAAAATGACATTAACCAGACAGAACATTCCAAAGGGGTAGTGTGAAGGAATATTCTGGGGGCAGGTGATGGAACTCTTCTGTATCTTGACTGTGGTGATGGCTACAGAAGTTAATGCATTTGTTAAAACTCTCAGAACTGTGCACCAGGAATAGTATATAAATTCATAAATAAATTCATTTATTTTATATAAATAGTATATAAATTCTACTGTATATAAATTTAAGAATAAAGTGTTAAAAGCAGCTAAATATGAGCAATTTCCTATAGTCCAACCTAACCAATGTTCTAGTAAATCTTTATTTATTTGACAGATCACAAGTAGAGAGAGAGGCAGGCAGAGAGAGACAGGGAGAGAGAGAGGAGGAAGCAGGCTCCCTGCTGAGCAGAGAGCCCGACGTGGGGCTTGATCCCAGGACCCTGAGATCATGACCTGAGCCGAAGGCAGAGGTTTTAACCCACTGAGCCACCCAGGTGCCCTGAAGAATTTATTTGTTGCAGGAGATATTACAGGCAGGAAAATGACTCTGGTGAAGGTTTCTTAACCAGGGTCTGCAGATCTCTTGAGAGGATTTCAAAATTGTGTGCGTGTGTAAGTGTACACATGTGAGTACACGCATTTCAGGAAGAGGGCCCGTGGATACTCCTGGGGTCCATAACCTCAGAGAGATTAAGAAGATTAAGAAGGAGAAAGGTAATGTTCAAGGGCACAGTGACAGGGCAGGAGCAGTTAAGTGCACAGAAAACACAATAAATTCATGACACTTTAAAAGGATTGCCACTTCTGGACTTGGCATTCAGTAGGGAGTGAGAGAGGAGGAGGATTTAAAGATGACAATAAAGGTTCTAGCTTGATGACCGGGAAGTGTGGAGGGGACACACAGGGGAAAGGAACAAAAAGGGGTATCAATTACACTAAGAAGAAAAATAAATGATTTCACTTCAAAGAACTGAATACTTAACATTTTCACCTATGTCACTCTGAGCGGGAGATTTTTTTCCCTCATTTTTATGGGCCAAAGTATTTCTGGCTAAAGACAGAGATAAGATGAACTACAGAGGACCCTGTTTGCATATAAAAATAAAAAGCAGATGAGAAAACAATCTTCAAAGTCCTCAGAGTCCCTTCTCTCTCCACAGAGGCCCGCTCTCTGTATTCTCATGGCATCGGGAAACCTCAGGGAGATGGCACTCGCCTCAGTCACAGAAGCTAATGAATTTAGCATATCTGAGAGAAATAAACTAAACACAGCAATCCAGACAGTGATAATTTTCTTGAATGTTCAAAACACTTCCTATGACTCGAGGTTTTTACAAATTAGGAATTTGACTTACCAGCATGGATTACCCCTTCAACGAATATAGTTTCATCTCTCATTTTTATACACATACTACGTATCGAGGAACAAATTTACATATTTTTAGTAGTGAAACATTTGTTAAGTGGAAACTTAAAGGGTTTTTTTTTTTTGGTATATTTCTTTCTTCCTCTCCAAAGTTAAAATCATGACTGACACATGGAGGAGCTCAAAGTTGGGTACAGAACAATGCAATTGCTCACTTCTCTCAACTTCTAAGTAAAATGAAAATTTCTGTGGTTAAAACAAAATTTTAAAAAATATCTTCTTTTGTTACTAAGTAATGCATGACAGAATTTTAAGTTTTAAAATAAATCACTATTATCTTAGCACGTATTCCATTCCAGGGGCCAGCAAAGCAGTCCATGGGACAAAATGTGGGGGTGTTGTCAAAAAGGCTGATTTCTGGACCCCACCTAGATTATTAAATCAGAATCTCTGTAGTGGGGTAGGAGACTGAACAGTAACAGTCACCCACATGGTTCTTGCTTGCCACAAAGTTTACGAGCCACTGGTCTAAGAAATAAGTGGGAAGAGAAAGAGATAGGGCTGAGAATGAGTAGACTAAGTAGACTAATGAGTGAGTCTCACTCAGAAAGGGACAGGAAGACAAGAGAGACTCCTCTATGTCTGGTGAGGAAATGGGGTTAGAACACCACCAAACTTTGACTTTGGTGGTATTCAAGGAAACTGGTCCCCCAATTTTCCTTCCAGACTGTTCTTAAAGAAATGACTCTTCTAGAACTCTGACTCCATTAACTCTGAAATGGCTCTGAAGTTTAAAAATCTCTCAAAGACTGTAAAAGAAGAAGCGGGAATAACAACCTTTCCGTCATCCCCCTCACTACTGCCCTGCCATGCTCCTAGGATGATCAGGCCTTGGACTCACCTCTCTCTCCCACACAGTAGTGAGGGAGGGGATAGCAGTAGCCTTCCACTGTCTCGGTACCATTTCTCACAGCCAGAGTCTGAGACTCCTTTTAGAGAAGGCATCTCCTGCCACCATATCCACAGGGTCCAAAGTTTCTCTCGAGCCCTTATGGGGCTATAGTCTGGTTGCAAAGGGGCTTGAGGCTGAGTTTACAAAGAACTTCACGCAAATCTGAACAAGTTAATTAAAACTGGGGGAGTGGAGGCCTCATTCACTCTATGAGTGGTTTACACAATTTAACCTCCATCAACATCCCCCAGGGGTGAGCCTCACCCCCAGAGTTGGGGATTCAGCAGGTGTGGGGCGGGCCAGAGCTGCTGCTGCTGGTTGAGGGCCAGCACTCTGAGAACCGCTGGGCCACATTATCACCTCTGCTCAAGTCTCTCTGCCACCAAACAGCTTGGTTAGCAGGCAGCTTCTTGGCACATGCTAAGGAAAATGTAGATCTGGAGCCAAAAAACCACTTCAGCTCTGAGTGCTAAAGAAGTCAGAAAGGGTCAAGACAGCAGAGTCCAGACACAAGGTTCAAGCAGAAGAGTAGGAAGGGAGAGGAGAGGAAAAGCAGAGTGAGCTAGAGATGGGTAAGAAAAGGAAAGGATGGATTCGGAAAGGGTGGACGTTATCAGGAGCTGCGTCTTTCTATCCCTACTGTCTTTCAGCTTCCTGAAACTGGAGAAAAAGGCTGTGGATCTAGGAGTACTTTTTCCTATTAAGAGAACATAGCTTTCCCCACACTATCCAGGGGCTGTGCCCCGAGAAAAGTTCATGCTCTTCTGCTTTAGAAGTTTCTGCTCTTCAAGATTCCCCGAGCACAGGGCAAAAGCAAGTGGCAGATCTGGCTAGCGGGCATGGCCACAGAGCCTCACTGAGGATCACTCCTGCTCCTGCCCTGGGCAAATCAAAATGCCCTAACCCAGAGGATGGAGCCTTCCCAGGATCCAAAGCTGCTGGCCCCTCGAGGGCTGCAATTTAACTGTTCTGGCCATCCCTACTCATAAGAGCACCCCCCCCACCTCCTCAGATTCTCACAGGGCCTCATTTGAAAGAGGTGCTCTACTGGGGCGCCTGGAGGTCTTAGTCAGTTAAGCGTCTGCCTTTGGCTCAGGTCATGATCCCGGGGTCCTGGGAGTCTGCTTAGCAGAAAGCCTGCTTCTCCCTCTCCCTCTGTGCTCTCTCTCTCTCTCTCTCTTCAAATAAATAAGTAAATCGTGAAAGAAAAAGAGAGACAGAGAGGGAAAGAGAGAGGAAAGTGCTCTACAGAGCGCTTCTCTAACTGCTCCATTTGCTCTCTTGGACCCACCTCCAGGAGACCTAAAGTGCAAAGAGCTGCAAACTAGCCTCAGGAATTCTGGAGAAAGTCAGGCAGCAGAAGGCTGCTGAGACTATGTCATCAAACAGGTATCAAGAGCCAGAGGCTAGGATGGTGTCAGAGAATACAGAGATAGGAGGGGCTCTCCCTTTGTAGTCAAGCTCAGCCACTGTGCGAGCAGCCTCATGGAGGAGGAAGAGGACGGCCTAGGAGGCGAGGGATGGCCGCTACAGGGAGGAGATGGCTGCCGCTTGGAGAGGAGAGTAACTGAGAAAAGGGCCTTCACCAAGAGCCGCTGAGGCTTCCTAAATGCTCCTATCTAAACAGCAAGGCACTCTTACCTGAACTCCATTCACACAGTTTTGCGAGATCTGCTACCACTCTTTGTCTTCTTAGTGAAGCATTCACAGCCATTGAGGACCTGCCACCTGCCCGGGGCCCTCAGGTTCTCCCCAATCCCACAACACACACAGGCAAGCACAAGCACGCTTGCACAGATGCACACTTGTACACAAACAGACCATGCACACACACACTTCTGCTCTCACCACCTGAGCTCTATGTACAATACAATCTTTGACAACTGTATTGTTTCATTTGTACTTTTCAGTGTAACTGATGAATGGGTACCAAAACAATTGTTCAATGAATGCCTTGGGAGCATCTGATGAAGGCAAATTACTAAAATACCCAAAATGCTGTCAAATTTGGTATGGAAGAAACTAACTCTAAAAAGGAGGAGGGGAAATTACTAAAAGTCTTAAAGAATCTTCCACCCAGACTATCCAGCTCTTTCTACTTTCAAGAAATCCCAGCCGCAATATGGCTGTGTGGTTAATGGAAGAACAAATCCGTATTCAGAGCAAAGGCCTGGGATCTACATCAAAACACTAGTAGGGGCACCTGGGTGGCCCAGTAGGTTAAGCAGCTGCCTTCGGCTCAGGTCATAATCCCAGGGACCTGGGATAGAGCTCAGCATCAGGCCCTCTGCTTATCAGGGAGCCTGCTTCCTCCTCCCTCTCTCTGTGCCTGCCTCTCTGCCTACTTTTGATCTCTGTGTGTCAAATAAATAAATAAAATCTTAAAAAAAAAACACTAGTAGATGAATGTGCATTTATATGTATTTAATCAATATAAAGTGTTTAAAGGGTATATGGATCATTTTTTTTTTTTTTTTATGATTCTCTGATTCACTGTCTCAGAACTCACTGGCCAACTGCCATAGGAGGTCACCAAAAATGTAGCAATTCCCCCATTCCTCCAATGGGTGAGTTTAACTGGAATGGCCATCACAACCGTATTCACCCACCTTCACCCCACACAACCCCTGACCAGCTGCACTCCCTTTCAAATGGAAAATCCTTGGCTCTGCAACTGGACTTTATCAACGATGATTCATAAACCGTACAGTCTCATTTACTGCGATTTGCATTTGGCTTCACTTGATGAAAAGACTTTCTAAGTAAGACTTATATGTTAGCCACTGCCAAGTCTGGCTAATAGGATCTCATATAACTTAGACAAGAACATATATGTGGAATAACTCTATGAGGTACTCTGTCACTTTCATCGTGCCTGTTATCATTTGTATTCTAGTTGCAGAATTTTAAGTACTGAAGATCATTCCAATAAAGTTAAAATTAATTTTTGAATGTAAGATCTGCGGTTACTTACTTTGTTTATGCACATTTCAATTTGACAAACTATACAGTAACAAAAACACTGAAGTTATAACTACTGAAATTAGACACAAAAGCTGTCCTTTTATTGAATAATTGCCTTGCTCACGTTTTTTAAAAAAAAAATGTGGGACGCCTGGGTGGCTCAGTTGGTTAAGCTGCTGCCTTCGGCTCAGATCATGATCCCGGCGTCCTGGGATCGAGTCCCACATCGGGCTCCTTGTTCTGTGGGGAGCCTGCTTCTCCCTCTGCCTCTGCCTGCCACTCTGTCTGCCTGTGCTCGCTCTCTCTCTCTCTCTGACAAATAAATAAATAAAATCTTAAAAAAAAAAAAAATGTATTCTTGGGATGCCTGGGTGGCTGAGTCATTAAGCATCTGCCTTCAGCTTGGGTCATGATCCCAGGGCCCTGGGATCGAGCCCTGTGTTGGGACCCCTACTCAGCGGGAAGCCTTCTTCTCCCTTTCCCACTCCTACTCCCCCTGCTTGTGCTCCCTCTCTTGCTGTGTCTCTTGTCAAATAAATAAATAAATAAATAAATAAATAAATAAATAAATAAATCTTTAAGAAGAAAATGTATTCAGTTGAAGAAGCTGTCCTTTACAAACTGATGCTTTCAACTCTTGATCTCGGGGTAGTAAGTTCAAGCTCCACGCGGGGTATAGAGATTACTTGAACAAATGAAACTAAAAAAAAAAAAACAAACAAACAAACCAAAAAACCTGATGCTTTAAAACCCATGCTGTCAAAAGACTATCAGTGAATACCAGCTCCTCAATAGCTCTTTCTTCATTATGTGTTAACATATCAATATATTAATACTCACTATTTGTAAGATCTGGCATATTTGTAAGATCTCAGGAATGCCCAGATCACATTTACAGGCAACTCAGTGTCACAGAGCAACCTGAGAAAACAGAACTGCATTTCCTGAATGGGCAACGGGATCTCTTACATTTAACCCACTGGACGCCAACTAACTTCACCTTCAAACAAAAAAGAAAAAAATGGTACTACTAAAATTACATTTACTTTGTCTGACAGGCAGCTAAGATGGAAATTATCAGAGCTTCGTGAATTTTAAACCTACATGAATGTTGTTACATGTGTGTAACAACACACAAATGCACCTTCGCTCGGCCTCAAGGTCCGGCTTCCAGCTGCGAGCCAGCTCCTGAGGTTCATGCTTCCATAATGTTTGCTGTCAATTCAAGGACGCAGTTTGACCTTATGGATCACCCTGAACAGGGCAGATGTACCAAAAAGTTAATGTATCGCCATCATAAGTTACGTTTAAAAGCAACTCACTATGTTATTTTAGCATATCATTCTCTACTGTCAATTAAGCAACTGAGACGAAACATTTGAAAACCATCAACGACACAGTGAGGTGTGACATCATGTGACATTTCCTTTCAAGCTCTCTCCTTAATCTATCTTCCAACTGTCACACGCACACATATACATGACCCAACACCCCCCCCCACCTCAGTCTTTCAGGGCATATATTTATGGTTTAAATTTAGCCAAATTTATGTTAATTTCTTTTGACAACTTTGAAAGTATTTTCCAACCCTCTTTAAATAATTGACAAAAAGATAAGACATTTAGGAATGAAGTCTCTGAAGGTTTCATTGCTGTAGTTTTCTGTTTTAAGAAATGCCTCATGCTATCAGGGCACAGAGCCATGCCACCTCGGCTGTAAATGAATGGACACTGTTGCTCACTGGAGCCTGGGTTTAGAAGAAGATTCCCCATTTTGTTCGTAGCTCCCAGGTGATGGCGGTACCAATGCAGACAATTAGACCAAGTGAATAGCTGGCTGAAATAAGCACTTTGAATTTTCATTTGCATGTGAGTAGATTACAAAGATTAAAGTGATATATCCGTAATTACATGATTAGAACTATTAAAATACACCTATGCAAACCTCTAATTAAAAAGGTGGAGAGTACATGCATGTTATCTCCTCTCCCTCCTGAATCACTGACAAAAAAAAAAAAAAAAGATACAACGCCACAAGGAAAAAAAAGATCCCAGTGAGTGGGAGATGGCAACATATTTTGGAAGAGGGGTAATGAGGGGGAGTTACTAATGAGAAAAAGTTACTAATGAGAAAAAGGCCTCATGGCAGCAGAGGGTAGGCCACACATAAGCCAGTGTGCTGAGTCCCAGGAAAGACTCCAGGCTCAGGGGCACTGAAACCAACCACCAAGGGTAGGGCAGGGCTGGGGGCGGGGGATGGGGGGGGAAAGCATGGGTAGTCAGTGAATGCCAGTATATGGGACACTTGGCTCCCCAGGTCTGCCCCCACACCCCACACCCTGAACAGAGCCTTTCTCTCAGTGAAAGAGCCAGCTCGCTCAAGGGACTTCCAGGTACTCACTAGTGACTTCCACGTACGTATAAAGTGATAACTAAGGGTTAGAAAACGTTTCAGGAAAACTTCCCAATATTAAAGGCAGAAACCACAAGCAACGAGGAAGGTGTCTGAAAAATGCTTAAGTAGCATAAGTAAAATGTTTTTTAAAAAGAGCTGTATAAAAAGATCAAATATTGCAAGACCATATAGATGGCCCAACATCAAATTAACAGGATTTCCAGAGAGAAGAGAGGAAAGTTGTTTATCAAAGAAACAAGAGAAGACATTTTCTCGAAATTAGAAAATACTGGTTTCCACGTTCAAAGAACTTTCTCAGTGCCTGGCCAAAGTGAAAATATGAGGCATATCGTGGTGAAATGTCACCAGGAATAAAGATGCTCAAAGCTTTCAGAGAAAAATGCAGTTTGCATGAATGCTTAAAAACTGGAATAGTGTCAGAGGTCTCGAGAGTAACACTCATAGAGAAACCATAGAACATGTTTTTCAGATTCAGAGAAAAATACTTTTCAAGCTAGAATCCTATACCGAAGCAAACCACTAACCAGGCAAGAGACAAATCAGGTCTCCATCAGAAAGGGGCAGAGAAGTCAGCGGCAGGAGCAGGGCGTGGGGCTTCTGTCTGACCTTGTCTTCCACTGTGTTCCACTGGCTCTGACTCATTCGCTCTCTCAACAGTCTTTTTACTGGGTGTCTGCTGTGTGCCAGGCACTGTACTGTTCCAGGTGCTGGGAACACAGGGTAGATAAAATAAGGCTCCTGTCCTCATGGAGCTCTCATTTTCATTCTAAGTGGGGAGGGACAACAAAGAAAGCCCATCCTTTTGGGTAAATGCTGAGGAAAATCAACAGCAGAAGAGACAGATTGTAACCCAGCCACTGCTGGGTGAGAGACAATGGAGATGATCTCGGGCATCTGAGTGCAGTGCAGGGACAGAAGCCAGCCAGGCAGGGACCCCAGGACCACCCCACCGCCCCTCTCTCAGCCTACCCTCTTGGCAAGCACTCTCCAAGGACAAGATGTTCTGCTCATTCCCAACCATCTCATCTCTTCCCGATGTGATCCTGCCTGGAGCCAGGCAGCAGGGGTAGGCAGCCCCCATGCCACTGGAGCCCTGTGTTAGACTCATCCACTTTCTCTCCTGCCCGGCGGGGACCTTGCAAGGGAGAGGAGACCCCAGACAGAAAGAAAGGACCCAAGCGGTTAAACGCTAACACGCTGAGTCCAGGCCCCCAGCTGGTCAAGGCAGACATGCCACCTTACACTTCTGTTACTCTTTATGTGTCTTTTTCACAAACAAGAGAGGGGCAGACAGGGTGTTATCAAGTTCATTCACAGATGCAGAAATGGAGGCACTGCCAGGTAACGAATGTGTCCAGCGTCAGAAATCACATTAGTTACTGAGCCCAGACTGTCACTTGGGCCTGTTTCAGAGACCAGTCAACGTGATATTTACAAGTGTTTTTCCTGTTACTTTTACTTTCTCCATGCAAGTGAACATAAAGCTCAAGTTGGCTCAGGAGAACAAAACATCTGTCTCAGCATTTAATAAAATATAAGTCTGGTCGTCCTGGAACTTCTTGAGTTCTAATTTTCTAGCCTACCCATGGCAAGAGACAAGTACCAGAACTAGGCTAGACCTATTCCCCCTCAGATTAGAAACAACTACAGTTCAGGAAACAAATGCACGTAAAAGATGGAATAAAATCGACCTGGAGGAAGCAGGATGTTTCAAAGGCTGGGTCACTGGCATCACTGCTAGGCCCCTTCTGGAATATCCCACCTTAATCTTCCACTGCAAACATTGCGCTTGCCTTTCTTTACCTGCCAGCGGGTCGCTGGTATCCGGAGAGCAGAGGAGTGTCTGCATCCGCAGGCGCGGGTGTGCGACGGGCAGGATGGGAGGAGCGGCTGCTCTATGCCAGCGTGTGGAGTCAGCAGCTATGGCCCATGCTCTTGCTGAGCAGAGAAATGCAGGGGTGGCCCTGTCTCCATCTGGGTCTGGCTCAGCTCCCGGAGCTGACTCAAGAACGAGTCATCCTTTGCAACCTGAAGTCAGGCAACGTCTCCTTCTAGCCAGACTTAAAATACCATGTATTTCTATAGTATCTGACAGTTTAAAGGACATGCTCTCGTCTAATCCTCAAAACTCCTGCAGGAAAGAAGCACACTCATGTCTGCAGTTTACTTGAAATGAGGCAAAAATATAAGGTGGATGGATGGGTGGGGGGTGTACAGATACGTGACCAAACAAGTAAAGCAAAATGATCAGGACTGAGCCCAGGTACTGGACAGAAGAGTATTCATTCCAACGTTCTTGCAGCTCTGTGGTATTTTTGAAAACTTTCATAATAAAATGTTGGGAGGGGGCTCTCCTATCATCCTGGATAATTTCCATATCCATGCGAAGGATGCAGTCACAAGCTCCCTGACCCTTGGTACTTGTGGGGGCCCCCTCACGTCTCGGACCTTACCCTCACTTAGAACAGTGCTGTCTGTGAAAAAGCCAGTGTTTCTTCCAAATTCCTTGTCACCCAGTTTACTGTGCTCCCCAGTGCTTCTACCTCAGGGGGAGGTCCCCCTCCCCAAATCGCTCAGTTTACCCTTGTTGGGATGGCACATGTCTTTCAACAGTTTAAATATTTTTTATTATGAGATATTTTAAATATACGAAGAAGTATAAAGAATTGTATATGAACCCATCCCTCAGACTCAATGGTGTCAAGATTCACTTCACTAACACCAGTTTTTCTTTTTCTTTTCATTTCTAAAGATTTTATTTTTAAGGAATCTCTACACCCAACATGGGGCTTGAACCCACAACCCCAGAACAAGCGTTGCACACTCTACCAACTGAGCCAGTCAGGTGCCCCCACTCAAGTATTTTAAAAGAACACTCAGTTCTTCAAAGATCTTACTAATAAATGTGGAATTGTTAAAACATAATCACGATGTCTTCATCACACATAATAAAATTAAAATGGTATATAAAAATAAAAATGGTTTGTCATACAAGACTTAGTCTTCAATAAAAATGCCCCGACATAAAAATCTCTTTTTATGCAAACAGGTTTTAATCAAGATCCAGAGCCCAAAAATGTATTACCCATAGCTGTGCATCTTTTTAATCTAGGAGTCACCCCCACCTTTATTAATCTAATGCCCATCCCTTTGCTGTTTTTGTTCAGTTGCCCCTCACTCTGGATTTGTCTGTTGTTTCCTCACAGTGTCATCTGCTTAATTTCCTCCTCTCCTGTAGCTCCTGCAAATAGAACTTAGCTCGAGAAGCATGAAAAAACTCAGCTTCCACTTTTTGGCAAAAACAGTTCATAGGTGCCACTGGGTGCGTCCCACTGCATCGCATCAGGAGGCCCACAGTGTCTGCTGGACCCTCTTTGGCTATCCATCAGCGGACTGAGGTGCTGACAGCCTGAACTCTGCATCAGAATGGGCCCCCCACCATCCGGCTAGTGGCTTCATTCACTAATAATCATTGCCTCCGTCTCCTACTTCATCAAGAGCTGTAAAATGACGATTTTCTAGTTCTATCATTCTTTCCACACCTGTGAGTTGACTTTTTTTTTTTAAGATTTTTATTTATTTATTTGACAGACAGAGATCACAGTAGGCAGAGAGGCAGGCAGAGAGAGAGGAGGAAGCAGGCTCCCCGTTGAGCAGAGAGCCCAATGTGGGGCTTGATCCCAGAACCCTGGGTTCATGATCTGAGCTGAAGGCAGAGGCTTTAACCCACTGAGCCACCCAGGTGCCCCTTAACCAAACTCTTTTACAATTTTTCCTCCTTCATGTATTGTTGGCCCCTTCAGATTTTTCTGTCTCCACTAGGCTCAGTTTTAGTAAATTATATTTTCATAAAAGGTTGCCTGTTTAATCCAGGTACAAAGTAACATCCTGTTTTATTTTAAGTTTCCTCTGTTTTTATGGTTATTTCCCCCTTGTCATATCTTATTTGGGTATATGTTATTTTCTTCCCCTGTGTTTTAAAAATTATGTGTGCTAATCTTTTCTTTATCTTTATCTCAAGATTGAAATTCTTGATTTATTAATTCTTCTTTGTGTTTATTAACAGTTAATTTCAGTTTTTATGAGTGCCTTATTTCTATCTTTTTTTAGTTTACTTTGTTGTTTATTTTCCCAGTGTTTTGAGCTTGAGGGTTAGTTCATTTTCAACATTTTTGATTTTGATTTTTACAGATATTTATGCCATGAATCTTCCTAAGCACTCTTTTTTTTTATTTTATTTGACAGAGAGACAGATCACAAGTAGGCAGAGAGGCAGGCAGAGAGGGGGGCGGGAAGCAGGCTCCCCGCTGAGCAGAGAGCCCGATGCGGGGCTCGATCTCAGGACCCTGAGATCATGACCTGAGCTGAAGGCAGAGGCTCAACCCACTGAGCCACCCAGGCGCCCCGCTAAGCACTCTTTTATCTATATCACACAACACTCTCCTATGGCATGTTTTTATTTTATTTTAAAAAATTTTAAATTTAAATTCAATTAATTAGCATATAATATATTATTTGAGAGGTAGAAGTCAATGATTCAACAGTCTTATATAATACTCAATGCTCATTACATCACATGCCCTCCTTAATATTATGGCATGTTTTTAATAGTTTTCTCAGAATTCTGTACTTTTGTTCATATTTTCCTTTTGCTCCAAGAACTCTTTTAATAGAGTTTTAAATGTACCTGAGTTAGAGTCTCATTTTTTTTTTAAGATTTTATTTATTTATTTGACAGACAGAGATCACAAGTAGGCAGAGAAGCGGGCAGAGAGAAGGGGGAGGAAGCAGGATCCCTGACGAGCAGAGATCCCGATTCGAGGCTCGATTCCAGGACTCTGGGATCACGACCTGAGCCGAAAGCAGAGGCTTAACCCACTGAGCCACCCAGCCACCCCTAGAGTCTCATTTTTTTTTTTTTAATTTATTTATCTGTCAGAGAGAGAGAGGGAGAGAGAGTGAGCACAGGCAGACAGAATGGCAGGCAGAGGCAGAGGGAGAAACAGGCTCCCTGACGAGCAAGGAGCCCGATGTGGGACTCAATCCCAGGACGCTGGGATCATGACCCGAGCCAAAGGCAGCTGCTTAACCAACTGAGCCACCCAGGCGTCCCGAGTCTCATTTTTAATGAATAAAATAACCGTTAAGAAGTTGCATTTTGGAGCACAGGGTCATTCCACTCTGAAAATTTCCACTTTGTAAAGAAGTTTTGTTCTTAGTCTTCTTTTGTACTTGCTTTATTCTTTTCATGGTATGCAGTTATCCCTCTTTATTTGGTGCTATTAGTTTTAGCCTACTTCTGATATATACTCCTGATACAAAACAAAGTCAAATCCTGGCTTTAACACTAATCAGCTGCAAGACTTTTGGGGAAGAAATTCACCTTTCTGGGTTTCAATACCCTCATCTGTTTAAGTAGGGCGTTGCCTCCAAGGTTTGTTTCAGGTCTAAATTCTATCCTATAGCTGCACTGTAAGTGATAATTACTTCTGTTTTCTATTTAGAATAAATTGGCACTCAAGTAAAAATCCTACTCCTCACCTGTTCTTGAATTTAAAGCAGAGAAATCTGGAGTCTTGTGACCACTTTCTGCATTTCCCTCTGATGACCATATTAGTATCATCTTTAAATGTTAATGAACAAGAATGAGTTTGTGTTGACTGCTTATTGTAAGTTCACTTCATGGAACTATTTTAATGACAAAGACTTTAAGGAGGAACATAATTTTTTTTTAAACATGAAATTACCAGGCATTTTACATAAATGTTAAGTAAATCTTCACTCTAAAGGGAGGTGATATTATCCACCTGAAAATTAGGGAAGTGAACTTTAAAGGTGATTGCTTTGCTTATGTATCAGGCCAATGGGAGAAACTGTCTGATTTGCACCAGCTCATTATGGTAACAAAGTCTGCTCCGTTCTGCACTACTCATCTACAAAGGGTCCATCACTTATCTTTTTTGGTTCCACCACGTAGCTGGTGTTTCTGTTGTTTTTTTCTTTTTGTAGGCCTTTCCAAAAACTGGTACACTACACATAAAATTTACCATTTTAACCAGTTTTAAGTATACAGTTCAATAATATTAAGTATATTTATACTGTGTGTAATCAACCTTTTGTTTTTATTAATTTCTAGTTTTATTCAGAATGTTGACTAATTCCTCTTTTTCTGAAATTATTTGAAGTTGCTTATAGTAGATATGTGACAACTTTGTATGGTGACAAATGGTAGCTAGATCTATCATGGTGGTCACTTCATAATGCATAGAAATGTTGAATAACTATGCTTGAAACTAATATAATATTGTATGTCAACTACATTCCAATAAACTTACAATTTTATCAATTGTATCTCAATAAAGCTGAAAAAAAAATTTTTAAACGGTAACAGTTGCTATGCAACATGAAGAAGTTCTGGACATCTGCTGCGCAACACGGTAAAGTGGATAGATATGTGAGGTGCTCTTACCACAATAAAAAAAAATGTCAAGTTCGTCAGTTCTGAAAAAAATTATTCAAATTTTTTTTACTATCAACTAATACAATGCAGACTGGTATAAATGATCCATGGGCTCATGACATCAAGGTATAGTCTCTGTGACTGGGGTACACAGTTCAATATAGTACAGATCCCCTTTGATTGTTCATTGATTATTTACTTAAGTCATCTATATCACAACGGAATTTTTGCACTCAATCTGCATAATCAGAGAGCGCTATGGTAAATACCTCTGTTGATTAGTGCCTGCCTATTTCTCCTTTCATCTCCTATAGTTTCTGCTCTAGGAAAGTTGCTTGTGTTATTTACAGCACAGATATGAAAAACTACCATTTCTTCATTGTAAATTATACTGATACCTCCATATGATATTCTTTGTCATCTCTTTATTCAGCTGTTACCTGTTGTCTTCACAATCAGAATACTCCAGATTTATCATTCAGAGCTAGAGTTACCTCTGATTCCAAAGACAGGCTCTCTTCATGACTACTCATGATAAAGTAATGCATGAGATAAAAAGGAAGATTTTCTAGGGAGAATAAAAAGAATGCAACTTTCCCTTCCTTCCAAAGAAGGGGAAAGAGGAAAATTAAGGAAAATGAAGAGAGGAATTGGGGATATCAGATAAAAGAACCATCTAGAAGTGGGGAAATTAATGCAAAGGTCAGCAAAAGTTGCGGTCTCTGAATTTGACATTTAGTTTACAAATTAACAGATTAACCCATAGGCTGCACATAATCATTAAATTTGTAAAGGGCTATGCTTTTTATGCTTCTAAGAAAACCTTCAGTTAGCTGTTGAGAGTCTTCTAAAATTAGTTAAAGTAAAAGAAATAATTGGTGTGAAAATGCAAGGGTTAGCTGTGTGGGAAAATGTCTAATTGAGGGTTGTACGTTTCTTGTAACTCGAGAAGAATAAATATTTTGAGGAGTAACACTGAAGGTGGCATTTTTAAAAGAAATTAAATGGTTATTAAAAGCCACAGGAAAAGTACTAAAAAGGAAAGAGTAATAAAGCAATCAAAGGATAATAGAATAATAAACAGGTTTACAGAATAATGATAATTAACAGTAATAAAAGGGTATTAAAGAAGATATTTAGAAGATATTAACATTTTCATTAAACTTAAGACTGGAAAAAATATTGAAATACTGAAAAACTTGACTATATGGAAATTCTAAATTTCTACTTATAAACTTCTAACCTTACATATTTTAAAAGAAAAACATAAATGGCAAAATAACTACATCCCCCCCCCAAAAAAAACACCCAACAACTGTTCAACCTGAAAAGTGCCAAGAAATGCAAACAAGGACTCTGATGAGCTATTTTTAACTCATCAGATCACTACAAATGAAGAAGACTGACTATTTCAGTGTACCAAAGACACAGGGAAATGAATGCTTCTCTGTTCCATTGGTTGATGCATAAATGCCCTTTGCCTTTCAGGAAGGCAGGAGGTACTCTGTTCAAAATGTAAACTGACAATACTCTTTCCACCGCCAAATCTACTCCTAGGAAACAACCTACTTCTAGAAGAAGATAAGTGTTCAAAGATATATCCATCAGAATGCCCAGTGAAGAAGTGTCCCAAAGAATGAAAACCACAAAAAACTCAAATATCCACTAACAATGGGTAAGGTAATTACCTGCGGCACATCCACAAAAAGGGCTGTTGCTACCACCATGAAAAGCATGAAGATTCTGAAGAAAGTCACATAACAAAGAAACTTAGTGCCACTGTAAATTCGTGATCATTGCTCCCACATGGGCCCTCTACTTCTCTAACCACAGACTTAGAGGCCCTTCTGCTGATGTAACCAAAGCTCTTATTGTCTGTAAAGAGAACGAAGAAAGGATGGACACATGCTGCATGGGTGAGCCTTGAAAACATCACGCTAAGTTGAAAGAAAGCAGTCAAAAAGGGCCACATAGTGTATCGTTCTGTTTATATGAAATGCCCAGAAGAGGCAAATCTATAGAAATAGCAAGCAGATTACAGGTTGCATAGGTCTGTGGGGAGGGGCTGGACTGGGAGAACAGGGTGAGGGCGGGGGAAAGATGGTGGGCTGATGGTAAAGGGAGTGGGGTTTTGGGGGTGATGAAAATAGTCTAAAATTAGTTGTGATGACGGATGCACAATCTGTAAATATACTACAAGCCACTGAATTCTACATTTTTAATGGGTGAATTGTAGAGGGTATATAAATTATACCCCCAAAAGACATTAAAAAGCCAAAAGTTCTCCTAATATCTGTATGTCCCTCTGCCACCTCAGCAGTCTCATCCTTCAAGCTAAGTACACCTTGTCTTTTCTATTATGTATGTAAGTTTTACCACCTGTGTGCAATAAACCATCTCTACACTCATGTCACTCCACCTTTCTAGAAAGCCATCTGACAATGTGTACCATACCAACAGCTAAAATAACAACTTCTGCCCATTGATTCAGATAGTAACTTTTTGAAATCTATTTTAAGGAAATGTAAATTTAGAAATTTATATTCAGGGGTGCCTGGGTGGCTCAGTGGGTTAAAGCCTCTGCCTTCGGCTCAGGTCATGGGATCTAGGTCCTGGGATCTAGCCCCGCATCAGGCTCTCTGCTCAGCGGGGAGCCTGCTTCCCCAGGTCCCCCGCCTGCCTCTCTGCCTACTTGTGATCTCTGTCAAATAAATAAATAAAATCTTAAAAAAAAAAAAAAGAAATTTATATTCAAAGCAACTATTTCCTAGTTTGGGGAAAAATGCAAGCAATCTAAACATTTAACAACTGAAAAAATCAATCAACTATAAAGTGCCTGACAAGGAATAGCGAAAAGCCACTAAAATGTCTTCAATGAATATAGAATATAAAGAAAAAGTGTTCATGCTCTATACGTGAAAAAAAGCAGAACACAAGGTATATATCTAGTGTGATCTTTGTTATGTACATTATACATGTTGTCAACAGGGATATGAGGGCCATGCACAGCTTTCTCTAAATACCATTCCCCTGAGAACCTTGAAAACCACCAAGACACACTGCCTAGCCACAGGGACAGAGACTGGTCTGGGGATGCAGTGGGCAATCACAGTCCCTTCCCTAGAAATGCGCAGTTGAAACCACGAGATTCAAACTGCTCTTCTGAGCTGAAGAGATCTAAGCCCAGGCCCAGTTTGCAAGTCTGCTGCAGGCTGCAGTTATCTGAAGAATGCTGCTAGGATCTCGGCCCACCAGCGCAGCTCTGACGTCTAGCTGCACCTAAATTCCATCATTCTTAAGGAGCTGGAATGCAGAAGCAGGAATTCTCCGGGCACACACTGGTTGGAAATAGCAAAGCTAATCCCATGGGAGCACTGCCGGCTGCTATCCACCTGTGTCAGCAGCTCCCTGTGGCATCTTCTTGTTTAACCTGCTCCAAGCACAGTAAATAATCTAACAGCTGATCCTGCTATGTACATGGGCCAGTATAGAATTTCTAATCGCTGTCAAAGCATGGTTTGTAGGTCTAGCCATAGATCCTAGTCACCACTACTGCTGCCCTCCTGCAGACACTCCCCACCCAGGGGCTGGCCCCTCAGTATTTCAGGGCTGCACTCCAGGATCCCCTCGGCTGCCTTCTATCCTAGCACACAACCCCACTGCAGAAACAGCAAGCAATACCACAAAATGTGAAGGGGAATCCACCAAGCTGGATCTTCTCAGGATCCTCCGAGCTGAGCACTTCTCCAATAGCACCCAAATCTTTTGAGGGTAGAGGAGCACCGAACAACTCTGACAAATCTGCCCTCACATAGTGAGGGAAAGAGGGCAGATGTTCAGGCCCATTAGACCAGGCTCTCCCTCTCTCTTTCCCTTCTAAAGCTCCTGGTTACTGACCCCTCCATGCCCACATTCTCTCATCTTAATGTGGAGGCATCACAACATTCACATCACTGAAGGCATTCATCAAATACCTCTTCTGGTCCCTCCTCTGTACTACTTCCTTTTCTATTAAAAAAAAATTTAGGGGCAATCGGGTGGCTTAGTTGGTTAAGCAACTGCCTTTGGCTCAGATTGTGATCCTGGCCCACACCAGGTTCCATGCTCAGTGGGGAACCTGCTTCTCCTTCCTCTTCACCTCCCCCTGCTCATGCTTTCTCTAAGTTCTCTCTCTCTCTCAAATAAATAAAATATTTTTTAAAAATTTCAAAACAAAAAAAAAATGTCAATTTGCTGCTGCGGATGTAATAATTACAACCTGTAAACCAGGGCATTCACCAGGAATCCATGAAATCATTCCTATATAAACGTGCATGCATACATACATACATACATACACTTTTCTTCTCATTTGTATCAGACTTGATCCATCACAAAGAATCAGAAGGCTTCTGGAATCCATGAGCAGGTCAGCAATTTCTGACACGTTCTGCTTTAACTCTTCAGACAGGCTGATCTTCCATTTATATAGCTTTATTGAGGTATATTTCACATACCATTAGATTCACTTATTTAAAAGGAAAAGTTCAGTGGTTTCTGTCATTGACAAGAGGATCTGTACCAGCATAGAGGAAGAGAAAAAATAAATTGGCATCCTCTGTTCTCAGCCACATTTTCATCTTCCCTTCCTCTACTGTGTTTTCCTGGGCCTCCCATTTAGCCCATAGCCTCCTACAGTCCCTCAGCAGCCCTTCGTGTGGCCTGTAAGTCTGGGAGAGCAGCCACAAGCTGGGGCAGCAGGCTTAGTTCACCATGACCCCGACACTCCCCACAGCGGAACAAGCTCTCTGTTCAGAATATGTGATCTTATTGAAAACCAAAGAAATAAAAATTAAAAAGGAGGAGAAAAAAGGAAAACATTTTTGTGTACTTTTAAAGGAGAGATAGCAAGTTCAGTGTTTATAAGTAAAGGCTAAGAGCTTTCTTACATAATCTTTTCCCTGATTCCCACAATCAATCAAAAGCCCAAGAAATAACCATTGGGACCCATCAACTAGTAAATAATTATTTGAGACAAGAAAACAAAATTCATATGTGTGATGGACAATAAAAGACCCAAAGAAATAAAAACCCTGGAAAAAGCAGGGTCAACACAACGCACAGAAAAACAATATAGAAATATATACAAATAACATCATAAATCAGAATATAAATAAATGAAATGTCTCAATTTCATTGGAAAAAAATTTAGATCGTGTAAAAAAGAAAATCCCACAAAATCCACAGAGACACACATACAGAGAGATTATGAATATAAACAAGAAAAATATATCTATGGGAGGAAATTAGATTCTGGGAATGACAGACTAGGAAATTCAGAAGTCTCCCTCCGAACATAACTGGAAGAATATAAAGGACATTTTCTTGATGGCATTACAGAACTGACAAAGAACTGCCAAGCCAAATCCTGGGAAGATGCAGGTCCAAAAAGTGAGCCAAGGATACAAGGGCCACTTTCCCTTTGGGGTGTCCTCTGATTCTGAAGAGTGTCACTGAACAACGCTTTGACTCCATCCAGGAATTAAGGGAAAGAAACTTGAGTTCTGAAATTTAAGAAACTTGAATCCTTGAGTTCAGAAACTTGAGTTTTCAAGTTTCAGAAACTTTGAGTCCAAGGCCCACCAAATTCAGGGAGCCTGGTGAATCCTCCTTAATTTGAACTGGAATTCTGAAGCAGTGCTCCCTACAAATAAAGATGAACCAGAATCAGCAGATCTTTGTAGGCACTAAAGCTTAGTTCTGAATCATCTAAGTCCTGTAACTGAACTGAAGTGATCCCAGATCACTACGGTTGACAAGTACCCAGCAGAAACAAATACAAAACCACTTTGGAGGAAGACTATATTATCTTAGACCTCACTTTATTTATTTTTTTTTTCATTTCTCTGGTACTTAAAAATAACTAGACCTACAAAAAACAAGACTCTGTTTTAAAAAAAAGAAACCATAAGCAACAGAATACCTATAATTGCTCTAAATATTAGACAGTGAGACATAAAGTTTACAATAATTTTGCTTACTATCTCCACAAGATGAAAGAAAAGACTGTTTTGGCAGAGCATTGGAAACTATAGAGAAGAATGAATACATATATGAAAAGAGGTCCAACCTCATTAGTAATCAAAGAAATGCAAACTAAAACCACTGTGTCTACTACTTTGCTTACTATGCTTACTACTATGTCCCAACTTGATGGCTAAAATTTTTAAAAACTGATAACATCAAGTATTGCTAAAAATAGAGGAACAGGAACTCTCACGTATCATTGGTAAGGCTAGAAATTGTTTAAACCAGTTTAGGAAACTATTTAGGACTATCTAATAAAATTGCATATATGCATAACCAAAGACACAGTAATTCTACAGGGAGATTATACATCCAACAGAAACTCGAGCATGTGTAAACCATGAGACACATACAAGAAAACTTCTAAAAGTAAAAATCACTAGAAGGAAAAATGGATAATACTGTTATTACGGCAGCAGACTCTATTTTTTTTTTTAAGATTTATTTAGAGAGAGAGAGACAGTGTGAGTGGGAAAGGGAAAAGAGAGACTCTCAAGCAGGCTCTCCGCTGAGGACAGAGTCAGAGGAAGGGCTCGATCCCAGAACCCAGAGATCATGACCTGAAACTAAGAGTTGGCAACTCAACCAACTGAGCCACCCAGGTGCCCCAGTAGCAGATTTTAACATACTCATTTCACTAAATTAATTGATCAAATACACAAAAGCTTAACAAAAACTAACAAGCCTAAAAGAAATATAAGATCTTATTAGAAAACCCATTATTTTCAACCCTACGGATAACATTAAAAGGAAAAAAACCTGACTCCATTAGGCAATAATGCAAATTTCAACAATTACCAAAGAATCACTGTGATACAGACTACCTTCTCTTACCACAGTAAAATCAGAAATCAGTGGGGAAGTGGTAACCAATCTGTGGAGAAGAGGTAACCAATCTATAACTATCTTCGTTATAGGAAATTTATGAACAGAGTTCTAAATAACTGTTAGGTCAGAGGGAAAAAACATAAAGGATATTCAAAAACACTTAAGGTTTTAGTGACAATGAAAGTACTAAATATTGAAATACATGAGATTTAGCTAAGTCACTATTTAGAGAAAAATGTCATGTTTTAAGAGTATATCTGAAAAGAAGAAAGACAGGGCACCTGCCTGGCTCAGTTGGAAGAGCATGTGACTCTTGATCTTGGGGACCTAAGTTCAAGCCCTATGCTGGGTGTAAAGATTACTTAAAAAAATGGGGGTGTTCGGGTGGCACAGTTGGTTGAGCCTCCCAATACTGCTTTTAGTTTAGGTCATGATCCCACGGTTGTGGGACTGCGCTCCCCACATCAGGCTCTATGCTCAGATTGGACTCTGCTTGAGATTCTCTCTCCCTCTCTCCTCCCCCTCGAGCTCACCCTCTCTCTCTCTCTCTAAATAATAAATATATCTTGAAAAAAACTTAAAAAAAAAGAAGGAATACTGAAAATCAATGATCTAAATGTGCAACTCAAAAAATTAGAGGAAGTACAAGCAGAGTTGAGGACATGAGCCTAACAATGAAACTAAAACAATAAAAGAAGAAATAATCCGTTAGTATAATTTTGTAATTTACCACATTGACATGCACATGTCAATTAAGACTAATGGAGAAAAAACCGCATTATCTCAACAGGTATAGAAAAGGCACTTTTAAAAATTTAACACTCTCATCAGGGAGCCTGCTTCTCCCTCTGCCTCTGCCTGCCATTCTGTCTGCCTGTGCTTGCTCTCTCTCCCTCTCTCTCTGACAAATAAATAAATAAAATCTTTAAAAAAAAAAATTTAACACTCACTTGTGATATAAATTCTTAGCAAACTAAGACGAGAAAAGGATTTTTCTAACCTGATAAAAGTGACTTATAATATAAAACAAACACCATCCCAAATGATGAACATTAGAAGACACGGATGCTCACTAGCACCACCCCTATTTCAGACTACTGGAAAGCCCAACACGGAAATAAGACAAACAGGACAGGCATAAGGATTGGAAAATAAGATAAATTTGGTTTTGTACAAGCAGAGACTAGGAAAGTATGCAGAATAATCAAGGAAATCTTAAATTATTAGAATTAAAATGACAGGTTGATGCTTATCACATGAAAATACAGAAGTCAATTACTTATCTATATATCAGCATAGTTAGAAAATGAGAATATAAACCATTTATAATGGTCTAAAACTATCCTGTATAACCAATCTAATAGGTTATACAATATAAAACTTTATTGAAAGTTATTTTAGCATAGAGAGATGTGCTCTATTCAAGTATAAGAGTCCAGATTATAAAGATATTAATTCTATCTCATTCTAATTTTATACTTCAATGTAATTCCAGTCAAACTCCTGATAGGGTGTTTTGTCTGGAATCTGACAGATTTATTATAAAATATATAAGGAAGATCAAAGGGACAAGCTTGGCCAAAGCAAATTAAATAACCAGGGTGGTGAGGGAAGATACCTGCCCTACCAGTTTTAAAAAATTTGTTATTAAGTTCTAGTAATTAAGACAGTTTAGTTACAACACCAGAATAGGTAAACAGAGCAATGGAAAAGAAAAGAGAAACACATCCACACATGTAAGGAGGCTTTACTTTTGACAAAGTATTATAGATCAATATGGAAAGATTGAAACATTCAATTTATAGTACTGAGATAACAGATTATCCACCTTGAAAATAATGAAGCAATCTCTACCTCCCACCACATCCAAAAAATAAATTCAAGATTAAAGAACTAAATGTGAAAAAGAAACCTTAAAGCATTTCTAAAAATATAAGAGGGAACATCTTTATGACTTGAAGAAAGCATTTTTTAAATAAGATATTAAAAGAATAAAAATCATAAGGAAAAGACCACCAAACATGACTACTTTCAAATTAAGAACATGAAACAGAAAGTGAAAGATAAACCACAGACAAGGAAAGATAAGGTATTTGCAAGCATCTTGCTATCAAAGGATTAATAACTACAATATACAAAGAACTCCTACAAATCTATACTCAATCTTCTCTCCTAATACATTAGGTATGTGTGAAAAGTCTCCATTTTTTGTTTCTGTTTTGAAAAATAAATATTTAGTTTCTTTGAGACTATCCTTTTTCTCTTTTTTGTTATTTGCAACACAGAATTCTAACTCTGATCTGAATAGTATTAGATTTGTTGAAAAATATTTTTAAATTAATGTAATTTAACAGTTTGATTATAAAATAACTGCAGAAATTTTGTAAAAGTATTTAAAAATATACATTTAAAATATTAAATAATTAAAATGTTAAAACTAAAAAGAGGGGCGCCTGGGTGGCTCAGTCATTAAGGGTCTGCCTTCGGCTCACGGCATGATCCCAAGGGTCCTAGGATCAAGCCCTGCATTGGACTCCCTGCTCAGCAGGAAGCCTGCTTCTCCCTCTCCTACTCCCCTGCTTGTGTTCCCTCTCTCACTGTAACTCTCTCTCTCAAATAAATAATTTTTTAATCTTAAAAAAAATTAAAAAGAAACAAAATTAGAGAAAGGAAAATCATGAATAATCCTTCATGCATGCAAACATCCTTCTTAATATTTTGGAATTTTTCCTATACTTTGTTTCCACTATTACATACAGAGATGTACATGTACACTACTGACATGTTATATGCATATACATATATATGTACATATGCTTGACAAGTTGGATCTGAAGTGAAGACAGGTCATTCCAGGGACATCCATCAATTTGGAGATACAAGCTAACATTTAAAAAGGTAAAGTCTGAGAATACTGACTGGGGAGATCATTCTTGGAGCAACAAATGAATCACTTTTGGAGGCAGAGACTAGGAGGAAAATAAGAGTGAAAACTAAATTCTGGAATAAAGACTATATCGAGATGTTGGGTTAAAGAACTCTCTAAAAAAGAAAAGGCAGGGTCAGAGAGGTAGGAGGAGAATGGGGATATTGCGGAAGAATTTCGAGGAGAGAATACTGCTGAACTGCTGAAGCCCGTAAAGGAGAGCATTTAAGGAGAATAAGAGCCAAGAAAAGACAATCAAGAGGGCTGTGGTGAAAATATCAGACTATTGGAATGCAAAGAAAGTGGGAGATAAAGGCATGTGTGTATGTGTGGACCATAGAGTCAAAAATATAGCAGGAAAGAGAAGGTGACAAATCACTGGAAATGTTTTTCAAGATGGGAGAAATCAGTTTAGTTCTAGGGAATGAAGCCCGATACCCTGCAAGACTGAAGACACTGGAAGAGAGAAAACAAGGACACAAAAAGCTGAAGGCAGTGGAGACAATGAAGTTGGGAAAGGGGGAAACATGATTCATGGGCTGACACAGGAGAGAAGAATTGGGTGTTTCAAGCTGAAGATGACAGTGGAATCTTTGGGAGGTAAACCTGGTGGCTTAGTACCAAGACCTGGCATGGGACAAAATTCTATTTAAATCAAGAAGCATCTCCATTAAGCAGTATTTGAGAACTTACTAGAAATAAAAAAGCAAATCCCTCGTTACGTCTTTGCTTCAAGTCAGTCATGGCATGAGAACCGAGACAAGTATTTGAGTGAAATGTCATAAAAACTGATGCTAAGGGCGCCTGGGTGGCTCAGTGGTTAAAGCCTCTGCCTTCGGCTCAGGTCATGATCCCAGGGTCCTGGGATCTAGCCTCACATCGGGCTCTCTGCTCAGCAGGGAGCCTGCCTCCTCCTCCTCTCTCTCTCTGCCTGCCTCTGTGCCTACTTGTGATCTGTCAAATAAATAAAAATCTTAAAAAAAAAAAAAAAAAAACTGATGCTAAGAGGAATTTCTAAAACAACTTAACTGCTGACCCAAATAGACTGACAAGCTCTTGTTTCCTTAAAAGGAGGAAAATCTTGAGTTATTTTAACATTATCGTTTGATATACAAGTGTCTATCCACACTATTGGTAAAAACTGCACGTAACGAATGTTTCTGTATGACACACTCAATCAAGCAGTTGCTGGTTTAACATACAGGATTAAGAGCAAAACAATTCCAGGTGAAATAACCCAGCTCATGTTTTCCTAAACATCTGTGATTAAACAAGGAATGTGGTGATTCATGGTACTGGTATTAAGTTATACTGAAGTTGTTCCTCTGTCTCAGAGAAGCAGGGCTGGGCTGTCACTGTGATTTTCTCAACTCCTTCAACATCCAAGCTCCACGCTTTCCTCACCTATCAAAAGTCAGCCCCGCCTTGAGTGACGCCTAGATAAAAAGCCGAATTAGACTTCTTTGTGCCACAAACCCAACAAACTGGAAAAACAAGAATGCTTACTGACCTCTTTAATTATTCCTTAAAAAGAGATCTAAAATTTATGAGTAATAAATTTTTTTTTTACAAAGGTTATGTTCTAAGTATACGCATAACCAAAGCCTATGACTGAAATATATGGAACCTCTGAAGTGGTTTTCAACTTCAAATACAAACATTTATCGGAAGCTAATTAGCTTTGTTATTAGCGGTGTGTGAAGAGTTAATGATGATTTGAGGAAGTAAAGCTGGCAAAGATTTTCATTTGACCGTGGATTTACAAAATGCTCAACAATTCCACTTTCTGAAATAGCTTTTATCTTCCTGTAGGTTAAAATAAATTAGTAAGTTAAGTGTGGATGTCTTTGAGGTAATATCAAAGCAGTGCCATTAGAGGGAAACTGGGAATTATTACTCAGAAGTGTCTGGAAAATGATTGTCAGAAATGAAGACACAGAGACATTACTATACCCACATTCTTCCACATTCCACGGATGTTTCTTCTATTTGCTTACACGAACCATTTGCTCTTTGGCACACCCCCAGCAACACTTGCAGATCTCCTAGGTGTTCCTAATATCAAGCATTTAATTCTCCAATTAGTTCAAACTGCCCCCACAAAGCATTTCATTTCTCATCCTTCAAAGGTTCCTTATTCTCAAGTTTCTCCTAAAATTTCATTTAATTTTAGATTCTTTATTTTACCTTCTAAACTCTGTACTCTCTTCTTCTGTTCCAATTATCAGTAATGACTTGACTCTCTAAGACCCTGTGTCTTTCAGCAATGACGTTAGGTATTTTCTTAAAATTCTTGTGTCTCCCATGAGGTGCTATGGCTTCATGAGGGCCTCCCAGAGCAACATGCCAGTAACCAGGCTTTCCAAGGGGGGAATCATGAACCTCGAATGCCTGCTTCTTCAACCATGGCCATGATCATTCTGAATGACTTTAAAATTCCTGGCTTCACCAGTCCTGGAATGACCCTGACTACAGGCCCTGTTCCATCAGTCCACACCCAATGCCAGCACGGTTCCCCTGACAATTCAAATGTGCACATCCAGCATTCAGATCAAAGCTCTCGCCTTCTGGATGAAGGCCCCAGCTTCCCCCATCCCTTCTGATTTCACTTCCTTGCATCATCAGTCTGCGCTGCTTGAACCCTCACTTCAATCACCCTCTCAACTTCCATCTCAAGCCTCTCTTCTCTTGTCTCACCGCCCACGCCCACGCCCTTCGTTTCCAGCCAGGCCAGATCTCATTGCTGTCCCAAGTCTGAGTCATGGTCTCTGACCTCTGCTGGCCCCTCAACCGTGCCTGGCAGTCTCTACTCATGTTCCCAATCATTTCCTCTCCTTTGCCCTCAGTAGCAATTCTACGTTGTCACCTCTCCATAGACTCTTCACCTCTTCCTCAAGTGACAATCTCAGTGTCAATTTAGAAAATGAAGCTGCCTCCTGACCTCTAACTTACTCTACAAGCGAATACACAATTCCTCCTCTAGGGGGTGGGAAGCTTCCCATTAGGGTGCCTTGAATTCCATCCTTCCCTCTCCACCCCCACAGCAGCAGAGCCCTCCAAAAACCTCCTTCTCCGTGTGGTATCTCAAAGGCTTCTCTAGGCAAACAGAGATACTTACTATGCTCTCATTTTTAAAAAATGGCATATATTAAAAATTACAAATGTCTGTAGAGTACAGTTACCACTCCACTACATGCTGAATATAGTGGTCTGCTCAATTTTCATTGTATTACTTTATGTTTTCAGTACCTGCCTTCACGGGTCCAACTTATTATAGACATTGATACTCATTCCTGTTGCTTCAACTCCAGCAAGTTCCTAAGCCACCCACACCAAGCCTCCGACCTTCCCATGTCTGGGTCTAGAGGGCCACCCGCTGGTTCTCCAAGTTGAGGCTTGCTCTCTCACATATGCAACTGTGATCACCAGCTCCGGGCTTAGTTTCAGCTTGTACACCTGGTATCTGCACTCCAGCGATGTCAATGAACGTGCAAGGAACACTGGCTACTCTGGTGAAGTCCAGCTGGATAGCTGGTCTGTCACTTTAAGCCCCACTCCCTTGTTTATCGTTTCCTCTCATTTTCTATTCATCTCCAACCAACCCCACATCAAATCTATGAACTAACACTCATGCTGTTACAGGTGGTTCATTTCATTTACTACTTATTTTCAGTAGTTGTAAGTGTTAAAACCAAATTCTGAAATTCATATACCTCCTTCAGTGAGTCTGCAAACAATACTGTTATAGGCTCTATAATATTTCATAATTATAGATTCTATATAACATGAATGCTACAGGATTTATGCTCAGAGAAGACCACCATTTTAGAGTAAACTATTTCTGAAACTATTCTATCAGTCAAAAACCAAGAAAAGGAGGTTAATATCAGGCGCCTGGGTGGCTCAGTCATTAAGTGTCTGCCTTCGGCTCAGGTCATGATCCCAGGGTCTTGGGCTCGAGCCCTGCATTGGGCTCCCTGCTCTGCGGAAGGCCTATTTCTCCCTTTCCCCCTCCCCCTGCTTGTGTTCCCTCTCTTGCTGTGTCTCTGTCAAACAAATAAAATCTTTAAAAAAAAAAAAAAAAAGCATAGTATCAGGTAGTAATATGCTGGAAAATCAAATCTTGAACAAAGATTTGAGGATCCTGAGGCTTCCAAATGTGCTGGTTTCTACCAGATAAGTTTTTGACTTTCTCATTTTATACCATCCAAAGGAACTGATTCTATGTTAAAAAAAAAAAAAAAAAGATCCAAAACGAATCAGAGAAAACATACCAAAAAATAGCAGTATATTTATATATTGTATATTCTGAAATGAAAACTAAGAAACAATGGCATGCTAAAACCAACTGGTACTAAAGTATTTCCTCATGAATGTACAACACAGCAGGACTTAATAACTTTGGAAAGCAGGGGCACCTGACTGGCTCAGTCAGTTGAGCCTCTGACTCTTGGTTTTGACTCAGATCACAATCTCAGGGTCATGAGACAGAGCCCAACGGCAGGCTCCACGCTCAGTGTGGAGTCTGTCTGAGACTCTCTCTCTCCCTCTGCCCTTCCCTCAAAATAAATAAATTAAATCTTTTTAAAAAATAACTTTGAAGGGGCGCCTGGGTGGCTCAGTGGGTTAATCCGCTGCCTTCGGCTCAGGTCATGATCTCGGAGTCCTGGGATCGAGTCCTGCATCGGGCTCTCTGCTCAGCGGGGAGCCTGCTTCCTCCTGTCTCTCTGCCTGCCTCTCTGCCTGCTTGTGATCTCTCTCTGTCAAATAAATAAATAAAATCTTAAAAAAAAAAATAACTTTGAAAAGCAGTCATCAGATACCGATCTACACATGATGTGCGAAGATAATAAGAAGTACAGCTCTTCCTTGACTTACAGTAGGGTTATATTCCTAATAAACACATTGTAAATTGAAAAGATCGTAAGTCAAAAATGCACTTAACAAAACCAACCTATCAAACATCACTGCTTAGCCTAGCATTATCTTAAATGTGCTCAGAACACTCACAGTAGCCCACGGTTGGTCAAAATAATCTAACACAAAGCCCATTCTGTAATAAAGAGCTGAATCTCTCCTATAATTTGTTGAGTACTGTACAGGAGGGGAAGAAGAGAATGGATGTATAGGGACAGAACGGTCACAAGGGCATTGTTGTTTACTCTCATGATCATTTGGCTGACTGGGCACTGTGGCTCACTGTCACTACGCAGCATCAAGAGAGAGCAGTATATTGCCAGCCTAGGTAAAGATCAAAATTCAAAATGTGAAGTATGATTTCTACTGAAATGCACATCACTTTTGCACAACTGTAAAGGTGAAAAATTACTACGTTGAACCATCATAAGTTGGGGACTGTCTGTATGTAACCTAACATAAACACCACTGACCCAGTCCATGATAGAAAATGACATGCAAGACATACTTAGTGCATTCATCATCTGGAGAATAAGTCAAGAGGGGCAAAGCCTGACTCTGGAATCCTTTCCTTAATGACACCCTTAATTACCTCGTAGCTCTAACCGGGCTGTTCTTTTGCCCTGGTCCAAAATACACCTAGATATGAGAAAGTACAATGGAAAACATTTCTCTTTATCATTAAAAAAAAAATCTAACAGATTTTTTTTTTTTATCAGATGGTAAATGGTAAATCTAACGTTATACCAAGACTGTTTAGATGAATTAAAATACGGCCTTGCCTCAAAGCATGAGCATGTCTTTCCTATCTTACTGGACCTAGCTAACATTTTTAAGGGAGAAAAAAAATCAACACTTATAAACCACTTAAAATTAAATAGTCCATTTTATTTTATTTATTTATTTATTTTTAAAGATTTTATTTATTTATCTGACAGACAGAGATCACAGGTAGGCAGAGAAGCAGCCAGAGAGAGGAAGGGAAGCAGGCTCCCCGCTAAGCAGAGAGCCCGATACGGGGCTCGATCCCAGGACCCCGGGATCATGACCCGAGCCGAAGGCAGAGGCCTTAACCCACTGAGCCACCCAGGCGCCCCTAAATAGTCCATTTTAAACATTCTTCTGTGAACACGAAACAGAGTGGAAGCCAAAGGTGAAACAGGTTTTTAAAATGTAAGTAGTAGCAACAGTAATATATTGAATTATATAATTTCCAAAATGTTGAAAATGAATTTTCATGCTGAAATAGTAGGAAAACGCCACTGATTATGTGTTATCCACATAAAATGTGGTAACCCAAAGTACAGTTGGATCAGAAGGAAAAAAAAATATGTTAAATGCTAGTTTACGGTTTTCATTCTCTAATTATAATAAATCTTTCAATTTAGTGCATAACAGGAATGGAGAAACAAAGTTAATAAATGCTTACAAAGGTGGCTCAGGTTATAACAAACATGGAAATGAATACCAAAACAAAAAACACCAAAACAAAAATTTTAAAAATCACAAACTAAACCCTGTTTGGTATCTAGAAATATACCTAGTTTTAAAGAATTTCAACAAGGTTACTTAAAAAAAAAACAACAACAACAAAAACAAAAACCACCAACAAAAAAAGCTTGATTCCTTTCTGGTAACACAGAAGCCCTTACAGAAGGGTAGAAGCACTTTCGTTTTTCATCCCAAAAAATAAAGCAGAGCCTCCATTGTCCGATTCCTCCAATCATCAAAGCTCTTGACTTAGCAATCACCTTTCAACAAGCAGAGAGGCTCAAAAGTCCACTCTGCCCTAGGGGGCACCTCTTCAAGTATCAACCACCTCCAGCAATTCAAACATCCAAAATAACTTCAAATTATAACCGGTTTTCCACTTTCATTTCTACATGGAAGTCCGTGTACCACGAATTTCAGTTGAGTTACTGTGGATGACCACTAGGGAGCATGAAGTGAAGTTTTTACCCAAGAAGGACCCCAGCTGGACGGCCTTGTTCCAACTGCCCAAGTGCACTTGCTAGAAAGCCCTGCCCCCATGTGGCCAGCTGTGCCGCTGTGTAGCCAGACCACTGGCCTTGGGGCAGGAGTGGGAAGATTCTGCTCTAAAATAATCCTGTGAAATGCCCACCTCTGGCTGTTGAAAGATTCAGAATAAAGCCTCCTAAGTAGAAACTCTACCCTTCCCAGACTCAGTGCCTTGGACAGTGAGAACATACAACAATTAGCTATAACGACATTGGCTGTATCTGCCTGGGCCTTACTTACTGAGGTTCTCACGTGTGGCTTCTGCCAACAGACACATTCAACGACATTGTGAGACAATGCTGAGGCCCAGTTTAAATGACATCTTTCCTGGTCACAACATATTTTGCTGGTAATGCTTCACTGCATATGGTCTTTTAGTTAATATTAAAGTTGTATGTAAAGGTCATATACGACTTTCTTTGGTCCTGGGGCAAATGGGGCATCTCAGTGCTTTGGGCTTTTGGTATTCCTTCTGTGTCTAGTACCCCCTCTGTGGTCTGGGACACTTCCTTCCCAGCTCTGGCTACCTGGGGTCCATCCTGGAATGCTCCCATCCTCTCGGGCTCCCACCCATGTACTTTCCAAAGCGGGGTGCTTCCCAAACCTGTACTGTCTCTCAGTCTCAGGGCCAGGCTCTCAGTCCCTCCGAAGGAAAACTAGCTCGAATAATCTGAAAACTGCTGTTGTTCAAGATCATTTTATTGACCCTCACAGTGGGACTTCCGAACATGTGGAATGTGAGGGACATCCAGAACAAACAGGCCATGAGGAGATCTGGGGAAGACTGGGTCTGGTGGCAGCACCCAAAGCAGGCTCTGAAGGAGGAGGCTTCCTGCAAGCTATGAAGTCATCACAAAAGAGAAATCGGTATTTTGTGCCTCCATTGGCTACAGGAATGAAAACAGGAAAGCACTGAGGAAATGGAATGATTCCCTTCCTCCTGGATTTACTTTCTCAGGCCCCCCTGAGCCGGGGAGAAGAGGCACTCACTGTGTGTGGCCCTCACTCCGCCTCTCCGCCAGGTATAGTCAGTCCTCCCTGAATGTTAGCTACTGTGACTCGTGTGGCTTGCCCAAAATAAAACACGTTAGAGAGACGGCAAACAACACGTTCTGAGATTTCTGCTTCTGTTCTAATGTTCAGAAGTCACGTAATGACCAGATGAGTTAATGTGTTCTCATCCAAGAACACAACGATGTCTGTTTCAAACAGAAATGTGGCCAGTTTTCTCCACGCTGGAAGTAATGTGTTCGCCCATAGACACACGCAAACACTGCATTATCTGTTACGTTCCTCAGAGGTTATTTATTTTGCTCCATAACAAATGGGGAAATCTAATGACTCCGTCCATTGAGTGAAAAACAAATACAAGACACACCCAGCCCAGCCCCAGGCATCTCTGCAGAGCTCTGGGGTTCAGAACAAATTGTAATGTCCTTCCATACCCCTGGTAGTTCTCAGCCCTGTCTCCACTCCTGATTCTGCTCCTTCAACCTGATGACCTCCTCCCTACTCTCCCCACAAAGTCAGATGCGTCCCTCCCAGATTCAGTTCAAGGGCGACCTGTTTGTGATTCTTTGCTGTAAGAGGTCGAGGCGAGCACTCCATATTCCCTGGAGGCACCCTGGACTGTCTCCACTATTGGTAGTTTATGTTTCTGCTCTCTGTAGTAGATCAGGCCACTGGAACAGCGGAGAGGATGATGATGGTGGTGGTGGTGTGTGTGTGTTTGAGAGATATGAAGGAGAGGCGTCCCAGATGAACCTCAATGAGGCCTGGGTATATTCTGACTGTGGGGCTGGCGCCTTGATCTGCATGAAGAGAAGCAAGGCTGTGGCTAGAGACAGGGAGAGGACAGTGGCTGGCTGCTCTCCAGCCCAACCAACAAGGATGGAATCTAAGCCCGCCCTAGAAAAAGAGACAAAATCAAAGAAATGCTTTCAAAACAGACTATGAAATAAGCATTAGGTAAAATACCAAAGACCTCATATTCTTTTTTTTTGAAATAATACTTCTCCATTGTTTTCATTAAGATCTAAATTTCTAAAAGGCCTATCTATATTTTCTATTCAGTTTTGATGAACAAAAATCCTGCCTACAATCAGAGCCAATAAACTTCTCAAGCAGCAGTGGCCAGTGAAAAGAAAATAAAGAAGGGAGATGTTGGCATAGGTGTAAGATAGAGACAAAATTCTGACCTGCAGAACCAATCCAAAACACCTGCTAGATAAAGGTGGAGGCTGACAACACTTACAGGAATAGATACCTTATAGACATTATGCTTATAATCTTTTAAAAAAACAAGAGTCCTTGTAAAGCTGTCTGTAAGAGCCCCTTAGAAATATCAGGATATTCTGTTTAATGAAGACAGTAGCCATTAAGGGCACACCATCTACTACTGGTTGGTTGTCAATGAGCAAACTGGATTCAGATTGGCCTCTGGAAGTCCAAAACGTATATAAGTAGCCAGATTCCTTTGTCCTGCACAAAAAGCCTCAAAATTCTGATTCCCCTCACTTCGGAAAATTAATGAGGTGGATAATTCTGGTAGATTCCTGTACCCTAGAACAATGTATATCCTCAGGGAATGTTGGGAGTGAGCCACAGCACACTCCTATGTCCAGTTCCCTGACACCCAAGCCAGCGAGAAGCCAGATGCTCCGTGAACTGGGACTAGTGAGGGCAGGTCCTCCATTCCTGCCAAGAACACATGACCTGAATCTAGTCATTAGAAACACTGAATGGCTCCAGTTGAGGATTCTTTAAAACTGTCAAGGACAAAACATGACACCTAAAACCAATGCATGTTCCTGGATGGAATCCTGTACCAGAAAGGAAAGAGAGACACCACTGGGAAAGTAGTGAAGTTGGGATGGGAACTATAGATTGGACTGAATCATCGTGTCAGTGTTGATTTCCTGATTTGGTTACATGGTGGATAAGTGGAGAATGACCTTGCCTTGGGAAACTTACCACCTCAAAATTTAGGGGTTGTGGGACATCATCCTTACAGTTTTCTCTCAAAAGGTTCAACAAAAAACTGATGATAATGAGTACGTACACCTCTACCTCCACCATCTCCACCTTCATCACCACCTCTACCTCCATCACCAAATACCACCACCGCCATCTCCACTCCCACCTCCAATATCTCTAATGGCACCACGATATCTACTTTGGCTATTCCAAAAATGTCCCCCTTATTTCTTGGTATTCAGGCATCTTTCCCATAAGAAAAGCCAAGAGAGTGAGTTTGTCACTTTACCTGACTCTGTATCAAATGAGTTATATCATTTTATATCTCCTCTTGCTTCTTAATACCCACTATTTTAACACCATGCCACAGTCAGCCCAGGAAACAATCGGTCAACCAATAATAAACCAACAAATACTGAACGAGCATAAAATCTGTCATGCTACCGTTCAGAGGAATATAAAAGACATGTTCCCTATCTCTGAGGAACCGAAGCCCGTGATACAATCAGGAACAAAGCATGCACTAAGTGTTGAGGGCACAGTGAGGAGATCTGCTGGCAATCTGGTGGCCAACACCTACAAATGACACAGAGATTTGTAAAAGTGAACAGAAAGATGCCCATGTCACTAGAGCTCAGGATGGAAAGAACAGCTGTGCACCCAGAGCAAAGGGCCCCCAAGGCTCACTACTATTTCTTCTAGGTTCTCATTCCCATGGTGAGGGGGACAGTGGTGATTGAGTGGGAGTGAGAAAGGGGAGAAGTGTTTGGCCTCCCCCCAACAAAATGGGAGGCAGTTTAACTTGGTGTTCAGTGTCCCTTCACATGTTCACCTTCCACCACTTTCACACCTTGGGGTGCCCAGCTCCTTATTCACCAGTCAGGCACCCCATCATGCCAAGAAGAGAGCAAAGTTGTTAAGTCTTCAAAGTCAAATAGATATTTAGTTTTAAAACAGGGCTCTAGAATCTCTCAGGGGTCCCACAGATCTCACGGAGAGGGTCTTGAAGGGTAGAGGAAGAAGGAGAAAACTTCTATCACTGATATCTCCGTAGGTTACCAGTATTTTCTATGCACGTACATGGAGACTCCTCTTTATCAGGAGAAAAAAGGAGCTTTTCAAATGAGAAAAATCTCTGATCATTAAAAAAAATAAAACATAGAACTACATTATACTCAGGCAGCAGTGAAATGTGACTTATCAGCCCAGAAATGTACACAAATGTAATACTCCAAATAATATCTTATTATCACAGATTTTTCCTCTAATGGCAAAAAAAATCCGCCGAAGATTTTGAAATGCATCATTTTGCCTAATGGTTCTTGGTGACGAGTGAAACTGTCTCTCATCCAAGGCTAAGGGAACACAGCCATAAACTATTAATTGGTTCATTGTTTCTCTTTATTGTGCATAAAACTTTTTGTAGTATTTTTCTGTTGGCAAAAAGAAAAAATTAGCAATCCAGATTTACACCCATGAAGGAGGAAATAAATTGCGTAAGTCTATATTCAGGATAGCCTCCCCCACTGAATGAATCCTACTCAACTGGCTCCATTTTCCTGTTTTAGGAAGTATGTATAATCAAGAGAAGCTGTAAAATTTCAAGCAATCTGTTGAATTTTTAAATTATCACTAAAAATGTTTTGACTATACACTTAGAATCTGAGAGGGAGGAAGAGACAAGAGTCGATGCCACCTAATCACTCCCAACAGGCAACGACACAGAGTGATATGCACCAGCTTAGCATATAAGCACCATTAACTGAGTCAGTCCAAAGACAAATGGTCACTTTTCTTCTCCATATCCATTGTCAACATATCACTCCATTACCTTGAGGGAAACAAAAGGATTTGTCGCTTGGTTTTATAGCATTGTACCCATGAAAACATGTTGAAGAAAGGCTTAGGTTATCCAGGCAAAACATGTGTTCACCACAGACTTGTCCAGTCCAGGCCTTGCCTAAGAAAATTGTGCCACAGATCTCTGGGATCTCTGGTCTCATGGACTCGTGAGACTGGATGGATTCCAGTCTCCTCCAGTGAACCAGGAAGTCAGTCATTTATGCTGTAGGGTTTACAAAATGAACTAGAATGCCCATCCCATTTAATCCCCACAGAGAGAGCTGAAACAATCACCTCTCCCCAGGAGTGAAATGGCATCAATCTGACGCCCGGGACCAAAGCCAACCATCTCAGCTGGAACCTGAGGTTTCTCAGCCAGAAATTGGGACCTTGAATGCATAGCAAGTAGACCTCTTGCTCTGTTTGCTATGTTTTTCCAAAAGCAATAAAAATTGTATTTCTTATTAGGCAAAGTTAAAAGTAAAATGTGAAAATAAAAATATAAATGTTATTCTGCTGGTCATGCAAATTTGATATATGCACATGACTGGAGATAATGAACTAAATTTAAATCTTCCTGCTTTAAGGTTTGCCAGTTACTCTGGCAGTCAAAGGAAGCCATACATCTGATAAAAATTTTTACAGATTTTAAAAATAGTGTATGACAGAATTTTCAGTTTTTTTGAACAAGAGATACCTATGGTGTCTAAACTATTTCCTAAAAGGGATAAGAAGTATCTATTCCTATATAACTGATCATCATTTACCAAGTAAGTGCCCTGTAGACACTGTGGCTAAGGCTTTAAAATCTGGTTTTCCACGATTCATTACAGTCAACTGTGTGACAGAATCAGATCTGAATCCCTTTCTCCTCCTGTGAGAGTCTTTTCTAATCTACTTTTTGAGAGTAGCACTTCCTTCTTTTATTTATTTATTTATTTATTTTAAAAGATTTTATTTATTTATTTGACCAGAGAGAGATAGAGCTCACACACAAGCAGGGGGAACAGCAGGCAGAAGCAGAAGGAGAAGCAGACTCCCTATTGAGCATGGAGCCCAACATGGGGCTTGATCCCATGACCCTCAGATCATGACCTGAGCGGAAGGCAGACACTTAACTGACTGAGCCACCCAGGCACCCCAGCACTTTCTTCTTTTAAAAAGACAATTTAAGGGGCGCCTGGGTGGCTCAGTGGGTTAAAGCCTCTGCCTTTGGCTCAGGTCATGATCTTGGGGTCCTGGGATCGAGCCCAACGTTGTCGGGCTCTCTGCTCAGCGGGGAGCCTGCTTCCTCCTCTCTCTCTCTCTCTGCCTGCTTGTGGTCTCTGTCTGTCAAATAAATAAAATCTTAAAAAAAAAAAAAAGACAATTTAAGAAGTGGAGGGGAAAACATCCTTTTCATCCCCTTGCTAAAGACGTTATATGTCCCTATGTATTTTAAGTATTACAATATTAATTGCCATAGTTTACAGTAGATGGTGGGAATAGCCAGGCTGTTAGGCTCTTTTTAAAAATTTCTCTATTGTTTGGAAAAGCAGTTTATTGCTTTCCCAAAAATGGAACATGCTCATTGTAAAAAATTTCTAAGAATCTAAAAGTCTTCAAAGATTGCTGTCCTACCACCCATGACTACAAAAACCTGAGAAGGAAAAGGAACTCCAATTGCAACAAAAGTCTAACAATTGCAGTACTGCTGACCCTTTGAACAACATATATTTGAACTGATGGGTCTACTTATATGCAGATTTTTTAAAATACGGTACTATAAATGTGTTTTCTCTCCCTTACGATTTTCTTAACATTTTTTTCTCCAGTTTAGCTTATTTTAAGAATAAAGTATAAAATACATATAACATATAGAACATGTGTTAATGGATTATTGGTAAGGCTTCTGGTCATCAGTAGGCTATCAGTAGTTAAGTTAAGGGGGGATTCAGGTTATATGTGGATTTTCAATTGCATGGAGGTTGGACGCCTCTAACCCCTGCTATCTTCAAGGGTGAACTGCAATGACATTTCAATAATATATTCTCATTACTGAAAGACAAGGGACCTTCTATCAACCTCAACTTTATCTCTCCCGCTTAACCTCAGTGTCAAATGCCTTCGCTCCAGGGATGCTAAGACATTTCACTTTTGAAATAAGGTCAACTAGGAGAGATGATCAAAAAGAAAGAAACTAGTTCTGCAGATGTTAACTGCACCTGGGTAGTGTTATTTTTTTCCTCACTTGAACCACACACTCACTTGAGCCAGATCAACTCTCGCCCGGCACAAGGAAGAAAACGAATTATCAACAGTTTTAAGACATATTTGTCATGATAAAAAGACAGCTCTATTTGCCAACTTTTCCTCATAGGTGAAATAATCTATTTCTATTTCTAGGAAACTGAAAGCAATAGTACATGAAGTAAAGCTTTTTTTCCTGTCATATTCTACAGATATTTTATCTTCCCCAACCACAGAGACCGTGATTAAGCAAGCAAACATACTCTGTGACATGCCAAACTTATTTGTTATTGGACTACCTTCCATAATGACAACATTTAGTACCATAAAAAGACCTGATAAAATTCCAATTTCCATTTTTATTTTCCAAAAAGTAATTCAAATCTGCTTCTCAATTCAGTGTTTCACTACTGCAAAGCAATCCTCCTTATTTTACACCATGCTTATGTTTCCTTTAGTCATTTTAATTGCTAGTTTTACTTAGCAAAAATTTACTGTTTTTTCTCAGTTATTGCTTAAATGTCTTCTGATAGGTCACATTTCACCTTCTGCTGTCTTACGTCATAAAATGGCCAAGCACACTTTTAGGCAAAACCGACTATAATTATTTTAATAAGAATAAATTAAAAGATAGAGTATCCACATTTACTGAACTTCTGTTTTCATCAACTATAGATAAAAGGTGCAGAAGTCATATCCTCAAAGAAGAAAGGCTCTGTTACCACTGTTCGAAACAGGTATAGTCAATGGTACTTTTATAATTCAGAAGTTTTCAGAGCTCGAAGGGAAGAAGTAAACACATCTGGTCTCTTCAACATCCTAAATATCCATTAATTTGCCATTGACCCCTACAATACATAAATTTGAATAAAATCTTACTGCAAAGAAAATTCTACTATATCCTTAATAGTACTATAGTATCTCTTATGAACTAGGCAATATAATTAATAGCAAAGGACAGTGTGGACTGAAAGTGCCAGTGTTCCTGCTCCTCTAAAAACATTCATGAATGTATCACACACCCGCATGAAAAACCATCACTTGGTCCAGAAAAAAATAAAAAGGACATGGCCACTAATGTTAATCACTTAGAATGGAAAGAAAGCACCAACATTAACTGAATCAGGATCTGTCCTAAGAATAGCTAAGTAACACTATTTTCTGGTCCTGCCAGGAAGGTGAGTATCTGGGGTTAATCAAACACTGAGATCCCTACTTACATTAACATTCGGATTTGTAATTTCTAAGAAGTTTACATTAATACTTCGCTGAACTTATTTTACTTTTTGTTGCAGATCAGGAAGCATTTCTTTATCTTGGTCTTTGAATCAGAATCATTAATTCTAAATGTTTCATATGGATATCAGTTAACAAAGCATTCTAGTTAGTAACCTGTTGGATAAGCCAATTTTTACGGCAAAAAGATGCTCATGACAAAATAAGACTATTGTGCTTTTATAAAAATCAAAATAATGACATCAAAATTTTCATATTCTTTGAAAATAAGTACTACACAGTGCACTTACAGTGAGCTCACAGAAATCGATGCTATCAAGGCTTTTGCTTCTGTGCAGTCTCCCTTTTATTCGTCTTAAAGAAGGTTTTCCTTGGCTGACGCTAGAAGTAGCACCATTCGGATTTTCAGAGGATGGCGTTACCCTGCAAGAAGTGGAAAACACTTAAAAGACGGATTTGCAGGTAGATACGTTTCTCAAGCATGAGATAAGTATTTACTTGAGGATAGCTCTGGAAACATCATGCTCCTTTTTCAGCCAAGAAGCAAAGAACCACAGTGGATCTAACTCTGAGGAGATACGCTTTCTAAGTATTTCTTAGTAACTTGCTGGTTTAGAAATTTCTCTTGACAGGGTTCAAACATTTCTACATTAAGATTCACTAGAAGTCAACTCTGACCATCAAAGAAGCAATTAAGGCCAGACTGAAGTTTCCTAGGTAACTGAGAGGCATCTGCTCCCCTCTGAGTAGTTCTTTCTCAAGCGCTCAGCCCAGGGCCCAGCACACTCAGTGCAAGTCAGCTCTCATTGTGTACAAGCATAAATACCGTTCAGCATACTTTTTAAAGCATGAAATAACTTTTAAAGCTTTAAACATAACAGTCAACATTTAATTCAGCATGGTTACAGAACCAAGAAAACACAGATAAGAAGTGGTAAATAATCAAAGCTATCTACATATCTGCACACTGGGACACATGCTCATACACATCAACACACTCTCAAGACTGTTATGTGTTCAATCATTTCGGTGCCACTGCTGGCACTTAGAAGGTGCCCCCAGGAACCTGGGAGGAAACTGCTTAGTGGATTATCGTCTTAGAGATGACAGAGACTTAAGTAGTGAGACTGATTTGTTAAGGGTGGCTTATGAAAATCGGTTTCCTTATTTTATGATCAATTTCCTGCTTGTGTGTGTTCCATGTTGGTATACTTTTCAAATATCCTGACCTTAATATTTTATATTAAAAATGTTGTGATCTGAAAGGCATAGGTCTCTCATGGGGCGTGTGGGTGGCTCAGTCAGTTAGGCATCTGACTCTTCATTTCAGCTCAGGTCATGATCTCAAGGTCATGAGATTGAGCCCTGCAACAGGTTCAAGGCTGAGCATGGAGCCTGCTGAAGACTCTCTTTCTCCCCCTCTCCCTCAGCCCCTTCCCCTCTGCGTGTGCTCTCTGTCTCTTAAAAAAAAAAACATCTCTCATTGCTTGAAAAGGCTGAAAAGGACATACTGGATAGACTGATAGCAAAGTAAATTTGATTTATATAATAAGAAGATGGGAATGAACATCATGAAATAGACTAGGTATGGCTGCAGTTTAGAATAAAAGTACTATGCCCCTATAGTCAGAAGATTTAAAGAGTATGAAAAGATGCAAAAATGAAAAGTAAAGCCTCCCTGTCCTCCCTCATCACAAATCCCCATCCCTTTACCCAAAGATAATCACCACTAATGGTTCTTTGTATAAACTCCCAAACAAATGCTCATGCTTATCTATATATGTGTTAATCTCCTTTTGAAACTTTTTAGCAAACTGACCAAACTGTTCACATTGCCCTACATCTCATTTTTTCACATAATAATATATCTTGAAGCTCTTCCCATAATAACCCAGATCCATTTCATTCGATTTTTTAAAAGATTTTATTTTTCAGTAATCTCTATATCCAAAGTGGAGCTTGAACTCATGTGTTTCATTCTTTTTAATGGCTAAAGAGTATTCCATTGTACAGGCATACCACAATTTATTCAACCACTCCCCTACCAATGGGCATTTAGTTTTCAAATGTTTGCTATCAAACTGTAAAGCAATGAACATGTGTGACATCTCTGGGTATAAACACAGTATTTACTTAAGAAAGAGCACTAGAAGGAAAATGCAGAGTCAGAGGTTTCTGGGTGTTGCAAGTACTACTTTTCAAAAAGGCTTTCCCAATTTATGCTTCTATCAACAGTACAGAAAAATGTTCATGTGGAGGTGGGCGTGTCCGTAAATGGAAAGGTGACTATATCCTTTTATTTTCTTTTATAACTTAACTTCTCTGTGTCCTTCATTACATTTGTCTTGCTAAAGGGCTAATTTCTCCTAAAAGAGGCGATTGACAGAGTTTCCCACCACGAACATGGATTTGACAATGGATCTTTATATATTAGTTTTTTTCTTTACATATTTCAAATCTGTTGTATTAGATGTCTTAATGTTTGCAACGGGTATCTTTTCTTATATTCTTTATTATAATGTTCAGTTAGCCAACACATAGTACATCATTGGTTTTTGATGTAGTGTTCAACGATTCTTATGTGTAATGCCCAGGGCTCTTATCTTTTTAGGGACTTAAACTTTTATCACATTTAAAGTCCCTATTCCGGGGCGCCTGGGTAGCTCAGTGGGTTAAGCCTCTGCCTTAGGCTCAGGTCATGATCTCAGGGTCCTGGGATCGAGCCCCGCATCGGGCTCTCTGCTCAGCAAGGAGCCTGCTTCCCCCTCTCTCTCTGCCTGACTCTCTGCCTGCTTGTGATCTCTCTCTGTCAAATAAATAAATAAAATCTTTAAAAAAAAATTTAAAAAAATAAAGTCCCTATTCCAATTAAAGACTTTACTTTAAATGCGATTCTGCATAATAATTTCCCCAACTACATTTTCATATTATCCTTTTCTTGGTTTATGTTTTTCTGTGCTTGTATTTTCAACCTTTCCAGGTCCCTGTCTCCACCCTCCCCCCAGCCTCCTTCTTTTAGCTGTACCTTTAACTCTAGTCGATTCTTCACCAGCATGCGACTGGATGCTTTTCTTTCATACTCAGTTTGAGAATCCCTATCATTTGAGAGAAACCTAACCCATTCAAATTTGTTATGTTTACTGATATGTTTAGATTTTTTCCTCTGCCATGTTTTATAGTTTGTGTTTTTCAAATTTAAATGCTTTCTTCTTTTTCTTTTCCTACCTTTTTAGTATGACTGAGTTTTCTTTCTCTCTACCCTCCCTTGGACTTTCTCCTCTCCAATTAGTAGTTCAAAGTTATACATCTTATTAGGGCAACTCTAACTCTAGTTAACCATACATATACATGTATTTATATATTTACATGTACATTTATATAGTTACATTTATATATTTATAAATATACATATATATGCATATATATGTACCTCTACATTTCCACAATACATATATACACACACACTTTTATTTAAACTGAAATACTTCTATCAACATCTAGAGTTCAGTGGTATTCTTATCTCCTGATACGCAAGCAATGATGTTTAACATGCCTTTGTTTCTCTTCTTTTCCAGCACCAGTGCAACCCTACCAAAAGCTCCACCCTTGGGGCGCCTGGGTGGCTCAGTGGGTTAGGCCACTGCCTTCGGCTCGGGTCATGATCTCAGGGTCCTGGGATCGAGTCCCACATCGGGCTCTCTGCTCAGCAAGAAGCCTGCTTCCCTCTCTCTCTCTCTCTCTGCCTTCCTCTCCGTCTACTTGTGATCTCTCTCTGTCAAATAAATAAATAAAATCTTTAAAAAAAAAAAAAAAAAAAAAAAAAAAGCTCCACCCTTCCTTGGAAATAGTTTCAAGGTCTCCTAATTTCTCTTCCATACTTTTGTCCCTTTGTTCTTTTGTGATTCTCTAGCTTCCTCCTCCACACTGCTCACTTGCTTCTCAGCTCTGTCAATTCAGCCATTCTCTTTCACTTTAGTGAGCAAAGGTTAAATTTCTAGTGTTTAGTATGGTGTTTTATTCATATGATATTCTCTTGCATCTTTCTGAAAATAACCATCTTAATCCAAGGTTTTTCTATTTTTCTCAGGGATTAGTTCTTTTGTTTGTTGAGTATGGTAATTCTTCTAATACTGGTTTTCTCCAACTGTTTGGTGATTTTTAATGTCTACTTATATTTGTATTAAAGAACATCTGTTTCTGCACTGTCACATTTACTGTGGCCTCCTTTGGCAACTCTGGCAGAGAGATGGGACATGCTGCTGTGAAGTCACTTGTCTTCTGGGTCAGAGGACTCAGTAGCTATGTCAGGTACAACCCTGTCCCTCTGGCCCAAGAGCCCACATTCCCTGCTTTGGTAAGCGAGAAAGCAACACTGTTGTCCACAGCTTGTCACAAACTGGTAAGGCAAGGCGTCAATCAACCTGGTGCATAAAATCTGAGTAATTCCCCAAGTGTCCTCTGCTTCTTCCATCCCTGGAATGCTGCTGCAAGTTATCAGCCTCTCTTTGTGCAGAAATGTTCTCCTGCACATTTCCTGGAAATGGTTCTTGCAAGGCTTTTCTCTGAGTAGAACTATCTTTATCTAGTAAATATATTTCAGAGATACCGCAAAAATGCTGGTCCACTGATGGCATTTGGTATTGTTTACTCAGACTCAGTATTTTTGTTGTGGTTTTTTTAATTCTCATTTTTGTTATTTCATTGAATTGCTAATAAGTGCACCTTTCAAGTCACTTCCCAGAGTAAAATTCTGACGTCACTTTCACTATTTTCAATACATTAAAAAAGTTTTACATTGCAGTTTTGCTCTCTTCTCTGCAGAGTAAAAGCTTTCATGAAAATAAGAATTTCATTTAAGAAAAGTGGGCATATGGGAAAGAAAAACAGAGCTGAAAACAATATACAATTCTTAAATTATGCCTCCTCTCTCACACTTTACTTTGATCGCATTATGTGGCATAATCATATTAGAAGAAATATAAACTTTTTGACAAAGACATTTTTCACAAGTTTTTCTCTCATTTAACTTAGAAAGGTTTATTATTTACCCTTTTTCCAAACCTAAAACCTAAAGTCTGTGATAAGAATTTATATACATCAAATTTATAAATGACGGACAACCAAGAAATTTATCAGACTTAACTCAATGTAATGCCAAGTCCAGTGACTAAAACAGGAAAAAAAATCCTCAATATAAATAGAAGAATGGATCCTCCCCTTCCCCACCAGGATCATAATAAAAACATTACTGAAGAGTAGAGCTGAATTGGGGCGCCTGGGTGGCTCAGTGGGTTAAAGCCTCTGCCTTCGGCTCAGGTCATGATCCCAGGGTCCTGGGATCGAGCCCCACATCGGGCTCTCTGCTCGGCAGGGAGCCTGCTTCCTCCTCTCTCTCTCTGCCTGCCTCTCTGCCTACTTGTGATCTCTGTCTGTCAAATAAATAAAAATAAAATCTTAAAAAAAAAAAGAGTAGAGCTGAATTGATATATAGCAGGTGAATATCAGATCTGTATCCCCCCTACCCACAGACTTCTCAGGAGGAAGATGCCTTCTCTAGGCACAGAATCAGGCTCCTACAGAGTAATTTTAGTAACGTTAAAGTTCTGACCAGGTCTTTTGGAAGCTAAGAGGTCAACTGTTAAAAAGCATATGGTTCAAAAAAAAAAAAAAAAAAAGCATATGATTCAGTAATGACCCCCTCTTCTTAGGTGGAGAAAAAGAAAAGGAATAAACATGGTTCCAGATGATAATGTTCAATGTTATCTCATGTATAAGTAGAAGGGGTACTGAGATACAGGGGAATTTAAGATGTCACCTCTCTCTTGTTTTACCACTGTTTTTGAGAATTAGTATTTCTCCTGGAGCAGAAATATGTGTATTCAAGTACTTTCCCACTGGACACTCATAAGAATACAGAGGAATATTTACAACTCAGGTAAGACGAGCTATACAGGGATACAAAAAGAGACAGTTCTTCCAAACATGGAGTATAAGGAGTATTTTTCTTTTCTTTTTTGTTGTTTTTGTTTTGTTTTGTTTTGAGAGAGAGAGAGAGCGAGCGAGCGCATGAGCAAGCAGAGGGAGGGGCAGAGGGAATGGGAGAGAGAAAATCTTTTTTTTTTTTTTTAAGATTTTATTTATTTATTTAACAGACAGAGATCACAAGTAGGCAGAGAGGCAGGCAGAGAGAGAGAAGGGGAAGCAGGCTCCCCGCTGAGCAGAGAGCCCGATGCGGGGCTCGATCCTAGGACCCCGAGATCATGACCTGAGCCGAAGACAGAGGCTTTAACCCACTGGGCCACCCAGGCGCCCCATGGGAGAGAGAAAATCTTAAGCAGGCTCCGTGCCCAGTGTGGAGCCTGATGTGGGGCTCGATCTCACGACCCTGAGATCATGACCTAAGTCAAACTCAAGACTCAACTGCTTAACTGATTGAGCCACCCAGGCACCCAAGGAGTATTTTTAATCCCAAGGTCCCACGCTCCCTCCACCTGATTGTGTGGTCTGCACTGAATAACTCGGACTCTGGGATTTTTTTCTTAAATATTTAGGAGAACGGCCCTTGACAATAGGAAAAATAAAGTTAGTAACTGAGATACAAGCATTTTGGATATCTCCCCTTGAACTCTGAAGAAATCAGTATTTAGCTTACAATGAAGTTTTTCTTTTCCTAATTCTTAATTCCATTTTATCATCCCCAGGGGATGACTGGGGAGAAAATTTCCCCTTCTCTCCACTCCCTTCCTAACTCCCCTAATGGGACCATGTGGGACTTGTGGGCATGGCTGGTGTGCTTAAAAGGTAGAAACCCAGGATCCACCCTCTCATTTTGTTTCTAACTCAGAAGTTTTGGCTCACAACTATTTTTGACCACGGTTCACTTGGAACAAACAACTCCCAAACTTATCTACCTCACCCATCTCTAATTTCTAGTGGAAAAGATCTCAATAATAACAAAGAATTGGGCAAAAACAATCAAGATGATAAAAACAAAGCATTTACACAAGAACAAATTACCAAAAAAAAAAAAAAAGTAACACCTAACAATCTTTCTACAAGATAGTAATTTTAAAGTATCAGGAATTGATAGCCATAACCAACTCCAGATTAATACTAATGGGTGATAGCAAAGCATCTTTCCCCCTAACAATGGGAATTACAAACAAGGGTATAAGAACAGAGGCCTTGAGATACTACTAAGTACAGCAGGGCCACTGACTTCAGAAGGATACTGAATCCTTATGAAGGATGGTTCAGCAAAAGCTAGTAAAATGCTAATTTTTATCTATAAGTAACAGACTTCAGAAACCTCCAGAGTTTATATAAAAAGGTTTATATAGGGGCGCCTGGGTGGCTCGGTGGGTTGAGCCGCTGCCTTCGGCTCGGGTCATGATCTCGGAGTCTTGGGATCAAGCCCCGCGTCGGGCTCTCTGCTCTCTCGGGGAGCCTGCTTCCTCCTCTCTCTCTGCCTGCCTCTCTGCCTGCTTGTGATCTCTCTGTCAAATAAAAAAAAAAAAAAAAAAATCTTTAAAAAAAAAAAAAGGTTTATATAAATGGCCAGCCTTTAGTTGTACTTATAAATAATAACATGTATAATTGCTTATAATTTGCTCTTTAAAGAAACTAAGAAAGGGATGGTGTTAACTAGACTTATTGTACTGATCATTTTGCTATATACATAAATACTGAATCATTATGTTGTACCCCTCAAAGTAATGATGTCACATGCCAATCATACCTCAACAATTAAAAAAAAAAAAAAGAAACCAAGAAAGGACTTGGATATTAGAGCCATACCCATCCCATCAGGGGAACCTCTGGGACCCATGAGGGGGCTATGCACCACCCTTGGAGAAACAACATTCCATAGGGCACTTTCCGGTTGATTTGTACTTGTTTTCAGTTATTCTTCCTTTCTAGACTGTCATGTCCCTGCTCAAATGTGTTTTTAACCCCAACAACTGGTATAAATCCTGATGTGTGACTCTGGGCAAGTCAATGACCTCATTTATAAAACTGGGAAAAATACAGCACCTACCTCATAGGGGTGCTGCAAGTTACATGGTGGTTGCTTGGAAAGCACTTAACACTGGGCCCAGCAGGTAATAAGTTCAATGAATGGCAGCTCCTCTTTTTTCCAGAATCTGATTACTGGACAACTAAACTACTCGAATGAGTGAATTGATGTCACGTGGCCTTCAATAATTACTGAATCAAATAACTGGGAGAAATATATTTAGAGGCATGAAGAAAATGAAATGATACTCCTTCCCCCCCTAAGGTCAGTGTACACATTCCTAACAGCACTCAATGCAAAAATCAGGACTGACAATGTAAAATTAGGATGAAACAATTATTTGGGCTTCACACCCACTGAAGAGCAAAGAGTTGGCCTCAGCACCTGTACTGAATGGTGCCCTTCCTCTCCACTCTCCCTGACCCCAGGAACCTGTGAATGTGACCCCCATTTAGAAAAAGGGTCTTTGCAGATATACTGAAGGGTCTTGAGATGAGATCATCCTGGATTATCCAGGTGGACCCCAAATCCAATGACAAATATCCTTAGAAGAAGCAGAGAAGACACAGACACACAAAGATGGCCATGTGAAGATGCAGAGAGAGAAGGGAGGGATTCAGCCATAAGGAATGCCTACAGCCACCAGGAGCTAGAAGAGGTAAGGAAGCATTCTCCCCAAGAGACTTTAAGGGAGCATGGCTCTGCGGACACCTTGATTTCAGACTTCTGACCTCCAGAACAAAAGAGAATAAATTTCTGTTGTTTTTAAGCTACAGTCTGTAGTAATGTTACAGCAGCTCTGGGAAATACAGTGTCCTTCTGCTTCTTTTCATAACCAGCAATTACAGAAGACCCCCTACAGGAAGCAAGCCATACAGACTGACACCTACTGTGGGGAGAGGTTAACAGGCCTGAGTTCCAGGTTCCTAAACACTAATGATTCAGAACCAAATACTGCAAACAGTCCTACTTCCTAAATTTCTTGGAGAAGGAGACAAAGAGAAGAATTACAGGCTCTGCTGATGCAGGTCTGGCTGTTTGTCTGGTTTAGTTTCCACCTAAACCAATACGCCTTAAAGGATCTGCAGAGCCAATCAGAAAGACAGAAAGCTACTCCCTAAAGGAAAGTTAAGGAGCACAAATGGTCAAACTAGACAGAAATGTGGGACCAAAACACTGGATCAGTCCCTCCTACGCTTTACCTCTATTGGCATAAGCTTTGTAGGCATGCAGTCTTTCCATACACTGCAATAATTTAAAGAGAGAGAAACAGAGACAGCACCTTTGTATAAATCCTCATTCATATAGGCCACAACCAATTATGACAGCATGCCCTCACATCCTGTACTTGGCATAAGCTAGGGCATTCCAAGGTCTGACAACCCTTGCTGATGTCTGCTATTGCGTCCCACCCATCACTCTAGAGTCAGAACCCAGAGCTACATATCTTCTTGCCATGTGACAGTGTCTTCTGTCTCAATCCTCCATGTCCCGTTGGCTCTGACACTGGCAAAATGGAATGTTATCTAGAAAATTAATTCCAGAAGACATAATAGATGAATCAAGCAGCACAATATTCTTCAACTTAAAAAAAAAAGGACTATATATATCTATGTTTAATGTACCATTCACTCTAGAGTTTCTGTAGCATATGCTCTTCACTTTGCCTCTATAGAAACTAGATTAACGTTTGCAAATTCTCTTAACATTGAGCAGAAATTTTGAAATGCTCATTTAATATTGCGGAAGAGTTAAACAAAAATCTTCCTGCCTTTTCCAGGCTGTCTCTTAGTAAGATGGTTTTTAATCACGGCCTCAGTTTACTGCCTGACTGAAACATGAATCTCTGGAGTATAAAAATTACCTGGACTTTATTTCTTTGTGTCCTCTCTTCACAAACTGTATTGAGGAATGTATTCAGAAATGGCACTCCATCAAAAAAGAATAAACCTCGTGTCCTGACTTGGTGGCTAACCGATACTAATATTCATGCCTAACAGCTCCTCAAGCATTATTCCCACATCTTAGTTTTTAAATTTAATATCAAGAAAATCTCCTTCCCAGTTACGCATTACTAAGAATTCATTTAGTCAGCACATATCTTTTCAGAAACTATTTTGTACCAGATACCGGTTACAGGGGACTTAGTAATGAGCTAAATGGATAAAAAGTCCTGCCCCCATGCAACTTACATTCCAGTTGTGGGGGTTGGGGGGAGGAGGAGAAACGTGTATGACAATTAAGTAAAATATGCAGTGCTTTGTATAAGTGCATATAAGTAAAATATGCAGTTGCTCAGAAGAAAAGCAGAGTGAGGGGAAAGACTGCTGGCGCTAATCTCTTTTTTCCTCCTGTACACCATCAACCTGAAAAGCCTTCTTCAAACGTTACTACTTCTTGCTTCATAATAGTAGCACAGTCTTCCTATCCTTGCTAAAATCTTCTTCCATGGACATTTCTTAATTACTGCCAACTATTCCTAGTCTAGTCTTTGATGTGTTGTCACTTGCTGCTCTTCCAATTAAAATACCTTCTGCAGAATAAATCTTTTTTTCTTAAATGCATTTATTCAAGTGAGAGAAAGAGGGGGAGAGAGAAACTCAAGCAGACTCCATACTGAGTGCGGAACCAGAGGTGGGGCCGGATGCCAGGACCCCCAGGTCAGCACCCCACCTGAAAGGAAGAGTTGCAGGCTTAACTGGCTGCACCACCAAGGAACCCCCAAATCTCTTTTTTTTTTTTTTTTTTTTGGAACAAACTGATGGACGAGGGCAGTGAGGAAGACACTAATATTCACTAAGAATCCATTATTCGGTCCAGCATAGTGGCAGGCACTTTGCATTCATTATCTCAGTTGATCTGGGTTATGACCCCATGAGTTAGGTAATATCATTCTCACCCTACAGACCAAGAAACAGATACTCCAGTAACTTAAGGTCACACGGTAAGTGGCACAGCTGAAATTTGAACTTCACTGCCCATCCATATATTTGGTTCTCACCTCCAAAATTCCCCATTATTGGCATTCTTTTTTCAAAAAAGAAAACTCTTTCTTGGTTGCTCTATCTTTAGAGTCCTCGGATCACTCATTTTGCCTGAGACAGCAGAAACTACTTTTCTCAAACGCCTAAAAGCAGGCTCACTTCCTTTTCTCTGTAACCTTGAAATTAAATTCAATTAAAGTGCGTAAATCTCTACGAACCTCGCCCACCACAAATTTTAAAATTAAAACAGCCACTGAACAGCAAAGAAGTCTGGCATCTTTTTTCCTATAGTCACTACGCCTTTACTGGACTATTTCTTTTGTGGCAGAACCTTACACTTAAGTCTCAGGGCAACTGGAATACCCAGGCAGCCCACATGGGGATTCCATATGCCACATTTAAACGCTAATAAAACGCCATACAACCCGATAGATAATCAACTGTGTAAACCCGATCTGGAAAACTTCCAGACATTTTTCTTTTAAGGGCGATCTTTCCCCGTTACCCCAATAACAGTTTCCAGGTCAGAGGAACTGGAACGCGTGCAGATAAAATGTAGTCCCTGATAATGCCATTAAAACCTCGCAACTTGGTCCCCTCACCGTGGGAGCGGCTCGCCCTTCACTATGTACCCACAGCAGATGGGTTTTGAGAAACAGCAGAAAACGCAGCGCTAATAAATTGTTCTGTGCCCGCAAGGAAGCCTGGCTGGAAATTCCGAGCCAGAACTGGCGGGGAGGCGGCTGGAAGGACAGTCCCGGGCGGGAGACCGGTGCCCCGGTGCCCGTAAGCCGCCGGGTCCCCGCCCCTCCCTCTCGGCGGCGCGCCGCTCTGCGTGTCGCCGGGCACCGCCGAGGGTCGCGGCGGAACACGCCCGCGTGGGCGCGGGACGCGGTGGCGCTCGGCCCCAGGGGCTCCGAAATGGCTGCGGCGCCCCCCGGCTCTGCGCGCCCGTCGGGCCGGGCCGCAGGCGGCCTCACCGCCCGCCCGCCCGCCCCGGCCCCGACCCCGCGCCCGCCGCGCCCGCCGCGCCCTCACCACAGCTTCCTCTTGAGCGGCAGGAGGCTGCCGCGGTTGGAGGGGGTGACGCCGATGGCCATCTGCAGCACCGTCAGGTATTTCTGGTACTTCATCTTGTCCCCGCTCCGCTCGCGGGCAGGGCCCCGCCGCCGCCGCCGGCGCCGCAGACACAGCCCCTCCAAGCGCCGCATAGATCAGCTCTCGGCCATCCGCCGCCGCCACAGCTCCCGCCGCTCCCGCCGCCGCGGCCGTGCACGCCCGGCTCCCGCTCCCGCTCCCGCTCCCGCCGCTGCCGCCGCCGCCACCGCCGCCCTCGCCGCCGCCGCCGCGCGTGGCCGGGACTCCCGCTCCCGCCGACGCCGGCGCCGTGCGTGCCCGGCCGCTCCCGCCGCCGCCGTGCGTGGCTCGCCGCTCCCGCCGCCGTCCGCAGCGCCCCCTCCGCCCTGCCCGCGCGGCCCCCACGTGCGCCCAGGGCGTCCCGGGCGGCTGGCATTGCGGGACTCGCTCCGCGGGAGAGGCGGGAGCGCTCGGGCCGCCGCCCCCAGGCCCCGCCCCCGCCCGCCGGGCCAGCGTGCCTCAGTTTCCTCCGCGGCTGGCAGCAGCTCATTTCGACTGCCTAAAGCCCAAGAGAATTCCATGACAAGATTCCAGAAGAGAAAAAAAAATGCTTTAATTTATGATTACCGGCTGATGGTTTGTAATAGTCATTTACGTGTTCTAGCCTAAGTCCCTGAAGATTTTATGTTTACATAAAATGCATCTCTACAAAATGCACGTATGTGTATACACGTACACATACCGTATACAATATATATGGTATATATACCATATACATGATGTGTGCTCAGTCTTCGTTTGCACGGTAGTCTGGAACTGTGGGAATGACCGTGAACCATGCAAAACTATCTTAATAATCAATGGGAAAATGTAAGATTGTTCCATGACGTTTAAAAATTTTGTCAAAACATTCCGAACTCTCTTCATTGATGGTTGTAAATGTATAAAGAAATGGGAAAAAAAAAAAAAGTAAAACTCATTTAATACACAGTAGTTTGGAATACTACAAACATTGAGAATTAAATTGTTTTATATCTTTGTAAGAGAAACTTATCAAAAGTAACTTGAACGGTGCTGGTCTTCTGGTAGAATTTTTTTTTTTTAAGATTTTATTTATTTGACAGACAGAGATCACAAGTAGGCAGAGAGGCAGGCAGAGAGAGAGGAGGAAGCAGGCTTCCCGCTAAGCAGAGAGCCCGATGCGGGGCTCGATCCCAGAAGCCTGGGATCATGACCACAGCCGAAGACTGAGGCTTTAACCCACTGAGCCACCCAGGCGACCCTAGAATTGTTATATAGAGCATCTTTTCTGAGCCTTGGTAATGCATCATGTTTGGATCACTTTCAATAGTTTATCCTCTAAGCTTTCGATGTTGTGAAATATATCAGAGTTCCTTTAATGTGACATTCTCTGGAACATCCTCATCCTTTTTGTAACAACCACTCTCCTCATCCTAGTTTATATTCAGTTAATTCTTCTGGCTGCAAATCTAGAGTCTCTGAAAAGATGACAGTGTCAGTATTTTCACAGTTGTCTATTTTTTCTATAACACCATTTACATTCCATGCAAATTTTAATTCACTTCCATCTTTTTCACTTTTTCACTTTTTCCTTTGCTGCACTATCATCTTTGTTGACCAGTTCTCTTTCAGTTAGCCATTTTTATCAATGCTCTGTGGGTTTATCCCTGGGAGAAAAGGAGGCAACACAACGGCACACTTTGCTGTCTTTACCAAAACTCTAAGTAGATGTGCAGTAACCAATCACTGACAGACTTTGCAAGCACTGCTGTGATTGCTCACTGATTCTGATGCACATGTTATTTACATAGTGATTTGTCCACTAAGGAGCTACCACGGAAGTTTATACTCTATGCATTTTCTCACAGTTAATATGCTATGATAACTGAAATTTGAACCATATTGTTGAGCACTGGTGTTATTTAAGCCATAGTAGCTAATGTCAGGCACATCTGAACCCGCAAAGCAAAGACTGCCTCTGCGTGTGTGTGTGTGTGTGTGTGTATAATACGTATATACGAAGAGTATAGATAACAAGATAACCTGTGCACCCACCAGGCAGAACTATCAAATGATAATGCCCTCCCTCCACAGTACATTCCCCCGTACCTCTATTTAAACACTACACAAGTTAATGAGTATGAGAAGATTAGAACAAGTAAAAACAAAACAAACAAAAAATAGAACAAAATAAAAATCTCCTTCTAGTGGGTTCCCATCATGATTTCACATTCACTTCAATAGTAAAGCTCATTGGAATCTACTTCACTTTTATGTATCCTGAAGACTTAGCTCTTGCCTAAAATGAAGAATTGGCAGATCTTTGACATTTCAAATATATATCCAAACATGGAAGAGGACCTTGGAGCAGAACTTTGGAAAAATAATCGGGTCTATACTTGTGTATTCATCATTTTTTATGGACTTTTGTACCACCTTCTTATATTGCTTGTAAGATATTTGATGAAAATACTGCACTGTACTCAAGAATTTAGACAACTGGAAGCTGAGGGGATCAATTCAGGATAATGAAAGACAAAAATAAATCTGGTAGAAGCACTTCCAGAATGGCAGAAAATCTGCTTCTCCATAAAAAGGGAACACTGGCTAAAATTGTCAAAATCAACCTTCTTAGAACTCCAGAAATTAACCAAAGACTTGCAACAATCCACAGAGTGTAGAGTGTATGTACAAGAAAAAGTATTGAATCCTGGTTAGAGCAGTCAGCTTTAGAGTATTTGACTTGCTTAATTCACATCTCCTCTCCAGCTCTGTGGTAGCCTGGTAAACCAACAGCCTTATAATTACTGGTTTTGAAAACCAGTATGCTAGCAGCCACTGGAGGTGGCAGAATGGGTTTAGAGCTCCCCAAAAGCCCTATCCCCCGAGAACTATCATTATTTGACTTGAAAAGCTCCATCCATAGGGCTCGTCTTTGTTTGACCTGGCTTAGAACCTAGGAATACCTAGGGCATTTGTCAGAAACAATCAGTAGCAATTGTTTAACATCACAGCTGCCTGGGGCGCCTGGGTGGCTCAGTGGGTTGAAGCCTCTGCCTTCGGGTCATGATCCCAGCGTCCTGGGATCAAGCCCCACATCTGGCTCTCTGCTCTGCAGAAAGCCTGCTTCCTCCTCTCTCTGCCTGCCTCCCTGCCTGCTTGTGATCTCTCTCTCTGTCAAATAAATGAATAAAATCTTAAAAAAAAAAATCACAGCTGCCTGAGGTAGTGAAACTAGATGGAGCTAACTAGAGGCCAACCAAAAAAACTTAAAGGACAGATGGGAAATGAGAGTCCATAGGAGAAAGGCCTGTACACATATTCACCAAGTGCCTGATAAGGCCCTAATCTCTCACAACTGGCTGCATTAAGGTTCAGTAGCAAGCAGAAAATGAAAGCTAAGGAAGAGTTGTAAACTCTTCTTAACATGGCCTCTCAGCAAAGGCTGGGACACATATTGGTTCAAAAACATTTAGGGAAATTTCTGTCCAATATTTGGCTGACACTAAGCACCTGAGAAGAAATTTTGGTAGCCAAACATGACAAAGAATTCAGACTTTACAGCAGTCACTGAACAAAAAATAACAACAACAAACCCCACCAATAAACCTTGGAGTGGGAAAGGAAGGATATAATTTCTAGAATTGCCATATTCTTTTATTCAAAATGTCGAGATTCCCACAGAAAATTATAGGACTCGGAAAGCAGCAGAATATAGCCAATATAGGGAAGAAAGCAGTTAGTAGAAATGGTCTTTGAGAAAACCCAGGCATTGGATTGATTGGACAAAGACTTTAAATCATCTATTATAAATATGTTCACTAAAGGAAATCATGTCTAAAGAATTAAAAGGAAGTCTGAGGGACATCTGGGTGGCTCAGTCTGTCAAGCGTCTGCCTTCAGCTCAGGTCATGATCCTGAGGTCCTGAGATCAAGTTCCATATGGTACTCCTTGCTCAGCGAGGAGCCTGTTTCTCCTTCTGCCTGTTCTTTCTGCTGCTCCCCCTGCTTGTGTGTGCTCTCTCTCTCTGACAAGTAAATAAAATCTTTTAAAAATAAAGGGAAGTCTGAGAACTTCCCAAGTTCTTGTCTCACCAAATAGATAATATAAGGTAGAAATTTTTAAATTTAAATTTTTAATTTTTAAAAATAAAAATTTTGGAGTTGAAAAATAAGTATTCATTAGAAGGACACAACCACAGATTCAAAATAGTAGAAGTAAGGGTGAGTAAATTTGAAGATAATTCAATTGAGATTATCCAGTGTGAGGAATAGAAACACAAAACAATGAAGAAAAATGAACAGAGCCTCAGAAAACTATGAAGAACCATTAAGCACACCAACATATGCATAAAGTCCCAGAAGGAAAGGAGAGAGAAAGGGACACAAAGAGTATTTGAAGAAATGACTGAAAAATTCTCAGATTTTATGAAATTATATATATCTGCACATCCAAGGATTTTAAGTATGATATACTCAAGGAAATCCATACCTAGATACATAATAGTCAAATTATTGAAAGCCAAAGACAATGCAAGAATCTTGAAAGCAAGAAAAAAACAATTTATCACATATAAGGGATTCTCTATAAGATTAATATCTCACTTCTCATCAGAAATCATGAGGGTCAGAAGGGAAGAAATTTAAAGAGCTGAAAGAAAAGGACTCCAGGTGAAGAATTATATATCTAGCAACATTATCCTTCAAAAGTGAAGGAGAAATTAAGGCATTTCCAGGCAAACAAAAACTAATAAATCATCGCCAGCATACATACATTACAAGAAATACCAAAAGATGGGGTGCCTGGGTGGCTCAGTGGGTTAAAGCCTCTGCCTTTGGCTCAGGTCATGATCCCAGGGTCCTGGGATCGAGCCCTGCATCGGGCTCTCTGCTCTGCAGGGAGCCTGCTTCCTCCTCTCTCTCTCTCTGCCTGCCTCTCTGCCTACTTGTGATCTCTGTGTGTCAAATAAATAAATAAAATCTTAAAAAAAAAAATACCAAAAGAGTCCTTTAGGCTGAAATGAGAGGGTACGAGACCGTAACTTGAATCCATACACAGAAATAAAGTGCACTGGTAAAGACAACTGCGTAGTTGAATATAAGAGAGAGTATAAAATATTTTTTAAATTTTTTGTTTTTAAAATCTTTTAATTAAAATATTTTCATTTGGAACTTTTTTACATTTATACATTTACATTTATAATGTATAAATATGTAATTTTATGGCAATAATAGCACAGAGGAGGTAGGAGAGAATGGAGCTATAATGGAGCATGGTTGGTACTAATTCTACTTAGATTATTTCAAGTTAAAAAGTCAATGGTAGGGCACCTGGGTGGTTCAGTCAGTTAAAGCATCTGCCTTTGGCTTGGGTCATGATCCCAGAGTCCCAGGATAGAGACCCACATCAGGCTACCTGCTCAGTGGGGAGTCTGTTTCTCCCTCTCTCTCAGATCCTCCCCTCCCCAGGCCCCCATCCCTGCTCACACTTTCTGTCTCTCTCTTCTTCACTCTTTCTCAAAAAAATAAAATCTTTAAAAAAAAGTTAATTGTAATCCTCAGGACAACCATTAAGAAAATAACTTTTTAGATTATAGAAAAAGAGGCAAGAAGAAAATTAAAATGGTACATTCTAAAATCATAGCACAAAAGAAGGCAGTAATAGAGAAATGGAAGGAAAAAAAGACATAAGACGTAAAAAACAACTAGTAAAATGGCAGCCATAAATTCTACCTTATCAATAATTACTTTTAATGTGTATTACTAAACATTTCAATCAAAAGACAAGGGATGATGGGCACCTGGATAGCTCAGTCGGTTAAGCATCTGCCTTGGGCTCGGGTCATGATCTCAGGGTTCTGGGATTAAGTCCCATGTGGGGCTCCCTGCTCAGCGGGGAGCCTGCTTCTCCCTCTTCTCCCCATCCCTGCTCTCTCTCTCATTATCTCTGTCAAATAAAATAAAATCTTAAAAAAAAAGAAAGACAAGAGATGGCAGAATGGGTATAAAAACATGATCCAGGGGCACCTGGGAAGCTCAGTCAGTTCAGCATCTGACTTTTTATTTTGGCTCAGGTCATGGTCTCAGGGTCATTGGACCCTGTGTCTGGCTCCACACTGGGCATAGGGTCTGCTTGAGGTTCTCTCTCTTCCTCTCCCTATATGCCTGTCTCTCTCTCTTTCTCTTCCTAAAACAAAAACAAAAACAAACAAAAAAACATGATCCAACTGTATGCAATCTACGAGAGACAGCTTTAAAGACACAAATGAGGGGCGCCTGGGTGGCTCAGTGGGTTAAAGCCTCTGCCTTCGGCTCAGGTCATGATCTCAGGGTCCTGGGATCGAGCTCTGCATTGGGCTCTCTGCTTAGCGGGGAGCCTGCTTCCTCCTCTCTCTCTGCCTGCCTCTCTGCCTACTTGTGATCTCTGTTGGTCAAATGGATAAATAAAAATCTTTAAAAAAAAAAAAAGACACAAATGTGTTAAAAGTGAAAGGATAGAAAGACCTGTACCATGCAAAAAGTAAAAAAAGAAGGAGTGACTGTATTAGTATCAAACAAAATAGACTTTTAGAATAAATTGTTACTAAACACAAAGAAGAACATTTATACTGACAAAAGAGTCCATCCTTCAAGAAAACATAACAATTAGACACATATATTCACATCAAAACTGAGCACCAAAACAGTAAAAATTTACAATATTGAAGGGGAAAAAATAGGGAATTAAACAATAATAAATGAATATTTCAACAAATCCACTTTCTATGATGGCTAGAGCAAGGCAAAAGATCACAAGGAATTAGAAGACTTGAATACCACCGTGTTCAGATAGACCCAACACATCTGTATCTCACCCAACAACAGTGAAATATACATCCTTCTCAAGTGCACATAGAACATTCTTTAGGATGGAATTGTACATTCAGCCACAAAACAAGCCCTCAACAAATTTAAAAGTGTTGAAATCATACAAAGTATGTTCTCCAACTACAGTGGTATTAAATTAGAAACCAGCAACAGAAGAAAATTTGGGAAATTCACAAATACATGGAAACTAAAAGAAACACTCCTAAATAACCAATGAAATGAAATCATGCAAGAAATTAGAAAAAACTTTTGATGAATGAAAAAAGTATAACATAAAACCTAAATGCAGCTAAGGCAGTGCTTAGAAAAAAATTCATACTGGGAACACAATATTGGAAAAGATAAAGGAGCTCAAATTTATAGCTCACTCTTCCAGCTTTACAAATTAGAAAAGAAGAGCAGATTAAACCCAGAGCAAGCAAAAGGAAGGAAATAATAATGATTAGAGTGTAAATAAATGAAAAGAGACTAGAAAAAACAATATAGAAAATCAATAAACAAAAGGTGGTTCTTAGAAGAGTTCAATAAAATTTTAGACGAATCTTTAGCTAAACTGACCAAAGAAAATAAAGATAGAAGATTTAAATTACTAAAATTTGGGATGAAAGAGAAGAAATTACTACCAATCTTGCAGAAATAAAAAGCTTTATAAGGGAATACTATGAGTGATTGTATGCAAACAAGTTAAAAAACATAGTTGAAATGGAAAAATTCCCAGAAAGACCAGACTACTGACACTAACTCAAGAGCACACAGAAAATCTGAAAATAACCATAATAAATAAAGAGTTTGGATTAAAAACAAAAAACAAAAAAACAAACCTTTCCACCCCAAAAAGCCCAAGTCCAAAGGACAAAGGTTATATCAGTGCTGTTTACTGAAGCTCTAGTACCCAGAACAGTGCCTGGTATATAGCAACACTCAATAAATATTTGTTGAAGTTGAGTGAGGGCATGAATACAAAGTGAAAGACTTTATGACTTTCTTTTCTTTTAAGATTTTATGTATTTATTTGACAGAGAGAGCACAAGCAGGGGGAAGGAAGAGGCAGAGGAAGAGGGAGAAGCAGGCTCCCCACTGAGCAGGCTGCTGGATGGGCAACTCATCCCTGGCAACTAATCCCAGGACCCTGCGATCATGACCTGAGCCAAAGGCAGATGCTTAACTGACTGAGCTACCCGGGTCCCTCCTCCGATTTATTTTCCATCTGTCTAATAGATTGCAACTGTGAATTGTATAGCACTTCTCTAAGAGAGGCCTGTGACTAATGCCAACATGCTTCACATCCTTGTTTACCTCAGCAACCACCTAAAGTCCAAGCCCCTCCAGTCAACCAGTAGCATCCAGATTTATTGCTTCATTCATCTCAGGTTAAGGTGACCCAAGTTCCATCCCTCCCAAAGCAATCTATCTGTTTTCTGGAATGCCCTATCTGTGAGCAAGCCCCACTCCCCTGTGACCTTAGCACCTTGTTGGAATATTCTCTTTAGCTGCTATCCTTGCTTGACATCCAGCTATTCCCCAAGTCAGTGTTTCTTCCTGCAGCCCTCTACAGCAGAAGGTGTTTTCTCTCTTGGACCCAGCTTGCCTCAAAGAAGGCCAGAAGGTGGGGTAAGTTTCCTCCTTGCTAATACTGCCTCTTTTAAACCATGTCTTGCTCCTTTTCATACCAAAAACAAAACAAACAAGAAAACCCTAAAAACTGGACCCTCTGAATTTTATGTTCTTAATCTATACCATCTTCTCCCCCTCTCTTCATTATCACATACTGACTTCCTCTCTTTTTCTATGCTGGCATACTTTTTAATGACTTCAACATCCATGTGGATGGACCATCAAACACTTTGGCCTCTCAGTTCCCTGGCCTCATCTCTTCCAATGACTTTTTCTCTGTTCCACCTCAACCTCCCTCTCCTGTGGTCTTACCTTAGAGAGCTGGCTTCACAAACTCAAAAGCCAATAGAGTAAGGCATTTACAACAGTCAAGCAGGCCAGGTGTTAGTCACCAGGGGTTGGTGGAATCTGTGACCTGCCTACCATTTTAGAAAGGAGCAGCCACTACCCAGCACCTGCCAACTGTTGTCTTGTGGAAATATTACACCAGTATTTCCACTCCTTCCAATTCATGTCAACAAAGATTTTCCGTCCTGTCTTTTAAATCTTGATATTAGTAACAATATGGACTTTCAGTTTTAAGACAGTAACATTAAAAACATTTCTTCCCTTTCTTCTCTTGAAAATCAGTTCAAAAGAACAAGCCCAAGAAAGAGAAATAAAAATACCATCTTCATAGAAGCATGGAGATATTGGAAAACCTATTTCAGAAGTTGGAAAGCAGTGGAAGAACAGTAAATGTCTTAACAGTAGAGAGAGGACAAACCTAAGTGGTTGTTTAGGGGAATACCATGGAGAAGGGAGTTCATTGTCACTATAGAACTGCAGAGATGCTAAGTGCTAATTGGAGGGACCAGGTACCACAAAAGATGTATGTAAATTGAGGGAGATGGGAAGCACTGAGACTAGGTTTTTATCTGAAATCTGGAACAGAAACTGTTTTCTCTTATATCCTCTCCTACCCCATTAGTTAGGCAACTACCTTTCCCCTATCCTGCAGAAATGGAGGTATATTCTCTGGAGAGAAACTAGAGAGTAGAATCAGAACAACAGGGTAGACTGACAGACTGAAAAGGGGGTGGGGTATGGGAGAGTCTGTGTATTGAGTGGTGAGACATCACATTCTTCTTTCACCTCATTCCAGAATGCTTGCAACCTCAGGCAGGAGATTTATTTATCCTCCATGTAGATCAACATATTTGGTTAAATCCCTATATTTGTTTATTGTGATGAAAATTGTTTAGTGCTGACCTTGGTATTATACCATTATTTTATTTCCTTTCTTATACAACTTTTTATTTTATCTGGAGTTAAACATTGCCTTGTTTTTCAACTTGTTTTATTTTCCTAGAACCCATGGCTAAGTGCTCTCGCCTCTGCAATTGTTATATGAAACACTTTGCAATTCAGTTTTCCATACACTCAGACTGGACAGAGAGTTTATAGATTCCATTATTTCCTGGATCCAGCACTCTTGAAGCCTTCCATTCTGCTGCTCCAATCTGTAAAGATTTGCTCTCTAGGCTTCTGCCCAACTGTTGTCCTGTGTCTCTTCTCTGTTTCTCTCTTTTGTTGGGTCCCCTGTATTCTGGACCTCATATCTTGGTTTACTTCCTTGTTTCGATGGATAATCTCTTCTAGTAACTTCTGGATGAAGAATACATGAGACCTAGATAGGTCTTGCATATCTGAAAAGTTATGATTTTGCCATCACTTTGATTTATCATTTGGCTGAATATAGAATTCTAGACTGTGAATAACTTAACTCAAAATTTTAGTCCTTGTTTTATTGCCCTCTAGTTTCCAATGTTGCGGTTGGGAAATGTAGTGTACTCTGTGTCCTGAATACATTGTTTGCTTATTTTCCGATGCTTTAGAAGTTTTTAAATCTTCTGTTCATTTCATTGTTCTAACATTTCATAATGATATTTCTTGAGTGGGTCTCTGGTCAGGCACTGTGGGCTTTTCATTAGAAAAGTGTATATTCTCTGGTTCTGGGGTATTTTCTTATATTACTTCTTTAATATTTTCCTCTCTGTTCTTTTCTTTCTTGACTTTTTGGAGCTAACTTCTTATTACTTAAATGTCTGATGTCCTGGTTCAATCCTCTAATTGTATTACCTTAATTTCTTAGGGTTTGTTGTTGTTGTTGTTGTTGCTTTGTCTATTCATTCTACTTTTTGGGAAACTTCTTCAACTTTATCCTTCAAACCTTTTACTGAATTTAAAATTTTGCTATTACATGGCTTAAACTTTTTCTTGTTTTGATTGATTGTGTATATGTAATTTTATTTCATGTATGCATATCTTTTATTTATTTTTAAATATTTTATTTATTTATTTGAAAGTGAGAGAAAGCACAAGTGAAGAGGGGGAGGAGGAGCAAAGAGAGAAGGAAAAGCAGACTCCACACTGAGCAGGGAACCCAACACAGGACTCCATCCCAGGACCCTGGGATCATGACTTGAGCAAAAGGCAGATGCTTAACTGACTGAGCCATCCAGGAGTCCCATATGCATATTTTAAAAATATCTCTTACAATCTCTCTGTGACAGTAGTTACAATTCATTCTTCCCATTTTCTGTTATTTGTTTCAGTCTCTAGCTCGTATTGAAGGATTTGCTCATATATTTGAAAACATTTGTCTTTCCACTCATATTTAACTGCGAGGCATGAAAATCCTGGTGGGGTGGATTTTGTTTACTGGTGGGCTTTATTGAGGGTAATCTTTATAATTTTACATCCTTCTCTCCCTCTCCCCAGCACAAAGATCATAATCTATAGATATTTTCTTCTCCAGGACACTTCCACTTATCCAGAAAAGGAACCTCTAAAAAGAGGGAAAGGAGGTGTGAGAATACTAAAAATGTGCATATTCTATAGCAGAAAGTAAATAAATAATTGAATCAAGAAATGGTAACATCTGCATATTGTTTAGAAATAGGAAGATAAATACTTTTTTAAAAAGCTTAAAATTGAAAGGCTACATTTTTGGAGTAGGTTGGGAGAGAGTACTGGTAGAGTTGTTGCCTTATAAGCCTTTTCTTTAAAGAGATTTTATTTATTTGACAGACAGAGATCACAAGGAGGCAGAGAGGCAGGCAGAGAGAGAGGAGGAAGCAGGCTCTCTGCTGAGCAGAGAGCCCGATGCAGGCCTCGATCCCAGGACCCTGGGATCATGACCTGAGCCAAAGGCAGAGGCTTTAACCCACTGAGCCACCCAGGCACCCCCCACCCCCACTTACAAAGCTTTTAACATGATTGTACGTGTATTGTGATTAAAGTTTTAATTTTTTATTTTTTTAAAGATTTTGTTTATTTATTCATTTATTTGAGAGAGAGAGCATAAGCAGGAGAGAGAAGGAGAGAGAATCTGAAGCAGACTCTGTGCTGTGTGCAGAGTTCAATAAGGGACTCGATCCCACGACTTCGAGATTATGACCTGAGCCAAAACCAAGAGTCGGACACTTAACCAACTGAGCCACCGACATCCCCCGTCATTAACGGTTTCTTTTTTTTTTTTAAGATTTTATTTATTCATTTGACAGAAAGACAGCACAAGCAGGGGGAGCAGGAGAGGGAAAAGCAGGCTCCCTGCTGAGCTGGGAGCTCAATCCCAGAACTCCAGGATCATGACTTGAGCCAAAGGCAGGTCTTAACTGACTGAGCCACCCAGGTGCCCGTGATTAAAGTTTTTAAATGATTTTTAAACATTCAAATAAACTTCTAAAAGTTAATCATATCTAATAACAAAGCCGCCAAAAAAGAAATTAAGAAAACAATTCCATTTACAATTGCACCAAAAATAATGAAATACCTGGGAATAAACTTAGCCAAGGAGGTGAAAGACCTATACCCTGAAAACTATAAAACATTGAAGAAAGGAATTGAAAAACAACACAAATAGGACACTATCCCATGCTAATGAGTTGGAAGAGTAAATATTGTTAAAATGTCCATATTACCCAAAGCAATCTACAGATTTAATGCAATCCTCTTCAAAATACCAACAACATTTTCACAGAACTAAAACAAATAATACCAAAATTTGTGGAGAATCACAAAAGACTCCATAGCCAAAGCAATCTTTAAAAAGAAGAACAAAGTGGGCGCCTGGGTGGCTCAGTGGGTTAAGCCGCTGCCTTCGGCTCAGGTCATGATCTCAGAGTCCTGAGATCGAGTCCCGCATCGGGCTCTCTGCTCAGCAGGGAGCCTGCTTCCTCCTGTCTCTCTGCCTGCCTCTCTGCCTGCTTGTGATCTCTCTCTGTCAAATAAATAAATAAAATCTTAAAAAAAAAAAAAGAAGAACAAAGTGAAGGTATAACAATTCCAGATTTCAAGATATACTACAAAGCTATAATAATTGGAATGATATGATACAGGCACAAAAATAGACACATAGATCAATAGAACAGAATAGGGAAGCCAGAAATTAATCTATGCTTATACAGTCAATTATTCTTCAACAAAGGAGGTAAAATATGCAATGGGGAAAAGACAGTCTCTAAAATAAATAGTGCTTGGGAAACTGGACAGCTACCTGTAGAAGAATGAAACTGGACTACTGTCTTATACCATATACAAACACAAGTTCAAAATGGATCAAAGACCTAAATGTGACACCCGAAACCATGAAAATCCTAGAACAAAACATAGGCATGAATCTCTGTGACATTAGACTTAACAAAATAATTATGGATATATCTCCTCAGGCAAAAGAAAGAAAAGTAAAAGTAAACTACTGAGACTACATCAAAATAAACAGCTTTTGTACAGCAAAGGAAATCATCAACAAAATGATAATGCAGCCTACTGAATGGGAAGAGATATTTGCAAGTGATATATCCAATAAGGGGCTAATATCCAAAATATTTCAGAACTTATACAACTCCCCCACATAATCTGATTAAAAAACTGGCAGAGGACAGGAATACACAGTTTTCCAAAGAAGGCATACACACAACAGACACATGAAAAGATGCTCAACATCACTAATCATCAGGGAAATGCAAATCAAAACCACAATGAGTTGTCACCTTACATCTGTCCAAATGGCTAATAACAAAAAAGCAAGAAATAAGTGTTGGCAAGGATGTGGATAAAAAGGAATCCTCATGCCTTGTCGATGGGAATGTAATTTGGTATGGCCAGTATAGAAAAGCATATGGAGTTTCCTCAAAAAATTTAAAGCAGAAATACCATATGATCCAGTAATTTCCACTTCAGGATATTTTCCCAAAGTAAAGGCAAGCACCCATCCAAAAATCAGATATATGCACCCTATGTTTATTGCAACATTATTGACAATAGCCAAGATATGGAGACAAACTAAGTGTCCATCGATAGATGAATGGATAAAGAAACTGATTTTACACACACACACACACACACACACACACACACACACACACACACACACAGGAATATTACTCAGCCATAAAAGAAAAATAGATCTTGCCATATGTGACAATATGGATAGACCTAAAGGGTATAATGCTAAGTGAAATAACCTGGACAGAGGGTGCCTGGGTGGCTCAGTGGGTTAAGCCACTGCCTTCGGCTCAGGTCATGATCCCAGGGTCCTGGGATCAAGTCCCGCATCGGGCTCTCTGCTCAGCAGGGAGCCTGCTTCCCTCTCTCTCTCTCTCTGCCTGCCTCTGTCTACTGTGATCTCTGTCAAATAAATAAATAAAATCTTAAAAAAAAAAAAAAGAAAGAACCTGGGCAGAGAAAGACAAATATCATATGATTTCACTTAGATGTGTAATCTAAAAAAAAAAAAAGCAGAAATAGGTCCATAAATAAAGAGAACAAACTGGTGGTTGCCAGAGGAAAGGTGGGTAGGAGGATGGGCAAAATAGGTGAAGGTGAGAGACAGGTGCAGGCTTCCAGTTATGGAACGGATAAGTCATGGGGATGAAAGGGGCAGCACAGGGAATATGGTCAATAGTATTGTAATAATGTTGTGTAATGACCGATGGTAGCTACCGTTGTGGTGAGCACAGCATTAATATAGAGTTGTAAAATCACTGGTGTATACCTGAAACTAATGTTACATTGTATGTCAAAATACACTTCAACAAAAAAGTAATTTCATAAAATTATATTAAAAAATAAAACAGTTACATACAAAAAAAATCAAATCATGATATTCCCTACTCAAATACTTTCCAAAGTCTTTCCATTACACTTAGAATACAACCCACACTCTTGCCCATGGCCTAGGAGGACCAGCATGATCTGGCTACTACCCACATTGATCTCATCTCCTGTCACTCTCCTTTTCTCTTACTATAGTTCTGTTTGACTGGCTCCTACTTACCCATCAAATACCATCTTCTCAAAGATGGAGTTCCCTATTTAAATGGCTTCCATCCTTTACATTCTGAAAGGGAAGCCCATCTATTTCCTTCTTCTCACAAACTTCTCACAATCTATAATTCTCTCTCTCTTTGGGTTATTTTTCATTTTATATAAAAAATATATTTTATATACATGATTTTGTCTTTCCCACTAGAATATAATTTCAGTAAACTCAAAGTGGTTTGTGCAATAGAAGATTTTCCCCCATAAAAGCATGGTAGGACCCCAAATGGCTACATCCTCATTGTAGGGTATACCAAAAATTTTTTAGAAGATTTATTTATTTAATTGTCAGAGAAGAGAGCACAAGCAGGGAGAGTGGCAGCCAGAAGGAGAAGCAGACTCCCTGACAGTAAGGAGCCCAATGCGGAACTCGATCCCAGGACCCTGGGATCATGACCCAGCTTAAAGGCAGATGCTCAACCGAATGAGCCACCAAGGTATCCCAGGACATACTACATTTAAATCTACTCTATATCCATGAACAGGGCAAATAACTACAAGGAAAAAATATATCCCTCATATGAATGTGCAATCTAATTCACCTGTGTAATCTGAAGTACTTTCAAGTATGAGTTTGGCTTAAGGTGGCTCCAGCATCTGGGGGAGCTCAGTTGGCTAAGTGTCTGCCTTCGGCTCAGGTCATGATCCTGGGTCCTAGGACTGAGTCCTGTATTGGGCTCCCTTGCTCAGTTTGGAGTCTGCTTCTCCCCCTTCCCACTCCTGCTCATACTTCTCTCTCAAATAAATAGATAAAACCTTAAAAAAAAAAAACAAAAAAGAAAAGAAAAGACTGGAAATGTGGTCCTAGAATGGTAAGTTCTGGCTGCTTGGCAGGAGCAAATGCAAATCTTTTTAGAATAGGTCTCCATACTAGGCCTTAACAAATTACAAGTAATTTTTCCAGAACAAATCATAGTTAACATTAAAAATTACTTATATAGGGACGTCTGGTTGGCTCGGTTGGTTGGGTGGCTGCCTTCAGCTCGGGTCACGATCCCAGCTGGGATCGAGTCCCACATCGGGCTCCTTGCTCAGCGGGGAACCTGCTTCTCCTTCTGCCTCTGCTGCCACTCTGTCTGCCTGTGCTCTCTCCCTCTCTCTCTCTCTCTCTGACAAATAAATAAATAAATAAAATCTTTAAAAAAAAATTACTTATATACTAGGAAACAAGTTACCATGAATGAGAGTCATAGACACAACAAATAACAAAACAGAAGCACAGAGTCTTCAGAAATTGGAATTAACATATACAACTTGTAAAATAACTATAATTACTCTGTTAAAAGAAATAAAAGAAAAACTTAGAAATATGTGATGAAAAGTATAAAAACAACATAATTTATATAATCCCAAAGTATTTTCCCACACATTACTTCTACATTATAAAGGATGAAAAATCTGCTTTTACAGTGGCAGAATGTATCAATTGTCTTAACTAGATCATCAAAATTAACCTCACCAATCATGAGACAAACTGACATCAAGTGCCTCCTGATATGATGGAATGAAAAGGAAGTAACACCAGTCCTATAGTATTCATGCCAAAAATGTAGGAATTCACACATACATTGAGAAGGCTACTATAAAAGAAAGAAAGAAAAAGAAAGAAAGAAGGAAAGAAAGAAAGAAAGAAAGAAAGAAAGAAAGAAAGAAAGAAAGAAAGAAAGAAGAAAGAAAGAAAATAAGGTGTTGGCGAGGATGTGGAGAAATTGGAACCCCTACGTACTGTTGTTGGGATGTAAAACAGTATGGTGGTCCTCAGAAGATTAAATATAGAATTACCTATAGGATCCAGCAAAAGCAGGGTCTTGAAGAGATATTTCTACACCCATTACATACAATAGCTAAAATGTGCTAGCAACTTAGGTCCATCAACTGAAGAATAGATAAGCAAAATATGATCCATACAATGGAATATTATTCAGCCTTAGGAAGGAAGGAAATTCTGACACATGATATAATGTGGATGAACCTTGAAGACATAATGCTAATTGAACTAAGCCAGTCACAAGAAGACAAATACTATGTGATTCCATTTATACAAAGCACTCAGAATAGTCAAAATCATAGAGACAGCGGGCTGGGGAGAAACAGGGAATAAGGCGTTAATGTTAAATGGGTAGAGAATTTCACTCTTACAAGATGAAAGAGTTCTGGAGATGGATGATAATGCACAACATTATGAATTTATTAATGCCACTGAACTACCCACTTAAAAGTGGCTAAGATGGTACACATGTATCATGCCTATTTTACTATAATAAAAAATTGAGGGGGATGCAGGAATTGATTCATGAAGGATACTCTACAAAACAATAAGCCTATACTATTGAAAATTGTCAAAATCATATAACAAGGAAAAACCACAGAACTGCTCCAGATTAAGAGACAAAGGGGTAAAAATAAAGATACAGTGAAAGACAGCACTGGAATAATTGTCTAATTTGAATATGAACTACATATTAGATGATAGTATCATATCAATGTTAAATTTTCTTAATTTAGCCATTTCACTATAGTTCTGGAGGAGAATGTCCTTGATTCCAGCAGATACACACTGAAATATTTAGGGCAGGATTATTACCTCTGCAACTAACTCTCAAATGGTTCAATAACAGAAGTAATAAAAATGACAAATGACAAGACATATTTGAAAATCAACCAAACAAAACATCTAGAAATAATACACTGAGGGATGCCTGGCTGGTTCAGTTGTTAGGGCAGCTGACTCTTGATCTCCAGGTTGTAAGTTCAAGCCCCACAGTAGTCATGGAGCCAACTTATAAATAGATAGATAGATAAATGTAATTCACTGAAAATTGAAATAAAAATGTTTAGTAGAAAATTAGATGTAGCTAAAGAGAGAATTATTAGTAAACTAGAAGTAGCACAAAGAGAAAAAAGGATGGCTAATATGAAAAAGCAATTAAGAGACATGCAAACTGGAGTGAGATCTAACATGGTAGACACCTGAAGCAGAGGAAAGGGATATATGGGGTAGATGCCACATTAAGGGAGATATTCATGAGTATCTTCTAGAACTAATGAGAGGACCAATTTATGGTTTCAGATAGCCCAGAAAACCCCATGTAGGATAAATAAGAAGAAATCCACACTAAAATATACCATAGTGAAACTGTAGAACACCATAGAAAAAGAGAAACTCTTTAGCAAGCCAGAGAAAAAAGAAAGTTCACATTCAAGGAAGCAGCAATTAAAATGAATCTGGTCTCTCAAGAGCAGTAATGGAAACCAGAAGACCGTGAGATGATACTCAATGTGCGGGAAGAAAGTAACAGCCAAGCAGAATCTTATAACCACTGAAAATATCTTTTAAGAATTATGGCGAAATAAAGACATTTTCAGACCTGTGAAAATGTAGAGTTTGTCCCTAGCCAATTCTCAATAGAGATAATTCTGAATCATGTACATTAGTCAGAAGGGAAGTTTTCTCAGATGGTAGGTATGAGAGACAAGGTATAAAGAGTATAGAAAGGAGTAAATATGTGAGTGAACCTAAAAAAATGCTGATTAATAAAATGATAATAATAGTATCTTACAGGATTAAAAAATAGTTGAAATATAAGGAAAAATAATTTGTAGGTTTTGAAGTAGATAAAAAGAATTAAACTGTTCCAAGTTTCTTTTACTATGACAGAGGAATTTAAGTGATTTGTTAACTTTAGACTTTATTATGTTAAGGAAGCATATCACGGTTTCTTTTTTTTTTTAAGATTTTATTTATTTATTTGACAGACAGATCACAAGCAGGCAGAGAGACAGGCAGAGAGAGAGAGAGGAGGAGGCAGGCTCCCTGCTGAGCAGAGAGCCAGATGCAGGCTTGATCCCAGGACCCTGGAATCATGACCTGAGCTGAAGGCAGAGGCTTTAACCCACTGAGCTACCCAGGCGCCCCCATATTACAGTTTCTAAGACAACTATTAAAATAAATGAACAGAATGCATAACTCTTAAACTACTTAAAGGGAAAACATTGGTATGACTAAAGCATTTGGCAAATCCAAAATAAGTTAAGAAAGGAGAAAAAAAATGAAACAGATGTCATAAATGAAAAGTACAAAATACATTTGCAGATTTAAGCCAAATATACATACGATGTGAATTGTGTCTTTAGGAGTGGTGCAATGTCCATGGCCTTAACAATGTAGTATTAATTATGTTTCATATAAAGGAACTAAATGCTCCAGTTAAAAAACAAAGACTTTCAAACTTGATAATAATAAATTGTATTTTTTGCTATTTATAAGAAACATGTCTTTCTGTATCCTTATACAGAAAAATTGAAAGTTGAATGATTAGAAAAAACATACCAAAACAGGATGCCTGGGTGACTCAGTCAGCTAAATGTCTGACTTCGGCTCAGGACATGATCTCAGGGTCCTGGGATTGAGGCCTGCATGGGTGTGTGTGGGAGGGGAGGGGGATGTCCCTCTGCTCAGCAGGGAGTCCGTTTCTTCCTTTCCCTTTGCCCCTTCCCCCACTCATACTCTCTCTTCTCTCTCTCCCTCTCTCTGTCAAATAAATAAATAAAATCTTTAAAAAACAAGGTTGCCTAGGTGGCTCAGTCATTAAGCATCTACCTTTGGCTCAGGTCATGATCCCAGGGTCCTGGGATTTAGTCCCACATCGGGATCCCTGCTTGACGAGAGGCCTACTTCTCCCTCTCCCACTACCCCTGCTTGTGTTCCCTCTCTCACTCTCTCTCTCTCTCTCTGTCAAATAAATAAATAAAACCTTTAAAATAAAAAAAAAAGAAAGAAAAAGAAGATGTGCCAAAACATTCTAAGCCAAAGAAAGTGTTACCTATTTAAAAATATACCTTTAAAGAAAATAAGATTAAAGTAGTAAAGAAGGTTACTTTGTGGTGATGAAGGGAACTATATGACAGTTTTAAATCTGTATGTATTCTGGATGCCTGGGTAACTCAGTCAGTTAAGCGTCTGCCTTCAGCTCAGGTCATGACCCCAGAGTCCTGGGATTGAGTCCTGCTTCAGGCTCCCTGCTCAGTGGGGAGTCTGCCTCTGCCTCTGCCTGCTGTTCTCCCTGCTTGTACTTGCTCTCTTGCTCTTTCTCTCTCTGACAAATAAATAAATAAAAATCTTTTGAAAAAATTTTATATTTCCAATATATAACCCTCAAGATATATAAGGCAAGCAATGACAGAACTTCAAGGAGAAATAGAAGTACAAATACAAATACACAAGTATAGATGGAGTGATTTTTCATAATACATCTCTCAATTACTAACAGAAAAAGCAAGCAAAAAAAATCAGTGAAGATGTAAAAGATTTTTATTTTCATTTTTTAAGATTATTTATTTATTTATTTGACACACAGAGAGAACAAGAGAGAGAGCATAAGCAGAGGGAGTGGGAGAGGGAGAAGAAGACTTCCCACCGAGCAGGGAGTCTGACGTGGGCCTCTATCCCAGGACCCTGGGATCATGACCCCAGTCGAAGGCAGACGCTCAATGGATGGAGTCACTCATCTTTTACATACATCTTTTACATACAAAGATGTAAAAGATTTTAATAAGATAATAAAATTGACATAGTGTGATCTCCACCTAATCACTGCAGAATACATATTTTTAGGCATACAGAACATTTACGAAATATAAACAAACCATAAAGCAAGTCTCAATACATTTTAAAAGTTTAAAATTATACAGAGCATGTTCTTAGATCATAAGACAAATTAGAAATCTGCAAAAATTAGAATGAGGTAAAAAATAACAAACCCATATATTAGAGACTAAAAAAATCAGACATCAAAACAAGATCATTAAAATATTACAAAATATATTAAGCAGAATAGTAACAAAGTAATTCTATATCAAAATTTATGACATGAGTACAGAAAGGGAAATTTATAACCTCAAAATATGTATGTTTAGAAAATTTGAAACTTAACTAACTAAACATTCATTTGAAAAAATTAGAGGTATACCAGAAAGAAGAAAATAATGAAGATTAAAGGAGACATTTTGAAATAGAAAACAATTATAAAATAGAGAGGCTCAACAAAGCCAAAAGATGCTCATTTAGTTTAATAAAATTAAACTATCTCTTTCAAGAATGATGAAGAAACTGAGAAGGTACAACAAATAATCAACATCCAGAAACAAAAAGACATTATACACTTACAGATATTATAGGTATAAAAAGACAATATAAGATTAACACAATCAACAAAGTTAGAAAAAAAAACACATTGAAAAGAAAAAAATTAACATGAAATCTTTATATCAATAAGCTTAAAAGTTAAGGCAAAATGTACAAATTCCTACAAAACACAACTTACCAAAGTTAACACAGGAAGAAGTAGGAAATTTATAATCAGAAAGAGGCTATCTTATCATTATGGTGCCCATATGTCCCATTTTGTGCAGAAAAGTCCAAGTTTACACCTATTATAGATTAAAATCCATTAATTATTTTCCTAACCCCTTTAATTTTCAAAAATTTCCCATTTGGGAGAGAAAGCTTATATCCATCCTTTCTACTTATAATAATTACAGAAACTAAATCTATAATCCAAATGTTTCTCCTAAAACAATTCCACACCCAGATTCACCAGCAAGTACTACCAATGGAAGAACTAATTTTAATCTTAAACCAACTCTTTCAGAAAGTAGAAAAAGAAGAAACACTTCCCAACTCTTGAGACTAGTATAACTTTGATACTAAAATATGGCAAAGACAATGCATGAAAAGAAAGTTATGGGACATCTCACTCATGAACACAGATGCAAAAATCCAAACCAAAATATCCACAAACTGAATCTAGTAGCATATAAAAGGACAATACATCGTGTCCCAGGAATTCAAGGTTGGCTTAACATTAGAAAATCAACAAATGTAGTCCACTGTGTTACCATATTAAAAAAAATTACCATCTTCTAAGTAGATAAAGAAAAAGCATTTGATAAAACTTAACATACATTCATGATTTTTTTTAAAAGATTTTATTTATTTATTTGACAGGGAGAGAGAACACAAGTAGGCAGAGGCAGGCAGAGAGAATGGGGGGAAGCAGGCTCCCTGATGAGCAGAGAGCCCAATGCGGGACTCATCCCAGAACACTGAGATCATGACCTGAGCCAAAGGCAGAGGCTTAACCCACTGAGCCACCCAGGCGCCCACATTCATGATTTTTTAAAAAAACGATTTAGTCATCTATTTGAGAGAGAGAGAGAGAGCAAGAGCGAGAGAGAGCACCTGCATGTATGCACAAACGGGCAGGAAGGAGGGGCAGATAGAATTGTCAGCCTAATTCTACCTGAGCAGGGAGTGCCATGTGGGGTTTCATCTCAGGACCCTGAGATCATGACCTGAGCTGAAATCAAGAGTTGGACGCTTAACCAATTGAGCTACCCAGGTACCCCACATTTGTGATTTTAAAAAAAAAATCTTACCAAAGCGAGAATGAAAGGGACCTTCTATGATGAAAGTTAACTTCAAAGATCACACAGAAGACTGATATCAACATCATGGCATTGTGAATTGCTTTTTTTCCTCTCCCTTTTTATCTACAACTAATCAGACATCCTCAACTGAAAAAAAGTGCCTCTGCATAGCACACCGGTACACCTGAAAGGTCCATTCATCTGCGCACCCCAAAGTGGGTGGATTGGACTGGGGATGAGGCTGGGAAGCAAAGGGAGTGGTGGCAGAGGCAGCAGCAGAGAAGGTGGTGGAAGGTCTGGCAACTGGCCACCATGACCTTTTTGGCAGAGGAGGTGGGGGTGAGTAGGAGGTCGGCCTGTCTATGTGCACTGTAGTTTTGGGGGACCCATTGTTCTCTCTGAGGAGACACCACAGTGACTAGAGGTGAAAAGGGGGGAAAAGTTGGCAAAGAGAGCTAAAGGTAAATGTCTCCTGCTGTCCGCTCTGGGATTCTGGCAAGATGACCATCCATGGAACTCTGGGACCATCACCACCACCCTACTTTGAGGATCCTTTTACCTGGCTGTGGGCATACCCAAAGCCCTATATGCTAAGTACGTACCTCCCCCCAGTCTACCAACACCCTTTTTCTTTTCTCCACCACCTTTATTTCTCTGTATGTGCAGGCTCCCAGCATTAGGGGCTGATATTTTCCAGCATCCAAACCCAAAGACATGGCATATTGTTATCTATTATTTACCAGTTATCTAAGAGATAAAGAATTCAAAATAGCTATTATGAAGAAATTCAATAAGCTACAAGAAAACTCAGAAAGACAACACAAAGATATCAGGAATAAAATCAACAAACAGAAGGAGTACTTTATTTACCAAAGAGATTAAAATTCTAACAAAGAACCTAGAAATTCTGGAGCTGAAGAACTCAAATAAATGAATAAAGAACACATTAGAATCACGGTATAATGAATATAGACTGTAATACTGTACAATAATTATGTAATGTGATACATATATCAGCAATCACATTGCAATATATAAATGTATCAAAGTAATATGCTATAATTCTTAAACTTATACAATGTTACCTGTCTATTCAACAAAAGTAAAAATAAAATATATAGAGAATATCACTTTTTTAAAAATTCATGTTTTTAAAAGATTTTATTATTTATTTGAGAGACAGAGAGTGAGTGTGTGTGTGAGAGACAGAGAGCGAGTGTGCAAGTGGAGGGAAGGGGCAGAGGGAGAAGCAGACTCCCGCTGAGCAGGGAGCCCAACCTGAGGCTTGATCCCAGGACTCCAGGATCATGACATGAGCCAAAGTCAGATGCTTAACCTACTGAGTTACCCAGATGCCCCAGCAAATATCATTCTAAATGGTGACATTTTTAGTTCAGCACAAGACAAGGGTTCCTTCTATCATCACCTCTACTTGATATAGTAGTGTGTTCTGAGCCAATAAAGTAAGATAATAAAAAGAAATAAATGGTGGAAAAAGTAGAAAATAATATTCTTATAAAATTGAAAATTCAAATTAAAACTAAAGATATTAGAACTAATAAGAAGAGATGAACAAATTTTCTGAATATAAAAAAAATCCGGGCACCTGGGTGGCTCAGTGGGTTAAGCCGCTGCCTTCGGCTCGGGTCATGATCTCAGGGTCCTGGAATCGAGTCCCGCATCGGGCTCTCTGCTCAGCGGGGAGCCTGCTTCCCTTCCTCTCTCTCTGCCTGCCTCTCTGCCTACTTGTGATCTCTGTCTGTCAAATAAATAAATAAAAAATCTTAAAAAAAAAATCCATTGTATTTCTATACACCAACAACAAAATATTGGGAAATGAAAAAAAAAAAAGATTCCATTTGCAATAGCACCAAAATATGAGATGTACCTAGGAAAAAAATCTAATAAAAATGTTATGGATAAAATTATAAAACTTTATTGAGGAAATATAAATAGAATTATAACAATTTATGGATTAGAGGACTGAATATTGTAAATATATGTTTTCCTAATCTATTTCCCTAACCTATAGGGTAATATGGTTTATAATATAGTTAAATAAACCATAGATTAATTATATAATTATGTTATAGTAAACATTCAATGTATTTATAGTACATCATACATTATTCATAATAAAAAATAATAGTTCAAGTCGTTGAACTTGGCAAACATTCTAAAGTTTATATGGAACTGGAAAGGGCCTAGAAAGCTGAAACAAACAAGGTTGGAATATTTGCCCTATAAGATGTCAAGACTTAATACAACACTGTAATAATTAAGAAGGTGTGGCATTGGCTTGGGGATGGAGAGATCGATGCATGGATCATAGGGAGTGCACAGATATAAGCCTAGACACATATGGACATTTGATGTATGACAGTTAGCATTGCAAAGTGACGAAAAGATGGATTTTTTTCATCAGCGGCTGGTAAAACAATTGGGATTTCATATGGAAAAAAGAATGAAAATGGTCCTGTATCTTACATTACACACAAAAATCATTAATAGGCAAATTATATGGGAAAACCAAAACTATGACACTTTTAGAAGATAATAGAGAAGGATATCTTCAAGACCTGGGAGTGAGAATTTCTTAAATATTATATAAATACCCCTTTAGCCATAAAGGAAAAGATTAGTAAATAGGACAAGATTAAAATTAAGAATTTCTCATCATCAAAAGACACCATCCACATCATCATAAGACCAGAGACTAGGAGAAGATATTTACAATAGATATAACTGGCTTATATCAAGAATATATATATATATATAATATATGTTATATATTATATATATATATATTTTCAAATGCCTGCCAATCAGCCAATCAATGAGAAAAAGACAGATAATTTAGAATAAAAATGCACATAGTATTTGAGTAGGCTACTCCTTCAAAAAGAGGAATTCCAAATGTCTAATAAACATATCAAAGGTGTTTAGCATCATTTGTATTCATGGAAACACACCTTAAAATCACAGTGAGACCCCCTTATAATCCTATTAGACTGGCCAAAATTATGAAATCTGAAATAAGTTTGGGAGAGGCTGTGGGGACTATTTTCATACACAATACCAGAAAAATTGTAATAAAAACAGGAATTTACTGTAGTGGAAGAGTCCTGGGATTCTGGGGAGGGCTGGTAAGCACACTTGCTCACTTCCTGCATTGATGATTTGATGAGGGGCAGGACAATTAATTCTGCCTCTTGTCAGTCTCCGTGCTAAATTGTTCAGCTACCGTTTAGTGGAGGTAACAGCTGTCATATTGCTTTAATGGTTTCCTTCCACTGACATGAAATGAGGAATTTCTTCTATGAGAATGCTTAAGAGTTGGCAAAACTCCTAATGGCATCCTTCAGTTTCAGCCTCTAGTGGCTCTTACATTTGGATGAATTATGTAGAAAGCAGTTAGAAAGAAGGGACTATCAATCATATGAGCCTCTCTCTCTCAAGAAAACACACCATTTCCCTGTCTTCTGAAGACAGTGATGGCGTCCCCCTACCCCCTGCCAAGTGTGCTCAGTTTAAAACCTGCACACTGCACCTTCTTCAGGAAACTCTCCTAAGCTAATGTCTTTTTTAAAAATGATTTTATTTATTTATTTATTTATTTATTTATTTATTTATTTGAGAGAGAGAGAGACATAGCAAGAGAGGGAACACAAGAATGGGGAGCCAGAGTGGGAGAAGGGGGCTTCCTGCTGAGCAGGGAGCTGGTTGCTGGACTCCATCCCAGGACCCTGGAATCATGACCCGAGCCAAAGGCAAACGCTTAACAACGGAGCCACCCAGGTGCCTCATCCTAAGCTAATGTCTTACTGCCAGCTCCTCTCTGACCTTTTTACTTTCTGTCTGGTTTGCTTATGGTAGGCACACATGTTTTAGCTCCTTCAGAAGATCTCTTGGAAAACAGGATGTTTGTCAGATCCATTTTTTTAGTTCTCCACAATGCCTTTTCCAGTTTCTGGTACATAGGCGGGGCTTAGTAAGTATCTTTTTTTTTCATCTCATGTGAAAAAAAATGTCATGATCTGCTACTCTGGTGTTAGAACAGTGGTTCCATGAAGCATGAGAGTCATGGGCACTTTTAAATTTCTGCTCTGCATTCTTCAGCTTGTCGCTTCCATCTTTGAGGTCACAAAATGGCTACAAGATCTCCTATCAGCATGTGCGCATTTTAGAAGACTAGAAAGGGACAAACAGGCTCTTCTATCCCTTTAAAGAATTTTGGAAAACACCGACCAAAGATTTCTACTTAAATTTCATTGAATACCCCCTTAACTGTAAGGGAGTTTGGCAAGTTAAGTTTTTTAGTTTGATGCACTGACACTCTGATACAATCTGAGTTGTGTTGAGTTGTGTTACTAAGGAAGCATGGGAGAGAAGATATTTGCTGAAGCACCTGCAGTCTTTGACATTAAAGGCTCTAAGTATTTGTTAGCAATTATTCACATTTTTTTTTTACAACTGTTAATTGTTTCTTTAAGATTTTTACATTTCTCTTCAAAATCTGTGGGGAAATTATTGAAATTTATTCAGATTCCAGCTTTCATATCCAGGGTTTTAATGCAGTACAATCTACTCAGTACCCTCCCCTCATCAAATGAGCTTTGTTTGTTTCCTCTATCCCTAAGTAGGTATGACACCATCTGGTGTTTTCAGCTTTTGACCCAGAGCCATGGCTGGCATCATCAGACTAATCAAGAGGTGGGAGGGGATGGGTCAGGAATGAGTTAGTGACACAAATCATTTGGCAATTAAATATTCATTGGTTATGATATTTGCTCCTAGCACAATAAAATATCCATCGAGGGATTTTAATAAAATTCTGTTGTTAATCATCAGCAATTGGAAGCTCAGAGTGTGAGTCTAATTGGCAGACTGATGCTATGGTTGATATAAAATATTAAGTTTCAGAAAGACAACCAAAGGGGCAGTTAAAGAACATTTATTGTGTGCTCATTTTTAGCCTACTTTTCTCATATATGTTAAATTCCTCCAAAGTAATAACATGTAATAAATAACAGTTAAAAAAAATCTCCTAAATAATTTGGATGACCAAGGTACAAGTAATGAAAGATAATTATTGATCTATTTAATCATCCATTCCATTCAACCAATAATTGTTGAAGGTATATTATTTTCTAGGCACTGTGCTAACTGCTAGAGGTCTAAATGAGAGTTTTTCAAATGTAGACATTTCAGAGGTAAAGATAGGTTGAAAGGCTAAAATGGGCAGCAGGGAACTGAGATGAGTAATCTGAAATCAGCTGTCATAGGCTAATAATTCCAGAAAATTAGCAGCAGAAAGTAGGCTTGGACATTTTGTAATTCTCTTCCAGTCATATGAAATTAAATTATAAAATCTCAGATGATTCAGGCATAGATTTTTAATATGAGATTTTGACATATGCAAATTAGACAATCTTAATGAATAAAGAAAAGAAATAGAGTGACTCATTTTTACAGTATGATATAGAAATGAGGTGTCCTAGAAGTCAACTAATCTGCTTAAAAGATAAGAAGTTTTAACAGGTTACATCTGAGTATGTGGCTTAATGTTCTATTAGAATATTCTTAGCAGGAATTTACACAAGAGTTACAGAAAATTAAATTTAAAACCAAGATCTGGAAAGGACTCATTAATTTAAGGGCAGACCTTTTTTTTAAAGATCACTGGATTGTCAGAAATTGAATTTGGTTAATCCTTTTTTTTTTTTCTTGACAGAGAGAGAGGGAGAGAGTGAAAGGAGGGGGAGCAGCGGGCAGAGGGAGAGGGAGAAGCAGGCTCCTAGCTGAATAGGGAACCTGATGCGGGGCTTGATCCCAGGACTCTGGGATCATGACCTGAGCCAAAGGAAGATACTTAACCAACTGAGCTACCCAGACATCCCTGAAATTGATTAATTCTAATTGACTAATTGATACAATTGGTCAAATCTCAGATGAAAGTCATGAATTTGGAGACTGCTGATGCTATGGTAAACAAAAGTTGCTTATAAAAAGACATCCAGCCCAGAGGTATGGGGGTCTTCTGCTCCATGGGTCTCTCATGTATTTCATTTGAAGCTCAGGCTATTGTCCTGAGGTGTTGACCTTGGAACATCAGTTGGTCTGACATGCTTGTTTTGTTCCCCTTAGTTGGATGAATTATTTATAATCTCTTAAACTCAGTGTACTCTTACGTAAGTTGTGTTTAAATATAACCATTGTGATGTCCTGTACACACTCTGTTAATTTTTTAAATGATTTTGAAAGGCTTAAAAGGATTTTATCTACAAAATTTATAAGGATGATAATTTAGTAGATTGTCAAGGGTGATTTAAATGCTTAGGGAGCTTTTGTTTTTCACATTTATCATGTTCCCTTGCTATATATATGTTTGAGAGAGTCAATTATATTAAAATTGTACTTTGAAATAGCCAAGGGAATGTGATTAAATATGTAAATATATTAAATGTAGGAGTTAACTCAGAAAGGACAAGTGAAAATGATTATTCTTAATTTGATTAAAATAATAAGATTTGTAAATAAAGTAAGAGTGCAAGGTAAGCTTAAATGTTCATTGGAAACAAGATTTTTACCTTTTAAACTATAACAATATAATATTAACTTAAATAAATAATTATAAGGGTTTCTTTTTGTGCACAAAATCCCAACTAGGGCAATAAAAGCCCAACTCGGGATCAACCAATAACAAAAGTGGAAGTGTGGGCTGTGAATCAATCACTAGGATGCTTTAAGAAAGATCTGGATCCATAAGAAATAGCATGGAGGACATGGGGAGATGGAGAGGAGAAGGGAGTTGAGGGAAATTGGAGGGGGAGATGAACCATGAGAGACTATGGACTCTGAAAAACAATCTGAGGGTTTTGAAGGGGCAGGGGCTGGGAAGTTGGGTGAGCCTGTTGGTGGGGTTTAGGGAGGGCACATATTGCATGGAGAACTGGGTGTGGTGCATAAACAAATTCTGGTATAGAAATTTTAAAAAATAAAAAATTTAAAGAAAAAGAAAGAAAGATCTGCATCCCTAACCAAGGTCAGTGGGTCTCCACACACACCCTGCCTCCTAATTTATACACAGAACACAAACTGGCAGAAGAATAATGCCAGAGGACTGCTCTTTGTAGAAAGACAATCTGCATGGAGAGGGGATCCAGGTGTGAGGTCTGGAATTAGAGCAAGACACCAAGCAAAGCTTAAGGTAACTCCAAAAGTGTTTACATCAGACATTAAGGTGGACAAGTAACAGTGAGACCACTAAAGTACTTCATCTCCAGAACAAAAACCTCCTAACTTTGACTTGTGGAGTTTCTAGGCTGTCCACCTTCACCATACCCACCACCCTCAAACCTGCTGGATAATTCCCTTGCCCACTGGCACAGAGGACACATTTAAGCCTCCTGGTGATGGGGAGGCCTTTGAGAAGCTGCAGCTCCCTTTTCTAATCATCTGATCATTTACCCATAATAATGAACTGACCCTTGTATTACTAGATACTGGACAAAAAGACCAGGGTGGGGATGCCTGGGTGTCTCAGTTGGTTAAGTGTCTGCCTTCAGCTCAGGTCATGATCCCAGGGTCTTGTGATCAAGTCCCGCATCAGGCTCCTTGCTCAGCAGGGAGCCTGCTTCTTCCTCTGCCTGCCACTCATCCTGTTGTGAACACACTCTCTCTCTCCCTCTGACAAAGAAATACAATCTTAAAAAATAAAAAAATTAAAAAAATTTTTAAAGAATAAAAAAACCACTAAGGTGATAAAAAATTATGTTAACTAAGCAAAACACAAACAAAAATTGTGCAATTTCAGTTATATGAGGTTCCTAGAGTAGTCAGTACCTAGGCTGATGCATTGCAGGATCGAGAGAAGTTCATACAAGCTTAAGAATTCTGCCACAAGAGAGACCAAGAAGTGTGGAACAGGTGTATAGAAGTTCTGAGAAAGCCTGAGCATCCCTAACAGGGCAGATGGAAGGTGTTTCCCAACATCAGCAAGTAAAGACTGAAGGAGGTGACTGCTACTTCAAATGTTAAAACAGCAACACAAGACTTCAAGGAAAATGAAAAATCAAGGAAACATTACACCACCAAAGGATCACAATAATCTTCCTGTTCCTACCCCAAAGACATGGAGATCTGCAATTTGCCTGATAAAAATCTCAAAATAGCTGTTCTAAGGAAGCTTGAATGAGCTACAAGAAAACACATACAATTCAAATAAGAAACAATACAAAAAAATGAGAAGTTTAACAAATACTTAGAAATCATAAAAAAGAAACATGGAAATTGTGAAGCTGAAGAAAACAATGTAATGAAAACATGTAATGGAGAACATCAATAACAAACTGGATCAAACGAAGAAAGAATCTGTGGATTAGAAGATAGGACCTTCGGAATTATCCAGCAAAGGAGAAAAAAGAACAAAGAATGAAAAAAGGAAAAGAAAGCCTGTGTGATCTGCATGATGCCATAAGAAGAAACAATCTGTGAATTACTGGAGTCTCAGAAAAAGAAAAGAGAGAGAAGGGGTCAGAAAACTTGTTTAAAGAAATAATGGTGGAGAATTTCCCAAATATGGTAAGAGATTTGGATATCTAAGTTCATGAAACTCATAGGTCCCCAAACAAACTCAATGTAAAGAGATCTTTTCCAAGATAAATTATATAAAACTGTCAAAAATCAAAGACAATGTTAAGAGCAGCAAGAAAAAAGAAGCTTGTAACTTACAAGGGAACTCCCATTAGGCGATCAGCAGATATCTCAGCAGGGACCTTACAGGATGGGAGAAAGTGGGTGACATATTCAAAATGCTGAAAGAAAGAAAAAAAAAAAAACTTGCTGAGAATACTCTATTCAGCAAAGCTGTTCTTCATAAATGAGGAGAGATATTTCCCAGACCAACCAAAGCTGAGGGAGTCAATCACGAGCAGACCTGCCTTTTAAGAAATGCTGAAAGGAGTTTTTCAAGTGGAAATGAAAGGGTGCTAATTAGTAACATGAAAACATATTGAAAATACACATTACATTAGTAAAGGTAAGTATATAGCCAAATTAAATAAATATACTCTAATACTGTGATGTGGTGTGTTAAACACTGCACTCTGGTATAAAGGTCAAAGGCAAATGTATTAAAAAGAACTATAGGTACAATAATTTGGTAAGGAATACTCAATATTAAGAAAAGCTAAGCTAAGACATCAAAAATATAAAAGATGGGGGACTAAAAATGTAGAGTTTTTGTATGTGATCAGGGTTAAGTTGTTGCCAGTGTAAAATAGGCTGTTATATCTATAAGATGTCTTACATACCTACTGTTTGCTGTTAACCACAAAGCAAAAACCTACATTAGATTCACAAAAAGTAAAGACCAGGGAATCAAAGCATACCACTATAGAAAACCATCAATTCACAAAGGAAGATGGCATGAGAGGATGAAAGGAACAAGAGAACTATAAGACAGCCAGCAAATAATCAATAAGATGGCATTAGTAAGTCTTTACCTATCAATAATTAATATAAATGCAAGTGGATTAAATTCTCCCATCAAAATGTACACAGAGGGTTGGATAGATTTTTTAAAAAGGGCCAAACTCTATGCTGTCTATGAGATTCACTTCAGCTTTAAGGGCACACATAAGCTTAAGTTGAAAGATGGAATAACAATACTCCATGCAAAGGGAAACTAAAAGAGAGCAGGGACAGCTATACAGATATCCGACAAAATAGATTTTAACTCAGAAGGTGTCACAAGAACAAAGAAGTTCACTGTATAATGATAAAGGAGGATAATGATAAATGCACCAAAGAGAATATAAAAATTGTAAATATATATGCACCCAACATCAGAGTACCGGTATCCCCCTTTTTCTGAAAATTGCATTATGCTATGCACTTTGCTTATACAAAAGACCCACATTAGTACTTGTTTTGCTAACTGAACACAGCCAAAGAGGACTTTCACTTTTATTTTAAAAAGGCAAATGGAAAATAGTGTTACTGTTTCTTTTGCGGTGAACCATGATAGAGGAAGAGCCTGAGCAGCAAGAGTGGGGCCACCAATCTACCTCCCTGAAAACTGCACTTAACCTCAGCATTAAGCCTCCATGGCTTTGAACTGTGTCTGTGAGCATCCATGCTTTATCCAGGTTTGTTTTGTGCATTCATTAGCAAGATGTGTCCTAAGGTATCAGAAAAACCTAAGAGAACTCATTTTTGGAGTCTAAGAATGCTCTAAATTTTCCCATATAAATTAATGACAATTGCCTTTTTGCTTTATACCATTTTATCTTTTAAAGGTTTTCATAGAAGTGTCTACTTTCAAATAATGGGAGAAACCAGTACCTAAATAAATTAAGCAAATACTGAGATCTGAAGGGAGAAATAGACTAAAATATTATAATAATAGGGGACTTCAAAACTCTACTTTCAAAAATGGATACGTTATTCAGACAGAAGAATAATAAGGAAATGTTGGACTTGAAACATTCTTCAGATCAAATGGACCTACCACACATTTACAGAATACTTCCTCCAATAGCACCAGAGCACACATGCTCCTCAAGCATATATGAAACATTTCTCAGGATAGATAATATGAGAGGTCACAAAAAAAGTCTTAGTAAGTTTAAGGAGATTGAAATCATGCCAGGTATCTTATCAACATAGCATGGAATGAGAAATTAATAGCAGGAAGAACACTGGAAAATTCACAAACAGATGGAAATTAAGCAAGCACTCCTAAACAATCAATGGGTCAAGGCAGAAGTAAAAAATTACCTTGAGAAAAACAAAAACAGAAACACAACATATCAACACTTACAGGATGTTGTAAAAGCGGTTTTCAGTGGAAAGTTCATAGGAATAAACAAATATAAAAAAAGAATAATCTTTAAAACAGCCTAAATTTACACCTCAAGGAACTAGAAGAAGAACAAATTAAGCCAAAGTTAGCAGAAGTAAGAAAATAACAGATCACAGAGGGGAAAAAAATGAATAGAGACTAAAAAGACTATAGAAAAGATTAATGAAACTAAGAGTTGATTCTTTGAAAACAGAAACTGGAAAATTTTTAGCTAGACTCAGCAAAAATGGGGGAAACTCAAATAAAATCACAAATGAAACTAGAGACATTACAAGTGATATCGCAGTAATACAAAGGATCATAAGAGACTACTCTGAATAATTATAAACTAACAAATTGGCTAACCTAGGATAAATGGATAAATCCCCACAAACATGCAACTTCTTAACAAGCTAAATCATGAAGAAATGAGAAATCTTAACAGACCAATAACAAGTAAGGAAATTGAATTGGGGAAAAAAAAAAAGAAAAAAAAAAGGAAGAAAGAAAGAAAGAAAGAAAGACCCCACCACCTCTCAACAAAAGAAAACTCAAGACCAGATGGTTTCATTGTGAATTTAACCAAACATTCAAAGCAGAATTAACATGATTCTTTTCAAACACTTCTAAAAAAATTGAAGAGGAGGGAAAACACCAAATTCATTTTACAAGGCCTATATTATCCCAATACTGAATCCAGATAAAGACATAAGAAAAGATAACTATAGGCCAATATCCTTGATGAATTGGTGTAAAAATTCTCAACAAAATACTAGCAAACTGAACTCAGCAGCACATTAAAAGGATCATATATCATGATAAAGTTGGATTTATCCCTGGGAGGCAAAGATTCTTAAACATATGTAAATCAATAAATGTGATACATCACATTAATAGAATAAAAGATCAAAATCTATGATCATTTCAATAGATGCAGAAAAAATATTAAAAAAATTCAACATTCATTCATGATTAAAAACTCAACAGACCAGGTGGATATGGGGGAACATACCTCAATATAATAAATGCCATATATGACAAACCCACAGTTAACATTATACTTGATGTTGAAAGGTTGGAAGATTTTCCTCCAAGATCAGGAAAAAGACAAGGGTGCCCACTCTCACCACTCTTATTTAACATAGTACTGGAAGTCCTAGACAGAATAATCAGGTAAGAAAAATAAATAAATAAAAGGTATCCAAATTAGAAACGAAGAAGTAAATTGTCTCTGTTTGCAGATTACATGATTTTAAGATACAAAATATCCTAAAGACTCCATCAAAAAAACCCACAAAACTGTTAGAACTAATCAACAAATTCAGTAAATTTGCAGAATACAGAATCAGCATACAGAAATCAGTAGCATTTCTGTACACTTACAGTGAAATATCTGAAATAGAAATAAATAGTACCACTTACAATAACATCAAAGACAATAAAATACTTAGGAATAAACTAAGTAGGTAAAATCTGTATATTAAAAACTACAAGACTTAGATGAAAGAAATAGAAGGGAATTTAAACAGAAAGATATCCCATGTTCATGGACTGGAAGAACTAATAGTGTTAAAATGTCCATACAGTCCAAAGCCACCTATAGATTCACTGTAATTCTTATAAATATTCCAATGGCATTTTTTTTTAACAGATATAAAGAAAGTCAATCCTAAAATTCATTTGGAATGACAGAGACCCTGAATAGCCAAAGTAATCCTGAGAAAGATGAACAAAGCTGGAGGCATCATACTCCTTGATTTCAAACTGTATTCTAAAACAATATTACTCAAAACAGTAGATATTGGCATAAAAACAGACATATAGTCCAGTGGAGCAGAACTGAGAGTCCCCCAAATAAATCCTCATATATACAGCCAACTAATATTTGACAAGTATACTAAGTATACTCAAAGGAGGGAAAGGACAGTCTGTTCAATAAATGGTGCTTGGGAAATTGGATATGTACATGCAAAAGAAGGAAACTTGACTAATATCTTATATTGCTCACAAAAAATGGATTACAGACTTAAATATAAGACCTGAAACCATAAAACTCCTAGAAGAAAATATAAGGAAAATGCTCTTTGACATTGGTCTTTGCAATGATTTTGGGGTTATGACACTTAAAGCACAAGCAACAAAAGCAAAAATAAACAAGTAGGACTACACCAAACTAAAAACCATCTACACAGCAAATGAAACAATCAACCAAATGAAAAGGCAACCTAGAAATGGCAGAAAATATTTGCAAATTACATATCTGATAAAGGGTTAATGTCCAAAATATATAAACAACTCCTACCATTCAATAGCAAGAAAGCAAGCAATTCAATTAAAAAAAAAATAGGCAGAGGGCCTGAATAGACATTTTCCCAAAGAAGACATTCAAATGGTCAACAGGTACATGAAAATGTGCTTAACATCACCAATTATTAGGGAGACGCAAATCAAAACCACACTGAGATATCACCTTACAGCAGTTACAATGGCTACTATCAAAAGACAAGAGATAATAAATGCTGGTGAGGCTATGAAGAAAAGGGAACACTTACGAACTTTTGGTAGGAACATAAGTTGATTTAGTCACTACGGAAAACTGTATGGATTTTCCTCCTTGTCCTTTGCTGGTTTTGGTACTATCATAAGTTCTCTTTTTCTTTCAAGATTTTATTTAAATTCGAATGAGTTTACCTATAGTGTAGTATTCGTTTAAGGTGTAGAATTCAGTGATTCATAAGTTGCATATAACACCTAGTGCTCATTACATCAGGTCCTTCCTTAATCCCCATCACCCAACTACCCCACCCCCCACCTCCCCTCCAGCAGCCCTCAGTTTGTTCCCTATATTTTAGAGTCTCTTATGGTTTGCCTCCCTCTCTGTCTTTATCTTATTTTATTTTTCTTTCCCTTCCTCTATGTTCATTCCTGTTTGTTTCTTAAATTCCACACATGAGTTCCACATATGAAATCATATGGTCTTTTTTATCTATCATAAGTTTTTAATTTCAGACAAGTCAAAGATGTCCTTTTCGTTATGAATTTTAACATATGTTATGTAAAGAAAGAAGTTTTTTTTTTTAACATTATAGAGAGATCCAATACATTTTTCTTCTACTCCTTCCTTAAGGGGTGGGAGAATGGGTGAAGGTGGGCAAAAGGTACAAACTTCCAGCTAAAAGATAAATAAATTCTGAGTATGTAAGTATAGAGCATGGTGACTATATTTAATAACACTGTATTGTATATTTGAAAGTTGCTAAGTGAGTAGATCTTAAAAGGTCTCATCACAACAAAAAGTTTCTAGTTATATAAGGCAATGGATGTTAACTTATTGTACTAATGATTTCATAATATACACATATATCAAGGGGCACCTGGGTGGCTCTGTGAGTTAAAACCTCTGCCTTCAGCTCAGGTCATGATCTCAGGGTCCTGGGATGGAGCCCTGCATCGGGCTCTCTGCTCAGCAGGGAGCCTGCTTCTTCCTCTTTCTCTGCCTGCTTGTCTGCCTACTTGTGATCTTCGTCTGTCAAATAAATAAATAAATAAAATCTTTCAAAAATATGTATATACATATATAAGAACATTATGCTGTATGCCTTAAACTTATACAATGTTATATGTCAATCACATCTCAATAAAAACAGAAAAAATTCATTTTCATTCATTTAATCCATATTTTCCTTTATATTCTTTACCATGTTCATGGCAGTTAAAATCCCTTTGTACTAATTCGAGTAGCTAGAATACTTGTGAGTTTTCTTTATTATCTTTTTTTCTCTTGATTTATCAGTCATGCGTTCTGCATTTTCTTTATGTCTCATATTTTTTAATACATGCTGGATATTGTATATAAATGAACCATAGTGACTGAGGAAGTTGATATTTATTTTTCTCAGGAGATGGTTCGTCATTTTCTCCATGAGACAGAGCTGAAAGCCTGATTACTTCAATCCAATCAGGGGTTGAGCAGTTTAGGGTTATGTAGGTTTGGCTCTCCTAGGCTTTTGACCTCAGTTACCATGGTTCTTTCATATATACAATAACTAGCACACAAAATAATAGTTGCTCTCCCATACAATATAATATTGATATTACATAATGTCTAACAGCAAAGTCACTTGATAAAAGATTTCCCATATTTGTTTTGTATTCTCTCTGAACATAATATTTGCCTTTAACTTTGAGGCTATTTTTAAAAAATTACTTATTTATTTGAGAGAGAGGGAATGAGCAGGGGGAAGAGCAGAGGGAGGGGGACAAACAGACTCCATGCTGAGAGCCTGATGCAGGGCTCATTCCTACGACCTTGAGATCATGACCTGATCCACAATCAAGAGGTAGGCTCTCAGTCGGTGACTTAGCCACCCAGGTGCCCTGAAGCTCTTTTTACGTCTCTTGGAAATACAGTGGCTTATACCTGGTTTTAAAGACTGCAGTGATAATCATTAGTGTGATTTTTCTTTAGAGACACAATTCACCAAGTTTGTGCTGAACAGCATTATTGGCTTTGTAAAAATTCCATTGTCTTACCAGATAGTAGCTCACTATGCTTTCCTCGAAAAGTAGGTAAGAACATTGATGGATCATGTCATTATTTGTCAAATTTTTATAAATGGTGATTATTGGAAGAATAGACTGCCCACCCCCCCAAAAATCCCAATTTTTGTACTTTCTATTTATCTGTTGATGTCACTTCTTTGAATTCTCTACACTGGCAGATAATAGAGTCCAAGCATACACTGATTCATGTTTTAAATTTATATTGGAGTCCTATTCACAATTTAACCTTACATTTTTATAATTTTTTAAAAGATTTATTTATTTGTTTATTTGACAGACAGATATCACAAGTAGGCAGAGAGGCAGGCAGAGACAGAGAGGGAGAACCAGGCTCCCTGTGGATCAGGGAGCCCGATGTGGGGCTCGATCCCAGGACCCTGAGATCATGACCTGAGCCGAAGGCAGAGGCTTTAACCCACTGAGCCACCCAGGCGCCCCTAACCTTACATTTTTATTTTTATTTTTTTTAATTTTTAATTTTATTTGATTTTAACCTTACATTTTTAAATAAGCTTTTATTTAAATTCCAGTTAGTTAACATACAGTGTAATATTGGCTTCAGGTATATAATTTAGGAATTCAGCATTTTCATACATCATCCAGTGTTAATCACAAGTGCACTCCTCAATCCCTATCACCCATTTAATCCAACCTCACCCTACCTCCCCTCTGATAACCATCAGTTTATTCTCTACAGTTAAGTAAGACTCTGTTTCTTGGTTTGACTTTCTCTTCCCCCATCCCCTCATGCTCATTTGTTCTGTTTCTTAAATTCCACATATAAGTGAGATTATATAGTATTTGTGTTTCTCTGACTGACTTATTTCACTTAACATAATACTCTCTAGCTCTACTCACTTTGTTGCAAATAGAATAATTTCATTCTTTTTTTTTTTTTAAAGATTTTATTTATTTATTTGACAGAGAGAGATCACAAGTAGACGGAGAGGCAGGCAGAGAGAGAGAGAGAGGGAAGCAGGCTTCTCGCTGAGCAGAGAGCCCGATGTGGGACTCGATCCCAGGACCCTGAGATCATGACCTGAGCCGAAGGCAGCGGCTTAACCCACTGAGCCACCCAGGCGCCCTCATTCTTTTTTTTAATGGCTGAGCAATATTCCATTGTATATGTATACCACATCTTCTTCATCCATTCTTACATTTTTTAAGGTATATATATCTTTTCTTTTTGAACACTGCTTTTAAGCTCTCATGAACTAAGTCATTGATCTATTCTGAGAATTAGGGTTGTATTATAACAAAATGTTGTCAAGAAAAACATGTAAAAATGGTCAATGTAAAAAAATAGCATAGTTGAGATGAACTGCTGTTTATGAGACAAATTACCCAATGAAGAAATATTAATAGAACTAGCAAGGAATGCTTGATGTTGGGTATCAAACAGTCATCAAAGTGATCTTGTGGTGCCTACAACCTTGTAGGAAGGGAAAAGTACCAAGAGCCTTGCAACATGATAATTGGGGGCCCACTGTCTTGAGGAATAAGTTTAGAGTCTTGCTAATAGAGAGAACATATTTTCTTCTAATATGGATTTAGATTGAAGTTTGCAAATTCATGCTCTGAGGGCTGTATTGCATCACAAACATCTTTGACTTGTCTGTACAGTATTTTAAAAATTTTGAAGTTTCATATAAAAATCTGGCACCTTTTGAACCAAGAGAAATCAGTCCCTCATATCAACCACTGGAGCTGGGTAGAAGTTGTCCTTAGTTAGGACCTGCATGTTCCAGTTTGCCGGTTAGCATCACTTCTTATTTTGAAACACTTATGGGGTATTTGGAGGGCTCAGTCAGTTAGGCGTCTGCCTTTGGCCCTGGTCATGATCCTGGTGTCCAGAGACCGAGTCCCACATCGGGCTCCCTGCTTGGCTGGGAGTCTGCTTCTCCCTATCCCTCTGCCCTTTCCCCTTGCTTGTGCTCTCTTCTCTCAAATAAAGAATTAAAATCTTAAAAAAAAAAAAAAAAGAAAGAAAGAAAGAAGAAAGAAAGAAAGAAAGAAAGAAAGAAAGAAAGAAAGAAAGAAAGAAAGAAAGAAAGTCAGACAAACACTTGGCTTGCTTTATGCCCTAACATTACTTACCTGGCTTCTGTAAGCACTTGTGGTTTTAACTTACATTTTCCTGATTGGCAGAATTGAGCCTTTCCTGTTTTCTCTTTTGTGAATGGCCCATTTGTCTCTTATAATTTTTCTATTCCGCTAGCTTTTTCTTATTGATATGCATATGTTCTGAATTAGTCCCTTGAGGTTTATAAGTGTTGTGAAGGCTTTCTCCTAGTCTTTCCTTTTCTCCTGATTTTTCTTTTCTTTTTTAAGTCTGCATTTCCCCCCCCCACTGCTTTTGTGCTCTTCTTTGTAATTATATTTCAAGTTCCTTCCAAAATAAGGCCCCAGGAACCCCCAGGTTTAAATACATCCCTGAGCTTGGTTGACTGTTGTCTTGTATTCATGCTTGGATATTCGTTCACCAACATTAAACCCCAGGATAGAAGACGGGACATAGCTGGACTCCCTCTTCCATGGCATGAGTCCTTTGCTGACTCCAGAGATGGCAGTGGTAGCCAACGTAGAAAAAGGACTGGAACTTGTCCTTGGAACTGGGCTGTGATAAGAAGTACCTGCCAGGAACATCATCATCTGCTCCTTCTTATCCAAAAGTACCTGCTTTGCTTAAGTGGCTTTAAGGTCTTGATAAGCCTTCCTCTTTTACAGGAGATTTTCTGGAACCAAAGGGATCTTTTATCTTTGCTCTTGCTCTACCATGTTTCCAAAGCTCTAAGTGCACATTTCGATAAGTAGAAGTTTCGTATTTTCAGGTAGTTCAATCTATTAAGCCTCCCTCTTTATAGTTTGTGCTTGGTTTTTGAAATACCAAGAGCCATTTTGGCAATATTTCAACAGCTTTGTCTATGTGCCACAATGCATTTTATATACATATATACAAATAGGTCAAAATCATAAATATGACTAAATTATACAGCTGTGACTGCTTTAAATATTGTAATTAAAATTGTACAATTAAAATAAGCAGGCCAGCCACTGGTTTAAAAAAAGTTGCACTTTGGTATTTATTTAGCTGTTGAGCTACTGAAATCAACAGCGAGAGTGAAGCAATTATCTGATGCCCGTGGGTGGCAACCTTGGAGAATCTCAGCATCTTCCACCATCCCACCCTATTTTTGTCTTTCATAAGAGATATTTATCTCAATTTGAGATTATATTATTTTCTTTATAATCATAATCTTAAAAAGCTTAAAATAGTACTAAATTTCATATGGAATAAAACTTCATATTCTCAGCATCTTACTGTTCTTAGTGATTTATACTTTCATCTTAAATATAATTATGAAAACTCTTATCTAAATCATTGTTTTTACTTAGTGCTATCTAAAAGTAATGGAAAAAGGAAAACAGGGAGCCCAATTTAACCATATATATAACTGCCTCTGCTTTCTGAAGAAAGCAACACAATTCATATCAGCAAAGAAAGAAATCTCTCTGTGGCATTTTTCTCCTAACATACACTAGTGGAAGAAAGAGAAGGGCCTGAAAAATTCGAGTTTTGCAGAGTCTTTGGATATTTAAATGGAGTCCCAGAGCTGGGTTCTCCAGACCAATGGCCAGAGATTTGGGGGTAGAGGACAGAGAAGAAGAGAGGGGAAGAGAGGGCTAAGTAGTTTGGCAGAAAGCTGGAGCCTGAGCTGGTAAAATACGTTCAAGGAACTTCTTAAAAAAAGAGATTGAAGATTCAAGATGACTCAACCCTCACTGTTAATTCAGATCTTTGTTATAATCTGCTTTATATACGCATGCCTGTGTGAACAATGCTTTTGAGAAAAGGAAATCTGTTTTATGTGATGCAAGGTGTAACAGGGACAACATGTGTGGGATAGTGAGATGATCCTTCTACGGAACCAATTCAGCTGTGAAAGATGATACATGCAAATAGGAATTGGGTGGCTTCGTGCTCCTCAAAGACATTGAGAAGAATGTGTGCCTTCAATCACCCTCAGCAAGGGGCTCAGACAATTTGCGGGGCAGGGGGCAGGCTCAGGCAATGTTATTAGGATCTCCTGTTATCTGAGGGATACAAACTAAGGAAAAGAATAGGAAACATATAGTGGTCAATTGTCCTTTGCAGTTCTGAAATCCAGTCAATCACATATCTACAGGGATAACAAATGTTGGTTCCCTGGTCATTATTTGAAGCTCTTGAATTTATCCTCTGTGGTCTTGTTTCTACCCTTTTGTCTTTTATTTTCATTAGAAAGTATTTTCTCAACCTGCTTCCTGCCCATAAAAAATGTGGACCTAGAAAGTGCTATTCATTTTGAACCATCTCTATACCTTTTAGTTAAAACTTATGGTACTTTAGTAAGTATTTGTCTTAAAAATGTTCTATGTTCCCTATGAATGTTATTAGGTATCACACCATAGCAAAAACAAACAAACAACAACAATAAAACTATTTCCATAATTTTTTCTAAAATGAGCTTCCCTTTGGGCCACAGGCAAGGCTGTTATGGGAAAATATGCCCCTAATATTCTTAGAAAGTGTCCAGATGGGAGGGTCTACTAGATGCTGCCATTAGTCTTATAGAGATTTTAACCACGGATTTTTAGCCAAACCCTTGATTTAACCTTAACTCTGAGGCTATTTCTTACTTTGATGTTTTGCTGGCCCAAGAGTCTGTCCTGCATTTTCTATATTTCTTCTTTATCCTGCCTAAAAACTAAACAGTTCTTTGTTTAGTTAATCTCTCTCTCAGTGCGGCTAATAGAAGACTATTGTACTTTCAATATTTTGCCTGGGATTCTCCATATCCACATCAGCAAATTCAGAGCCATTGACTGGAGGCCTAGGAGGTGAGAGAGAGTGGTAAAACCAAACAGTTCTGGAGCTGGGGCAGTGGTACATCAACCAGACAGGTGATACCCTCATTTGCTCAAGTCAGTGAGTTCATTAGCTGCATCTCCTATCTTCCATGATCCCACAGGTGATACTATAGCCAAAAAATTCTACCACTCTAACATAGCTTACTCTCTCTCTCTCTTTCTTTTTTTGAACCTCCAAGGGCAATTTTCTCACTGTTATTCCAGGGTGACCTGACAGCTTCCCCTCTGAACTTTGTCTTGCCACCCAGTGTCAAAACCAATGACAGGGGTTTTAGGTTTCTGTTAGAGCAGCAACCCACTTCCAGATACCAATTCTGTTTTGGGGTATCTGTTGTTATCGCTGTGTAATAAACCAGTCTAGCATTTAGTAGCTTAAATCATGCCCATTTTATTGCTCACAATTCTGTGAGTCAAGAATTTGGGCAAGGGTTGGTGGGAACAGGTGGTGTAGATAAGTTTGGAATATCCGTGCTGTCTGCCAGTTGGTGCTAGCTGTCAGCTTGGGCAACCTGGCTCTCCTCTGTTTGAACTCTTATCATCCAGGCCCATCTCTTTCCAGGTGGTCTCTCCAATAGGGTAGACTGGAATTATCTACAGAACCGTTGGCTTCTAAGAGGGCAGAAACAGAAACTGCAAGAAATCGCAGTATCATTTGTGCTGCATTCTCTTGGCCAGAGAAAGTCACAGGGTCAGTCCAGATTCAAGGGAAGAGGAAAGAGACTTCATTTCTTTTTTGGTAATGTTGCAAAGTGAAGGGCATACAGGATGGGACAGAGGAGTGTGGCCATTTTTGGAAACAACCAGCCTCACAGATAGAAGCAAAATGTCATGAAACCAAATGCTCTCCGAGGCCACTGTATTTCCTAATCCAACCATAAACCTGATGTTCAAGTTACCCTTAGAAGTCTGGCTCATAAAGCCAAATGAGGTCCGCAGGGAAGTAAGGTGTTAAGTAGCCAACACAGACAGCTTTTACAATATTCCTATATATACTTGTTCAAACATTTTGAAAGACCAACCGCCTCAGAAGGTGACCTGTTCCCTTGTTGAACGGCTCTAAATTCTAAAGAATTCTTCCATTTGCGAAGGTGAAGCTGCCTTTCTGGTCTCCTCCGAGGGTCAGATATCTGCCCCCTGAAGCCCCTCACAGGAAACCTACCACTTTACAAGTATGGCTGACCATCTTCAGATTTAGATATTTTAAGATTTTAGGTTCAGTAACATTTTAAGAGTGTCTTCTTGACTCAACATCCACCAACTCCTTTACTTGACTATCCCAAATCGTGATTTCTAGAAACATGTGTTTATGTGTATAACATATAACTCATGGAATGAATTTTGCCCAGTATGATATGTTTAAGAAGGGCTTATAGAAAATTTAAAAATATCTGACAATGCAAGTAAATGAGCCATTTACTGAAAGTGGATTAAACGTTTGCCTGGCTTAACTATTCAGTTTGATCTTAGGGAAATTGTGTGCTTGAAATTTGTCTTGTCGCAACTTTTTCATAACTTACTTGCTGTTTACCAAAATAATTATCTAAATGTAGCATCTTCCATAGCTGGGATTCAGTAGATGGTAAAAGCATCTGAGTAGTAAGACACAACTTCTAAGAAAAGCTGAAAGCAAAGTTTGCTGTTAAAACTGATGAAAAACCTGCCCAGAAAAAAATCAAATCAAAGATTTGATACAAAGATTTTATCAAAGATAAAAAAAAATCAAAGTTGGTTTGATGCTTTGTATGCCAAAATGAAAATAGGAAGCATGTATGACTGGTTGAAGAATCATTTCTCTCTGTGGATGGTGCTTATGAAAGATGGTGTCTCAGACCCAAAATCAGGATGAAGCTTTTACTAGTCAGGGCGGGTGGCTATAAAAAGATAAGAATAATGAAAAACTACAACCAACAAGTAGAACAAGAACTTAATCACAGCCTTGTTGACCCACAACAAGGGGTCATGTCTGATATGCCTTAGTCATGTCTTATCTCATTAGGACAACAACCCCAAATTTTCCGACAACATTTTTTTGGTGCCAATTTTTTTTTTTTTTTTTGCCACTGAGTACCAGCCCCCTAATAAATCCAGAAAGCTTTCAAGTGTGTGCGTCTGTTTTATAAATAGAAATATATTTGGGGATATATGAAAGGAGCAAAGTATTTATCTCACCACACAGTAAAGGACTTTAAAAATATTCATTGTTGTATAATGGTTTTTAAAGCATTAAAGTGGGACAGTTGCTTTGAATTTATGAAGACTAACACATATATAATTAATGGCTTTCCTCTTCTATTTGTATTGTACTTGCTTAGATTTGTTTAGGCTTAGTAAAAAAGCTATGTAAAGGGGAAAAAACAATGTGCATAAGTAATAATAAGGATATAATGGGTACTATTAGAGAATCAAAAATAGTCCTGCGTATACAATTAGCCTAAAGACAGTTCCAGATAGTTCTTTGCCTTCACTTTCCATCATAGTGCATAAGTGATGTGAGAAGATCTTTAAAATTGGAAAAACCAAATGCATCCTGGTTGAACACAAAATGTAAGAAAACATAATTTTCCTAAATACATAATAGAGGATAGAAGATTGTCAGAATTACAGAAATCTTCCTAAAAATTGATTCTGAAAACAGTGGTGATGATTGTTAAACAATGTGAATGTACTAAGTGCCTCTGAATTGTGTAGTTAAAATAAATTTAAAATAGTTAAAATGGTAAGTTTGTTTTATGTATTTTACCATAATTTTAAAAAAATGCTCCTTCAAAATAAAACCCATAACACATCTAAATATGCCTAAAAACCTACGTGGGTAGGATCCTAAAATCTAGCAGATTTTAGGGAAAGAAAGGAAAAAGGATAATCCCACACTGAATTTGCTGGGATGGCCCATCCTTTTCTTTGTTGACAACCTGCAAAATTTTTGTTAACTTCCGGGCAAGTGTGAGTTCAGCTGGTACAAGCAACAAAGAAGTGATGTGCGCTTGGACCCAGGCAGACTTGTTCTCAGGGTATCTTTGGAAATTTAATTGGTCTGAGTTCACTGTTGAACCAGTTGCAGACAGGAGCAGGCAAGTTCAAGGGCTACTGATGCTCAGAGTGTCCAGAGAGTCAGCTGATTGTAAACGAGACCAGCACAAGTGGCCCTTTATATGAGTCCCTGCTGGCCACACAGAAGCACAATCCCCCATTCATTTGTTCCTTTGGACTTTTGTGGTCTTGGGGCCTTTTGGATTTTCATTGCAGCAGATGACAGAAAATAGGAATGGGTGAATCTGATAGTAGGATTTTCTTTAGGGAATAAAGTTGGGTTAAAAATAAAATAACAAGAGCATCAAATGGGAAAGATAGGCAACACCGGGCAGTGTATATCCTGAGCAAATAATTCCAGCTTTTATCTTAAAATGTAGGCTGACCTAGCATAACCCCAGGCCTGGTGACAGACTCTATTATACTATCACAGACTGTAATAGGAATAATTGAGATCACCTGATATTCTGGCTTTCTCATAATTACTAGGCAGCTCAGTTGATGTGGTTGAAACCCAGGCTGGGGAGGAACATGATGGTTCTTGGGTAGAGAAGTTTCTAGGTTCACCACAATGGGAAAGTACAAATAGGAAGGGTTTGTGTCATTGAGGCTGGGATGCTAATAAGTTGTGCCACTGGGCGGGGGTGGGGGACAGTCTAACTACAAGAAGCTGTCACAAGATTGTCTGGGGTATTCTCTAAAGTACCATGTCTCAAACTTTAATTATGGATGGATGAAGTGAGGGTCCTGTCAAAACCCAATCTTTGATTCTGTAGATTGTACATTCCTAACAGTCTTCTAGGTTATACTCATGTTGTTGGTCTGAGAATCACACTTCATGTAGAAAGACTCTAAAAAAAATTAGGGCCAACTAGGGGGAGACTAGCATGATTCCAGTTGAATCTAGTATTTCCACTAATGGATTGAAAGTTTAAAAATCTAACATTTGCTCTAAAGAATTGATTACAAACATGAAATTCTTACATTAATGAAGTGCTCTGAAATCATTCATTTATATGTCTCAGGCTAGAGCTAGTGGGTTTCAGTGGAAAGAAGGATGACTTCCAAGAGGGCGTTCAGAAATGTATAGAGAGTTATCTCTTGCTCTGATAACATAGAAACGCTACTGTGATTTAGTGCCTGGAGGCCCCAAACTCTTATTGTCTGATAATGTGTAAGAGAGTTCTGAACAAAGAATTATCCCGAGTCAAGAGAGCCCCCATTAAGGTATCTGACCAACACTAATGGAGACAAATGCTGTACCCATACCCGAAACCTCAGCCAATTAGTTTTTTTTAACCTATTTTAAAATGCAGAGCCTGGAACAGTACACCCTACACGTGTGCTTCAGCTCATTTTTTAGAGTTTTGGCTGCCTTTGGGATTTTCCAGTGGGAAGCGAGGCCTTTCTGTCTAGTGGCTTACATGCAGTACCATAGCTTGATAAAGTCATGGCCATTCTCACAACGGAGAATGAGCTCAACAGGAAGGACTTCAGAAAGTCCTACAGAGTCTGGATTCCTTGACATTCTGCATGAAAAATCAGAAAACAGAACTTCCAGAGTCCCCTTGAGGTAATGACACTCTGTTGGTGTTGGTGCTCACCTTCCTCCAAACATGGGGCCATGACCAGTGTGCCTAACTCCAAACACAAATGCCTCCAAGTCTCTCGGGTCTGTCAAATCCCCACCAAATGCTTTTACAAAAGGGAGAGTCCCAGAGTCCCAGATTTGTTGGCCATAAAAAGCTTTTCTAAGGTCAAAACAGATTCTGACCTCTGGTCCCAACAGATACTGTTGAACATTACCGTGAGTGTATTAGAAATTCTTGTGGTAACTTAGTTATGACCAAAAAAAGCTGTGATATGAGAAATATCATAGATATTCTCATATCTCAGATATGAGAAATAAAACAGAAAGAAGTGACCTAGGACCATGTTCAAGAGAGAAAAGAAGGAAAACCCAAATCAAGTTAGCATGGTAGAAAGGAGGCTTTCACAATTGTTATTTCAGAGACTAATTTTTAAAAAAGGATGAAATAATAGATATTGCAATAAACATATTCAGTACAATATAAGGGAAAAATTGTATAACTTTCTGAGCTTCCATATAAAGTTCAAGGGATGGGCAACTTCTGACAGGATTTGGCAGGGTCAGTCCGATTCCATCTGGGAAAAGCTTTCTTCATCCTGGCTTGGTCTTGGGTATTGCTAGATTGATGGGAAATGTGTCTGGCACCCCAGGGGATCAGTTTCCATGCCACGGCCCCAAGTGTCCCTGACCACATTGCAATGACCTGAAGGAGATACTCTGTCACTGATCACTACATTCTAAAAACTGTAAGATCAGTAAACGTTGACCTGATAAAAAAGTAGTTATATAAGTAAAATAATACGCACATAACACAAATAATCATCTGTATACATGAAAATGTTCATTCTTTGAAGTGTTGTTAAACAGCAGTAATTACAACAACAGTTCCTATGGGGCACCTGGGCGGCTCATTGATTAAGCGTCTAACTCTTGATCTAGGCTCAGGTCTTGATCTTAAGGTTGTGAGTTCAAGCCCTGCACTGGGCTCCACCCTCTTGTGGAACCTACTTAAAAAAAATAATTCCTTAACACAGACTCCCTGGAATGCTAGAAAGCTGGCTGATTCTCAGGGCCCTGGGCGCTGGCCCTCATTGAGAGTTGGCTGTACTGAGGCCAAGTTAGCTTCAAGAACCAGGAGCTCTCCATGTTGGTGAACATTCTCTTAAAATGGCCAGTGAAAGTTCTTCTGAAATGGTGCCATGAGCCCCACTGCATGAGCCTTAACAAAAATTTGACAGAACATCTTTTTCAGGAAAAGCTTTCACTGGTAGCTGCGAGCCCTGGAAGGAACTTTGGGGCAGGAGAAAGGCATGCAGAGAAGGCTGTGTCTGCTTTGCTCTGCTTCGAGGTTCACTTCTGTTAAGTTCTGTACCTGGTTTACAATAGGCGTGTGTGTGTGTGTGTGTGTGCGTGTGCATATGCACATGCACCCTTCCTGTAAACCTATAAGCTACCTGTAATGGTACAGGCCATAGTTTGGAAGGGCAGAGAACATTCACTTTTTATTTTGTATAACTTCTTGCCTTCTTTAAATACTTCCCATTTCTCGCAGGGAAACAAAACAAACAAACCTACAGAACCCAACTAAAAGACCCATCAAGTGTAAACCTTAGATGCACATAGTATGTAAAACTTAGATGCACACAGTATGTAAACCTTAGATGCACACAGTATTTTGAACTGCGCTGTGGGTACTGCTCAGCCTGCCCGTTTCCTTCTGACCAGGCATTCTTCGTCTGCTATGGTCTTCCTCTGGGTCCTGGTGATACAGGCGCTTGGCTACCTGATAGCTCTCTTCCCTGCTGGCTTCTGAGCTGTGGCCTGAGCTGGCAGACTTGGCTGGCCTGACCTTCAAGCTCAGGACTTATGCCCATGGACCATGGTCCCTGAGGACCTGCTCTTCCTCCATCTCACTGGCTGAGGCCTCTCTAAGAGCCCATGGTGCCCTCCATGCAACCCCATTGGGCCCTCTGCAGCCTAGCCTCATCCTGCCACCACTGATGCAGGGCCAGCCCAGTGGACCTCAGCTCAGGGCCCTGCTGGGATTGGAAAACTCTCTGGTTGACCACTCTGCTCAGTGCTCTTAAGTAGCCTGGGCCACCTCATGTTGGTTCAAGGGACCCCACTGCACTGCTCCTTGCAGAGCCCATGCATTCTGCATCCTTTCCTGCTAGGACTTCATGAAGCAGGCTCAGCACCAGCACCAGGTAGACCATTTGGCCAGACCCTTCTTGTTCTTCTTCTACCACCTTCCTTCAGAGGGAAGGAGGCAGGCTTTCTTTTGCATCTCCTCTCTGAGAGCTTTTTATCTGTCAGACTGAACAAAGCCCCAAGGCTCAGCAGAGACAGATGGTGGGACTCTCTTCTCTCTTCACTTTAAGAGATGGTTTAAGCTGAAAGTCAGGTGTAGGCCATTTGAATGGCACAAAAAAAAAAAAAAATCAACCAAACCCACAAAGCCTGGATTTCAAGTCTAGTATCTTGCTAAAGAGGGCACATACCCGACAATAAGCCTTTTGACTCTCCTTCAAGGTGTGAGAAGTTCAAATGAAATATGGCTTAAGGATAAAATACGTTGCTTTTTTATTTGTAGAATACTGTATTTCATTACAACTGCTTTATAGGATTTTGCAGGAGAAAACAAGACCAAGCAACAAAGAAATACATAATTCAGCACCTATAATGG